>NC_063219.1:30485010-31110010 GCF_020740725.1 Corvus hawaiiensis | reverse complement strand
AGCTGGCTACAATAAATCCCAGTGAGATGTGATCCGGTGTAGGCCTTTGTGACCCCCATGGCTGTCTAAAACATACAGTTTGCCATACAAATCATCTGCTGTGAGATCAAACTGCAGGCCATTGCTTGCCTATGTAAGATGCAGCCTAGCCAGATTTCTTTTTTGATGAAGTTGGATGGTTTTAAACACAGCCTGTTTACTTCTAATTTTGTGATTTTATATTTCAGTTTTTGTTTTGCATAGGTACAGTCCTAAAAAAGCCATTCTGATGATTTAAAGCACAAGAAAGGGGTGTGTGTGTTTCCAGAGCAATAAAATAATCTTTTACCTGCAATTCACTCATGTTTTTCTCCCTGAAAATACAGCTTGCAGTAAAAACTGTACTGCAGAGGCACACAAGTACTGCGTAAAAGAAAAAATGGGTCCAGTATGCAGATGTATGACTAACTTTAAACAGGAGGATGGAAACTGTGTGGCGTGAGTACTCAGGTTTTTACTGCATTCCTGTGTTGTAGGCAAAGGTAGGGGAGAAGAACATCTACTACAGGGTCAGCTGCAATCCAGAAGAATGGGCTGCAGCTACGAGAATCAGAGAGGTGCCCAAGGGGGAGAGCAGGTGGACAAACTCCCGTGGTGTCACAAGTTGTGGCATTTTCATTCCTTGGCATTAGTCTTTTGTGTGCGCTCATAACACCTCAGAGGAAAGTCAAAGAGAGCCAAGGTTCACCCGTGAGTCAGTGAAGAGGATAAAGTACTTCACCACCACATAAACACAAACTACTCCTGCAGAGTGGCTGAGCCATGGGGACTGCTGTGCTGAAGTGTTTAGTAAGCAACAGGCATCAGAGCAAGACATGCCTCCAATCCCTGGAATGTTTCCACTTTTATCAGTGGGGACTGTTTCCTGGTAACTTTCAGACCTATGTTATTCCCTCCCGGTTTTCTCCTGAGGGTGTTTCTGTCAGCTCAGGATCCGGACAGAACAGTGGTGTTTGCTGGTGAAGCCGAGTGAGTGACTGGTTGTGCTCCACTCTGGTGGATAAGCAGAGAGATTCACTCCCCATATCCATTAATTCAGCTCTTTTTGTAGCTATTACTGCTGCAAATTGAAAATTTCTTACCATAAAGTTGATTTATTTTAAATATATGGAACTACTGTGGGAGGAAGATAAAGACTTGCCAGTCCTTATAGACCTTATACTGAGCTCTTTGTTAAAGACATTGCATGGCAGTTCCAAGTGGCTCAGAGGTGCAGGGCTTAGTTCTTTAGAAAAATTAGGTCCTTTTAACATTTTTCAGACTAAGAACCTGAAACTTTGAGTGCTGAGATCACCAATCACTCCGAAAATCTCAGATTGTTTCACTCTAATGGAAGTAAATAATTCAGTAGTAAGATAGGATTAAAGAGGAAACCTATAATGAACACACTTTGTGGAGAAATTGCTGATAAAAAGGGGGAATATGCTATTGTTTTGTGATCATAGAATGGTTTGGATTAAAAGGGACCCTAAAGATCATATTTGCTTTCTTTCCTCTTTTTCTTTTTTCTCTTCTGTAGTTGTCCAGTGGGCTACTCTGGGGAGGATTGCAGGGACAGTAAGTATAAGAATTTCTGATTTTTAATTATGGTGTTGAAGAATACCTAGTTATGCTTAATCTTTCTGAGAGAACAAAAAAGTAGTAGCCTTTAGGGGTGCCACCATTCCGCATTTATTGAAGGAAAATGTTTGAAAAAAAAAGTGAAATTTCTCTATTGCCTTATGTGCCTAGGGCATGGGAAGAGCCTAAGTGACACCTAACTACATAATTTAGCATCAATACTAGCTTAGACAACCCCTGCACCCTCCCAGTTGTTCCTACACCTCACCTATAACTATGTGTAAAACCATTCAGTGCATAGCATTAGGAACTAGAGCTGAGGTCAAAATAGCCATCCAGAAGAGATGGTCTTCAATGCAGATCCTTAATTTACATCTTTCTGTGTCCACAAAATGTTGTAAGCACCAGGAGCCTGGGAATAAATTCCTCCCTTCCTCCCCTCCTCCCTTCCTTCCCCTTGTTTTTCAATATTCACTGTGAGTTTTCAATTGATCAACTGACACATTTCTTGTTTGCTGTGTTTTTTCCCCCCAGATACTGAACTCATCCTTATAATCGTGGGCACAGTGTTTGGAGCCGTTATCCTGAGTTTAGTGATAGCAGTCTCTATTATTTCAGTCAGGTAAGAATATTTCTTACAGTTGAATAGGAACTGCATTGCTGTGTGTTCATAAAAAGGGTTTTGCGCTAGGTATGCTATAAAAATCTGTTGCATGCTTCAGGATGGGACTGAGCATTCAAAATAAGGTGGGAGTGGGCAACCAATAAGTTGGACTTAATAAGGAAGGCACACTAAATAGTCTTTTAAAATCTCCTTTGTTCTTTCATTTCCTCTGAAGAGCAAAAGGAAAACGAAATCCAGAGAAGAGGAGCCTGATACAGCCAGAGTATTCCAACACAAATAGATCTGATGACAGACCGGGCATGTTCCCCAGGGTCCAGACCACTTCTGGCCATGCAAACCCAGGATATCAGTCAAACAACCCCTATGAGATGCGTTCCACAAATAGAGGTCATTTTCCAGAGAGGGATTATGATGATTTGGTAAGTGTTTCACATAGTCCTGTGGGAATGGAATTCCTGAGCGGTGGCGTTGTGGGCTGCAGACACTGTTGGAACCTCAGCTCCCCTCTTTACATCCTCCCTTGGTCTAGAAGGCCAAAGTGCTATAAAGGCATCCAAACAACTGTAGCTGCAGCTGAAAAAAATTCCCTTAATACAGAAATTTGCCTTAGAACAGAGATCAGCCCTCATAAAGACCTTTCTAAGCCCCAGTAGTCATCCTTGAGCCACAGGAGGGATATGTGAAAAGCAAGGGTCCAAGCAAGAGCTTGGCTGCCCAGTGGTCTGCTGTGTCGTAGGATATTTGCCTGCACTGACCAAACTCAGCCCTCAGCACAGGTGTGCCTGCAAGTATCACAGGCTGCTACCACCTGAGCTTCTTTTAGGCTATTGTAGAGTCAACAGGTGCTGCAGTGGCACCTCCCAGCTGCAGGCTCCTGCAAGATTCACAGTCAGTTTAAGCTGGGACAGATGCCCAGGGGGTTGTGTCCTCCCACCCAGCTGCTGCTGCCTTGTTCACAGCAAAAACCTCAGCAGCTGCTGCAGCATTGCAGAGGGGAAAGGTGTGAAGTGCCGTGAATAATCTAGAACAGCTTTTGCACTGCTGTAGCCCAGGGGAGCCTGGTCAGCAGAAGTGTGTCATTACCTGGAAGGAATGTTCTAAAAAAAAAAAAATGCCTGTTTTATCCTTGAATTCTGCAAGGGAGCCCTGGAGGAAGCAGAGGCTTGATATTAGCTCAGTTTGGGTTAATAACACCAAGGTTATGGGATTGATCTCTGTATGGGCCATTCATGCAAGTGTTGGACTTGATGATCCTTGTGACTCCTTATTTCTCTTCTTTTCTTGTCTAAAAATTCTCTGTAGTACGAAATATCACGGGAGCCTAGGGGCTTTAGGATGCAGAGCAGATATTGAGCAACCAGAGCAGTAGAAGGATGGACGACCACCACAACACTGGCTCAAGAGCAAAGAGTTTCACAGCCTCTCACCAATGCAGTTACTTCAGCAGAAGAGACAACAACGTCCTTAACCCCAGATTCTCTCAAGATTTCCTAGAGGAAGACTCCTGCTTGAAAGATGTCATGGACAACTTTGAAATAAGGGAAAAATGTAAGAGAGTAGGGAGAAGAAGAGAACTTCTTTTAAAAGAACTAATGTGCTCCAATAAACATTAGACTTCTTCAATGAGGACAGTACATTGGCAAGAGAGTGAATGCAGACAAGATAAAGGATTTTAACCCTGCTGGTTTTCAGTTCTTCTGGAAGATGGTCCAGGCAATATATGTGATGCTGAAAAAATGTCAGTACCCAGAACTTTGCTTGGATTTGTGCTCACTCAGTTTGAACTATGGCTTTGGGCAGATGGAAACTGTTTTTCATGAGAACCTGACCTGTTTCACTTTACTGTATCAGATACAGGTTTTTTCACCTTCCTCAACCCCCAAGTATTTCCCATCTGAAAGCATTCTGTTCAGATCTCTGCTGATCTGTGTTGTGTGAGACAATGGGACTTGTCTGACCTTTTCCACAGCCTTCCTTCCCAATACAATGACAAGATACAATATCTTCAAACAAACACTATTCTTCTTCATCTTGCAAAACTGCATCGATTTTACATTTTTAGCTCCTGTGGAAAGTGTTAGCATTTTTTTTTCTCTTGCAGTTTTTATGTTTGAATGATCATAAGCTTAGTGTTTGGGGTTTTTTAAATTTCTTACATAAATCTGTCTGTAAAAGAATTTACATTTTAGTGTATTTTACTGAGTGTGCATCATCTGTTGACTGGCATTAACATTATACTTATAAAAAATACTTATATTCACATATATGTACATATATTTATAGATTACAATCATTTAAAGCATCGTTTAATTCTGTTCTATTTTGTGGTTTGGTTTTTATATAAGCAGATTAAGTTTTCCTATTAAACATTATTTTTTCTCAGTACCAAGGCTTTCTTATATTCCTCCCAGTGATGTGTTTTGGTTTTTTTTAAACTCCAGAGACTATTTTATGTTAAAATTTGTGCAGAGTTTAGACACAAGTGTGCACAGACTAGTTACATCAGCACATCAGCACCCAGCTTTCACTTGGAAGTTCAGAAATGTTATTAAGTATTACAGAAGCTAAAATGTTTATTGTTGTGAGACTGGCACCAATATTCAGTGGTTGCTTTTGGTGGGAGCTGGGTAGTCAGTGCAGCTGGGTTTCCTTTGAAAATGCTGGACAAGCTGCTCTGTCTGATGGCAGCTGTTAATGGCCCAGATGAAAAACAAAAGTGTCTTTCAGTTTAAATGACAAGTTTGGGGGTCAGTGGTAGAGAACACTGTATGTGGCTGCAGAGGTGACCAGGATGTCCATGCAGCTGCTTGTTTCCAGTGCTCTCTGTGACCAAAACCAGCTCCCACTTGCCAGTTAAGTGATTGAAAGCTGAGAACTAAACAGTCCTGATCTTTCTCATGTGGCTTCTGTAGCAAAAGAAGGTAGGCCCTGCTTTCTCAGAAGTAGCCTGGTGAGAAAAGGTGCTATTTTCTCCCTCTTGTTTTTCTGAGGTTTCACTGTTTCTTCCTTCCAGTTCACTCCTGTCCGCTTTGCTGCTGTCACCCGGCTGCACAGCATCTGCCATTGGCAGGGTCTGTAAGAGCCCAGGTTCTGGTGGCCTCAGCCAACCCCACCATCTGTGTGCATCTCAGCATGCTCAGCATGGCTCCATGGGAGCAGGGCTAGCTGGATTTAACTGCTCATGATACCTTGTTCAAAGGATGGGGAGGGATTTGGTCTTATTTTCTTGACTTTTCCTCTGAGAGTACTCGCCTGTGAGGAGCAAAGCAAGGCAAAGTGTTTACACTTAACAAGAGGCAGAGAGACCCATTCTTCCTCCAGTTAGAAAAGCCCTGCAAACTGGATGAGCTCTGCCCCCCCTTTAATGTGTGACCCCCCATGCCTGCTGCTCCCTTCTTTTTCTTTGAGCCCTGTGTGTCTCCACAACAACCTGGGTGAAGGTTCTAATAGCTTCTAATCCTTCTGCTCAGTCCTTTCCTTTCCCCCTTTTCTCTGACTTTTCAGCACAGGAAAAGGTTCCGCTGTCTGTAGCACTCTGTTTAACCCATGCAGGCTCCATCTGGGGAAGTTTGCGTGGGCTGAGACACTGGAAAATGGATGGGATAAAGGCAGAAACTGTCCAAAAGTCATGAAGCTCAGCTTCATTCAGCTGGCTACTTTTGTTTGGGTACCTCCTCCTCCCTATCTTTGTATGGCAGACTGAAACTTAGGCTTACATGGAGCTGAATAAAAAGGTTTTTCTATATCAACAGTAACAGCCCACTGGAATGGTCATCGTGGTCTTTCACTGAGGTAAATTGTCTGGATCCATGCATAAAATACATGCAAATAGTAACCTGCTACAGAGGCATGTGGAAAGGCTTTTAAGTGTTATCTCCTGTTCTTTTACAAAGCAATAGAGTTTGGAAATGCAGCTGAAGGCTGAATGAGAAATGAAACTTTAATGCAGTAAAACTTTATTGAGGGTGTGATATCCCAACATGTTCTATCACTGGTAATAAAAGCAGCAAAAATAGTCAGGTGTTTGCATCATTTAACTGCAGAGGAATTTTCATTGCTCTAATTCAAAGCTAATTTCTGCAACTGCAGCCAGTTCTCATTTAGCCCGTGCTGGGGAGCGGCTATCAGATACCACTGTGAGCCTGCTCCTTTTTAGCATTTCAAAGGCTGCTACAGGGCTTTTATCTGGACTGGAATTCTGTACCGAAAGGGCAAACTCCCAGATATTTCACTTCTGTTTGTCTATTAGCAACGTGTGACTCTTCTGGGAAATGTGATCATGGAAAATAGCTTTTTGTCGTGTTTTATGACTGCTCCCTCTTGACTCATGCTTTGTTTCAGCTGCCTATCCTTCAAAATCCAAGTAGGCATAGGAAAGGCAGCTGAGTTGGACCCTCACTGTCAGTGTGAGTGTGGACATGCCTGCAGGCAGGCTGAGAGGCTCCAGGGATCTGCCACAAATCATTTTGCACCCTGGGTTCTCCCATCCATCTTCTCCCTTGAGGTGCAGTGTGTCCTTGAGAAGCTGAGTATCCTGCTGGCACATGACCCGTGGAGGAGGTGGGAAGTTGCTGCCACTCAAGTCTGCCACCTACTTTTATCCTAGACCAAAAGTCACTCTGGAGAGTGCAATTGCTTGGCCTGTCTTCACAGGCTGTGCTAAACAGTGCTAAAGGAACTGGGACAGAGGTTTGCCTGGTTATAACACATACTTGCTTGGGAATATTGGGATAGCTTCAATCACGTGCCATTCTCCATCTATTAGGATATACCCAAACACATTCAAGCAATGTGGGGTGAGAGGGGAGGGGCATGGTAGGTGCTGAGGATGGCAGTGGGATAAGAACCTGGGTCTGGGCAGCTGCCTGAGAGGAGCTGCACCTCAGGAATGTAATGGGATGGCAGGGTAAGAATGGGTGGGGTGATCAGGCCTGCTGCTGTTAGCACTGCTTATACCTGAAACCAGCCTCAAAACTGAGCCCTAAACCTCTGCATCCACACATTCCCCAGCAAAGCCCAGCATCCAAACTTGCACATGAAAGCAGCACCCAGGAGGGTGACTGGACCTTGGTACAACCCAGAGACAGAGGATCCTGCTGGTAATTTGTGGTTCAATAACCCACAATCTACAGCAAGGCAAGCATAGCGCTGCCTCATCTGTCCCTCCTGTGAGAGGAGGACTGACATTTGTCAAGTTTGGCAACTGCAAAGTCATCAGTTGCTATTTTATCCAAATTTCCCATCCTTCAGCCTTTCAGCCCAGTAATGTTTCAAAGGCATGTCTGGTGTTGTGGGAGGGATGGAGTAGCTTTGCTTACTAAGGGTTCCCAGCAGGACTAAACTGACCTCTCCCACGTTTTGGGGTGTGAGCTGAAAACACTGATTTTTATAGCAACTTGTCAAAAAAATCCCCAAACCCACACTAAAAGCCCAAAGTGGTCTAAGAACAAAGAAACCCATAAAACATGTCAGGTCACAATTAAACAGGAAAGAAACAGGGCTAAAAATAAGAATCCGTAAATTGCTTTGCCAAGGATGCTCTAGCTGCTGATAAAAGGCTCTTTAAATATACCAAAGCCACAAAGGCAGCTAGGAAATCAGTGGGAATGCTGACAACAAGGGTACAAAAGTGGCAGATGGGGAGGATGATGTAGCAGAGAAAGTCAGTGAGTGATAACTTTGTGGCTGCTTTTTCAGCTGAAGCTGTTGGGGAGCTTCCCCTGTCTGCCAGTCTGCAGTGGATCAGCTGGAAGAGCTGGAGAAATTGGAAAGAGAAAGGCAATATGGTAAAGAGCTAACAGGAGTAAAGTAAGTGAAGTAACTTTCACTGAAGTAAAAGGAGGGGTGAAGTCAAATAGAAAAAGTAGTTGTTAACAAGGGACTGGGCCTAGGCACTGATCCTGGGGACCCAAAGGAGCAGCACAGCCCAGTGGTGCAGGTGTGGGGGGCTGTGGTGCCCAGCTGTGTTCCCAGGCATAGTCAGCACATCACACACCCCCTGCAGACTCACTGAGGTGCACTGAGCCATCACTGATGGGTTTCCAAAGCCTTTGACTCAGGGTGGCAGCCAAACACCCACCACAATATGGGGGTACACAGTGCTAAAGAAGGTCAGCGTAAAGCAGACAGAAAAAACCCTACAGGCACAGTTGGTGAACATGCTATCACAGGATGCTGTGGTTGCTGTATCTGCAGGTACAAAAAGAGACTAGGCAAATTCAAGGGTGCAAATGCATCTTTGAGAGATGGACCCCCAAACAAAAGGATGAGAAAGTGGGGGTCCTGGAGGAAGGGGCTGTAGAAGAAGCTGGGGCCCCAAGACAGTCTGTCCTGTTGCACTCTCTGGAGCAGAGCCTGGGGCTGGATGGACATCCTGGACCAGAGGGACATTTCTCAGCTTCTGAATGCATTGACCTGCTTTATTCAACAGCAGCACGGACTGGAAGGTGATGGCTGTGGCACATGTACAGAGTGGGTCTCGTATGCCCTAGTTATGCCCAGGCTGTTCATAGAACAGAGGCAGGGTAAGGTGCTGTACACGAGGCTCTGCTGTTTCTGTAAAAACAGCCTCATAAAAGAAACAAAGGGGAAATGTCACAAGCAGATAACTGAAAAAATGAAAAATGCTTCTTGCTTTTGAGTCTGGAAGGTGCTGCCTTTCACACACAGGCTCCAAAGAGCAACTTCTGGAGAGCAAAGTCGATTCCTCCCCTCTCCGGGAGAAGCAAACCGATATCAACAGCTCCCATTCTCCCTCTCCTGGTGGAAGCAAAACATCTTGTAAAGGAGCTACGCCTCACCTGCTTCTCACTGTTCCCAATTCCCTGGACCATGTCTCCAAGCCCCAGGCAGTGTCCCCCCAGAGCACCCACTAAGATGGGTGACATCAAGGGGAGCAGAGAGAAAACATTTGCCCAGCTGGTGGCCCAAACATGGCAGAGATCTCCTCAGGGAACTTGGAGACTTGCAGGGTCAGATAAAGTGAAAAAAGGAAAACAGAGCACTGAGAAGAATAAAAAATATTGCTCAGAACTCCAGAGATGGCTGTGGAGGGAAGCAACATTGCTTTTGGTGGGCATCTATGGCAACCAAGAATTTTCTTCCTTTTTTATTCTGCCTGTTCTGAAACTCTAATACCACTGGTAGCACTCTGAGGGCCATTTGTCCCAGCTGTTTTCCCAGTTTGGTCATTGTTTGGCAGCCAATTTTCAAAGGTGATACTAACGTCTTCCCAGAATAACATCTATCACATCTTGGTGGGTGGGAGGGCAAGGAAAGCCCCCAGCCCTCCTGAGAGAGCTCCCCTTGACCCACCCTGGTGGCAGCCTGTCCCATGCTCACAGACATGAGCCTGGTTAAACATTAGGGAATCTCTGCCTCTCCTTTAGTCACAGATGTCTGGATGTAGCTGGGGAAAGAAAGTCTGCTCTATAAATGAGACTTTGGGGGGAAAAAAGGCTTTCTCTCAAGTTTTTTTAACCATAGAGATCTTTATAGGGTAAATCAGCCAAAAGTTAAAAGAAGAAATGTTTCATATCTGGAACAGTCAATGAATTCAAGAGGTCATTATAGTGCTAAGGTTCCTAATCCCCTCTCAAGCAGAGGAATGTTTAAATTGGTGAGAAACAGGGGTCAAGTCCAGGCAAGTATTTCAGTGCCTAACTTGTACTGACATTAATGGGAATAGGGGTCTCTGGGGAGGAATTGTGGACCTGGGCCTGTATATCATTCCTATAAATGAAACAGGGCTTGTGTTGCACATGTGTAACAGTACATTATTATTCTTTTCAAAGCAAGGTCTTTCCTTGTAGACTCTTTAGCATTTCTCAACTGTTTTGTCCTTCCAAGATTGGTGTGAACAGATTCTGCAGCAAGCTCATGCTGGGCAAAACCCACTTGCCAGAAACATTAACAGAAAACCCAGAGTCCAGTGATTTATTTCAGATAGTGATTAAATAGCCAGGTGTCAGCTGTGATTTGAAAAAGCCGCACGGGGCATTGTGAGGTCCAAACTGCACGGATCCAGGTGAATTCCTTGGAAACCCGTTTGTACCTCCAGAGCACTCTGCTCGCCCAGGTGCTTAGGACTGGAGATTTTACTCCATTCAGTGGGAATTTTGCCAGAGATCCGAGTGGAGCCAAGCCTAGCTGGCTCTACCTGCTGACATTCAAAATCATATTTAATGATGCTTCCCCTACATGCAGGCATACAAAGGCAATCTCTTTGGGCTCTCTGGTTGTAAGAAACTCTCTGCTAGAGGCATCTAGCATTTACTCCCGGCTTTTGCGGCTCTCCCGGAGCACTAACCAAAGTGGGACCAGTTTATGTGAGGCAAGATGTGCAGGAAGACAGCATATTTCTCAACACGCCTCGCAGGGTGCTGGGGACGGACCCTCGGGCTGTCCAACCCTCCTCCTGCTCCCTCTTCTGTGCCACCGGGCAGAGTCCCTGGCCACAAGATGGAGCTGGCTCTTTGCAGTTGCCGGATAAGGCACCTCAAAGGCAAAACCTTTTAATGAGCACGCTTTTCTTGGGGCTAACCATTAACAGACACACAGGCAGGTTTCCACGGAGCTGCTAATTTTTAACCCTCTCCTGTGTCCCAGCCTTGTGCATCCCCACGCCCACCCCTCTGAGGGCGCATTACTTAACTCTGGGGATTGGGGCATATTTTTTGGGATGGGTCATGGCTGGAGGTATCCATGACCCTTTCAGTCCAGCACATCAGTAAGCCCCTCCTGTAAATAGCCTCTCAGGCAGCCAAGTGCCTCCCAGCCTGCTCCAGGGACTGTAGGGATACCAAAACTTGGCCAGATTTGGTCTGGCTTCATCATCTCTGTCTCAACTTCTTTTACCACAGAGGCATGAGGAAAGTCTCCCCCTTGTACCTCCCTCACTTTCCAGCCCAGCAGCTTCAGGCATGGACTAGCTCAGAGACTTATTCTGAACTCTGCCTTTTTTTCATCTATTAGAGGGTCAAAACTTGGCAAAATGACTTTAGGTGCCGTTCTCTGCTTCCCAGAAATGTTGCAGTGCTGCTCTTCAGCAGGTCAGGAGTTGTTTAGGAGTAGTGTTGCTCTTGAGTATCTGAGAACAGAGGTTGGTCCTTAGATGGTAAAAATATCTGTTTTTATGGCACGCAGCAGCAATATGCGGTGCATCTTTAGCCAGAGAATAGAAATAGGATTAAATTTATTATTGTAATTTTTGGCATGTGGTAGTTGCCTATTACTAACAAGGATTTTGTGTGAATTGTATTTTTTTTATAGCTTCCTTGGAAAAAGCAGGAGACAAACTTTTTCCATGGCAGTGGAAACCCCAGCAGCCTGGTCTGTGGGCTCACTTGTGTGAGGAGGCGGCGTGGGGATGGCAAAGCTGCACGGTGCCCACAGCTTGTGTCTCTGTCCCACCCTATTACTCATCATGGCACAGCCAGGAGGAACAGGCAATCAGCACAATGAGGACCTGGAAAGGAAAATGAAATATTTTCCTAAAACAAGAACTGTTTGTAACACGGTGCAGGTTTGCAAGGTTCAAAGGAGTTTGCCTTTTATTTCACATCCCTGATCCTACTCCCCAGTTTGACCCCAGTTCTCCTAAAACTCCTTTTTATTAAAACCATAAATCAGCCCAGCTTTTTCACCATCTGAATTCCAGTTTGGCCATCCTTTGTTGCATGTAGAGTTGCTTGGACCAAAGGACTGAGGGATGTCCAGGACCTGCTGTGCACCAGTGGTACCTGAGACCGGGCTGCACCTGGATTACTCCTCCAGCCATCTGACTCCTGGAAACAGGTAATCTTAGATGTCTTAGCTGGTCTTTCTTGCACACTAGAGAGCTGTGCCTGGGATCCTGAACTTACTGCAAATATGGTGGTTGAATGAGTTATACCAAATAATGTGGCTGTAATGAGTGACATCCAGACAGATGATGTTTCTTCCAGCTGGAGCTGCTAGGAAGTAGCAAACCTAAACTTATGCCACAGAGTCTAGAAATGGGAGAAAGTCAGAGATGTCCCAGGATTTTGCTGCTGGAGGGTGGCAGTACTTTGTGAAACACTAATGCAGAGGTTGTAGAGGTGGAGCTTCACCCTGAAACAGGCTGTGGCTTTGTGCAAGGGCCTGGGAGCTGCTCAGACTGGTGCAGAGAGAGGAAAGAGTCACAACTGAAAATCCAGAACCTCTTCAGTGCCATGTCAGACATCTAGATGTGACTCAGATGCTTTTATCCACCCTTTCTGCCCCAAGGAAGATATGATAATGAAAACCTATCTGTAGAACACTCGGAGTGTCTCAGATAAATGATTTATTAGTTTTAACTGATGATAAAAGAGCCAAAGAACCAACTTATAATTACATCACTTTCAAATCCATGCCCAGGTCAGATACCCTGGGTTTATGTCATACTTTAACCACACGTTAAAATGTAAGTGATAAGAAAGTGAACATAAAGATCAGCCCTTTCCAGACGGGTACTTTCCTCTCTCTGTTACAGCAGAACTGTGCAGTGATACTGAAAACCCAAGTCCAAGGGCCTCTGTGGCATCTAAGTACTTGGAGAAGCCTGAGGGATCTCAGTCTCATGGGCTATGTGATCCTCAAGAATGACATTTTCTAGACAGCAGACATGATGGTCAAGAGAGAAAAGACCCAGGCAATGGTGATGGCTGTTCCTGGAGATCAAGGGAGACTTTGTTGTAGGTCATCCTGTCAAGATCCTGAGGACACAGAGCCCTTCTTTCAGTTCTCATCCCAAAATCTTGGTGCTGCCTCAAACTCATCTTCTACTGAGTATATAAAAATCTTGTTAAGACATGGGCACTTAAAGCCTTTTTTCTCAATCCAGGAGGATTGAGGATTGATCCAGGAATCCAGGAGGAAGATCAAGGAGTTATCCGGTTTCATACATGGAGACAAACTTTTTTGGGGGCTTCTACTGCTACCCCATCCCTGACTCCAGAAAAACAGCCAGGACACATTGGTCCAGCACCCTTGTCACCAGCAAGCAGGAAGGATTCATACCAACACCTTCTTTATGCACCTAATTTCAGGCCACATGTTACCACTGCTCATGCCTCATTTCTTGGTCTGTGGCCAGCCTCAGGGAGCACAAGGCTGCTTGCTTGCTCTGGGGCCGAGCTGCCCACCTCATGTTCAATCACCACAAATTCCCCCTCTTGGTGTTACAGCTGCTTGTTTGGCCATTTGTGAAACTACATCCTTTTGCTGCTGTGTGTGGGGCAAGAGAACAGCACCAGCTTCAGAGAAGGATATTAACACTCTTCTCATCAGGGAAGCCACAGCACGTCCTCCCCTGCGGCTCCAGGGGTCTTTTCCTGTACACACCACACTGTGGTCTGTTGGTCAGTGGTGTTACACTGGGGTAAGATAAACAGCCTGTGACTCTCTGGGACCTTCAAAGGATTTGGCTTGAAAAACATGATGACTGATAGCAGATGCTGAGCGCTGACAACATCTTAATGCTCAAAAATTGCATAGTAGCAGCTCCTGACCTTCCCCCTTCTCATGGGGGTTTTTCATGGGGGCTGTGGGATGAGGACAGCCTGGGCAAGGTGGGCACCAGGTGCTTGTGTCAGTGCCCAGTGCCTGCAGAAAGCAAGAGCTCGGCCTCAGCTGAGCCCAGCTAAATATAACCAGTGACTGGCGAGCTCCTACGCCTCGCCTGGCTCTGGTCCTGCTGCAATACATTCCTTCTGAAAGTACTGCCCGCTTCCTCAAGCCCTCTTCCCTGCTCCTTGAGATGCCACAGCTGAGTCTCTGAAGCTGGTTTCCTTCCCTCTGAGTAGTTTCTTCACCCCATGCCCCTGCTTTTCCTTTTCCCCCCTTGCTCATTCACACTCGCCCCTGTGCATCTGCTCCTTCACCCAGTGCTCCCAGGGCAGCTTGACAAGACTCAGGGATAAGGGATGAGGGTCTCCCTGCTCCTACAACTAGGAATAGTTTAAAGCTCTCAAACATTAGTCTATCCATGGATATTTGTAGTTGTAGTTGTGTCTTGGGGTACTTGGGCACGGCCAGAAGATCCAAGGAGCAACTTCTAGGTCTACACAAGGCTCCTCCGGGCAGTAAGGCTCATATTGGGTACTTTACCTTTTGCAAGTGCAGGATCTGCATTTAATTTTTTTTTTCCCACAGGAATATTAAAAAGTACACCACAGAGGAACAACCTGCATCAAAGTCTCTTCATACCACATCTTGCATTTCCAGGTCAGCCCAACATGGTCAGTATTAATTTTATTATTAATAAAGGGTGACAGCATACACCTTATTATGTGTTTGGGATAACAGGGAAGGCTGACACTGTCCCTTTCCCCACACACAGCCAACAGCTCGAGGGCAGCTTTTAGGTTACCACCTGTCCCGCATACCACACTCCTACCATGGGAGCAGTTTTGATGAGGCATTTAGTGATATTTTTGCACTGGTTGCAAGCAGTATGGCTGTGATGCTCCTACAGCCACACCAGGACTTGGTTTGATTTAGCAGCAGCGGGACAGTTAAAATGCTACAACTTTTGTAGTTGTGTGTTTCCTAAAACAACAAATAGTCACTTTAAACCCAAACCTGGTTTATCCTGGGGGGTATGAAGAGGTTGAAGAAATCAGCGAGGTTTGTGAAAGCAGTGTAGGAAATCCGTGAAAGCCAGGGGAAATTTTGGCAGGTGGCATTACAGTTAATCACTTCTGTCTGAGAACAGCAACACAACACATGTGTTTTAAGCAAAATCTGATGGTGAAATCTAGTAGACACGAGGGTGCCATGAAGGTCTGCAGGTCAGGGATAGGTTACCTGTTACTACAAATTGCTTTTAAAATCAATGATCAGCTCTAGGGATGATTTGTGTTTTATTTTAAAAGCAGAAGAATACAGAAAGCTCTCCAGCAACGCAAACACGATCATAAACCCGATGCTTCCTTTCGATCTCAAGTGTTGATGTCCCAAGCGGTGGGGGCGTGGACCGTGCCAAAAAGCCGTCAGGCAGTGAGCGCAGCGCTGCCCGGGTGCCCTGGCTCAAGGAGCCCTTCAGTAAATGGACACAGTCTGTTTGCACAGAGAAAATCCCTGAAGCAGGAAAATGCCACGTAAGAGCAGGCATTGACCCGTGGGGAATGAGTGCAAGCCCCGCTGTGAGCGGGAGAGGCGGGCGCGCATTCTTCGCGTGCACATTCTGTGGGTGCATCTGTGTGTGTCCGCGCACGCCGTGCGTGTCTGGCTGTGGCCAGCTGTCTGTCCGGGTGCATGTGCATCTGCAGCGGCAGCCTGTGCGTGTCCGTGGGTGCGCGTCCCGTGTGCGTGGGCCCGGCCGTGCCCGCGGGTCCCGCTCCGAGCCCGCAGCGGACGGGGCTACGCCTCCCTGCGCGGGGCGGCGGGGCGGGGAGGCGGCAGCGCACCCTCGGGAGCGGGACAGACACGCGCACAGACCCACGGACACACGGAGAGGCACACAGGCACACGGACACGGGGACCCGCACACCCGCCCCGTCCCGTCCCGCCGCCCCCGGGCAGCTCCGCGGCGCCGCCCCCGCCTCCTCCTCCCGCCGCCGCCGCCGCGGCCGCACAAAAGGCGGCGGGGAGGGCCCGGCCGGGAAGGGCAGCCCGGCCGCCCCGGCCGCCGCACCATGCCCCGCCGAGGGGGGCTGCCGGCCCCCGCCGCCGCCCGCCGGCCCCCCCCGCTCCTCCTCCTCCTCCGCCTCCTCCTCCTCCTGGCCGCCCCGCTGCAGCCCGGCAGAGGTAAGGGCCGCTCCGCTACCGCCGCCCCGGGCCCTGCGAACGCCGCTCCGGAAGGCGGCTTGTCCCCCAGACCCGCCTCGGTGCACTCTGTTACCGTCTGTGTTCCCTCCTCCTCTCGCCCCCCTTCCCGGTGCCTCCCCCGGCGCCCGCTTTGCCGTGCGCCCGCAGCCGGCGGGACGCGGGTCCCCGCTGTCCCCGCTGTCCCCGCTGTCCCCGCTGTCCCCGCGCCCGGGGGTGGCCGCTGCCGGGGCTCTCCGTGCATCCCCGCCGGCCCCGGCACGGCGCTGCTCCCCGGCCCCCTCCCGCCGTGCCCCCGTTGCGGGCGGCGGGGACCCGCGCTCCGGCAGCGCTGCGGGGCACGGACCGCGTCCGCGGGGTGTCACATCTTCGTCTTAAGAAGCACCGAACTGCTATTTATACGACACGCTCTCTATATATTCCTAATGGAGCGGCTGCAGCCACTTCTGTTCAGGGATAAGCACTTCCCCGGGATGTTGCCTGAGCGCTATGTGTAAATCGATGGGATGAGGAGCAGCAGCAGAAAGCCACACACAGGCTGTCGCCCTGCCGGTGACCGGTCTCCACGCTCGCACCTTGTATCATCCAGCCCCGTCCGCTTGGCACCAAGAGGGAGAGGTAGAGGTCCTTGTGCCCCGTGGGGATGCTCCCACGGTTTCCACACACATAGATGAACTGCAGTGCAGTGTGTAACTCCGCTCCTCCAGTTCTGGAGATGGGGTTTCTCTCCTCTCTGGGTGCTTGGGAAAACTTTTAAATGAGAAGGGTGCCCACAAAATGCCTAAGTCCACCATTCCAGTACTTATGTCAGTGCTTGATACTTTAATGAATGCTCTTAAGAAGAGGCTTATCTTGCAGAGTGCTGTGGCACGATTGCAAAAGCTCAGAAAAGGTTTTCTTAACTTCTTTTTGGTGTGTGTCTGGTCCATGAAATTGATGGTTCAGTATTGCAGCAGACCATCTTGGGGACAAGTCTCTTAGAATGCTTATTGCAAGCACAGGTAAAATGCTCTTTTTTCATGCTTAGCTGTATAAAGTGCATCTCTTTCTTTTTTTCCTCTTCTCTGTCTTCCCTAAGCAAGCTAGTACATTCACCTCTGTTTGAGGAGCTGCCCAAACTAGGATTTCTTGCAGAACAGGTTTAAAATGAGGTCTGATTGCCTGGAGCATCTTTATGAGTAAACTTGCTGAGTACCTTTCATGAGAGTTTCCTATCTTGCTCTGCATCTGTAGTTTGATGTATTAAAATCTCCACAGTCTGGTGGGATACACTGTCTTCCTCTGCTTTTTTGGGCTCTCCTGCAGCTCAGTCCAAGAGAAGGATGTCATTTGGAGATGTTCTTTGTGCTTGCTGGACACTACTGTGCAAAATAAGTAGGGTGCAGGGTGTAGGACTAAGTGGCATCAGTATGAAGGACTATGTGGGCTGTGCAGCTCAGCAATCCAGGGGGGGTGGATTATTTGCCTCCAGAGTAATCCCAGCTAAATCCTGGATAGAATTTTCCCCATTATAAGAAGTTTAGTTGATTTTTCAGGAGTGGTTTCATTAAATGTATCACAGTCAAAGAGCAGACTGAGTTCCTTCCAGTCTCACTGGGTGACTTGCCCCAGTATCTGCAAGGATCTGGACTGGCATGAGCATCATCAGGTCCTTCCTCTGCCTGATTCAGGAAAGACTGCACTGAATCAAGCACAGCAAAGACTTGCATCTGGAAAATCCTGCATGTTTCTACTCCAGCTCAAAAAGCTCAGGTTTCAGTCTAAAACTGGAAGGCTTCACAAAGCTCTGTTTTCACAACAATGCTGGAAATGGTTTAGTGTTGCTACGGAGTGGAAAGAAAAGCATACTTGGAAAGTTCAAAAGCTGCCACCGGGAAGAATGTCACCCCATGGCTGGCCACAGGAGCGTGGGCTGCTTTGGTCATGGCGCGCAGTGGAAGGAGGAGACCTTGCTTTTCAGCCAGCTGTTACTGTGACTAAGTAAACTCTCAAAAATCCAGCAGTCGGGAATGGAGGTAAATATTTCCATGTGGATGGGCAAGTGAAGCTGTGGGAGAGCCGGGCCTGGGTAGCCAGGGTATGAATGCAAGTATTTGCTGTGTAAAGTCCATTACTTCTGCTGGGTTACCCTGTGCATGGCTGCCAGAGCAGCAGCTCTCAAGGAGAGGCTTTGGGCCACATTTTAGGGTTTGCAAATGCAAGTGTTAATTGCTGTCTAAATTTTAACTCAGTTGAACAAGTTACATTTTGCTTTATACTATTTCTGTTTTGAGCTCTTGAAATGTCCAGGAGCTGGAATATAACTTCTGAATGGGAACAAGGAATGAAACGTCTGGGTATGTGGTAACAGCCAGAAGGAAAAAAAACCCACACTCTTTAAGAAGGCTCTTGTTTGGTATGAATGAGCCCAAGGAGCCTGTTTGAATGAGAGCCATAGAGAGAGTGCAGGGCTTGGCTCTCTGGGGTCAGAGTTAACCACCTTGCGGGCAGCAGAGACCCGTCAGTGCAGGGCTCTGGCACAGTCAGGCCTCTGCGGTGACTGAGAATGACTGACAGGACCTACTTATCCTCCTTTTGTTTCTAGTCCAGGGCTTGCTAGGTTTTCCTCCAGCTGTCCAGCTTGATTCACTGTTTCCTGTGCTCACAGCCCAGCCCCTTATGGGAGCAACCCAGGCAGCTTTTCATTTCTCGGTGCAATATTCACGTGGGATACAGCAAAAATCCTTCTTCCAAAGCTCTCATGGCAGAAAGTTCTTGGGACAGGAGAAAACTCCATGTGGCTCTTCAGCAGCTATTGGCAAGTCTGTGGAATCTGCAGATTGCACCCCGTAGCAGCGTGGTGCGCTGGTATCTGCAGATGCAACTGGCTGAAAATAGGGGCCTGACAATGCTTTTATTGACATTTGGGTTGGAAAAAATAGCAGACTGGGAGTTCAAGCCTGAGGCGTTTCATTTGGAGTGTGCAGCCTCTGTGCTGAAACCTCAGTTGAAGATTTCTTTAATCATTTATTGACAGTGGAAGTTAATAGCTGCACCCGGGGGAGCTGGGCCGTCAGTGGTATCAAAGGGCACGTTCACAGCCACAGGCAGGCTTGAACAAGCTGCTGCATTCAAAGCCCATACCACTGATGTCTACTTCAGCTTTACCTGTGTGGTTCCACTTCATTTTTAAAGCCCAAAGCCCAAATTGTGGATTTTGTAAGTGAAACTCACTCGAGACCCCTTGTGCTGCTGGACACCAGCAATCCAGGAGCTGATGCTCCTGCTGGGATCACGGGCAGGGAGAGCCCTTGTTGTCTTCCACCCCTGCTGCCTTCCTTGGACATGTCCCAGTGCAAACACACTGCAAGGCTTAACCTGGATATCCTGTGGAAATGTCTCTCATAGTAAAATAAAAGTAATTTAATGTAACATGAGTCTGCTGTGAAAATCACCTGTGCGGAAAGGGGAGATGGATGTGTTTCAAGAGTGCTTTAATATGAAAATTCTGGGGAGAGGCTCCCCCATATGTTCAGCTAGAAAAAATGAGAAGATATGCCTAAAGATGTGACTTTAAAAGTCAGCATCTTGGGGGCTTTTGGACAGCCAGCTCTGTGTTTCAGGCTGGTCAAACAGTTATTGCATTCTGTCCACAGCAATGGAAATACTTCATTAGGATGATGAGTAGCTGGACTCTTTGATTAACCAGAAACCATTGAAAAAGAGTGAAGAAAAATCACCAGATTCAGTAATATTTTAGAGGTTCTCAGCACCCCAAAGCAAGTTTCTGTCCTTTTCATTTACCTTTGGGAAGGAAAAGAAAACAAGACCTCCTTACAGGTGAAGAAAGATTTACAGCTTCTCCTGCCTTTTAGGCTCCTAGAAGATTATTTGCTCTTGTTTGAACTTACAGTATGTTTAGCATTAAGAATGTCTCAGAGCATCCCTAAACACTGTTTTGGAGTAACCATTCAGCCCATCCTGTTCTCTCTTGCTGAAGGTCTCAATCTGTGCACCAGTGGAAGCGCCACGTCCTGTGAAGAGTGTCTCCTCATCCATCCCAAGTGTGCCTGGTGCTCCAAGGAGGTAGGTGGGCACACCTCGTTTGTCTTGCATGCTTTCTGTAAGGCTGGAAGAGAGTTCTTTTCTCACCTTGCCTTTTCCTGACTCAGTCCCATGATAGAAGGAGGGGGCGAGGGCAGCGGGTGCTCCATGCCGTGCGTGTTTTGGGTGTATGTGACTCCTCAGCTCTTTGACATCATAGGAAATAAGTGTTTGACCCCACTGGCTCCCATGCACCCTCAACAGAGCAGCACTGTTCCTTCAGTCCCTCTGTCCCTTCAACCACCTTCTTGTTTTCGGTGGATGCTGGATCCCTGCATGGGCTCTGTGTTGCAGGGAGCCTTGCTCCTAAGCTCTCTTCCTAAAAAGCCCCAAGCCTCTGGCTGGTGTCCTGCTACGTGTCCCTTGTTGTGTGGCCTGGCCTGGCGTGGGCTCTTTGTCTGTAACAAAGATAATTCTCCTTTCTGAATCTATTGTGTCATTTTGGGGGTGTGACCCATGCTTCTGGCATTGGTGCCATGAGTTGCATAGAGTAACCGAGCACTTCAGAGGGAAAATACATCCTTCTGTTGATGGTGAAGCTGCTTATCCTTATTCAATTGCACCTCCTTCTTTGTGAGGAATTGCAAATACCTCCCCCTGCTCCCTAGGGGCTGCTCATGAGTTTAGATTTATATATATAATCCAATATATGTCTTATCAAGTAGACTTAAAATTTCTAGAGAACAAGGTATGTGAAAGACCTCATAATGTCTGATGCATACAAAGCAGTTGCCTGCTTAGTCCCTATCCTAAGTGTTCAAGAGAGACTTTTGGATGCTTTCAGATGCATGGAAAAACCATGCCTTGCAGGCACAGCTGCTGTGTCAGGAACCAGGTTTGGGATGTGAGAATCCCAGAGCAGGGGATGATCTTGAACCTCTCAGTGGGCATGGCCAGTGGCTGTTCTGTTCCCTGCTGACCCTTATTCCTCTACTGTGGCCATCCCTGTCCCCCTTTGAGCACTCAGTTCACCTTCCAGCTGCAGCTGGTGTTGCTGAGCTGAGGATGCAGGTACTGCCCCCTCTGCTATTCCCATCCCTCCTCCTGCCAGGGCTGCTTGGGGCAGCTGCAGCTCCAGGGCAGAGGATGGGGTTGGGGATAGAGATGGATGTGGGACGAAGGCGACTTCCAGTCCCCCTGGTTTGGCTGGGTCTTGGGGGGGTAGGCCAGCCACTGGCTCTCCAGGTCTGTTTCACTGGATTTTTCACTCCTAGGCACAGTTGCAGCTCTCCAAGGAAAACCTTGTAACGCTGCAAACACTGCACTGCCTGACAGCATAATAGCTTTCATGGGGTGTTTTTTTCCAGCAAGGCAATTGGTGTGCAGAAGGGAAAGGGTGAAGCAATAGATCTTGCTTCTGACACATCTTGTAAACAGCTGTAAGAGCTCCTCTTCCAGCCAGCTAACCTGTGGTGGTGAGACTGGATCCAGGAATGCCAGCTATTAAGCTATGGGAACCCAATAGCTTGTGCTTTTTTTTGTTGTTGTTTTCTTACTTGGCATCAAAAGACAACTTTCTGCAAAATGCTGCTAGTGGAAATGTTTATCTTGTGGTCACTGTGACCACTAATTGTACTAATGGGACTGGCAGCCCGACTCTTGTCATGCAAACAGGATAGTTACCAAAAAAAAAAAGAAAATTCCTAACTGGAATGGAGGGGCCAAGGAGGAAGATGGGTGTTTACAGGGAAGTCCCGTAATACTTCCTGACCTTTAGCCTGCCATCAGCTATTTAAAAATACACAGTTTAAGGTGTTCTGTGCCAAGAGCTATGTGCTTAAAAGCTGCTGTTCCCATTACATGCTACATGCTAAAACCTAGCAAGTTCTTATTCTAATTCTGTATTTATTTATTTATTTATTTGTTTATTTTTGGCATGTACTGTTTGAAACAAATTATTTCTCTGGGAGAGATCATCAGGTGAGGTAATGGGATTTCAAAAGATACCTGGAGTTTTTCAACTTTAAAAAGTTTTAAAGTAATATTATAAACTCTGTAACATCTGCTTTCTTTTCATAGTCATTTCACCACCTTATTCCCCTTCCCTCTGCTGCAGCCTAGTCAGGTTATTAAATTTATTAAATAGCTCTTAATATGTTTTCCTTAGCTTTTTCCATTAGCTGCCATCCGCTATCTATGTTGCCTGGGTGCACATACGCCAGTCAGATTTTACAGCTCTTCTGCTGTTTATAAATCAGGGGTAACATACTGGAGTGGCTTCCACAGATGGCAGTTATGTTGTGGTAGAACCTCAATCAGCTGATCTGTGTGTACTTTGTGCTCCCTTTACATTTACTTTACAGGTTTGGGAGCAAACTGGGCCAGCCTTTATCAACTTTGTAGGCAACAATTAATAATTTTGTTGGGAAATATATATATAGTAGAAGTCTATCAGTACATGTATAATTCTGTGTATTATGTATACAGTAAATGTAGAGATGTCTGCTTTATGTTTTTTAAATATATATATATATGTATATATAGCTATACAAAGTATAGTTATGTATATTATTGATCTTCCTGTATATGTATACCTTCTTGAATTTCCTTTGGGGAAATATTTGGGGAATAATATCACTTGGTGGTACCATCACACTAGTTTGTTTGGGAGCCCTATCCCAATAGATTCCCAGGAGGGATAAGGTTCCTGGAGTTTACATTGCCTTGAATTGAGGGTAAGGGGATGTGTACAGATAGATCTTACAGCAGAGCAGTCACGGTGCTCTCACTTTATGACTGCCACCTCCTAACCTGTTGGTACAAGGTGCATCACGTCCCCTGGCTTGGTTGGACTTCTTTTCACTTCTGCTTGTGTTCAGCATCTCTGTTCCCATCCAAAGGGGTGATGATGGATGAGCTGATGATAGCAGCTTCTGGTGTGCAGCAGCCCTAGAGCCTCCAGGGGCTGCTCAGATAACCACAAGCCTTTGGGCTCTTGGAAATCTGGCAGCAGACATCGATTCTGTTGGCTCATGGAAGAATACCTTGAAAGCCAGGCCTTAAAGGAGGTGATTTCAGTGGCTCTTAGAAGAGGAGGTGTGAATATGTGGCCTTAACCATCACCTGAGCATGCCTTGAAACATTCTCTGAGGGAGAATGACTCTTGGGTGGTGGAGACTGCTGCAGCCTTTCCATCCATGCTGGAATCTGAGGAATCTGCAAGGTCCAGGAGAAGCTGGAAATGACAAGAAACTGCTGACATGGTGCTGGTAAAATGACTGGAAACTGCACACTGGCCTGTGGGGTTGTGATCTCTGTGGCAGCCTGGTTTCCATGTGTGTGGAGAGGATGCTTGATGAATTTTTTGCAGTGGCACCTGGTTGCGCAGGCTGAGCAGGACTTGTTGGGTTTGCTGGGGAGAACAGGGAGCTCTGGAAGTGGCTTCAGTGCTGTCCTCTGAGCTGCCAGGGCAGGTGTGATAAATAGGTGTGGGTTGTGATCATGATAAACCTACCTGGGGTCATTGCAGGGGGGGAAGCTCTTCAAAAGAGCATTTGGGAGTACCAGTATGGGAGGGGAAATTTCAACATGATGTTTTCTTTTTTGCTGCTTTGGGGAGCAGTGTACCAGTGTGCAGAAGCTCCTCTTGTTTGTTTGATGTGTTTGTTAGGTGGATGAACTGTGTTCACCTATCCATTATTTATGTGGATGCATTTGTGTGTGTACACACAAACTAGAGATACACATTAATTAAACTGAAATGTCCTTTTTGAGTAAGTGAACCGAAATTTCCTCAATGGCACCCTCTGTTTTCCAGCAGGTGCTTTTACCCCATCCTCTCCCATCTCAGAAATGTATGCCTAGAGAACGAGGAAAGAAAACCAAGGATGTTCCTAAAAGGGAACATGTCAAGGTTGTTTTTTTTTTAAATGGAGAAAGCAGGCATATTTCAGACTGAATTAATGCAGAACTGGATTGATTAAACCAAAAAATGGTAGGGACATGCCTAGTCAGGAATTAGATGTTAGATACAGTGAATGCTATTCTCCATTTTTATCGCATGAACCAAGCAATTTGTCTTAAAACTGTCGAACTGATGAGCATGTAATTGTCACGCTGTTGTCTCCATTCATTCTGCCTGCTCGGGTGCATTCGCCTTTGTGAGCTCGTTAGCGCCGAGGCCGGACCGCGACTGCCCGGGGGGCTGGAGCAGCCAGAGCTGCTGACAGGGGCTGGGGGATCTTCCCAGCCAGCGCTCCTCTGTGGCACGGAGCAGTGTTCGGGGTGGTTCCTGCTGGTGAGGGGCAGCTCTTGCCCAAGCAGGCCTGCGGGCAGCTTGGCAGGTATGTGGGCTCACTGAATTGCTTAACTAACCGCAGGGTGTTCCCTGCTTGGGGAAAACTGGGGCTTGAACCAGCGTGCTGCTGTGGGGGTGCCTTTTGGTGTGGTTCCTCATGAGCTGTCTGGGCCTGTGCAATGCCCTTTACTCCCCAGATCTGCTCATCCTTTTTCCCTTTAACTGAACCTCCATGAGCTTTGATTTTCTCTGTCACAGAAAACCTTGCACTAGAATTGGGTGGTACCTGGTAGTCCCAGTTTTGGCTTTGGGTTTTGACCTGTGGCTGCAGGTTGGGTGTGTGTTTGCAGAGTAACGTGGTGATTGCTGGGACTTTCCCAAGGGCACCATCATCCCCCTGCTCAGTGTTACTCTGCCTGGGTAAGAAATCAAGCAGAAGTAGGGGTCAGTCCTGCGCCCCTAGGTGCTGAGGTGCACCACCCACCCCTCAGGCATTTGCACCCCTGAGGGGTGGATATCAGGTAATACGGCTTTGCAGTGAGCAAGAAAATACCTGGGTTTGGTTGAATCTGCAGCTTAGCAGTTGCTGCCCTTTGGCAAGTCCTCTGGACCCATTTTAGAAGAAAGTTTAGAGAAAATATCTGGGTCAAGCAAGGGGGACCTGGGGACTGGAGGAGCGCAAAGGTGCTGCCAACCTATGAGTTGTGTAGGGGCTTTTCCCCAACCTCCTGGACTTCCTTTGGAGTCTTTGGAGCAGACCCTGGGAAGGCTTGGAAACACCTGATAGCAGCTGCAGCTATGTGAGCAGCCCTAAATATTGTCCTATTTGGATGCTTCTCTCCAATGTTAATTACTTGAGAGTAACTAGAAGTTCCAGCTGTGCCCCTGGGCTGTTTGTGTTGCTCTTTGCACAGTCGGAGTGTCCTTTCTAATAGGTGGCAGCAGAAATGAGCTGGCAGAGGTGTTCACCTGGAGCTGTGGTCTGGGTACTGGGAGAGCAGGAGAGCATCTCTCCCTGGGTGCCCTGCTGCTGGGTGGATAGGCCCAGGAGAACACCTGGACCCCACCAGCTTTTTGCCAATTTCAGGTAAAACCACATCCGAGAGAAACTTTGCTCCAAGGCTGCCTGAAATGTGCGGCTCTGAAAGGCTGGGCGTTGTTTTCAGTTTTGTGAGGGATTCTGATTTTTATTTTGTCATGCTGGAGATGATTTAAATAGTCCCAGTCCTCCTTTTTTTGGAAGTTCATCTGTTTACACGACGTGTTCCAAGAAATTTGTGTTCGTATCCATCTGACGTGCCGTCGTCGGTTTCTTGGCTGGACCCCGTTGCTGGATGCTGGAATGCAAATCTCGCATTTTTCAAATAGCGTTGGGACCTTGTAGTGAGAAAAATGCAGCTGGAAGCCTCTGTCTGTCTCCCAGGGCCCTGTATTCAAGCCTGTCCTTGAGGGACCCCTGGAGATCACCCCATGAGGTTCTGTCAGGAGCCTCTCCCTCCTTGGTGTCTCTCCTGTCCTCTGCCATGCTGGAGCTTCAGCAACCAGTGAGGTTTATTCAGCCCCACACTGGTTTTGGCTGCACAGCTGAAGGAGGGGCTGGCATGGCTGCAAGCATCTTCTCTGCATTATTTCATGTTGTACTAGTCCCTCAGCCCTGGAGCTGAAGAGGGTTGTCTCTATTGTTGTAGTGCAGAAATAAGTAGGAATCGACTGTTGAAAATCCAGTAAGTTTTGGGCATGTGACTTGTTCCCTTTGGCACTTTTGGGGAGGAAAAAAAAGGCATTCTAACAAACAGGCTCTTTGCAAAAGGGTGCATTGTGTTCCCGGCTGTTCCTGAGTGCTGCCCTGCACAAGGCTGCTTTGTGCACCACGCACAGGGCTCGCACCAAGGGCTGGAGCTCTGGGATGGGTGCTGGGAGACTCCTGGCCATCCTTTGGGAGTGGGTCACTGCCTGCACCTTGCTGCCTGTGCCTAACTGCCTGTAGTGGGCACAGACTGCACTTTAACCAGCTCCCGGGAAGTCTCACCCACCTCCCTTATTCTCCATGCAGTGCTTGTGTGGGGACGTGTGGTGTCTCACCCAGGGAAGAGGGTGCAGGTCCCTGGAGCCACCCAGCCTGTCTTCAGCTTCACATCTTTACTTGGCCCTCTCTGGGTTGGTGGGTTTGTCCTGCTTCCCTCAGTGCCACCTCCTTGTCCTTTCTTCTGTCTTTTGCAAAGCTCCTTTGAGGCAACGTATGTGCATAAAATAATAGGGAAGGCAGTGGGCTGTCCCCGCAGCAAACCAAGTGCTTTGCCTTGCTCTCTTGTGGCCAGGGCTGGGAACAGGTGCAGCTTCTGGGGCTGGGCTGAAAACATAGGCTTAGCTTTCTGTTTCAGTGCTCTGCGAGCAAATTCAGTGTTCAGATCCTCGTAGAATTTCCTTTTTTGGTCAATCCCTTTGAAAGGCTCAAGGCTCAGTGCAGGCTCCTTCCAAGTACAGTCATCCCAAAGGACACCAGCTTCTCCTTGCCATCTCCTAGTTGTTAGGTACCAGCATGTCAAAGCAAAGCCCCTGCTGTGGGATTGATGTATTCCCCTCCACTTCCTTTTTGTCCGTTCTTCACCCCCAGGATTTCGGCAGCACAAAGTCCATCACATCCCGGTGCGACTTCCTGCAGAACCTGATTGCAAACGGCTGTGCCGGAGCCATCGAGAACCCCAGCAGCAGCATCAGCGTGGTGAGGAATGTCCCTCTGAGCAGCAAGGGCTCTGGCCAGAGCCACCTGGATGTCACGCAGATCACGCCTCAGAAGGTCGCCTTGAATCTTCGCCCTGGTGAGTCCCCAGGGCTCCATGGGGTGTGGGGGCAGGGAGAAAAGGTGGCCAGCACATGCCAAGAGCACATTGTAGCTCGTGGCCTTGTAGCCCACTAAAGCAGGTGACTGCTGGCCCCTTCCATACCTGTGACCTTCGGTGGTGCATCACAAACAGGTTTGGGGCTGGGGCACATGTCCTCTGTGAGAGGACACTGCTGTTGGGCAAAGTCAGTCAAAGCCCACCCACAACTGCTACCAATAATGGTCTTAACAGTTACATATGTTTAAAAGGAACCTGCTCAGCTTAAAAATGGAATCACTGCATGGAAGGAGTTAAAATAACTTTGGTTCCTCTACTAAGCAGCCAGGGCATGACTCGAAACTGAGACAGTTCCTTCTATAAATTGGAAACAAACCCACATATCTGTTTTCTGTCGGTATGCAAAAGAGCTATGGGATCAAGGCAGAAGATGGAGATTTGAACTTGTGACTCAGGCCTTGGACTGTAGCCAGGTCCCTCTTTCATTCTCCTGAGCCATCACTTTTCTTCAATCTCTTCCTTTTAATTAAAAATTAGAAGGGAACGGCTCATCTGAGCCATGCGAGCATGCTTGTTATCAAAAGTTTTTGCATGGTGGGGGGAGGCTTTAATGTGGGTTTAGAATTCTTGCAAAAATTTGGCAGCTGACATTTCTGAAGAGGGGAAAAAAAGCTCTTTATTGCAAAGATAAGAAGCAAATATAAAAGCTTGATTCATTATAAACTATTGGTGTGGGTTTCTAAGGCTTACAGTTTTGTGACAGCTCTCACGAGCATACAGAAAAGTGAAATATTGATGTTTTGCCCAAGAAAAACAGGGGTTTGAGCTGGTGTTCATGCTACCAGTGCTCTCCCAGAGCCTACCAGTTGCTGCAGAGGTTTTTGTTTTAGCTGTGTAAATTAGAAGTTGTCATGTTTCTCAACTAACTTCCTTAGATGTCATTGGTCAGACCCTCAAATCCAAAAAAAATTTGCTTCAAAGCCTTAAAATCAGATACCTGAGAGCAGTCACCACTGTATGTGCGTCTGGATGCGTGGATTCTGCCACTGAATGTTGTGTTGAAAAGGGAGCAAAAGGGAGTTGTTATTACTGCTGTTTCTTGAGGCAATTCCTGACAGAAAGGGCTGGCTCAGCTTCCACGTCTCACCTCCTGTACCTCCACCTCCACACGCAGTGCCCAGTGCTCAGCGAATTCCGCTTTCCTGATCCCTGGCAGTTTTACCCATCCAGTGTTCACCACTCTAACTGGTGGCAGGGTGTGGGGATCCATCTCCCTGTGGCTTCCTGGGGTCTGTGCTCTTGGATACCCTGGGCTGCACAGGGCTGGTGTGCTGCTTCTGCCCACCCCTGCAGGGACCACGCTCACGGCTATCCTCAGTTCTTCATGATGGAGAAGCCCTCCAGGTCTGGGGTGAGCTGCAGGAATCACCCTGAGGACCCCTGCAGCAATTCCCATGCTGAGCCAGTGAACTCCCCTCCCTGTGCTCCTCTTGCAGAGCATCAGAGTCATTGCAGGAGGAGGGACAAACCTAGATGTTTGTAATAATATCTCCCATTTTTGCTCTCTTTTTGATGTTGGGCAGCACTTCACCTCTGGGCTGATGACTTCCTAAACCCTTGTATTAGCAGCCCCAGTTTAAATTATCTATTAATCCTTGAGCTTGGGAGAATGGGTTTCACCCTGTGAACCCAAGACAAAAAGGAGACAATGTTGATTTAATTTTGGGCATGAGGGGTGTACTATTTCAAAGATGAATTCATGCAGCGGTCTGTGGCAATGGTGATCTTTTATTCTTAGACCGCTAAGCAGAAGCAGAAGGGAGTGGATTGTCAATTGTTTGCTGTTGCCACCCAGGCAGTTTGATCTCATCATCCTGTGGCAGAAGTCACATCCCCAAATCTGTGTCCTCAGCTAAACTCCAAATGCCTTAAATCAATGTCCTTATCGGGTAGCTTTTGGATTGAGCATTTAGTTTTTATAATATTGCTTTTTAATCTTGAGTCCAGCTGTAAAGCAGTGTGTCCTAGTTAAATTAAATAGAAACAGTGTAAAAGGACTTAAAAAATGAATAGATGCAAGCTGTGTTGCCCATCAAGCCATAAGCCTTACCAAGCAGGAATAAGCTGGATAAGCACGATTGTCGAGTTTATGTTCTTAAATTGACCAAAATCAATTTTCCTAGTTTCTGCACTGCCTCTGTATGATAGTATCCAAGAAAAATTTCTGAACTAAGCCCTGGTTTTAAAACTTCTCAGTAAAAGCTCTAAGGAGGGGATGGTGGCGACAGTACATGAGGAAGGAGGGGGCTGGATTATCCCTAGAAGTGTGAGAGTAATACTGTCCACAGAGAATAATAAATTCTTTTGCACTTACATCTACATACATACGTGATATTTTCTCTGACATAATTGGTTTGTGCAGTTAGGAATGAAAGAAGAACCAACCACAGGATCCTGTTGGTTTTGGTGCTTCTCAGGGACTAATAAATTCGTAATTATTAAGAGAAGCACGTTTGATCACAGCATTCCAAATACCCTCTCTGGCAGGAAGAACAGTGTTTTGGACATGAAAATATTGCAAATACAGAGGACACATCCCCTTTTCCAGTGGGAAAAATAGGTAGGAATGAAAAACAGGGGCATGGGAATGAATTTGCCCAGACTTAAACATATTTTTGCAGCACTGAATTTAAGTCAAGCTTGCAATCACAGTCTTTTACCCTCAATCAGTGCTAACAGGTTTTGTGGTACATGAGTTATGTTCTTTGTTCCTCCCTAAAATGCATGCCAGGTACAATGTGAGGCCCACCTGGAGCACCTGCTGCACTCCACATCCCAGCTCTGTGCTGGTAAGGTCCAACTCCTGCTGGGCAAGAAAGCTGGGGAGAATAAGGAGGAATATTTATGGCATGAGCTTCCTGCTTCCTACAGCTGGGCAGTATCTACATGTGCATGTTTGCCCAGGGTGCCTCCTGCAGCCCTGCCTTTTCCAGGTGGGGTTGTAGCAGGCTGTAGGGAAATGCGTAAAGGGAAGGAGGGTGTTGTTTGAGGAGTCCTAGCTCGGTGCAGCCTACCCCAGGTGCCAGGCATTGTGCTGTGCAATGCCAGCATGGCAGTTTTGGGATGCTGTTGCTGCTGGGCTGGAAGTAAGTGGGAGCAGCTGTGCTGCTGTGCACAAGGAGGAGAACAACAAAATGGTTAGGGAAATGTTTTCACAATAGTAAAAAATGTGAGTTTCATTTCTGGGGAAGAAGAGGGGAAGCCACAAGTGTTTTGCAGAACCTGCCACTGCCCCAAGTTCAGCCTTAGCCATGAAGGGCTTGGAGAGGGCAGCAGTGGGATCTTGGTTTTGAAAGGATCCAATTCCCTGGGGCTGAGACCCCACTGAACAGGAAAAGGGGCCAAGGTGGCAGCTGGGAACATGGGATCTCCAAACCAGCCTGGCTTGTGAGGTTGGGGTTTGGGGTTTTATTTAGACCCTCCCTTAGCAAAGCGAAAGGCAAGCTTTTGCTACCTGCTGTCTGGCTCCACTGAGGTCCATCTGGTATGAAGTTGATAAGTTCACTTTGAAGCCACTTCAGCTTTTTTGAGGCATAGGCATTGCCTGTGGTGGCCTTCCCTGGCACCCCTTCCAGATTTCTAGTGAATCAGTCTGGCAAAGGGGAAGGTCAGAGACAGACTTTCCTCTGCTTCTCTTCACATCTGCACAGCCTGTGACTCAGCCCTGTCAGCTCCTTCCCTTGTGTTCTTCACTTCAGGAAGTTTTACCTCTGCCTCAGTGCTTCCCTGGGTGACCCTAACAACTTTCTTTTCCCAGTTCACTTCCCTTTTGCCCTGATTTCTCCAGCTCTTTTTTTTGGGGGGAGCTCCTTTTCAAAGATGTTTCTTCTGTGTCTGCTTCACCTTGACTTCCCTGCACAGCTCAGAGGACATCTTGCATTCACCTTGTGCTGGCTCTTTTCTCTTGATCCTCTTCCTTCTCCTACTCCACCTCCTCTCTTTTGTGCAGGACTTCTTGGACTGCTCCTGGTTTGCTTTGAGAATGTACCCAAGTAAGTGTGGGCAGTGTTTCAGTAGTCCATGAAATATCCATTTAAGGTTCACTCTGCTTTTCTTTCCAGTTTTCTAGGAAAACATCCCTGGACTGCACACAGCCCAGGGCAACAGTGTTTCTCATGTGTCCCTCCCTTAGATGTTCTCTAAGATGAGATGGAGAGACCCTTTCCCACACCTCCAAAGAGCTAAACAGAGACATGCACTCCATGTCTTTTTCTTGCCAGCCAGTACACTGCATAGCTTAGAGGACCCAAAGTCAATACCTGTTTTCCTGTTTGTCTCCTAAGGGGTGTATTTGGAAAAGCTTATTCCCCTCACCCTCTTCTTTTGAAAAGTGAAAAAAGCAGCATGCAGTCTGGATTTGTATGTGTGCTGGGAGTTTCCTTTTCACCGTGCTCAACCCTTGTGTGTGTGTGCAGGTGACCAGACCTCGTTCCGAGTTCAGGTGCGGCAGGTGGAGGACTATCCCGTGGACCTCTACTACCTGATGGATCTCTCGCTGTCCATGAACGACGACCTGGACAATATCCGCAATCTGGGGACCAAGCTGGCTGAAGAGATGCGAAAGCTCACGAGCAATTTCCGCCTGGGGTTTGGCTCTTTCGTGGACAAGAACATTTCTCCTTTCTCCTACACAGCACCAAGATACCAAAACAATCCCTGCATTGGGTAAGTGGTGGGTGCACCCTGAAGGGGCAAGCCCTGTGTTTGCACAGAGGCTGGCTGCAGTCTTCGTGTGCCCTTTTGCTTTTAATAATGCACCACACCTCAGCCCTGGCTTTTGGGAATGATGATGCCATGGCTGTCGCTTTGATACTTGAGCAATTCAGAATAGGACAGCTTCTAATTTTGCTGTGGCTGTTGGGAGATCTGTGCATCTAGACATGGGAAACTGTTGTACCAGGGAGCCTGAAGCTATTTTGAAGTACCTGAAAAGGATGCAGGCATAGCAGACTTTTTTACAGTCTTTGAGGAAAAGGAGCCAGAGCCAGAAATTCCTGATTTCTGATCCTAGCTCTGAGTCATAGTTTGGCGTTGAGTAAACCAATTAAGCTTTTTGTCTGCATTTTACAGATAAGGAGACCAAGGCAATGTAAATCCTTCTCAACAAAAGTATTTGGAGGAACTGAGATTTGTGGTGGCCTATTGTGCTGATTAATCAGTTCTTGTAGAGTGTTTTGAAGGTGGCAGGCAGGTTTTTTCATCTTTATTGCTGTGGAAGGAAGGCAAACTGACAGTTACAAAAGACACAAATGATGTGGTTTACTTTGTGGTGATATCAGAGCCTTGATCCCTTTATTTCCTTTTTTTTGTTTGCTTGTGTCTTTGCAAGAATCTTTTTGTTTGCCTTTTAAACACCAGGGTTGGGATCAAGTACATTGAATTGAGGATTTTGCCAGAGTGAAATTGGATGTAGGGAAGAGTGTCCAGGCTCAGACAGGTTTGGATGTTGGAATTAAAGGATGGATACAGCAGCAAGTGCCCCCCTGGGAGAGTGTCACCACTGACACCTTTGTTGTCCCCATCTTCACCTCATCCATCAGTGGATGCTTCCTAGTCATGTAAGGGCAGTGAGGATAACCCTTTTATTTGAGCCATTTGTGGATACTTACAGTGTAACATCACCTCGTGCATGGATGCCAAGCTCTGTGCATGCTCTAAGTATGAGAGGCAGATAAAAAGAGCTTGCATCAGCTGTGAGTTTCTAGGCCAGCTTTTGGCACTGACCAAGCACTGGCATCTCACTGCACATTGCATGCTGACCAGACAAAAATTATCTGAATTCTCTTTTCACCAGTTCTGTCCAGAGTGGAAAGTCACATAAATTTTGACACTGAAAACTCTTGTTTTAATCATGAGGTGAAAGTGACCACACTGAGCCAGGAAAGTGGCTCTGCCACAATGGCATTGCACACCACACTCTTCATAGTGCTTCTCCCAGAAATTTGGCATAGCCTCTGAAGGGTCCTCTCACTCATCTCTGTCATCCTCAGTCTCTTGACACCCGCTTGTGTTACCCTTAGGCTGGGGACAGGCTCCAGCTGGAGAAATCTTGGAAAATTTGTTTGGCTGGGGTGTGATTTAATTGGAGTGACATGGCTTTGGCCAAGTGAAACAGAGTGAAACGTGCAGGAGAAGATGGATGCAAAAGTAGGAGAGGATGGAACTGGACTACTCAGCAACAAGGCATACCTGAAACTTGTGATGACCTTTTATCAAGAACATCCAGAGCTGTCACCTCAGCTTTTCCCACCATGATCAGGCTATCTGCCTGTTCTTTTGGCTTTACCCAGGTGGTTGCTTTCTTTCTATGGGTTACCTTAAGCCAGCCTGCTCTTGGGAAAAAATTTAGGAAGGATTGCCCATGGCAGCTCATTTGGTAGGTGCTCCCTTCCAGTTACCATGGGTCTCCTCTTCAAGCAAACCAGGGATGCTAGCTCCCTGCTCTCTGGTGGAATCTCCTTCCCCAGCCTGCTCTGAGAGGGGGCTCTGGCTGCTGCCATGTGGCTCACTGGTGCAGTGAGGTGGGTTGTCAGGCGTGGTTTTGTTTGCAGCTATTTCTGGTGTCAAAACAAACCATCTAAGAAAAGCTGGAAGTAAACATGAGCTGCAGTGGATGGTTTTTGCCCCTGGTCCAGACTCTCCCCTTCTCTTCCTTGTGGCAGTGACTGACTTGCAGGTCTGGGTGGGGTGCAGCCCTGTTTCCCTTGTGTCTCCTCCATCACCCCTGCTCCTGACTGGGCATCCTGATGGGCTAAGGGCAGCTTGCTGAGACCCTGCAGTGCAGGGGTTTCAGGCACATCAAACTCCTTGCCTTTTCCTGGGTGCGAGCAGGCTGCAAGTCTGGACATGGATCATGGATCAAAAGGGATGGTTCTAATTGCCAGCCAAGCCCAGGGCAGTGAGACCTGCCCCGTGGTTAGGTGTGTGTGTGGCTGCATGGATGGAAATCCCTGGTCTGGGGTTCCTTGTGAGGGGTTTGCGTTCTCAGTGATGGTGACTCCTGAATACTCTTTTGTGTAAAAAGCCTCTTGCAACTTACCCATAGAGGGTTGTGTCAGCAGAGGCTTTTAATTGTACTCTGGGTTATATGTTTGAAGATAAGAGTGAATTAGTGCCAGGCCAACTCCTTTTTAAACACAGTTCTTCTTAACCCTTCCCGTCCCTCTCCCCTGCACACACTCACTGATTTCCCACGCCACAGGAGCTGCTCTGCTGAGCTCTCCAGGTGAGCACCAAAACTGCCTTCTCATGGTTTTGTATGGAAAAAAAAAGGTTTCCTGGTAACCTGCCAAAACATTTCTCTGCCTTAGGGTGCCCCTCCTACCTTTCTGCTCTGGTGGCATCCTGGGAAGCAGAGATGGTATTTGCTCACCAGCTTGCAGGGAGAGTGGGAAGAAGCATGAGCTGGTGTGGATTATTACTGCATCTCATACTGGGCAGTTGCCAGGTGCCTGGTGATGTGCAGTGGGTGTAGGGTGGCTCGTACGGGCAAGAAAATGGGATGACACAGTGAAAATCCATACTGCAGAAGAGGGGAAAGGTAGGTCTTGGCAGGGATGCTCCTGCCCTTTGACACTAGCCCACTGGTTCTGCAGGTGTGGGACATGGCTCCCATGGCCCTCCTGGGCTGCTGGGAAGGGTGGATCTGCCAAAATGCAGCCTCTCTATCAGTGGATCACATCACTGGCTGCAGATTCCCAGTGTGAAAACCACTTTATGAGTGCTGAAACTGCAGAGCTGCGTGGCCCAGGGTGTGCTGGTGCTCGGTGTCTCCACTCACACCGTGTTTGGAAAGAGATGTTCAGTCCTGGTGGGATCTCTGGAAACTTCGGCTTCTGAAAGCCCCTGAGGGGAAACAAAAAACCACAGGCTCTGCTGTAGGGTTTTGCAGAGAAATAGCCAGAAATTGAAGTGTCCAAAATACGAAGCATTGTGAAAATATTTCAACCCTCTGAACAGAATTTCGAAGACCAACCGGGTAGAGCCGTGAGTTTCTGCAGCTCTTGGCTGCGGGTGTGGTTCCTCCCAGCTGACCACTCCTCTGTTCTTCCTGCAGCTACAAGCTGTTCCCCAGCTGTGTCCCATCCTTTGGCTTCCGCCACCTCCTGTCCCTGACGGATAAAGTTGACCGTTTCAACGAAGAAGTCCAGAAACAGAAAGTTTCCCGCAACCGAGATGCTCCAGAGGGCGGCTTCGATGCCATTTTGCAGGCTGCTGTGTGCAAGGTGAGCTGCTCTGATTTCTGGGGGTTTAAAACAAAGCCAAAGAGGAGGAGGAGGGGGTTTCTTCTGCTCTGTTCTTGAGCCAAGGCAAAGCTTCAGTTTGCCATTTCTTGGAAGTAACTACTAAATTTTTCTTGGAGAAACTGAAAAATGCTTTGAAAAGTAGAGGCTTTTGTTTTCATGTGCTTTTGTAGATAAACAGGCAAAGGAAAAAAGGTTAATGCTTTATCTAGTTTAAAGGGATAAAATTGGAGCTTTTGCAAATGCAAATTTAGGGCTGAGATTTCATTACACAGTTAGACTTATGGTGCTGAGCACCTGGGACAGAATCCTTTAAGATTCACATCCACTTATGTGCAGCAGCACTGCACGTCAGCTCACTGTGTTTCTCAAGGCTGTGTCAAACACATCCTGCAGCCTTTGACCCATGTTGAGGCTTGGAGCTGGTTCCTACTGCTCATACTTTCCTTCTTTGTGTGTGTGGGGATGATCTCACCTCTGGGTGCTGATAGCCTGCTCTCCCTCTTTGTCAGCAGAACTGGAGCAGAGTTCATTAGCTTGGTGCCATGTTAACCATGTCCTTAGGGTTGTTGGAGATGCTTGCCTGAAGATCTTTCTGGAGCAAGTAGTTGGGTTGCACCAGTTTGTCATGAATTAAAGTGTTTGCTCCACTCTGACATGAGTCTGAGCTTCCCTGCTCACCAGGAAAGGCTCCGTTTGCTCTTTCCCCTATTGCTGCAGTTGGCTTTGCTTCAGCCTTGCTGAAAATCCTTTTGGTTGGGCATGTTTTCTTCTGGGTCTGAATTATGGGAGCTGGGAGATAGGCATGGTCTGTGGGAGTGATGGGATGCAGGCATGTGGAAAACCAGATCTTTCCTTGCCTGGGCTGGCTTCGCTGTGCTTTCATGGTCTTGGCAGGGCTGAACCTGCCCCATTGGATCTGATGCCACCCAACAGTCATCTTCCCACGGATATTGTTGTTGGCACAACTACAGTGCTGCTCCCAGTAATTGTCTGGGTATAAAGTGCTTCTCAGTTTTGGAGAGGTGGCTCCCATGGTTAGAGCAGGGATGGCTCAGGATGGTGACTCAGTTGTGCCATTCACCATATGGGTTTTTGCAGTCCCTTCCACCATGTTATTGCAAAAACAGGACAATATTCCCCTATGGTGCAGTGTGTATCACAAGGGCTCATTTCTGAAGTGTTGGTGGAAGGCAGGAGACCTGCAAGGTATTTCCTGTATATTTGTGCCAGTCTCAGACTGTTGTAAGGACCAAAATCTTTAACTGTGCTTCTTGAATGCACAACCTGGTCCCTTGTAAATTTAGAAGATTAATTTAGATGCTGATACCATCTAAATTCAGGAATGAGCACCCTCTAGGAAGGGTGAGCAAAGGTGACCATGTGCACATGCATGACTGTTGGCATGATGTGGCAGGTCATGACAGCGAATTTCTGCAGCCACAGCAGTTAATTAATTACTGGAGCTTGGGTGGGGGAAAGGAAGTCCATGGGACTCGCGTGCAAAGCAGGAGAACCGGCTGTACCGTGACTTGTGCTGCCTTGGCAGTCCCAGAGCAGCTGCCTCTGATCATAGCCATGAGCAGCAAAGACTGAGTTAAAAAAGCCAGGATTTCAGGTCAGCTGATTGACATTAGGATGTTTGGTCCCATAGCCAAAATAGGAACTTACTGCTTAATTTCCCTTGTGGTCCCCAAGTGATGGCCCAGACTGGTTGGCGGCTGTGGGTTGTGGTGAGGCTCAACACCACTGAGATGGGTGAGGGATGCAGACATCTGGGGTGGCAGTGAAGTGCAGCTTGCTGATGAGGATGTTCTTTGCATGGAGTTTTGCATCCTGCAGTGTCTAATGGAGTATCATGGGGATGAAACCCCCAGAAACAGAGAGTAGTTTCTGTTAACTCAGGAACTATTCCCCCCCATGCAAGGAGAGCAGCATATAGGTACCTTGATGACTTCTGAGGTGGGTTTCCTCATCACTGCTGTGGTACCCCGTTGCATCTCACTGGCATGCTCCAGCTTTTTCCAGGATAGTTATCACCTTTGAAAGTCCCCTGCCTTGGGGACATGTAGTGTGTTGCCCATGAAGTACTTTGTGCTGAGCATCAAGGATGTTGTCCCTGGGAGAGCTGGTCATGGCATAGCAGAGCCTCGCTGTCTCCAAGCCATGGTGTCTAAACAAGGTCTTCTTCTCCCCTTCTGAGGTGTCAGAAACAGCACCTCGTGCATTGACTAGGTGCTTTTACACTGTAATGCATAGCAAGCATTTCTGCTGCATGAGCTGCCTACGGGCTCTGTAGCACTCGAGTCATTTTTTTGGCCTGCTTTTCAACCCAAGGAGTGGAGAAACTTTGTACAGCTAATACAGACTGAGGAGCAGGCCCAGAGTTTGGCTCCTTTCTGAAAGATAAAGATATGGTAAATGTTATTCTGGAGGCAATGAAAGAGCCGGAGACAACAAGCCTTTATTCTGATGCTAAAATAGTAAGCCAGGAATATTAATCAGCCTTCCATAATTACATTTTCCATTTGCAGTGTTTTGGTTTTTTGCCATTCTCTAAGTGCAAGCCTCATATGGCTCAGTGGCATGTGTAAGTTTCAGATCTTACATGCTAAGATGCAGCGAGGAGATAATGCTAGATTGGAAAATAAAGCATCTTTTGGAATGGTTTTGATTGGTGCTTGCTAGACACTGGTATGTGGAGATAGCCAAGGCATCTGGGAGACACTGGGGTGCCTTTCAGAGCAGTACCAAGTGAAGGAGGTTTTGGCTTTTGATCCCTAAGGCATACTTGCCTTGCACCTGTATCTGTTTCTTGCTTCCAAAAAGGTCTGCATGTGAGAAACTGGTGAGGTTTTTGACAAACTGATGAATCCGGGGGGGCTCCTGGCAACCGAGTGTTGGCAATTGAATGGATTTTATTCAGTGCCCAAAGTATAAATGTAGATATTTATTCAGGCATGGAAATACAAGCTTTGCAGCCTTTTCAATAGTATTTGGAGAGCTGTGCTGAGGCAGCTGTGGCAGTTTTGCCAGCCAATGTTGGGTGTATGGAGTGAGAAGCTGTTTTTTCGGGATACAGAAGGCAACTGCAGCTGGTTGTGGGAGTAGGGGCAGGATCCGTTGCATGCCCGGTTTCCCTGTGGAAACATGTTACTCTCTGCTTTGGGTCCAGTCCCACCTCTGCTTTAAAAATCCTTCTTACCCATATGGATCAAAAACCAGATGAGGAGGTAGGCATCAGTGCAGGGTTTTTTGTTCAACAATCCCAGTCCAATAAAAATAAATGAATTTTTCCTTGGTTATTTGCTTTAAGCGGAGCAGAGTGCTGCTCTGGGTTTCTCAGTGGAAACTCCATGCTGAAGAGCTGTATTTTCCAGTGCCTGGAAGCTGCTGGCAGAGGCAGTGTGAGATGCTCCTTGGCATGCCAGCCTCCTTGGGGGGCTTTTTTTGTAGGTCTAAAGCTTTTTTGGTGTGGGATCAACATTGGCTCAGCCAGGCCATCCAAGGCACCTGGTTCCATGCTCTGAGGTGTCGTCACATGCTTTTGGTGCCTGGATATTGGCACTGAAACTGTGGGTGCTCATTGCTTTGTGGGAGTGAGTTCCTGAACTGAGTGGCCACAGCAGTTTTGATGTTGTTGATGTTGGAAATTGTGTCAGAGGCATGGAGAGTTTGTCTGCAAAGGAATGCTTAACCTGTGATTTAAAGGTGGGCTTAGCAGGCAGGTGACTAGCACCAGCACCCCTGAAGTGACTGTGTAACTGCTGCTTGAATGCAGCTCCTTTTCTTTGTCTGCAGCACATTTCTAAGGAAATGAAACTGAGATTAACCCTTCTGATCTCTTTGGGAGTTTCTTGGCCTTAATAATTTAAAAAGAAATCAGGTTTGGATACTCAAAGAAAAGTGAACTGGATGGGCTTCTGTCCGGTGGCCAAGTAGACTGAAAACTGCCTCTTGCATTATTAGAGCTGTAACCACTTTTGAGTTAAGATCTTAAGAAGTTACATTTTGGCATGAAGTTTTAGCCTGTTGTCCAGTGGGGTAACTTCAGTGGAATGAATCCTGCTTCCCAGAGCAAAAAATCCTCATTGCTTCCTGAGCTGGACTGTAACGTGCCGGTGCATGGTAAAGGATGTGTGTTGCCAAAGATTTCTTCCTATGGCCTTATATGCATCATGGGTTCTTTAAAACGTCATTAAAGAAACCTTCTGAAATAGGGAGGAAATAGGAATCTACTCTGGAATAGTGTCCCCAAGGCAAGAATTATATTTATCGGAAAAATCAGCAGGCTTTGGGCTATGACTCACATTTGGAGGTGAAAATTGCACTGGCAGACGTGATTCTGCACCCTTCTGCCTGCTCTGCCCTGCTCTGCCCTGCCCACGCCAGTGCTTTTCATAGGCAGGGCCAGCACCTTCCTGTAAACAGGGCAGAGTTTGGGTTTTGCTAAATAAGCTGAGCAGTAGCTCTGGAGGAGTTGGGTATCTCCATCTGCACCATGTTCCCATCAGTGACCTTCTACTAGCTTTTCCCTTGTGCTTTCCCTAAGGATTTGTGTGGTGGTGCTCTGAGCCAGGGTCTGGAGGGAGGGGGATGCTGGAAGTGTGTGGGCAGGGAAGGCGTGGGGCCATGTCTTTGCCGGCAGATGGGCAGTGTGACCAGCTCAATGGGAAGCTCCAGGCAATGGAGCTTTCTGGCTCCAGTCCGTGCCATGGCAGGATCTCCCTGCCGTGGTCAGCAGCAAGAACCCAGCCCACCCAGTTTGGCAGTGACCTGGCAGCAGGAGCAGCCACTGAGCAGAGCAGGTTTGCTGCAGCAGTGTGGTTTGCAAAAATTTCCTTTGGGCACCTCTGTTTCCTTCCACTTCCATTGCAACGAAGTGCTTCAGTATGCTGTTACAGGCACCATTACAGATCTGCTTCTCGGGCTGATGAAAACTTGGGGAAGCTCCATGGGAGGGTAATGTTTATAATCTAGATCTTACCCCTTTAGTTGAAAAAAATCTGTTCCTGTGTCTCTCTTTATGCAAAGATAGTCCATAATGTCTGGTCCTTGCACAGAGGGACCAAGGAGGGTGCAGAGGACACTTCATGTGCTGTGCTTGACACCTCAGTGCTTTCATCGGGACCTCTACAGCATGTCTTGACACTACCCTGTTTTTAAATAGGCAGAAGTTTCTTAGAGCAGCACTGTGCATAGGGGTTGTGTAGGATTAGTGCCCAGTGCCAAAGGTCCCTGTTCTGCTCTGGCTGTGTGCACCCCTGCCCTCCTGGGCTGTGGTGCAGGGGGCTGGAGCTGTTCAGGGCATGTGTAGAGGTGTACAATGAAATAACAGAGGCACCACGGCTTCCAGGAGATGTGTGCAGAAGGGGATCAGGACAGACTGCCTGGGCATGAATGTGGGTGCACCAAAGCCAGTCCCCTCAGGCAGGGACCTCGCTTTGTCCATCACAGCTCAGAAACAGTTTATGAGTGGGCAGTAATGAAAATGCTGAGTGGGGATGTTGCAGCTCTTGCTGTTGCCTTGGCTGCTCCACAGAGCTGAGGAAACAAGGTTAGATTAAATGTGTGTGGAGGAAGTTGGCAGATCTCCTTTGACTGTAAAAGCAGCTGAAATTCTTACTCTTGGATCTGGGTAGAGAAGGTCTGGTGGACAGTCCGCATACCTCCCCTCATGCCTTTTAAAGTAAGCGTGTTGGAAGGAGATGCTGGGAAATGCTGGATGGGCTCCTGACATTTTGCTTGCTTACCAGGGATGGGTAGACAGGAGCATGGTACTCTCCTAATTAATGCTAATGGGTCTGCTGCTGGCCAGGCACGTGGCTGGGACCATGTGCAGGGTGAGGGGTGAAGCGTGGGCTTGGCAGGGGCAGGCCGCTGTCTCACAGGGTTTGCTTTCTCCCAGGAGAAGATCGGGTGGCGTAAGGAGGCGTCTCATCTGCTGGTCTTCACCACGGACGATGTGCCCCACATAGCCCTGGATGGGAAGCTGGGGGGGCTGGTGCAGCCCCACGATGGCCAGTGCCACCTGAATGAAGCCAACGAGTACAGCGCGTCCAGCCAGCTGGTGAGCGGGGCACGGGGCCCAGCCCTTGGAGACCTTGGGGGCTGATGGACCTCTCTGGAGACCAGCCAACCCCCATTCCAGCAGCTTTTGGCAAATGCAGTGCCTGGTTTAATCCAGCTTCTCCAATTTGCAAATAAAATTTGCTGTTCCCTTAGGCATTCCCCCACAGTGAATGCTCTTGTGATGTTCAAAAATGAGACTTTGTGAGTTCCTTCAGGGCTCATTGCAAGGGAGGGAAAAGTAACTTGGTGTCCTGAAGAGCATTACATTTTGCCTGCAAATGTAGAGGAAACAGAATATGTAATCCCTTTTCTAAAATGTCCAGAGGACTGTTAGCCTCTTCTTGAGGAGGCTGTATCTACCGTGATGTGGCTACACTAGCAAGTACAGCAGGATGCTCCTCTTATTCACAGCCTTTGAGCACAGCACTAACATGAGTCTTAGTAATAAACAGGCAAACCATCCCTTTTAAAAAATTTAACTCAGGGGAGGAAACTTCTGGGATGAATGAGCACTTGCCTGCCACCTCATTGTCACATCCTTCTGCAGAATGGTGCTTTATTCAGCAGATCACATACGCTAATTATGATTTTTGTTCCTGAATGTCACCTTGTAAGGGGAGAGGAATCTGGGTGGCTGTGTTAAGGCCAGAAGCTGGGCTCTGCAGTGGAACCCCCTGTGCAATCCTTGCAAGTGGATGTATATGTAAGGGAGCAGTCCCTGAACTGGCTCCGTTATGTGGAGTTTATGCTGGGGAGCTGGCATGGGGATGCTGCCTTGGTGTTTCTATGTTTGAATCTTAGAGGCTCTCAATCAGCCCTCCAGTCTGCAAGTAAATGAGATGTTTTTTTCCAAGGACAGCACTTCAGAAGCAGGCAGGAGTTTTAAACTCAAGCGGGTCTCTTGAAACTGAGCGCTGGTTCGTTGTTTTGTTGCTAGAGCAGTGTCTCCCTGCCATCCTCTCTGCCTGGGAAATCTGCAGAATTAAGAGCTTATTGTAATCTCTTTATGGTCCCAGTATGCAGAAAGAACACGCAATGGATGTTTCTGCTTTGGGAGAAAAAAATGATACATTTCCACTTCTGCAGTTCTAGATCTCCCTGCCTTGCACCCCTCGAGGTAGCAGCCATTTAGCACATATGCATCTGCTGATGGCAAAGTAGAAGGAGGAAGAAATAAACCCAGTGTTTTGGGTGTTGCTGTGGCTAATGGTGTTGTCAGTCATGTAGTCTAGTGAAGAGTGCTCTGGAAATATTTAACAGATTTCTACTATTTCAGTTGGGATTGTGCTGGTACATCAGGGACTTCATCCCACAACAAAACACGCCATGCGTCTGGAATGAATTTTGCTGTTGGGAAGAGAAGAGCAATGAAATTAGTCTTTGTTTCCATGTTACCCACCAGTCTTTCTGCCCTTTTTCCCCCCTTAGGATTATCCTTCCCTGGCACTTCTTGGGGAGAAACTTGCTGAAAACAACATCCACCTGATTTTCGCTGTTACAAAAAGTCATTACATCCTGTACAAGGTAAGTGCTGCTGAGTTGCCTGGGCTGGGGGGAGACTGAAACACCTCTTAAGGCCCTGGGGAGTGGAGGCAGCTGCAAACGTGTGTATGCAGTGGTAAACGTGTGTGCAGTGATAAGGGTGCATGCATGCGGCCACAGGCTGCCCAGTGCAGGCAGGCAAGGCTCAGCCCTGCTAGCCCTTTCAGCAGAAAGCACTAAAGCTTCTTAGAGCAAACAGATATATATGTGTTAGTGAGCATGTGAAGACCTAAAATAGACTCCATGTCAATCTGGAGGTTCGGACGGCTGCCAGCGTGCAGCGTGCCAGAGAGCAGAAACCTGCTCGGCCCATTCTGCAGTGACTTAATCCCATTACCTAATCATGCACAGCGTTCCTGCCCAGCTGTGTTTTTCCATCACCGAGTCCAGGGCCCTGATGTGCCACACACCATTTGAACTGTCCTGCCATTCCCGCTCACCCCTCCAAAAGGAAAGCTGACCCAAGGCACAATGACCAACCTGTGTCTGGAGCTGTGGGGTTTTTGCTGCTCTGCGGATGCAGGGCTGGTGGTTCAGGCGGGGTTGCTTTCGGGAACCTCTGCCAAGGCCCTCGAGGCTCAAGCAGGAACAACAAGCAGCCATGTTGCTATGGTCTGGATGCTGCTGTTCGCCCATGGGGAGGGGGAGGGCTGAGCTTATTCTCCACCCCCTCTCCTGGGGATGCTCAGGGTTGTGAGGGAAGTCGGGACAGCTGTCCCTCCCTCCCTGCAGCGCACAGCAGCTGGGTCTTGCCCCCTTCAGCAGCAGAGCCAGGTCTGTTTGTCCCTGTCCCATGGCCACGAGCTTTGTTTAATATTTGACATGCCTCATTAGCAATGCTTTACTTTTGAAAGCTCCACATCAATGGGAGCCAAACCATACCATGTACACCACTGGGTGACGGGGCAGTGTGTGTGCCCTGTGTCCCTGGCATGGGGTCAATCCCTCCTCATCTTCTGCTTTCCTCTCTGCACCTCAACATTTTAATTTTTCTTTTTTTTTTTTTTTTTTTAAGAACTTTACCACTTTGATTCCTGGAACAACAGTGGAGATTTTGCACAAAGATTCCAAGAATATCATTGAGCTGATCGTCAAAGCCTACAATGTAAGTGCATTTTAATACCACAGCTGCTGAAGTGAGGAGTGCTAAGAACTTGGCCAGCTCAGCTCCCCCCAGCGAGCTCCACCCGGCTTGGCCACCTCCCTTCCCACTCCTCTCCACTCTGCTGGAGCTGGGATGTCCACCCTGGGGAGGGAAACAAGGTGTGTGAGGAGGAGAAGAAGCATGGATACCCAAGAGCAGAAATTTCACCTCATGTCTCTCATGTGCAGAATTACCCACAAAACACAGCCCCCACCTAAAACAGGTCTCTCTCAGAGCACCCTTACCAGTAGGTAAAATAGATTATTTCTTTGTTATCTGATGTTCAGAGGCCTCCCAAGGATGGGACCAGGTCCAGATAAGGTCGCATCCTTGTGTTGCTCTCTGAGCAGCCCACGGTGGTTTTCAGCACCCTGTGAGCATCACCACGCTCCCAAAGGAGCTGCCTGTGTGGCATTGCCAGTGCAGCCTGCCCTGCCACAGTGAGGAGGACAGCAAGGGACCTGGGGTGGTACTGCTGACCTGATGTCATCCAGCTCCATGGAGATCAAGGGAGCAGATCAATTCGAAACAGCTAAATTGCAAGATCATAGGATAGTTAGGGTCAACATTTGTGTTGACTTCTCCCCAAATTCTTATGGGTCAGGTCTTCATGATCCTGCAAGGATATTGTTGGGTGTTGGGTTGGAGATCTGACCCCTTAACAGGTCAGGTAGGGTTGTTCATGCATGAGACCTGTGGACACAGCTTTCAATGGCTGCAAGCTCTTCTTGGTACTATGTGTTCATTAGTGCAGGGAGTCAATAAGGACTGCTTTGGAGGAGTTTACACATCCAGAGTCCATGTAGGATTGTGCTGTGCTTTGCATGACCTGTAAATTTCTTCTTTCCTTCCCCCAGCTCCCTGCAGTTAAAGCAGCATTTGGTTATGCTCTTGGGAAGAGTGCTTCCCAAAGCTTCACCCTCTCAGGAAGGCAATGAACAGCTAATGCTGCTAATGAGGCCCAGGAGATACTGCTAATCAAAAGCCCAGTTGTCCCAGTTTGTCCCCTTGAGGAAGGAGGTTCTTGTGTCCGAGATGCTTGGCTGGGGAGAAAGAAGTGAATGTTTATTCCACGTTGAGTTTGCACGTGCCATCACATGGAAACCTCCTTTCCCTTGTTTTTGCAGCTGTAAGATGCATCCCTGCCTCCATTTTACTACCCCTCAAGCCTTTGCAGATCAATACAAGCTGATGAAAACCACTGGGAATCCTGTGGCTGCCCCACTGCTCCCTCCTTCTCTTTGCTTGTGAGCTTTCCAGCACAGCTGGCTGGAAACCACTTGGGTGCTTAGACCAAGGTGCCCCATGGAATGAGCTCTGTGGGATGACCGACTGCTGAGACTGGGGTTAGTTTCTTGCCTGGGTGGTGGGTATGGGCTGGGACCCCTGGGAGTGCTGCCAGGAGCTGACAGCTCCCGCCTGTGCCACGGTCAGCCTGGGGCCACCGGAAACCTGGCACCCGCCCAGCCCGTCTCCTCTTGGTAGCTTTGTTTTTTTCCTGAAGTGACGGAGGAAATTCTCACTGAGGGAGACAGCTAAAATTCTGTTTCCCAAGTGGGAGTGAACCTTTTTTTATTCCCTGTGTAAAGGAAAGTCTGAGCATGGAGAAATCCTTCATCTGCAACAGGGACTGTCCTCTCCTGGCACTGGCTGGTGTTGTGGGCATGGGCTCAGTCTTTCCCCTTCAGTGTTTTGTCCAGCTCTGGTCCTCTCTCATCTGCTTCCCTCTACCAATGCACACACCAGACTTGCTCAAGATTGCTTTTCCTCATCTCTTCATCTTCCATCTCCCTTTTCTTCTGCCCAGCATGCTGTCCCCTTGCCCTCATCCCACCAGGTGTGAAGCAAAAGAGATTAGGGACTGCTTTCTCCCTGCCCTTCCCCCAAATCTCAACATACCTGGGAGATGGAAAAGCTCATAGGAGGCCATGCCCAGACACTGGGCTGGGTTTGGACTGAAGAGAGCAAATGGGATGTTGGTTTAAGAAGCACATTCCTAAACCAAATCCAGGCAGGTCTTGGGAGTGTTTCTTGTTGCCAGCAGCAGTTGCCTTCCGTGGTGGCTGTGGTGCTGTCAGAAGACACTGGTGTGTAACAGTGCAAAGGGGCTGACAATAATGGCACTGCATTTAGGGTAACAGCATGACTATAGAGGGCTAATAAGAGGATTTGGCGTCTGTGCAGGAACACAGGATGAGCCTGTCCAAGGTCATACTGAGGCCTGGCCTGGTGTCCTGTTTTCTGCCATGCCCCAGATGGGATACTCTGGGAAAGAAGACAGGAGAGCTTATCAGTGTGGCCGCTAATTTCTACAGGATGATTTGGGGCAGAGCAGTATCCATAGACTTACGGGCACACCCAGTGTTCAGCTCACGGGCGATGGATGCTCCATATGGTCCCAGTTGTTACCCCATGAACGGCTTCTCTGTTACAGTAGAGAGATGGGAAATTGTTCCTTTCTTTCCTCAAGGACTGTTTCGATTCACCCAGCCAAAACTCGTTTATTTCCTGTCCATTTCTAAAAGTGTTGGCCATTTGCTGGCACGTGAACCCTGCTTTTGTCATCACATGTACCGGCAAGAGGTCTGATTTAGGACTTTTCCTTAATCTGGCCTCTTTGGTGAGGGCTGGGGACAAGGGGAAGAGGGATGGAGCTGGAAGTTGGCTTTGGATAATAAGCATATTTGTACAAAAAGCTCCATTTTGAAAAACTGTCGTTTTTGGACACCACTGGTATAAAAATCAGTTCCAGCCATTGGAAGAATTAAACAAAACAATGTCATTCTGAATTAATATTTATAAACTTCATTTTGTTGTGACTTTAAAAGTCTGTGTATGCAGCAGGGCAGAGAGATGAGAAGCAAAAGAAAGGGGGTTGAAGCACACCAAAACCTCACAGATGGAAAATGCTCTTCACTTTGAAAAGTGTTTTCAAAGAAAGAGATTTCTCATTTATTTTTTCCTGTGGTGCTGTTTCCAGCTGACACTTACGAAAGGGTGCTTTTTGTTCAGCTTTTTCTTCTAGGAGGCAGAATACATTTTTCTGACCAGTTGGGTAAAATGAAGAAAGCAGGACAGAGTTAGTGCGGTTTCACATCTTCTCTGTGCTGCACAGCAGACATTGTAGGACAGCTGCCAGTGGAGAATCAGGCTGTGCACTTTGCTCAGGTTTATGGAGAGGAGGAGGTGCAAATGTGCACACAAAGCTCTGACCTTCAATTCAGAGATTTTCTGTTTGCGCTTGAGAATGTTCTCTTCTTTTTCTTGTGCATCCATACGTTTCCAGTACTGGCTGCTGTGTCCATCACACCCATCCTAGAGGGCATAAGCCACCTGCAGGGGTGGTAGGCAGCTCCCTGTGAATCTAGTTGTGATCATCAGAAGTCTTCTGGGCTGGTTAAGTCAAACTCAAATGTCAATGTGTGTGCAGTGTTTCCTACCCACCCTCTGGAAACACTGGGAGAAGAGAGTAAAGCAGAAGAAACCCATCTGTCTTTGGGAGCTTGATGGTTTGCTTTCCCATTGTGTTTCCAGAGTATTCGGTCCAAGGTGGAGCTCACAGTCTGGGACAGCCCTGAGGACATTGGCTTGACCTTCACTGCCACGTGCCAGGACGGGCTGTCCTATCCTGGGCTCAGGAAGTGTGGGGATCTCAAAATTGGAGATACGGTGAGTCTGCCTTTCAGTCTGTTCCTGGGCAATAAAACACAGTTTTGCTCATTTTCCTCTGCTTTCCTCATGATGTTATAGAAACCCACAGAGAGTGGCTCTGCTAGAAGTAGTTCTGCGTGATGCAGGTCAGTCCAAGGTGAGCTGTGAGGAAAGGGAATACAGGCATCTTGTCTACAGCAGTGAGCTAAAGGTCCTGATCAGGCAGCAGGATGCAATAGTCAAATCAAAAATGGGCTTTTTTCCTTTAATCCCAGATATTCACATCACACTCTCACCTGTGAAATTCTGTGGGCAGCAACCCTCCTCTCCTGTGTTCAGTTCCTAGGGTTATTGGGTGGCAGCGCAGACTGAAATAAATGTTAACATGGCATAATCCATCCTGTGCTTTTTAAAAAGCAGAGAAGCTAAGCTTTGCTTGTTGAGATTGAGTATTGGTGCAGATAAATGGGTTGCTGGGCTGCAGGGCTCAGGCCAGCAGGGAACCTCCTCCCTTTATTCCGACTTTTGCTGTCTGAGGCAATGGGTGTGGGTTCATTAGCAGCCTGATTGCCTTATTTGAGAAGAGTGACTCTGCAAACATACCAGAACTCTCAGTGCTGTGGCATATAAAAATAGTTTGAAAGAGTCAACAGTAGCTGGAGTTTTACCCCGCCAAATAAGGATCATGTGAGGTGTTAAAAAGGGAGGTGGCCGTGCTTTTTTAACTGCATTTACTGGGTCTTGGATAGGTGGGTATAAGCAATCCCTGTAGCTCCGTGTTCCTACAGCAAAACCTGAACCCCCAAGGAAGCAGAGTCAATCTGGCGGTTGATCCTGGACTCCCAACTTCGGCAGGAGCAGGGGGATTGCTCCAGCTGCTGCAGCTTGTGCCATAAAGGATCTGGCAGCGAGTGCAGCAGGGAGCCAGCACTGGCACCGCTCTGTTTTAGGGGCACCCTGAGTGTTGAGGTGCCTGCACAGGCAGAGATGCCACAGGGTCCTGGGGGTCATGTCCCTCCACTCCCTCTTTTCAGCTCCTTTCTGCCCCATTGCTTCCACGTGGCTCGAGATTTGACTCCTGCTAAGAAAGTTTCCACAAAGAGGATAATGCTGGCACTGGACCCTAATCTGGCAGGGTTTAGTCCTGGGGCTGTGGGTGTCAGTGGGTGAAAGGGAGCAGGATTACCCTGATCCCCATAGCTTGCTTTCTGATCTCCTTCTCCTCTGTAATTCCAGCTTCTATCCTAATTGCTTCAGGCCTTGGGAATGAGAGGGGGTAAGGGAGGTTTCCTGGGGGTGCAGCTCTGCCGCTGGGGGTGGCTGCTGTGCCTTCGTCTGCATATCACCTCTTAACATGTGGGACAGTGAAGGCAGTGAGAGCTTGAGGTGACCCCCACATGTCCCCAGTGAGAAAGCATTCCTTCCTGAGGCCTAGGAAAGGGTCTCATTTCCTTGGAATAAGGTTAATCCTCCTTGCTAACTGGCAGCTCTGGGCAGTGCTGGCCAGCCCTAACAAAGAGTAGGATTAAATCAGGGGCCAAGCAAGCAACCAAAGTATGGTCTTAGTTTTCTCAAGGAGAAAATCCCTGACACTGGATTTTAGCAACATGAAACAAGCAGGGGTGTGATGTATAACCATTTAATGATCTGTATAACCCTTCTGAGCCAGGCTTGATAGAAGCGTACATTAAAAATGGCCTGTGAGCAGCATGCCAAAAGCTTGGGACTGTGGGGCTGATACACATTTCCACATGCAAATCAGGAGTCCCATAAAACCTCCTAAATCCATGATCTTTTAGGCACCTCAGGCCCTTTGCTGTGCTGGTTAGGTCTTTGATAGTGCTTGTTTTGAGAGAGTTTTCTGGTTTTAATAACATGAAAACTGGGCCGTTTGCTAGAGTTTTGCCCTGTTTATTTCATGGGAATAGGCAGGTTCCTTCCCACTTCACAGAAACCAATATTATATTTTCCTGATGGGGAAAATTGCTGTGAATGGCTGACAACAGAGAGTTTTTAAATGCTAAGGATGCCCAACCCCTTATGGGACTGGCAGATGTTGGTGCAGCTGCCCTTGCTGGATGTGCAATTGCTTGGGGCTTTTTTGCACCCCTGGGAATGAAGCTCTGATGCGCTGAGCTGGGCCCTGTTCCATGGAATTGCTCCATGGACTCTCCCCAGGACATTTGCTCTTCCCTTCTGGGGAACACCCTCGAGAGCTGCTCTGGGGCCACACCTGTTACCTTACATCTCCACCTGCCCTCCAGGTGTCCTTCGAGGTGGCTGTGGAGGCGCGGAGCTGCCCCACCGAGGACACATCCCACACCTTCACCATCAAGCCGGCCGGCTTTCGGGACACTCTGGAGGTGGCTGTGACCTACAGCTGCCTGTGTGGCTGCACCGGCCACGCCGCGCCGGCCAGCGGCAAATGCAGCGGCAACGGGACCTACGCCTGCGGGCTCTGCGAGTGCGACCCCGGCTACCTGGGGGCCCGCTGCGAGTGCGAGGAGGGGGCCAGCGGGGTCTTGCACCACGCGCTGTGCCGCGAGGCCGAGGGCAAGCCCCTGTGCAGCGGGCGAGGGGAGTGCAGCTGCAACCAGTGCCTCTGCTACGAGAGCGAGTTCGGCAACATCTACGGGCCCTTCTGCGAGTGCGACGACTTCTCCTGCGCCAGGTACAAGGGAGTCCTCTGCTCAGGTAGGAGCCTTGCCTCCCTTGTGCCCTCCGCGTCGTGGCAGTGGGGAAAGCGCCCCGAGATGGGCAAGGTTGCTGGGCTGGAGTGTGCAGGGGATCTGCCCTCTTTCTGGAGGAGTCTGTGCTCCCTTTCTTTTCCTTACGGGAAAAAGGAGGGAGAGATTTAAAGACATCCGCAGTAAAGAGCAAAAATTGCGCTATCCTTGTCAGAACTGGGTTTCCAGCATTGGAAAATGCTCTCTCCCTGCAGGCTTGTCTGCTGCCTGGGTCCCACGGAGATGAGCAGAGTCTTGGCTTTGGTGGTGCTATTTTGATGTAACTATGCACATCTCTTGTACATTGATGTGTTTCCTTAGGAAAGATTAAACCAGCACAGGCTTTTTGGTGTGTTCATAGGTTGGATTTTTGCTATGTGTGCCATCCTTCCCTGCCTAGGCAGAAACAATCTTCTTTTAAAGATGAAGTATTTGGTGTAATCCCCTGGCATGTCACAGGTGAAAGGAAGGGTTGTGTTTCAGGCTGTTACTTATTAGAGAAAAGCTGTTTTAAAGATTCCTAAAGCTGTTTTATGTATGGATTGCCCTTCCCACTGGGAAAGCAAGTCATTCACTGGGAAAGTTGTAGCCAGTCAGCTTTGCTTAAATAAAGGTAGAAGAGTTATTTAGCTGTGTTTGCTAAAACGGTTTTAAAACCTCATCAGTCCAAGGTCAAATAATTTACCTTGAACATAATTGCCTGGATTAGTCCTCGGACATAATTCCCTCAGTTGGATCAGGGCAAAGGGTTATTCTTTAAAATTTGCCTGCTTTCAAGCAAGTGAAATATTTCCGTAGCTGAAAACCTTGGACAAAAATTCCAAACAAGTGTAAGCTTGGAAAAAATAGTTACTTTTTATGTTTTCTCCAGGGAAGTGGTGTTTTTTTTCTGCTGCTGTTTATCTTGCCCGCAGGTTTCAGAGCTGGGCAGTAAGCTTTGGTTGCAAGTTTCTGGCTGTTGGAGGCGATTGTGTTTTTAGGCGGATAGAGGATGTTTGTGTTAATTTTCCTGTAGCCTGGCTAGTGACTTTGTCACTGCTGAAGATGAGGCAGGCAATACTCGAGGTTTGGAATTGCCTGGAGCTTCCTGCTGCAGAGCAATGGGAAAGGCCAGTCCCACCCTGACAGTGACTGCCCAGACTGGGGGGTCTGGGGGGCTCTTCCTGCTGATGCAAGAGTGGAAAGATGGGTGAGCAAGCAGGAAAAAGGTGTTTGAAAGTAGATGGGGGGGAAATTAAACTCAACTGTGAAGTAATTAGGAGCAGTACTGCCTGGGGTTTCTCCAGAAGACCACATTGCTTTGATAGCATGATCCCACCCATAAGGAGTATATTTACAAGCAAGCAGGGTAGAATGCTATAAAGAGAGGTTGTAAGTTACTGGTATAGCAGTTGCTGCAAGAGAAGGACACACCTCTGCTCAAATTTCCCGTTCAGCAGGAGGGCCAGAGCTCTGCTGCTCCACTGGAAAGCAAGTTGTCTATTTTCTGTAGCACCTGCTTGCTTCTGTCCCTGTGGAGGGTGTCTGGTGCTGGGAGGAGCAGCATAGCTGGTTTGGGATTTGCTGAAGTTTTTAAAATTAGTTTTAAAGTCCTTTTTTAGAACCGTGATAATAATTTCTTTCATAGTCCATAGCTATGAAAGAAAACAAAGGATAGGCTGAGGCTGAGCAGGCTCTTTGCTCGAGGGATGGGGTGGAGTCTGGCACGGCTGTGTGGGGTGGTTTGTTGGCTTTTACTTTTTTTTCTTAAATTCCAGCAGTTATGGTGCTGAATCTGAATCGTAGCAAGCACTGTGCCAGTGACACAACATTTTGAGGTGGTTTTGTCAGGCCAAGAGGCTTGGGATTTACCAGCCCACCACAAGCTTGCATGGCAGGGCTATGCCCAAAGCTGCCCCTAACAAACAGCCCTCTGCCACACAAACATCCCTGGGGCTTCCAGCAGACCAAACTCTCTGCCCCCTACAAGTGGGGCCTTCTTAGGTGTTTAGCTCAGCATTAACCATCTGTCCACCAGCACATGTAGATTTGGCATCCAGAAGAGTTTGGCTGATGCCTTGGGAGCAGGTTGATTGCCAGGGCAGTTGCTACAGTGGCCGGTTGCCGGTTTTGTTCTTGCTAGGGGATGAAATGACACCCTGCCCTCACTCTGTCTTTTCCTGGGCGCAACGTCTGTCCCTAAAAGGCTCTGGCATCCCTGTGCCCAGCACTCTGACAGGCTGAATCCCAGTGTAGGGGGAGACCAACAGTTTTAGCTAATGCACAAACCAAAAAAGTGGCATGTAGGGAGCTGTCATTTCGCTGCAGATTATTGTCTGTCCTTGCTTGGGAGTTTCTTGGCTTGGATCCATGAGGGAATCTCATCACTGCTGTCAAGGGTTTTACTTATACTCTTTGAATCCTCTGGTTGAGTAGAAGGCAGTTACTGCCTCTCAGTGCATTTCTGATGACTGACTGTACTTTGAGCAGTGGAACCCCACCTCAGGTTTAGCACACAGGCTGTGGTGTCCCCCAGCAAATGCATTTGCGCCTGCCCCAGCTGTTGAACAAGATGATACCATGGACCTTGGAGTGCCCATCCCAGACAGAGCTAGGGAGAAAACAGCCAGTCCAGCCTGAGCTGAGGTTTTGGGGAGCACCAGGAGGAAAGCACAGTTTTCTGAGCTGAGAAGTAAAAATCCACTCAGGCAAACTGCTTTGCACCTACGTGGCTGTGGTTTATGGCATGCCTCAGCTCAGAGGCCCCATGAGCCCATCACCAGCTCAGGCATTTCTTCCTTTTATGATCTGTAGCAAAGCTGTCCCCATTGAGTCACTGCCATGGCACAGGGATGGGTGGCATGTTATGCTCAGGCATCCTGTATTCCCAGCAAAAGCCATGGTGGGATGCTCTGAAATGGACTGGTTTCTTGTCTCTTGGCATTTGGTCCTTTGGCTAGAAAAAAACATTTTCATTCCTGGATCCATTTATAAATATTGGAGCCTCATTTTTTCAGCATTTGAGAGGAGAGATGCCTGCAGACAGTGCTGCCCATGGCTCCAGTCCTTTTATAGCCCCCCCCCATGAAGTGGAGAAGCAGATTTTGGGTGAGAGAGAATCTAAAGAAGCAGCAAGAATTTAATTCCTGCTAGTGGGAGGTTTAATGTGCTTGCATCTGTGAGGCAGGTGGGAAAAGGGAGTAATTTATAACATGGAGTAAATGCTGATTCAAGTTGCATCCAACTCCTAGTCAATGTCACTTAGTCACTAATAAGTGGCATTTGTTCTGCTGCTCCCCAAGTCCAGTTAAGAGCTCCAGCGTAGCTGTTTTAAACCATTAATCCAGCTTCTGGAAGGGCCATAGGGGATGGGTTGCACGAGCATTTTGTTCTTCTAAAAGAAATGCAGCTGGGTTATCTTCAGCACCGTGCTCTGACAAAGCAGGCAGTTGCTTCCCAAACCCTCAAATGCTTTACTCACAGTTTTATTTTGAGTGGAGAGGGTGCCTTTTTGCCCTGAGATCTTTGGCACATCACTCTGTCTCCTCTGCTCTGAAATGTGGGTGGCTGTGAGAGAGGGGCTGAAAGCCCTCCTGCCTGCAGCTGGGCTGGGGAAGGGGCAGCTGGCTGCACAACCCACAGGCTTTTGAACTCCTTGGCTGCCTGCCAAGCAGTTTGACAAAGGAGGAAACATCTCTGCCCTAATTGCATTCCTGAAGGTCCCATAAAACTAGGTGGCAGGAGGGAGGAGAGGCCCCAGTAAGGGCATCACACATTTGCCTCTAATGAAGAGAGACTGGCTCGTTGGAGACCAAGCTTCATTAGCTTCAGTTGCTCCAGACCTATTTTTTCTTGGATGGGGAGACACAGAGTAATACGGCATCATATGGGTCTCTAAAGAAATTTCCCCTTACCCACCACCACTGTTCCCCAGCTCCCTGTGTGGGTGTCATTTGTATGCCCTTCAGCCCAGGGTTCTGGTTATGCACAGGCACATCTCTAATTATGGAAGAGCACTCGTCATGCTGCAGCCATTTCTCCCCCTAAAACATAAAAGATCTCATCCCGAAAATCCATACTGCCTGAGCAACACGGCAGCTACTGATGGTGGTCCAGCTTTGGGGAATTGGGTCTTTTGTGGTTTCTCATCTTAATTTTTTTTAGAATTAGACAATAAATCAGATTTATAAACAGCTTTGCATCTGTAAATGAAGCCCTTCAACGTCTCTCTAGCTTGTAAGCAGCTGTGAGCATCTGAGCTGGTTGAGGTGACTAAAGGTCATGGCTGGCTAAAGCACAGCACGGCAATGATGCCTTGGAGCACAGGAGCTGGTCTGGCCTCCCTTGCCAGCACAGGGCTTCCAGTGACACAGAAAACTCAGGTCAGCAATAAAGCATCGGGTGTCAAACCTGCAAGTACATGCAAGTGCCAGAATCACTTCTGAGATGGGATGTGGGAAGAGACAGCTCATTGAAAATCGAGGGTTTATTTTGCAGAGAATAGCCAAGCTGACGTGTGATGCAACTCCAGCTGCCCTGCAGAAACCACTTCAAAAACTGCTGAGTTGATACAAGTCCTCAGTATTTACTTCTGAATGCTTCCTCTCTTGGTTTCAGTAAATGGGGAAGCTCAGGGAGGCTTTAGCCTGTATGAAGGTCCAGGAAGATAAGGCTTTTTTGTTTGGTTGGTTTGGTTTTTTTTTAACACAGCCTCATGTTAGAAATCTCACTCGTGCTTTTGCAATTTGTTTTTGCTGTCCCCTGTCTGTAGCACATTTAACAGCGCTGTGGTTGAGGGGAGCCAGTGGGATGATGGCTCAGGGCCAGTGCCCCAGTTTCTCGTCCTGCATTAGAGCCCCGTGCTTTGAGAGTAGCACTTGGGTTTGATTCCCCAGCTGGTATCTCCACCCTGGGGTTTTAGATGGGGTTTGTTACTGTACAAATCACTGTGCCCATGGACACATCTTGTGGAAATAGGCTTTCTTCCTCACATGCTTTTGTAGTTACTATTCACCTACCCAGTGGTGAATAAAACTACTGTCCTGGTGGTAATAGCTGGTGTGCATCTGAAAGCTCAGATGTGAGAATAAAGGTGATCCACCTCTTTCAGACACACATCAACATTTTTTTTGGTCTTAATTCTCTTCATTCCTAATGTCTAAACTTTTACCAGAAGCTGCTGTTAAGAAAGAAATGGATAGTATTTGATTTATCAGCCTCTGAGTGTGGTTTGGGGAGGAAGGAGAGCTTCTTTTGTGCCCACTGCCTGTGGCTGTGCTGTGGGTGGGGTGGCTTGTGACAAATGTACCCCTGCCAGAAGGGAAGAGGGTGGCCTGTGGCAGAAAGAAGAGAGGGAACAGAGCCTAAACCACATCTGCAATGTTTTCTTTTAAGTCACGTCAAGTCTTGTTATCTGTTGGTTTTTCTGAGCACTGCCTAGTAAAAGAGAACCTGAAGGGGAGAGACAAAGGGACCATATAAATATGGAAGTTAAAAATAATCCTTTGGCTGTTGCTAAGTGCTAGTGCAGCTGTGAGCCAGGCAGCTGCAGGGAGATGCAGCTCCGTCTCTGGGGCAGCTGCCCCGCAGGTCAATCCCTCTCTGCTTCCCACGTGGGAGGAGGATGGAGAGCACACATCTACCAGCATATCTGAGGCTTATTTTGGTGACAGAGGATGCAGTGTCAGCTCGGGTCACTGTGCTGTAACCTCACAGTACCCGTTGCTTTGTGAGTAGTCCCAGTCATTAGCAGCAGGTTGGGGGCTCGGGGGTCAGTGGCTGTGGGTGCTGTTGGGGTGCAGGGCATGGGAGGGTGGTTTGGGGTGAGCAAAACCAAGTAAAGTCCTCTGACACAAAACCCTGTATCACTAGGGCGTTGTAGCACTGCGAATGCCCCTTTTCCCACCAAAGAGCAGGGTAGGGGACAGGGAGCTAGAGACAAGCTGAGTCTGGGCTAGAAGACAAAGCAGTATGTGTATGTTGTCACACTGTGTGGGGCACGGGGTGCCCATGGCTCCTTGGCAGCCCACAAACTTGGTTTCAGACACCTTGAGGTCTCTTGCCTACAGTGCCACTGAATAGCCATGGGCCAGAGCAAACAATAAAGAGGTGGCACTGCTGTAGCATCTCTCTTTTACAATGTGGTCAAGACTCAGTCAGACTGCATGTTTATCCTCAAGCTTCCTAAAAACCTTTCTGCTTGCTGCATTCCCATTTGGCCTTTGCTTTTATCACCTGCAGGAGCTGCTCAGCCAAAGGTCCTGTCCTGAGATGTCTGCGTGCCAGAGAATAAATGGGTAAAACAAAATAATCCCCCTGAATAAGAAGGAAAAATAAACCTGTGACTTGCTGTGTCCCATAGCAGTGAGGAACTGAGGCCAGAGCACCTGTGCCTGGCGTCACCACTGGGTGGGCATCCCCTCTCCAGCTTACATCCCCCCTCCACCTGTGAAACAGTTTGGCTCCAGTAAGAATAGACTACAAACATTTAATAAGAAACAAATCAAATAGGGCACCTCTGCTGTCCTCTACCTTTTCTGGGGTTAAACTGTTCTACTAACTCTCGTCACATGGATTGGTGTAAAGAAGTGGAAGGTTTAGGTCAGCTCCATTTATTCCCATCCAGTGGGTCAGCCTAAAAAGAATGTAAGGACCAGGTCAGCTGGAGCAGGCAGGGCTGAGGACTGTGGTGGGGAAGAACAGTCAACTGAATCCACCTTCATCCAGCTTGGACTGATGCCACTCTTGCCCTGCTTAAAAGCTCCCTGCAGATGCTGTTTGGCTGTGTGTCCAGTGTAATTTGACTGCACAATGTCCAAGTCCCAAACCAGGAAAAAAGCCTTTTTTTTTTTTTTTAAATGTGTGTATCCATAAACCGGATCTATTCTGAGGCCAGCTGTTGAACTGTTGGCATGCCTGCATTCCTGCTTGCCCTCCTGTAGAGCATGGGGCTGCCATGCTGTTTCAATGTTTTGGAGCAGCAGAACGTGACTGCTCAAGCGGTGATTTAGAAAACATTTCCACAGGTGAGGAAGGAACTGTGGAGGCGCCTGCTGCTGCTGAGACATGTGGGATGTTGGCTTTTAGGCCTCGTTCTGGCAACAAGAGCTGGTGTCTGAGCCCTGGGGTCATCCCAGGCTGCTTTCCGTGGTGCCTTGGGTCTGGCCGTGCTTTGCCGGACAGCATTGAGCTCTGAGAGCAACACTTGAAACCTCTCAGCCTTTAGTGTGGAGTGTCATTGAGAAAGTCTGCTCTCGACACAGCATGAAGAGGAGCAGAAACTGCAGGGACGTGTGTGGGACATGCTTACGCACTGCGGGCAGCCTGCGGTCCTCTGTGCTCGCATCGAACCCTGCACCAGGGTGGCACCTTCTGGGATGGGGAGCAGGGACACCCCGTCCTGAGCTCCCAGATGATTTGAAAGGCTGGAGAGGGGTTCCACCCTTGAGTTGTATGAGTGGCTGGCTGGCAGTAGCATTCCTCTGTAGAAGTGTTTGATTTTTCCTTGTAGGCAAAGCGTTCCTGAGCATCAGCCAGGACCAAATTCAGCAGGGTGTCCCATGGTGTTCTGGGTGTGCTCATCTCCGGGAGCTGTGGCTCATAGTTCCAATGCAGAGAGGGGCTGAGACCCTTGTGGGAGGTGTTTGCATTCCAAATTTCATCTTCATGAAGTCTGGCACACAGATCCTCAGTGGCCTTTTGGAGGAGCATGAGGCTGACTCAGTGCATGTGTTTACTCACAGTTCCAGTCCTTGGGTGGCTCCTGAAACCACTTCCTCCTGGGGCATCATTTCCATCCTTCCCCAATCTCTCTCTTCTTCTTCTTCCTCTCCAAATTTATTTTTTCCCCCTTAACCTGGTTTCTCTTCTCTTTTCAATTTAATACTGAGTCATATGCCACTGTCCTCTGAGAGTGTGCGCCTCCCCATACTGCTCCGTGCCCGTTCAAAAAGCTGAAGAACCCAGAGTTCAAATGGCCTCTGGGCTGGGACAAACAGCATGGGGTGATCCCTTGTCTGCTGGCTGTGACCTGTGAAAACATGGCCAGTGCTTGTAGCTGCAATGTGAAAATGCCTGGTTCCCCCTCTAATTGCACTGCTAACGACCCCCGTGCTGTGCTTCAGGTCAGAGGTGGCTGCAGGTCAGTGCAGGTGGATGGTTGTTAGCTGGAATGCTCTGTATGCCATGGATATGCTCCTCTAGATTTCTTTCACAGCAATTAAATGCAGTATTTGGTATTCCACCACCGGGCATTAGCATTACATTGTTGCCTGTTAAATATTATTGGTTATTGCAAAGTTGGACTCCGTGGTCCTTACAGGTCCCTTCCAACTCGAGATACTCGATGATCTTTGCATGGATTTCACACAGGAACACAAATAATGATTCCATTTGTGTTTGTGCTCAGTGGTGTGTTTGTTCCTCATGTTCCTCAGCGTTCCCTGGCAGTAGGCATACCCTGCCTGCCCCACCTTGCTCACACCAAGGGATTGTGTTGGCTTTTCACTGAAACAGCAACTGAGTTGGACATTCTCTCCCCAGTGTATCGAGTACTGCTCTCCCAGTATTCCTGGCACGAAAAGGCAAAGCTGCCCTTTGTTACCCCTCCTTTCTCCCTGCCCAGGCTCTCATTGCTGTCCAAGCCTTGCAGCTCTCCCCAAATCTGGCAGCAGCTCCTTGAGGACCAACCCACACAGAGCGCTGCTGTTCCTGCCTCTTTTCACTGCGGTTTCTCCTTGTCCCTGAGCGGACCTTTAGCAAGTGTTAATGCATGCTAATGAGGCATTAAATGCCTGGGCAGAATTAAAGAATACAGAAGTGATGTCTTTGACGTCTTTATGGGAGCCACAGCTCTGTTCTTGGGGCTCTGCTCTTAAAGAGGCACAGCGTGTGGGTTGCAACCGGAGGTGTCATCCGAAGATTCATGCACGTACCCAAAGCCCCTGTCCTGTGCAGCTGCCCCCTCCCGGGGACAGGAACCCCATAGAAGGCTCAAAAAAACCCTGCCAAGATAAACTCAGAAAATAAAGCTTAGATTGTCTTAGAACAAACTTACTTTAAATGCTCTACTGGCCAGCATCTCGGTGAGTTTGGTGTCTGAATTTGGTCTGTCTGGTGATAGTCATTGACAGAAATGCACATTTGGAAATGAATGTTGTATTTGGGGTTTAAAGGCAGATGAAAGCCTCAGTTCATCAGGTGAGTGGAATTCTGGGTCTCTGTGTTTCTTGTTGACATGCACTGACAACCTGTGAACTTTGCTCAGTTCTGTTTAAAAAATTGAGCTTAAGCAATTGACCTGACAGGGAAGTGCAGCACAGCCTGTGTGTTCATTCTTTTCATTCTTTCTCCTTTTTTTTTTTTTTTTTTTGGTCTTATTTTGAGTGATATTCTGACTTTTTCCAGGTACTTTGTGAAGGGAGAAATCTGTTTCAAAACCATGGACCTTTGGCAAACTTGCACCAAATGATGTGTTTGCATCCAAACACAGAACTGGGCAAGGCTCCCACGGCACTGCATTTTGCAGAGAAAGAATGTCTCTACTCCAGAGCCCACTCCTCTCAACAAGGTCCAGCAGAAAGGACATTCAACCCATTTGGGCTTCAGCAGGATGGAAATTAAACTGCTTTTTTTTTTGAAGGATGGACCTGAACCATAGAATTTGTCCCTGGAGTTTAGGGATTTGGAATCATGCAGCTTTGTTTCTGGAGCCAAGTTTTATTTTAAGAACATATCTGGAGTTTTTTGGGATGGTAGGAGCTGGTAGGAGTCTATTCAGGCGTCAGAGCAGGAGAATGAAGCTTGTCCTTCCTGGAGGCACCATATGTTGGTGGAAGGGTTGCAGCCCTTTAGCTTTTCTCAAGGCCTTTCTCTGCCGTTCAGCAGCTGCGTGGTTGCCATATGTCATTTCCAAATCTTCCAGAGCCTTCAGAGTGACTAAAGCTGAAGTGCAGAGTTGTATAAACAGATCTGGGCAGAGACGGGCCAAGAAGTGTGTAAGTGGGGGAGAAGCTCCTGGCTCTGCACCAATGGGTGTTGGTGGTATCTGGGCAGGATTGGGAGAGCCAAGTGGAGAATGATTCTTTTTTTTCAAGCAGCTTTATTTGTCAGGTTTTTTTTGGAGAAAGGAAACAAATGGAGAGGTCTGCATTCAAGGGGGTTTCATCTGTGAGCAAGTCTGTGAGGGGCTGGAGAGCTGGCTGGAGAGAGGAGCACTGCTGTGAGAGAGGTGGTGCTGTGTCCTGTGGGAGACCCAATGAACATCTGCACGTGAAGAGATGGAGGTCGATAGGAAAAGTGGCCCTTTTGGAGTTAGAGATTTGGAGGGAGACACAGTAGGGGCAAAACCCCCAGAGGATTCACACACACACCCCCCTTCTGATCTGGCTTAAGGAATAATATAAATTGTTGCCTTCCATGTCAGGTGCTATGGGGGGCACAAAGCCAAGGATGAGCACATGCCCAGAGTGGTGGGATGGTATTTGGGCCCATGACTCAAAGGAAACCAGCACATCCATCCCAGCAGTCCCCACTCAGGATGAAGCTCTGTACCTCTGGGAGGATCTGGCACCAGCCCTTGCCCCATAGCTCTCCCTGCATCAGTAACAGAGTTGGCAGCGGGACCTGAAAGCTCCAATTCCCAGCTCTGGGTCTCCATCCAAAAGGCCACATGTGGCAGGCTTGGCTGAGGAGCTAATGTAAGTAGAAGTCAAGGATTTGTGGAGTGCTGAGCTTACTTGGAAAAAAAAAAAAAGGGAAAAAAAGGAAGGCTTTATTTTAAGAAAGGCAGCTTTAGATCTCTTTCAGGAAATGACTTCTCACTGCCTATTTTGGCTTTCTGATGGATCATCAGCTGTATCTCGTGGTTGCATTTCAGCTCCACTTCTTTAGCAGAGAGAAGGAAAATGAGGAAAGGCTGGCCAAGGCTACCACAGGAAATCCGCCTGCCCCGGATAGCTTTCGGCTGCCTTCATGAGACAGCAGTTTCCAAAACCATGTCTTCCTTGCCCAGTTCTCACTGAACCCAAAAATTCCCAAGTGAGTGAGAAGATTGGGTGCTTCTTGAAGAGGGGGGTTTTTGTAATGGCAGTGCTGCACTGTGGGGGATGCTGACAGTAGTGTCCAGCTGGTGATGGGGCTTGTGGTATCCATGGCTGAATTAGCAGCTTGAGCCTGCATTTATTCCTTCACCTTTGGTTTCATTAGTCTGCATCTCCAGTGCTATTTTTGATGATTGATGAGCTCAGCCAGTGCTGGGACTTAAATCTTGGCTAAACTCATGTGCTTCAGGATATAAATATCCACTGCAATGGGAAGATGCACAGATCCATGGTGTGTGGCGTAAACAACATTCAGAAAAGCACTATTTACTTCTTACTAACCTCTTAGTGTTTGTTTTGCTGTTTCAGTATTGCGTTGTGGATAAATGAGTGTGGGAAGCTCTCTCCTGGTGTGAGTGGAGGCAGCCGGATGAATTCCAGGTTTCACAGAAACCTTGGACCCTTGACATTTGTCTGTCTGTGTTTATGTAGTAGCCTCCTTAGCACAAGGAGGTTGTTGTCAGGGGGCTCCAGGGGTTGGGGCTGCTGCTGCCAACCTGCCACCCTTCTTTTCCCTGCCAGACTGACATGACCCAGGGGCTGGATCCTAAACCCATCCCTGCTGTTTAAAATTTCCTGAGCTCTCCCTGAATCCCTGTGGGTGCTGACCATCTGGGTGCTGGCCATGGGCCTGAGCTGTGCCATGGGCAGGCTGCCTGGCCTGGCCTGGCCTTGCCTGGCCTCTTGATGTGCAGTGCTGGCTGCTTTGAGCCATGGAAAGAAGTCAGTAGAGAAGTTGATGATTTATTTGTCTGTGTCTACCTGAGCCCTTTCCCAAATGAAAAGCCCTATGTTTTCCAAGTGTTCAAAGCCTTTTCTGCTGCCCTTCTTCCTCCCACTCAAAATGTGCTGTTCACAGAGCCTCTACCCCAGAGGTTGAGCACTTTTTCTGAGAGATTGGCTGGTCTGGTACAAAATTGATGCTCAAGCAGTGCCCTCTGTCAGTAGGGTTTGACTTCTCTCATAAGCAGATGGTTTTGCTGCTTCCACCCCTTGGGAGTACAAAGAAAGTGTGGCTTCTGCGCTGGGGCTCTCTGGGTGATGGGCACAGCAACCAGGGCTTGTTAAAGGGATGGCACTGGAGAATCTGGAAACTGCTTGCCATAACTTATTTCTCTTAGTTGTTTTTCCTATGGGCTTTTTCTGTTTCAGACTAATTGTTCAAATAACCAAAAATCACAAAAGCACAGCCTTTTGGAGGTCCTGACCCAAAGTCTGGATGTGAGCACAGAGGCACAAAAATAAGTGGCTTGATTTAATGGGAGCAAAATACGGTATGATCTTTCTCCTCCTGAGTGCTCAGAAACCACTAAACTGGCTTAAAAATCAGGATTTGTTTTTCTTGTATGTTAGGCACATCAGTTTAATGTTCTAGACGATGGGGAAAGAAGGAGTGTTGGAGGAGGCTTGTTTTCAAACTTTTTCTACCTCTCCATAAAAGCTGGGATCATGTTTTTTCTTTCAAAAGAAAGCTGGTATTTTTTGCATAACTCTGTGGTGCCCAGAAGTAGGAGTCTTTAGGAAAACCACCTTCTATGAAAAGCCTTAGTGACAGAACTTTTAGTGCACTGAGTTTCAGACCTCTTGATGCAGTTCCTAAAAGGCACACAGTTACTGTAGAGGGGCTGTCCTGCCGAGCAGGGTCACAGCCTGCTGTCAGGAAGACTCGGGTGAAATCAGGGTCAGAGGCTGGAAGCTTCTGCCAGAAGCTGCTATCCCGATTCGGGAATGACCCTGCTTGGGAACAAGGAGAAGAGCGCTGGTACAGGGCTGCCAAGCTGGGTTTGTGCGGTGCCAGGCTGAGGGCAGGGAGGATTTGGCCTGTGGCTGCCATCCTGGGGGGCAGCTGGCGGGGAGAGGCAGAGGCAGCTGGGGTGAAATGAGAATGGTTGGATGTCTTGCCAAAAGCTGTCTGAGTGACAGTGAGATGTGCAGCACAGCTGGGGCACAGCAGTGGGATGGGGATGTGTTTTGGGATGGGGAGAGACATGGAAGTACCAGCTGGGCTGTGAGTCTCCGCCCACTGTGGTGGCCTCCTTGGGAAGAAGGTGTCTCCAAGCAGCAGAGCATCCTGCCCTGATGGATCCCAGACTAGTCAAGCTCAGTCTGGGGACTGCTCTCCCCCCACAAAAGCATTGCTTTCCGCTGCACACCCTCCCAGCGGGTTCCTGCAGCCTCCCTGACATGTGTTTTGTGTTAGCCCCTCCTAAGGTCAAGAGCTGGCTGGAAAGTATGTTATCAAATTCAGAGGGAGCATTTCATTTCCTAGTTAGATCTTGATCTTTTAAACTTCTAAGCTTGTCTCATTTCAAGGATGGGAACAGAAGAAAACATCTCTTATTATGTTTGGAGAACATAATTAATGTATTTTGGCTTCACAAACCAGCTTTAACAGAGGATGTGCAAACTCAAAGGGTCCAAGGGGGATAAAGTCCAGGGTGATATCCTTCACCACGAGACTGCTGCTGCTGCAGAGGTGTCTTGAAACACACCCTCCTTGAGGACACATTGCCCTGGAAATGAAACTGGGAAGTGAAACTAGGCTCATCCTGGGTGCAGTGGTGGAAGGCGTCCGGCAGGCATGATGGCACAGAGACTGCTTAGCCACATCAGCACTGTGTGTGGCCGTGGGAGAGCTGGCACTGGGAACAGGCAGCACAGTTTTCTGTAAAATGTGAGTGCTGGGTAACACTCTGCAAACCACAGCTCTGGGTCACTGTTACCAAAAGCCTCATTACCACATTGTCTTGGGGCTCCTCTCAGTTTGTCTCCCAAGCAAGAGGATGGAGTGGATTCCCATCTCCAGTGCTCCAGGTGGACACTGAGAAGTGGGACGACTCTTGTGCCCATATGGAAACCAAATGTTTCCCATTCACTGAGTTTCTCCAGTCTTCAGGCTGTGTGGGAGATGGAGGGCACCAGAAGGGTAGCTCATGGTGCTTGCAGGAGTGGCCACTCTTTCAGGCTGATGGAAGCAGTGAAGATTGTGACATCTTTGCCGTTAAAGGTCAAGATGGAAATTCCTGCTCTTGGCACATTGGCCATGATGAGCTTCAGCCAGTGACTTCTTGCACACTGAGCCAGTGTGGCCGAGGCAGGAAACACATGATAACATGTTTTGACATTTTAAGCTCACACCCCACACTTAGTCAGCCTCATACAGAACGGCTTTTTCTTCATCCCCTTCAATAAACAAAACCACATCCTTTAAGATACTGTTTCTTAAGTTTCCAATCACAGTGGTTTAATAGGATGCATTATTTGAAAATGGCCATTTCCCTTCCCCAGGACAGTAATTCCAGGCTCCATGTCCAGCCTGCCAGGGGCTGGAAGGGATGTGCAGTCTTTCTACCATCCTACGACGTAGTTCTGATGCCTTTAAAAATGGAACCATTTTATGGTCCAGAGACAGATTTCCTCTGGAGTCACATCTTGTGCTGCATTCTGTGGTGTCTTAGGAGAACTGAGGGGTGATATGAATGCCATCAGCTTGCTTCTTTTGGCCTTCACAGTTCAAATTCAAGCCTGAGAACATTTACTAATTGCTAGCTGCTTTGGATTCCTTGAAATAGTGCCATTTAGGAAAACCATAGTTCATAGCTAATGTGGACACATGCATTGCCATGGAGGCACCAAACCTGCTGTGTGTGAGAGCCCAATCACCTGAATTAATTGTGAATAAAAGCCAGACACCCCATTTAGTTTGCTTGGGAAGTGGTGGTCCTGGGAGCCCCCCAAACAGCAGCAGTTGTGGATGTAGCTGAGTCCATGGGCTCAAACCCAGAGCTTTCTGTGTGGGGAAAGGGCAAGGCTGTCATTTTGAAGGTGAGCAGAGCAAGGGATTTTGATCTCCATCAGATGTAGGCACAGAAGGAGGTAACCTCTAGAGATCTTGTAAACATAATCTCCTTTGTCCGGTAATGTTTGAATATGCAGGCTGGATCCAAAGCAAACGATGGGCGTGCAGAAGAGGCTGTAGAAGGACAGCTTGTGATGTGCTGGGACATACGAGATGCCTAGTAAAAGAGAAGGTGCTCCCATGACTTTTGGCAAGGGATATAGCTTGGCAGTCCACAGCCTCTGGTTATCTTGGCACGGTGGGAGAGGCAGGGAGATCAGCGGGTTTGTGTCGATGAAAGGAGTGTGTATATAAGTTATCATGTCTGGGACGCTCGAGGCTCTTTCCAGTGGAAAAGCTGAGCTGTAATTAGGTTGCTGATGAGCCTTGTATACAAACCCTTCAGCTCTATAAACTATGCCTGCAAAGGCATCCCTTCTCCTAGGGACTGACCAAGGAAAAATTCGAGCAGTCTCCAGCAGATGGATGCCTCTCTGAAACCAGCTGCTCAGTGGACAGCCACTCCACTTACTGTCACTGACAGCCTTGGAGCCTGTTGACTTTCTCAGCCCTTCACTAAACCCTGTAGCTCCAAGGGGATGCTTCAGTGGAGGGAGAGCCCTTACTGGATTGGTTTCTTCATCCATCTCTGCTGTGAGCTGCCCTGAGCTACTCCCTGGGGGTGCTCAGCTGGTCCCAGCAACCTTCATGGCTCTGGCTGGGACACAGAGGTCCTGTTTGGACACAGGAAATGGTGCTTGTTGACATACTTTTTAAGAAGTTTTAAGAGAAATTCTTAAGTAAAACTGTTAAGAAGAAAGGGAAGGAAATACTTTATGAAGTGGGTGACCTGCTCAGCTTTTTGCTGCTAAACTCTGGGCTCAAAACCAGCAAGGAAGCGCTACTTCATTCCCTTCTTAATATCTCTTGATGTAGACAGAGAAAGAAGAGATTATTTCATACAAAACTAGGAAAGGGGAGGTGCCCATTTATCTTGAGCAACTATAGAGGGAAGCTGGAAGATCGGTGAGTAGGTATTTTTTGCTGCTAAATGTAGATATTAATTTGATATTTAGGTGTTTCCCATCAGCATCTGTTTGTTGCTCTGCCAAGTGAGGTCTCTCTGGCAGCTCTTCCTGCTGGGCTGCTGGTCCCTCCCAACCACAGCACCCATCGGTGGCCCCAAATTCTGCTGACACCTCTCCCCTGCTCTCGCTTTCAGGTCATGGGGAGTGTCACTGCGGGGAGTGCAAGTGCCACGCCGGGTACATCGGGGACAACTGCAACTGCTCCACCGAGATGGACAGCTGTGTTTCCAGTGATGGGCAGATGTGCAGCGGCCGGGGCGCCTGTGTCTGCGGGAAGTGTCAGTGCACCGAGCCAGGGGCTTTCGGAGAGACCTGTGAGAAGTGTCCCACCTGCCCAGGTGTCTGTAGCACTAAAAGGTACTCACAGGCAGTTCAGGAGGGGTTTCTTGCTGGTGGGAACAGCAGCTCTTTGGTTCCTGGGAGACTTTTCAGCTAAGGAATTACTCTTGCTTTGTTAAATGTGTGGTCAGCCCCAGGCAAGCCTACTGCTTCTAGGAGCCCATGCTAAGCAACCTGACAGTACCCCAGGTAGAGCAGCAACAAGTGTTGCTGCCCAAGTGCTCATGGAGATTCATGTCCCTGTTCATTTCCAGTGCTGTCTCACTCTGCAGGAAGGGCTGGTGACCCCAGTTTTGCTGCACTCTGAGCTGCAGATGTCTGGGTGGAGAGAGCTTTGAGCTGCAGAGGAGGGGAGGACTGGAATCACTGTCTCTGCCTCAGAGCGATGGAGGTGCCCCAGGCATCAGCCTCAGACTAGCACAGAGCAGCAGGACTGCCTGCCTTGATCTCAGGCAGGATGGATTTTGCAGTAGCTGATGTGCAGCTCCTAAGATCCAAGGGGCAAATACACCCCAAACCTACCAGCTGCTTGCACCTTCATTAAATCCTAGAATAAATCCATCCTTGCGATGGAGATGCTTGGCCTGAAGCTGCTCTTTCTGTGTGGTGCAGATGTGCAGCCCCCAGACCAGGACCCAGGGAGTCCCTTTCCAAGGGCTGAACCCCTATGTTCCTGCAGTTTCTGATGTGTGCTTAATCTTCCTCTCTGTGTGTGTTCCTGCAGGGATTGTATTGAATGCAAGCTGTTTAACTCAGGAAGACTGGCTGATAACCAAACCTGCCAAAAGCACTGCAAGGATGAGATCATCACCACTGTGGATGTTCTTGGTAAGTTGGCAGCAGCAGGACTGCAGGTGGTGGGAGCCAGTGACTGTGGCATTGAACTCTTCTTAACCAGACTAAGACATACCTGTAAAGAAAGCTTCAGGGAACACCTGGTATTTAGAAATGTATGTGGGTAGGTAGTGGGTATATGTGTATGTATGGTATGTGTGACGCTCTCTCTGGGCTATCATCCATACTGAAGTAAAAATCTTTTGATTTTAAGTAACATCTTACCACATCTAATCACTGCTGCCAGTGCAGGGAGCAAAGAGAGTGGGATGAGGTCACATGAGACAGATGAGATGAATCGTGAGAGAGTGCAAAAGGACAAAGTACCACCCAAAAAAAGGCATTTTCTAATCATCTGAGGTTTCATCTTGGAAGAAGTGAGCTTGTAAGAGAAAGCAAAGCTGTTTTGAAAACAATGAGTTCTGCTTTGGTGGAACTGACTGCTACAAGTCCCCCTGGCAATCTCCTGCCCTTTGTGTTCTCTTCTAGAGGTCACCCCACATGTGCATCTCTCAGCAGATGACTTTCTCCCTGCTCTTTTCATGATATGTCCTGGGAGTCCCTGGTTGCTATTTAGGGGAGTAGAAGGGATCCAGACTTGTGACAGATTTAATCACTATCCTGAGCTTGGCCTTAGCAATACCCCGTGGAGGGAGGGATGGAGATCAAACAGAGATAAATTACTGTCTGCATCTAGCATTTCCTTCTCTTCTCGTAGTTTATAGAGGTGGGAGTGTCACACCTTGCTCAGCCTTTCACTCCCTTCCTCCTAAGCTGCCTGCAGGTGATGTTTTTCCCATTGACTCCTCCCATATCCAGTGTCCAGCTTTTAAATTATGACCAGTGGAGTTTCCTACCTTTCCCTTTGGGATACTTGCTCTTGTTCTCTCCATTCACCCTGCAGTTTAGCAGGGAGTGCACCTGCACCAGCCCACACCGAGAGGTTTGGAAATTCAAATTGCGCAAAGTTCCTTTCTAATGCCTGGCTGGCCAGCAAATGCTGGGAATCAAAACTCATCCCTCCTGCCTCGTTAATGCACTATGCCAAAGCCAGATTTTGTTCTGTCAGCTCCCTGGAAGATGAGGCTGGGCTGTGGTTTGTCAGCCCCTTGCATGGCTTTTAGAGAAAAAACCAGCCAGATTTCTGCTTTAAGACATTTTTGGGAATTGTGCTTATGCTTCTGTTGAACTATTGCAGTCAGATTGCACATAGTGCTGAGCTCAAGGCACTCTGTGACTTGGAGATCTGGGCTGCTGGAGAAAGAGGTAAAGCAAAATATTCCTAAAGAAAGTCCTTGTGGACTATGGACTTCTTCACAGGTGGACTTGGCCAAATCCTTGTTTTCAAGTGCTTTTGTATAATTTAGCTCATATTACAGTCCCTGCTGAAAGGCAGAATGCTGATACTTGTCACAGAATTCGTAAGTCTGTATTGTCCTGGCAGAGGAGGATGGGACCTTCTTAAATTGCAATGAACACAGTCTTGAACATCCCAACTGCCTTTTGACTCTGGATATGAAGCAGCCAGTGCTTCAAAGCTTTATAGAGCAAGGCATCTGTCATTGGACCCACGAGCCAGAATGCTGCCTCATGGGAGGCTTGTATGACTTGCTTTGGACTCTGCAGGATCTCCTTGGGTTCTGCAGTATTACATTTGCATTCCTGACAGTTCCAGGGGGAGCATGACAGGTCCCACTCCGAGCTGCACCTGGAAACAGCACACATCAGTGGACCTGAAAGTTCAGTGGGGCCCTCACACCTCTCTCTGTAGACATGTGATCTCTGAAACCATGAAGATCACAGAAACCATAACTATTCAGACTTTCATCACTGTGTCTTTTACCGAAATAATGGTGCAAGGATGGGAGTGAAAGCAGCTAGACCTACGGGAACTAAGATTTGCTGCTCAACTCGAAAGAGCATTAGTCAAGAAACATGGAAGTGTTATCTATACTAATCTAGTTAGTACTTTGCTTTGTAACAATCAGCACATTTCCAGCCCATGCTTTGCTACCACTGTGTGCGTAGAGCAGGTTTTCCTGTCCCGAGGTAGGAACAGCTGAGATTTCTCCACACCAGGAACACGTCAGGACTCACGAGAGGGGCAGCTGCATCTGAGCTCAGCTGTTGAAATGGAGGGTATTAATCTTTTAACTGGATGCAGGTCAAAGGCATTGAAAGGAAAAATAAACAGACAGGAGAGAGCTAAGGGGCTGGTGTAGCCTTGCTCATTAATGCGATCATTTTTCAGCATGACAGACAGGCATGGATACGAGAGCTGTGGAAATCTCTTTCCAGGTGCCTAAGACAAGGTCATGCATGTCTTTGCCAGCCAATAGCACTGGGTCCCCAAATTCCTCTCGCATGAAACTCTCAGCCCTTGCAGGACTGCAGAGCTGTGCTACTGTCACAGCCAGAGATGCTTCCCCATCTGCCTCCAGTCACTGTCCCTGCAACAGGGGCATCCGACGAGCTGTGGCTGTGCCGGGCAGTGGCTCTGCTGAAATCACCCCTTAAGCTAGATCTGCAAACCTCAGGTGATGGCTTTGCTCAATCTTAAGTTGCTTCTATGAAGCAGCCTTCCTCAGGCAGCACCTCACAGTGACCAGGTCCTGTCTGGTGCTGTGGTGTGTCAGACACAAACACAGCGCCCACATGGCCCTGGGAATAAAGTCCTCTCATTTTTTGCAACTCCCACATCTACACATCATCCTTGCAACCAGTTCCTCCCTTCTCCCTCCCTCCCTCCCTCCTCCTTTTCCCATTTTCCTTTTCTATCTCACTCTTTAAAAACAAACTTCTCAGCCGTTTCCGGAGCTGGAACTATTCAGTACAGCTGGAGCACGAGCTGGCCATGGGCTGCTGCTGCTGCTGGCCCCGTCTGAGTCGGTGCCCCTTGCTTTCCCTTCACCTTCCACTCTTCAAGAAATTTAGCAGATTAAGAAGAAAACAACATTTATTGCCAAAGCAGACTTACATGAAGGAAGAATGTGTGTGTGTGTGAGGTTGAGTCTGTTTGCTATGGGATGTTTGCCAAGTGCCACATTTTCTCAAGCAGTAAATCTGGACACTGCTCAGCTACAATTTGTATGAGTTGAGATCAAACTGTGCTGCTTTCCAGACTTACTCCCCATTCCTCTGCTCCCAGGCATCCCTGGAAAGCTCTGCTTATCTTGCAGGGGAGAGCTGTGCTAATTCCTAGTATGAAACCTGCCAACTAAATCAACCAAGTGCTGTATTGCAGCTTTAGACATAGCCTGTTAGATGGGGTGACTAGTTCAAAATCAGGGAACCCACACCATTGCAAGTTGTTGGGGGGAATTATGTTAAAAAATAGAGGGTGTTGGAAGCATTTCTTTGAAAAATTAGGATACAAAAGTTCTGCAATGTTTGGGATTTTTTTTTTTTTTAATGTATAAAAACTTATACAAAATCCTGTGACTCTTACATCTGGTTCCAGAAACAGATGACCCGAACGCGATCCTCTGTGCCTACCCGGTGAACAACTGCGTCATGAAGTTCACTTACTTGGAGCTTCCAAGTGGGAAATCCAACCTCACCGTCCTCAAAGAGCCAGGTTGGCCCTCCCTTGGATTTCTTTTTTGACAGCACTGGCTGCCTCAGGAGAGGTGATGGGCTGCTGGGGAGCCTGGTGGGTTGCAGAAAGGCTGGTTGCATGTGTGAGCAGATAATCCAGGGTGATTTAAACTGAAGTGGTTTACAGGGATGAAACCCAGCTCCAAATGCTGCCAACTTACTAAAAAAGAACTGTGAGATTAAAACTTGCACCTGAGCCATCAGCATTGCCAGCAAGTGGCTGAAGAGCTTTAGGGGCCTGAATTAAATGGAGCCTATTTAAGTAGCAAAAAGCATGCTTGATTTGGAGATACAGCCCCTGGAAGCAAAAATATCGGAAGGGGACACCTGCTGCGGCTGCTGGTTAAGTCAGGATGTTGGGAAAGACCTTCACCACCTAAGGATTTCCACGTTGCCAAAGAGCTCTGACCCAGACAGTGTAAGGGCTGGGTGTCTCTGCTCCCCTCCCCAGGCTGTGCAGACAGCTGTGCTTCCCAGTATTATTTTAATCAGATGCAGTGCACTTGCTCAAAGAAAACCTCTCGTGGTGTTGCAGGACAAGCTGGCAAGCGTCCAGCAGTAGCTTCTTGTGATCTGCTCTGGTCCTCTGAGTCATGGGGCAATATGGGAAATAATGTTTTATTTCATTTGTGCTGCAGCTTGCACTTAACTGAAAGACCAGTTGACTAGCTAACAGTTAATGTCCTTATTTAAAGTCCTTAGTGATCACCTGTCTCCGTGTGGGAGAAGCTGAGCTGGCTTTTGCCAGAGGCACCTTAACGCTCTGTGTCCCACGTGGGTCACCTGGCATTAAAACCCTGCGTCACTGTTGGACAGTGGCACTGCAGCCCTACTCTTCTCCTGAAGCGCTACGTGACATCCCAGCTCTGGTGACATCCATGAGAAGTGTCCCTTTGACCTGCCTCTAGCCAGGAATGTATTTAATTAATAATAAAAAAAAATCAGTGTGATTTCAGAGGGGACTGTTGCTTTTTTAAATTTAGCCACTGCTGCTAGCCCTGCCCTGGGGTCAGTTGCTCAGTGGCTGCAGTCCAGTTCTTTACATCCCTGTATCCCGATCCGGGATACACTCATACCACAGCTAATTACCTTTTCTCCCTCATTGCCAGCCTGCAGCTCAGCCCCCAGCGCCGTGACGATCGTGCTGGCAGTGATTGGCAGCGTGGTGCTGATTGGGATCATCCTGCTGGCTCTCTGGAAGCTGCTCGTCACCATCCACGACAGGCGGGAGTTCGACCGATTCCAGAGCGAGCGTTCCCGGGCCAGATATGAAATGGTGAGCCTGGGGCAGGGGTGCTGCTGGTGTATGGGGGGGCTGTTGGGATGCCAACAGCTCTGCAGTGAGGGAGAAGGGTGGCAGGCACGAGGGATGCAGGTGTCCATACCCTGTGGTGCCTTCAGGGTCCAGCATGTCGCACTGCTTTCTCCTTGGCAAGTTATAAATGCTCTGCAAAACTATACCCAGCCTTTGGCTCCATCATCTATTTCCCAGCAGAGCTGGAGGCTGAAGAAGGTAGAGGAGACTGTGGTGGCAGCCAAATTGGTCAGGTCTGTGAGGGAATCCTTCTGGGAGACTTTGAGTAGGGGTCCTCAGCGTTTGAGGGCAGTGCCTCTGCCTGCAGGCAGGATGGAAGGTGGGTCTGATGGATAAACAACCCTGGATAAACAACACTGCTTTTGGACTGAATGCTCAGTTCACTCAAAGCCAAACGCAGTGCTGTCACCAAACTAATTGGTATGTTTTTACCATGACATGGACTTTGTTCCTTATCTTTGTTCTTTTTGTCTGCTCCTTTCTCCAAAGGCATCCAATCCTCTCTACCGAAAGCCTATTTCCACGCATAACGTAGAGTTCACGTTCAACAAGCTCAACAAGTCTTACAACGGTACAGTTGACTGAAGGGGTCTCAGCGCCTGGCACTGCCGTGGACAATTGCTTGACTGGCCGGGCTGCTTCCCCACTTGAAGATGGGATTCTCTTCAGGGGCGAGAATCCCTTACGACAGGACTGGTCGATGACCAAAGCCTGTTATTTGCACAGTAAGGAGAAAGGTCTGGTTCATTCTGGAGGCACAGACATGAGGGCAGGGTCCCTGCCTGTGTTGATGGACTCTGAGCCATGTGCATCTCCATACCCCAGCTTTCCAGATGTATTAAACCTGCCAACTAAGTCAACCAAGTGCCATATTGCAGCTTTAGACATATCCCATTAGGAAAGGTGACTAGGTAAAAAATCAGGGGAACCCACACCATCACAAGTTGTTAGGGGGGAATTAGCTTAAAAACAGGGTCTTGGAACCATATGTGTAAGAAATTAGGATTAAAAAGTTCTGCAGTCTTTAGGAATTTTTTTTATATAAACCCCAAAATAAAACAGTTGTGCATATATGATGCTGTGAGTTCATTGTTTCTTTGCTGAGCCCCCTATCAAAACTGGGGCTTGCTCCTCCTGCAAGCAGGAGTGGTGCTGCCTGATGGATTTATTAATAGAGCCTTACCAGTCAAAGCATGGCTATAAAACTAGGAGCTGGAGCTGCAGGGACTGCCACAGAAGTTGTGTTGATTTAATGTACTGGTGTTGACCCAGGGCAGGGAGTGCCTCAAGGAGCTCCTGCTCTGAGCCAGGGCTGTTAAACAGATGGGAAACTGGTGGGAACACAAGGAAAGGGGAGTTTAGGCTGAGGAAACGAAATTAAACACCCATTCCTTAGGGTGTGCATGTAGGTGTCTGGCCCGCGTGCCTGCAGGATGGCAGCTGGGAGCACACAGCAGCTCCTCCAGACCTCAGACTTTTTACCAGAGGACTGTTGCTGTGGGGTCCAGTGGAGCCCAGCCAGAAAAGCAGGGGAGCCCTGAGCTTTTGGCTGGAAAGGGAGCTGGATCGAACCCAGTGTTGTTGCTTCAGAACATACATTTTGCTTTGGTTTTTTTTGATTTTTTTTCTTTTTCCCCCCCAAACTATTCCCACAGCCCTGTCTGTTTTCCTCTGGAGCTGGGGTTTGAGTTACCCTGCTGACAGCTGCAGCTTTAAACCCACACAGATGGGGCTGCAGCTGCCACAGGAGAGAGAAGCTGGAGCAATTGCTACTGCCTGGATTTTTTTTTCCTTCTTTTTTTCAAATTTCTTTTTTTCTTGTCTCTTCGCCCCGAACAGATCATGCAATAGTCAGTTGAAGGAAGCTTGCCAGGGAAAAGCAAAAACAAATGGTGTTCATTGTTTGGACTTGCTCTTCTCATTGGAAAAGGGCCATGGGCCCATCCTTCCGGATTTTTTTTTTTTTTAATGTGTTTTTGCCTCTATAAACAGAAGCTCTTATTTGTTCAGTATAAACAGCTCTCCTTTAAGAATTTTATGGCCCCCCTCCTCCTAAAAGCAGCACTGAAGAAATGCAGCAGACCATACTAAAAATATCTCGGAACTGGGATTTTTAGGGAGGCAGCAAGTGGCGCATTGGCAGCATCGGTGCTGATGAGGTGGGGTAAAAGCCTCAAAACCTCAAGCAAATGAAATCTGTACCCTGTCTTCCCACTTGATTCCACTAAATCTGCCCTAGCACGGGAGGAGGGTGCATACATCCATCCTGAAAACAAGTGCAGGGGCAGGCTCTGGTTAAATGCTGCCTTCATGTAACCCACCATGGGTGGGCTGGAGGCTGTGCCACCGCCTCCCCGCAGCACCACAAGCAGCAGGACAGGCCTGAGTACTGCACAGGGGCAGCTCTTCAGAGCTCCACATCTCCTACATAATAATGAAATCCAGGCTAAAGTTTGCAGGCTGAGAAAATTGCATTTTGAATACCTGGGACTAACCCTGCCGCCTGGGAAGGAGCATCCATGGGGCAAATTTGGGGTTTGTGACCAACCCACTGCCTCGTGCCAAGATGGCAAGACAGATTTCATCACTGTCACAAAAGAAAAAGTAGAAAGCAGTCAGAAAATAATCGCAAGGAGACAGAGCAACTTTTAGCTTGGTTCACGTGGCTGCCTCACGCAAGTCATACTGCTCCAGGCACGGAAAGGGGGAGCAGGAAGGAAAGTGGAGGGAAAGGAAGGGCAGGAATGCTTTAAACCAGCTTTGCCACCCAAAGCAGCAAATGCTGTGAATACAGTTCTGCTTCAGTTAATTTGTGAGGGACCAAGCAGTTTAAAAACAAATCCACCCCTCTGCACTCTGAAAGGAGAGGCACAGGCAGTGCCCCCCTGCCACCCTTTCCCTTGCACTCTTGCAGATTACCTTTGTGCTGTGGCATTTCCCACAGCAGTGGGTTAGGGCTGAGAGACTGGGCAATCCAGGCAGTTGTAGGGAGCCAAGATTTGACTCATTGCTTAGGGGTGGTTTGGGCAGAGAGAGTGGAAAAAGCAGAGAAAAGGCTTGGGGATGGGACTGCAAGTGCCCTCCTTCCCCTGCACTGGGAGACTCAGCTGTAAAGCAGACTGGTCTGCAGAGTAGGCAGGGAGCAATGTGGGACCACGTAAGCAAGGGAAGGGTGCCACAGGCCAGGCTAAGCCAGTATACAACAAGAAGGGAATAAGGTTGATGCTGCCTGTGGTGCTGTGCCAGGAAGTGCAGAGCAACCCCCCAAATTTAGCTTCTCCCCAAGGGTACATCTTTAAAAAAAGTAAGGAAGTGCTGCTAAGGCTTTGTGTTGCTGTGTAAGCAGATCTGCCCTTACCCTTGCAAGGGTAGTGCCAAGCACAGTCATGGGAGTGGTGTATTTCAGTCAGCAGCAGTTTATTTGCGTCTGTAAATACATGCAGCCTGACCACAGCTAACATTCCTGAATGAAAACTCCAGCAGAAGGCATCAACGGGTCAAATGTGATGGAAAAGCGTCAGTGCTCGTCTAGCCAAGCTGGAATCCGGATGCCCTTGCAACATCATCTCCTCCTGTTTCCCCAGCCACAGCTGATGGCTGCTGCTGCTGCAGGGCTGCTGGCACTCACCAGTGCCTTTTCCCTGTGCTGCTGGTCTGGGGGAGGAGAGCACATCATTCCTTGGGAAAAGTCAAGGCCAATAGCAGCATTATTTGTTTTGTTAATTGTGGAGATGCAGTGAAACCCTTCCCTGTTACAAAGCCTGAGTGAGGCATGCTCTTCTGCATCCTTACTGCCCTTTATGGTGGACTGAGAAGGTGCTCAACAGCTGAAGGCAAAGCCCAGGCTCTGGAAGATGAATGCTCCACACTCTTGAACTTATTTAACCTTGTGTTTCTCCATCCAAGTGGAAAGCCAAGGAGCTACAGTGTTGAGAAAAGGATCACTAAGCTGCCTGCAGGAAATGCCACAGGGAGGTAACTCACTGCATGTGCAGCCCAGCAGCATCTCCTGGCTGCTGTATGCCAGCACCACCTCCATATCTGAACACACGAACTGGAATTGACTGCTGTTCTCCTCTCCACTGCCAGCCTGCAAAAGTCAAAACAGTACAGCAGAGACACAGGAGTTTATTTCATCCTGTCCCTTTATGCGTGCCTGCTAGCTTATGATGGTGTCCACTGGATGCAGCCTGTCAGAAACTTGTCCAAACGACCTGGGATCACCCAGTCTGTGTATGGGCAAAGCCTGCAACCATGGGTTTGCAGGACCCTGTCATGCACAAGGACATGGAGGCTTTATTGCCTAAATTACTTTATTGCATTTTACTACAAGTCACCACTATCAAGGCAAACATACTGATGATTAGCAAAACAAGTATATCTCTGCTACAAATAACTACTCTAAGGCTGTCATGGTTTAACCCCAGCTGACAACTCAGCCCCACACAGCCACTCTCTCACTCTGCCATGGTGGGATAGGGGAGAGAATCGGAAGAGTAAAAAACTGAGAAAACGTGGGTTGAGATAAACACAGTTCCATAAGTAAAGCCACAGCTGCATGTAAGCAAAGCAAAACAAGGAGTTCATTCCTTCAGAGCCTGGCTGGCAGGTGTTCAGCCAGTCCCTGGAAAACTGGGCTCCTTCATGCCTAACGGTGACTTGGGAAGACAAACGCCATGACTCCGACCGTACCCCCCCTTCCTTCTTCTTCCCCTGGTTCTCTGTGCTGAGCATGATGCCATCTGCTCTGGGATATCCCTGAGGTCAGTTGGGGTCAGCTGTCCTGGGTATGTCCCCTCCCAACTCCTTGTGCACCCTCAGCATCCTCGCTGGTGGGGTGGGGGGAGGAGCAGAAAAGGCCTTGAATCTGTGTAAGCTCTGCTCAGCTGAAAGTAAAACATCTCTGTATTATCAACACTGTTTCCAGCAAAAATCCCAATTGTGCTAGCTGCTGTGAAAAAAATTATCCCAGCCAAAAGCAGCTCAAGCAAATATATATTTCAACAGCAGCAGAAATCACTATTAGCAGTACTGAATATTAGTAGCAAGTCTATATTTCGATTTTACAAGTCACTATAAAATTACCACTAGTAAAGCAGCAAAAATACTTACCAGTAATTATTATTTAGGACAAGAGGAAATGGCTTCAAGTTGCACCAGGGGAGGTTTAGCTTGGATATCAGGAAAAAATTCTGCACTGAAAGGGTTGTCAAGCATTGGAACAGGGTGCCCAGGGAAGTGGTGGAGTCAACAAACCTGGAGGTGTTTAAAAGGCGAGTAGGTGTAGCACTTTGGGATGTGGTTTAGTGGGGGACTTGTCAGTGCTGGGGTAATGCTGGGATTCAATAGCCATAAGGATTTTCTCCACCCTAAATGATTCTATGTTTTTATGATTTTAATCTAAACCTTTCTTTCTTGGAGTGACGAGGTCACGGTTAACTTTAGAGGTATTTGAACAATAGACAATGTGCTCAGAAAGGCAGCAACCCTTCTCTTGTGCACTCAGTTCCAAGGGTTATTGGATGGCAGCACAGACTAAAAATATATACTCTATGATTCTGAAGGTGTTTTTCAACCTAAATGATTATATGCATGCTTATATGTATGTGTGTGTATATATATATGTCACTGTGTATATATGTGTGTGTGTGTATATGTGCACATACATATATAAAATGTTATATAAAATGTTACCAGTACCAAGTGCTCATCAAACCCATTCCAGAAGTGGGGCCAGCTGACAGTGGGTGAAATCTCACTCAAACAATGCATTGGGTCTGACTGAGATAGAGTTCATTTTCCCTTAGCAGCTCTCACAGCGCTGTGCTTTGCAGTGGGAGCTGGAAAGGTGTAGATAACACACCACTGTTTCAGCTACTGCTGAGCCAACCTGTTCCTCTTACATTCCCCCCCCATCAAGGGGCTGGGAATGGGCAAGATCCTGGGAGGGCACACAACCAGGCCAGCTGACCCAAATTAACCAAAGAGGTATTCCATACTGTGTGACATCAGCTCAGATGTGAAAGCTAAGGGAGGGAGGAGGAAGAGGGAGGCATTCATTACTCTACAATGTTTGCCTTCTGGAGCAACCACCATGTGTGCTGAAGCCCTGCTTCCCGGGAAGTGCCTGAACATCGTTCACTGATGGGAAGTAGAGATTAACTTTTCCCTTTGCTTATGCATGTGCAAACTTTTGCTTGTCTTTATTGTCGCTTTAGTAAAGTGCCTTATCTCAACCTACGAGTTGTTTTCCAGCTTATTCTCTCCTGTGTCCTGCTGGGAAGGGGAGCGATAGAGTGGCTTGGTGGGCGCCGGCTGCCCAGCTAAGGTCAACACACTACCATCCTTTTTGGTACCCAAACGTGGGGTGAGATAAAGGCAGTTATATATATGTATATCTATATCTATGTTGCATGCTGTAGTAAAAAGTAAATCATAGTTATAGAGTAGCAAGCTCTTGTGCAGGACACGGAGTTTGTCAGCTGCACTGCTTATCTCTATTTTGCTGAGTTTGGGAACATGTTAACAAAAACAATGGCTCTGTGCTTTGCTCTTACACTGATGGCCTTGTTTTGTGGGGGGAGCTATCTTCTGGGGCTGGTGATGGATGTGAATGCTTTTATAATGCAGGCTCCCATGGTCTTTGCCCATCCTTATGTAAGCCGTTTAACACTGTTAATAGTATTAGCTAATACTGTTGGCATGCTATGGAGTTCATGGAATCTGGCATCATCCTGGGGTAGGAGAAAACAAACTTTAGGTGAGGAGATATTGAAAGATGCCCTGAGGCATCCGGTTCCTGGGTGGCAGGGTGCATGGAAGGATTTGGGCAGGTTCCTAGGGCGGTTATCACCTCCCATTGCCTGGGACTTTACACCTGAACAGGTAATCAACCCTGACAAACTGACCCATCAACTGATAGAAGGGTGCCTTGCCCACCCCACTGAAAACCAGCAGCTTCTCGCCCTGTACTGGGGCTTGGCCTGTGCCTACCGAGCCACTGTTCAGTACTCTCAGAGGACTGTAGCTGAGGCAGGAACACAAACTGCGCTTGAGGACACTATGGCCGAGTCAGGGACTCAAACCACAGCAGCTGCAGTAATTGCCCCAGAAGTGAAAGCAAAAAAATGGACAAGGCAAGTTACACACCCTTACCATCGATTAGTATGGGAGGAAGAAGAAGAAGGGGAAGTAACAGTAGGAAAGGAGGGGCTAGATCAAGAAGCAGATCCTTCAACAAAGAAATCAAAAGGAGGGAGGCAAATCAAACAGGAAACTGAAGTTACTCGGTCCCTGACCTCATCAGAACTTCGAGACTTGCGAAAAGATTACAGCCGCCAGCCAGGTGAGCCGATTTCTGCCTGGCTGCTGCGATGCTGGGACAATGGGGCTGGCAGACAGCAGTTAGAAGGTCATGAAGCCCAACAGCTGGGATCCCTTGCTAAAGATCGGGAAATTGAAAGAGGAATTGGAAAAGAAGGAGCAATTTGCAGCCTCTGGAGACGGCTCCTTTCAAGTGTGAGGGCAAGATACCCATTTAAGGAAGATCTTGTGAACTCCCCAGGGAAGTGGACCACTGCAGACGAAGGTATCCAGTACTTGAGAGAATTAGCAGTGCTGGAAATTGTCTATAGGGATCTAAAAAGTGACAGGGTCCCTGAAGATCCAGAGGATGCCTCTTGCACCATGGCCATGTGGAGGAAGGTGGTTCAAAGCGCCCCTGCATCATATTCCACCAGCTTAGTATCATTGTATCACCCACAGATGGATACACCAACCATAGAGATTGCATCCTCCTGGCTCCGAAATGTCGAAGAAACTCTGGGCACTTCCTCATCCCTACAAGCCAGCAGCCCAGCTTTTAGGGGCAGCCCAAGAGATCGGTCCTCTCCTTCCCCGGTCAGAGGGAAGGGAAGCCCCAAGCGCAGGCCCCGGGGTGAACTCTGGTTCTTTCTGCGTGACCAGGGGGAGGACATGAGGAAATGGGTCGGTGAACCCACCTTTAAGCTGGAAGCCCGTGTCCGTGAACTGAGAGGGAAGAAAGCTGTTAAAGGGTCACCCAAAAAGACTGCCAGTGTAGTTGCCACAGAGAGACAAGAAGGCAATCAGCGATTTCCCAGACATAAAAGAACTAAAATCACTTCCTTTCACCCTGGTGAGGGGACTTCTGATCTGGCATCACAAAGGTCAGACAGTGAATACTCTGACCAGGAATAGAAGGTCCCTGCCTCCGGCCAGGGGGAGGAAAGGAATGACCGGGTATACTGGACTGTGTGGATTCAATGGCCTGGCACATCGGATCCACAGAAGTGTAAAGCTTTAGTAGATACCGGTGCACAGTGTACACTGATGCCATCAAGGCACAGGAGTGCAGAATCCATCTGGATCTTTGGAGTGACAAGGGGATGCCAGGAGTTTTCTGTGTGTGAGCTTAACAGTGGACAAGTGGGAAAAGCACCCCACTGTGACTGGCTCAGAGGCCCCTTGTATCCTTGGCATCAAGTAGGTACTTCAAGGATCCAAAAGGATATCAGTGGGCTTTTAGTGTAGCTACAGTGAACACAGAGAAGATCAAACAGCTATCCACCCTGCCTGGCCTCTCAGAAGATCCCTTCATTGTAGGATTGCTGCAGATTGAAGACCAGCAAGTACCAATTGCTACCAGGACTGTGCACCGGCAGCAGTATTGCACCAGCCGAGACTCTGTAACCCCCATCCATGAACTAATTAGTCCTTGGAGACCCAAAGAGTGATCAGCAGGACCTGCTCACCCTTTAACATCCCCATATAGCCAGTGTGAAAGTCTCATGGGGAATAGAGGCTGACAGTGGACTGCCTGGGCCTGAATGAAGTCACACCACTTGTGAGTGCTGCTGTACCAGACATGTTGGAACTCCAATATGAGCTGGAGTCAAAGGCAGCCAAGTGGTGCCACACAGATTATACATGAATGTGAAGCATGTGCTGCAATCAAACGAGCCACACAAGTGGAGTCTCCTTGGAAGAGAGGGTGGTAGCTGGTTTCCAGTATGGTGAGGCCTGGCAAATTGACTATATTGGGCCATTGCCATGAACACACCAAGGCAAAAGCTACATCCTCACCATGGCAGAGGCAACAGCTGGCTGGCTGGAAACATCCCCTGTAAACCATTGCCACTGCTCGGGACACCTTGAGAACCCAAGCCTTGAGGGACAGATTTTGTAGCAACACGATACTACAGAGAGAATTGAATCAGACAATGGGGCTCACTTTTAAAATAACCTCATAAACTCTTGGGCAAAGAAACATGGCATTGAATGGATATATCACATTCCTTTATTACCCACACGCCTCTGGGAAGATTGAAAGGTGACACAGACTGCTGAAAACTATGTAAAGAGTGTAAGGCAATGGGGCCATGGAAGCACTGGGATGCAAATTTAGCAGAAGCCACTTGGCTGGTCAGCTAGGGGATCTGGTAACCGCCCTGGTCCTGCCCAAGCTAAACCCCTACACACTGTGGGAGGAGATAAGGTTCCTGCACTACACATAAGGAAGTGACTGGGGAAGTTGGTGTGGATTTCTCCTTCCATGGGAAAAGGCAAGCCCATTTGTGGGATTGTCTTTGCCCAAGGACCTGGGTGTACGTGGTGGGGAATGCAGAAGGATGGGGAGACATGGTGTGTGCCTCAAGGAGATTTAAGCGTGGGGGAAAAATAATCTGTGGTATGAGTTGTATGTTGCAGGAAATAAAGTAGCAGGAGTGACATGAACTGATGAAGAGTGAATTTTGCGAGGAGCAAGGAGAATGCAATGACAACCCGAGCCAGGCTGGTATTGGTGCCCAACAATCAAGTGTGCTACTTCTCCTGTCCTGACCACTCATCCTGATGGAATGGAGCCCAAGTCAAGGATCTGGAGGGATGGAGGAAGCCCATGAAATGGGAAAATAATATCTATCTTTGAAAGAACGGGGGATAGTGGTTAATGCAAATGTATGTTTGGTATAGAGATGGTTTAAGGATGTAGCTCAAGTTGAATGTGTGGGCAAGAAGGCATTCCAATAATGAGAAATAAATACAGTGGAACAGTTGGGAGATACATAAATTGTGTGGGATCTGAGTACGATGCAAATGGTATGGAATAAGGGGTGGACAAGGCATTGGGTCTGACTCAGATAGAGTTCATTTTCCCTTAGCAGCTCTCACAGTGCTGTGCTTTGCAGTGGGAGCTGGAAAGGTGTAGATAATACACCAGTGTTTTGGCTACTGCTGAGCTGACCTGTTCCTGTGACATTTGTGTCCCCATCAAGGGGCTGGGAATGGGCAAGATCCTGGGAGGGCACAGAACCAGGCCACCTGACCCAAATTCACCAGTGGGATATTCCATACCGAATGGCATCAGCTCAGATATAAAAGCTAAGGGGGGGAAGAGGAATGGGGTGCATTCATTACTCTACAGTGTTTGCCTTCTGGAGCAACCACCATGTGTGCTGAAGCCCTGCTTCCCGGGAAGTGTCCGAACATCGCTTGCAGATGGGAAGTAGAGATTGACTTTTCCCTTTGCTTATGCACACACAAACTTCCACTTGTCTTCTTTTGCTTTAGTAAACTGCCTTATCTCAACCTACGAGGTGTTTTCCATCTTATTCTCTCCCGTGTTCCACTGGGAAGGGGAGCGATAGAGCAGCTCAGTGGACACCTGGCACCCAGCCAAGGTCAGCTCATTCCACATGGCAGAGCCTGGAGTCAACTTGGCATTCCCGTGAGAGTCTGCTCCACCAAGGAAATACGATGGGGAGCAAAGATTTGTGCGCACTGGGATGCATCAGAGAAAGAGGCTCTATTTAGGGTAAAAAGTAAGTCCTTTTTATACCACAGAGACATAACCAGGCATAGGATACCAGCACTTGGAACAGCCAGTAGGTGCTGCTGACTTCTGTTTTCATCTGGCACAGTCAATAAATGATTATGTAAATGGGGCAGAACACAAGCTTGTATTGATTCTGGAAACCTCATGGACCTGTTAGTACAGGGTTAAACACTCTGCCCTGATCACCTACAGGGTAATGGTTGTGTTGAAAGTTAAAAGTCAGAACTTGAGATGGAAATGCCTAAGAAGCAAGATGTGCTGTGGTACAAGTGTCTATCGTCTGTGGTGGTACTCTTAGTGCCACAAAAACATGGGTTAAAAAGTTGGCTACCAGCTTCACCCAGAGTCATTGTCATGTTTGTAGAATGAATTAGAAAAACATGGATTAAAAACAAAAATCAATTTTGTTATAATCAGAGTGCCCAAAAGAGGTTATGATCTATACAGCCAATTGTGTTGCTTGGGTCTTATATGTCCCAATTATCATTAGTACTAAGCCAACTCTACAGACAGCAGCATGTAGAATTAGGACCGGTGAGATTACAGTATCTTTTGACAATCCATGTTATTAACATTCCATGTGAGATGCCAGAGTCCATTAAAACCTCCTTTGTTTGTAATTGCTGATTCATTATTTCAGGTCCATGAGGTTTCCAGAATCAATACAAGCTTGTGCTCTGTCCCATTTACACTGAAACCATGCTTGGGGGTGATTGTAACACTGTGTAATTACAGTTGCTTGTCTTCCTCACCCAGATTGAATCTGTGTCCTGGGCCATCATAGTGCACCCTGGGGCCTCAACATATGAATGCGCTTTAAAGGTTGTTGTTGATAATTTGGTGTATTGGGGAGAAAGCGTGCCAAATTAGGTTGACCCCAAGATGCTTCAGAGACAGGTTGTCCTGGGCCTCAAAATTTGGCTTCTAATGATCACGGGTGGTATAAACAATGCCAACAATCCAATTTGTTGCCTGCTTGAGAAATTATATTCATAAATTGAACAAAGTGATCACTATTCCATCCTTGAAATAAGGAACAAGCAATAATGTAATTAAAAGATATGGTGTGCATAATGTAACAGTTACAAAAAAGACAAATGCTCATGATGTTGTTTCACTTCATGCCAACTTGCCAAATTAGTACAACATCTGGAGGAGTGGAGGAAGCCCATGGACCCTGAGAGGACTATCTATCTGTTAAAGAACAGGGGACAGCAGTTAATGAGAATGCAGAAATCTCTGTGTTGGTTATAAAGGTGGTTTAACTATGTAGTTTGAGTTGCAAGCATTAGTAAGAAGGGATTTCAGTAATGAGAATTAAATACAATTGAATCAGTACTGTGTGAAGTGCCGGGCCCCACAATTTAAGACGAATGTTAAGGTCCTTGAATGCACCCAGAAGACTCCAGGTTTATTTAGTTTAGAGAAAAGGAGGCTGAGGCAAGACCTCATTGTGCTCTGCAGCTTCCTGAGGAGGGGAGGTGGCTCCTTCCCTGCCTGCAGTCTGCTAGTGCCACCCCATCATGCCTACCCCACAGTCTTTGCAAGATAAACATGGGCATCTCCTCTAGTCAGCCTGCTGTGAGTCCTGTTCCTTGCAGGAGATCTCATAAGTGTCTCCATTCCAGATCACGCTCCTGTTTGCAGGGGGCCATTTTGTGTCAGATCAATTAATTTCAGCATTTCAAGCATTTTGTCCCTTATTCTTATTGCTCTGAGCTCCCTTAAGCCTCTGGATGACCCTGACCTGACCTTCCTTTTGGGAGTGCTTCCCTGTCCTTGTTGCCTCCCCACAAGGATTATCAGTTTTCCAGCCCTTGGGCCACCGTGGTGTTTCAGTGCCAGCTTTCATGCCATAACATTAAGGACAGGCTTTTTTTGGTCCCTCTGGACGCGGCATTTTGCAAGAATTTTAGTTCCCCTGCTGCTGTTGCTGGCACAGCCATCATGTCCCAGGATGTTGTCTCTGTCCCTTAAGGACATCCTGAGCAGTCAGTCTCATTGTCCAGCCAGAAAATCCATCAAGAGTACTAGAGGGAGGGGGAGGGAGACAGCCCCACAGTCCCAGCATTTTTCTAGCAGCATTTATTATCGATGATAACAGGGAGAAGGTTTTCAGCCTGGCCTCTGCATCAGTGTTTAGGAGAAATATTCTTCCTCTCAGGAATATCTGTCCCGCCTCAGCCTGACAAAGGATCACTGTTCCAGCCCCCAGCAGGTACCACCCATCCCACCCAGTCCTCATAGGGATTTTTGCTGTCCTGCATGGACAATTCCCTTAGCTGCTCACCATGAAAATTCCTAGAAATAATTGTGACCCTCGGTGGCAGGGGGGAGCCTTCCTCTCCAGAAGGAGCCGGGAGGAGCCCCGGGGAAGTTTTAATGTCAGAGTACAAGGAGGCTGTGTTATCTGGATAAAGTTTGGGCAACAAAGAGGGGGAGGAAGACTCATTGCCAGAATCAAAGCCCCTTCCTCCTTTTCCATTTTCAGTATGTGTATTTTCAATGATCCTGCTCTGACCAGGCATGTAGGCTTTTGCTGCCGCTGCCATACATCCAGACGCCTGAGGTTAGTTTTTAACTAATTGGTTTGCAACAAAACAATGGGATTCAAAGGCAACTGTTCACACTTCTGCATCCTTAGCTTGCTGCAAAGCTTCCAGTTCCGGCCTAGCAATGCTGAACAAAGCACCCACAGCTGACACCTCTGTGAGAAGCCCGACGAAGGGGGCCTTGCCATTCTCTGCTTTGGATTTGAGTGTCCTGTCACCTCTGAAACTCAGCTTGCAGCCTTTCCAAATTCAACCAATTCTTAGACACCTTATCCCTGTTCCACAGAGGGATTTTCCACAAGTATCTTACCATTTTCACTGCTTTTCTACTGCCTTCTCCCAAGTATCCATGACCTGTTTATCACAGATCCACAATTCTGACATCAATTAATGCCACAACCCAGAAGGATTACTTGGCTTGTGAGCATGCAAAGATTGCAACTGTTAGCAGTATGCCTGACTCTGTCGTGCACGAAGACACAGAGGATTTATTACCTATTTTCTCTTATTCATTACAGTTTACTACTATCCAGGCAAGTATAGTTAGAGTTGGCAAACAAGTGTATCTACTCTACAAGTTACTACAAATTACTACCAGAAAGCAAACATGGCTTTCCACAGCAGCTGCAATCAATACTAGCATCAAGTCTATATTTCAGTATTACACAGCCTATCACACACCACCCCCTTATGCACAGTTACAGCCTTGCTCAGGCTTCCTCCTGTCCTTTGTCCTGGCCAGTGTCCACCTACAACCCTGCACTTTTCACAGCCGGTCTGTGGCTCACACCAGCTTATGAGAAAATGCTCAGAGGGGCACATGGGTCATGCAGGAACAGAAAAGCAAGACTGAGGACAGAGCCAACCCAGACACACAGGCAGGGTCACCTCTCCTATCCTGCAGATGCCTGCCAAAGGAGTTGGAGGAAAACCTGAAGCTGGAGCAGGCACCAGGCTGAGTTTTAATTTTCTGCAGCATTCAAAGCTGTACTTGTCACTGTGGTACAGACTGACCAAGAACCACCAGCATGATTACAAACAAACAAATCATCCAGCGTGTCTAGGCCACAGCCCAATCACAAGCCTTCCAAAACTGACCATTCCCTGAGACAGTGACCTCCGAAAGTCAGATCTGAAAACAAACTTCCTCTGGGTGTTTCACATTCCTTTGGTGCTATTCCCTAAATGCAATGTTTGTGTCTCTTACTAAAAAAATCCACAGCAACAAGCTTTCCACATAAAGGGAAATGATTCAGTTATTTTTCTGGGATTAAGTTTCAAATAAATTTTCATAGACTAGGCTATGGAAACTATAATATGACCTGTCAGTTAACCAATAATAAAGCAATGTTGATACAGTGGCATACAAATAATACTTTTAAGGACAAAAGTTTCAACTTGGCTGGTTTTAATTCAGCACTGGGTTTATCAAGATTTTGCAAGAATTTTAAGTCTGAGTAAAGCACTGTACTTACGCAGTTACACTGATTTAAGTGCCCTGGCTGGGTTCTCTTGACATAGCACTCCTGGGTTCTCTAGACACAGAGACCCACAACCTCCAAGACACAGAGTGAACTTTACACACAAATATCAAAAGTTACGTAACAATTCCTTAGTGGTTCCAGCTTGTGCTGGTCTCACACAGTCCTCAGGAATTGCTGCTCAGAAATAGCAGCAAGTCATGCAGCTTTCTGCTGCAAGCACTGGCAACGGTTGTAGTCTTATAAAAAGAGTGATTTCCTTTCATTCTGTTATAAACCATACTCCAGAGTGGGTAAGGATCGCAATTTCATATAAAGGCCTACTTGCCAGATAATATTAAACCCAGAAATTTAAATACAGCCTTAGGCCTCTACCACAGGCTCAATCAGATCACAGAATGAACTGCAAGAGTTTCAGATTCATATATTATGATGCAAATGAGTTTTGTAAATTGTGACCTAGTTCCCATGTTAGGAACAGTTGGGACCAACAGCAGGGACTGTGCGATGACTGTGAGCAGCACGGGCAAGAAAGGAAATGAACATTTGTTCTTAATTTGAAATGGATTTTTAATCACTTTCAGGTGCCTCAAAGGAAGTGCACACACTTATTTAGTATAGTCATTCTGACAGAACAATGTGTATAGGAGGTAACACGTTTTTGTTTTACTAATTGAAATGTTTGCTGCACTGGTGTCACTCAAAGTGCCAGAACACAGCTCTTTCTGGCGTGCACAAAGAAGGACCGTGAAATGAAGTTTCCCAATTGATCTGTTCCTCAGAACTTGCTTTGTAAAGAAAGTGAGTTGCATGTACTCTCTAAAAGTGACTGGATATTAGATCACATTCGTCTTTCCACATCCAGTTGCTATTTTTTAAGCTAGAGGCCTGATAAACTCACTCTCCAAAGAGCCTGCTCAGGGATTTAGCTCCATGGCTGTCAGCCACATGCTTAAACACGATTCAGCAGAGTTAGTGGAAAATACTGAACTCATGAAATTCTGCTTGTGCTGTAACAGCGAGCCCACAACACACCATGCTGAGCTTCAGCCTGAGGCAGCTTTCTGATTGTTTTAAATGAGTTTTAGAATACTGTTTTAAATGTTTGAATGACATTTAAATGTTTTAAATACACCCAACAGCAAGGGTGTAACTTGTTAAAAACCGTACAGATTTTAATTCTAATGAAAACTCATTCTAGAGTTGGTATAATTGTTGGAAACTATTGGAAGCTGTAAAAACACCAGAGCGTCAACACTCCCCGAAAATAAGAGTCTCAGCTCCCTCTGGTGGAAAAGGTCATTTTCTGCAAAAAGGTTTAAGTGAGAAAGTCTTGTTCCTGCTGCAGGCCTCGTGGCCATGAGCTACCTAGACAGCAAACAAATCCTCTGTTCCCTTTGTAGGACTGGAACTTCTTAGAATTTGATGTGAAATATCCCACCTCACTATCCATTGCAGTGTGTCTGAACAGGATACCTCATGATCAACATGTTCCATCTTCCCCAGGGTGGAATTCTCCAGGTGTGAATTGTGATACATAAGCCTACTGAAACAATTGGTAGCCACAAGGAAAATAACACACACAACCTTCTAACATTCTCTCCACAACATCTTAAGCCCCCCAAGCAGCTGAGTCATGAAACAGAGCTCTGTGTCACTAATACACAAGGCATAAGGCAAAGCCCTCAGATCCCAACCTGTGTCCCTTGGTCTCAGACTGTTGGGGCCCTCCCCCTGCCATGTGGTCCTGGGAGAGGGGTCCTGGGGGGAGACACGGGATTTCGCTGCCCCTGGTCAGCCTCGTTCCCCATTGGTTGTTTTGTGTTCCCCTGTGCGGGCAGGGACCCTCGGGTCCTTGCCTCAGTCCTCGGCAGATCCCGGCCATGCGGCTGGAGAAATAAACATCTCTGAAACAGCTATCAAGAATCAGACCATATATATTTCTTTCCCACGGGCTTTGTTGTTTGATACGTGTGTTGCAGTATCCATACTGTAACAAATGGTGGAGAATTGTGAACAGAACAATCCCCAATCCCTAAGGACAGAAAATTCATGAGTAAAAACCACTCTAGCTCTCTCTTCTCACCTTGGTTTGGATATTGTCTCTGGACTATGGAAGAATCATGGGAAATGTGGCTCTGAGTCACAGAAAAAAATGTATCTAGAAGTTAAAGGAATCCTTGAACAACAAAATATTTGTTCCGGGAGATCTAGAACATTTTTTTAACTGGCTTTTCAAAAATTTCTTTTATATTTCTCGAGACTTACTTTTTGATATTAATCCTCCTGGAATTACTGGAATTAATCACGGGTGGTTTTGGCACAAGATCTGGGATAAGGGATCAAACAAAATATGCACTAGTGATAGAACCTCTCTGTGCATCCCTTGTAATCAGCGAAGCTCTTCAGGAGCATTTGTATGGTCCCATTACCCCTAGAGCAGAGGATGGCCATAATCCTGTGGCCGAGACTGCGCGGCCGCCATCCCAGGAGCGCGTGACTGCAGCCGTGCCAGCGGAGGTGCCTGCACTGGATGTGCCCAACCCCCTCGGGAGAACGCGCCTTATCACGGACCCCATCCCTGTCCCGGGGTCCCCGGCCGCTCGACCGCGAGGGAGCGATGCCGCAGGCGCCGCGGGTGCCGTGGGCCACGAGCAGCCAGGAACCGGGCATCGGCGTGGCAGCCCGCTCTGAGCACACGGCTCGGAGAGCCCTGTGGAGGGAGAAGCGGCGGTTTCCACAGCGACACGAGAAGCCGCGCAGCGCCGAGCCGAAATGGGGCCGCACTCAAAGCAGCGTGGAGTTGGCGGAGCAGAACCGCTCACAGGGCCCGGGGCCAGCGGCGATGGCAACGCGGGGCCGCGCAGAGCCCAGACACGCCGGAGCAGCACCGGTCGGAGGGCGCGGAGCAGCCGCAACGCGGGGGCCCGGCCGAGATGTCGGAGTCAGCGAGGCGGCGGCCACGCGGGACCAGCAGCCACGACAAACACGCAAGCATGTGATAGGAGGAGTTGTAGCCACGAAAGTCACAGAACTGTGAAATGGTACAATGTAAAAAACAACTATGGATTTATAACACGAGATGATACAGGGGAAGATTTATTCATCCATAGAACTGCCATTAAAAGGAATAACCCTAAAAATTACCTGCAAAGTGTAGGAGATGGGGAAGTTGTACAATTTGATATAGTGTAAGGAAAGAAGGGTTTACAAGCAGCGAATGTTACTGGGCCTGGAGGTATTCCAGTCAAAGGCAGCCGTTATGCACAAAATTATAAACAATATCCATCCCAGCAACTTCCCTACCCATAACCTACTTTCCCCTTTTATCCTATACCCAATATGAACCCTTTCCTAAGTTTACCCCATCCCCAGTTTATTCCTAATCTGTTTTTCACCCCATGGCTTCCCTATACAATTCCCTTTCCCTACAACTCCTCTCTGATGCCGAGGAGGGGATGAAAAGGGGGAGGGAAGAAATTAAACCCTCTCCTGCCTCAGTTTCCCCACAAAGCATGCCCGGAGAATCCTGTCTCCCTTCTGTCAGCCTTAAAATGTTCTAGAGAATCTGTTTGGACATTTAAAGACTCAGGAGGGTAGGTAGCTTGTTTTGTTTTGAAACTGTCCTTGTTGTTTTCAATGTTAAGTTCTAAATCTCTTTTTGTTAAAAATAAACGGGTGAAATGTTGGGGCCCTCCCCCCCCAACTGTGGGGTCCTGGGAGAGGGGCCCTGGGGGGAGGCACGGTGTTTCCCTGCCCCTGCTCAGCCTCATTCCCCACTGGTTGGTTTGTGTTCCCCTGCACGGACAAGGACCCTCGGGTCCTGTGACTGAGCAGCTCCTCGGCAGAGCCCGGCCATGCAGCTGGGGAAATAAACATCTCTGAAACATCTACCAAGAATCAGACCATATATCTCTCTTTTCCAGGGCCTCGTTGTTTGATACATGTGTTGCAGTATCCGCGCTGTAACATTAGACATCCTGCATAAATTAAGCCAATCAAAAATCCCATCTCCTATTTTCAAAGATCTGATGAAGAGCCCAGCACTAATGGCAAAAACCTTTTCTCACTAAATACAGTTGTTCCTAGTGTACAGGTAAGTGTATGAACAAAAGGACCCTGCTTTCTGCGTGCTCTGGAACAGCAACAGTCCAGAACTGCATCACCACTGGTTTTTGACCTCTTGATCAATAGGATTTTCATTGCTATGTGCACCACATCCCTGCCAGTTATAAACTTAAGGCTATTCTATACTTTATAATCAAAGCCAATTATACACAATATTTCTACTTCTTCTTATTCACCATTAAGAGTAAAGGAAAGTAAAGCCTGAAAGTATTACAGCTATTGTCACAAGAAGTCTAATAAAGAACATTTTTGTTTCCTATTAGAGGAATTGAGAGCTCCCCTGTAATGAAGCGCACAACTAATTGCTCTGACAAAGTCTGTGAACAGAATCATGAGCAATTCCTGCAGTCACAGACACACCAGAATGACTTTTTATGACACTTATGCCACAGGACAAAAACATATAGAGCCACTGAAAAGGAAAATGGTAGCAAAAACGTATTTATTAAGCACCACATAATTCAATTCCACAGGGTGGCATTAAAACCTGCACCTCCCCCTTAGAAACAGGAGAGCTGAATAAACCCATGAAGGTGGGGCAGCACATCAGGTGTGCAGGTGAAGTTTATTAAGAACACAGTAAAATACAATTTCCACAGCCAGAAAAAAATTTGAGGTTGGGGAAAAGAAACAAAGGCAACAACAGCCAACAAAATACCCTTGGAGTGTTTTGTGCAACATTTTTCAAACAAGAAAGCTTTCTAAGGCTAAAACATGGGCATGAAGTTCTGGGTTCTTACATTCAAGTATCAAAAGCAACAACGGCAAGTACAATTTGATCTCTGTATGATTAAAACAACTTTGTAAGAGATTTTTCTCCAAAAGGGCAGTTTTCTATGGGCTGAAGTGTGCAGGTATTTAACTGGAACTCTCATGAGGGGTGCAGCTCCATCAGCTTTGCTTACTGGCTAGGACAGTGTCTGGTTTTCAGTCTTCTGCAGGAATACCAAGCCTGCTCATGTAGCTCTCCCAAGCTGCCTTCCTGTACTTCTCTGCTTCTTGGAGACGGTCTGAAACTGCCAAGATGCCACGTCCCACAATAATGATATCTGAACCTTTTTCACCAATGACTTCCTTGGGGCTTAGGTACTTCTGTCCAAGGTTATCACCTGAAATACAGACACCATTTTTTTCTCAGTTTGCACAGAACTGTGTTTACTAAAAACCTTCAAAGAGTGCTGGAACCAAGAACAGGTGCCCTGCTCCAGCTCTCATCCTAACAATCCACAAACAGAAGTAGAAACTGCGTAGCCAACCAACCAACCCAGATCAAATCTGACAGCCAGCACCCTCCTTCTTCATGGCTTACCAATCGCAGTAGATGGAACAGTTACTCAAAGCAGCACCAATCAGGATTACTAAAATAAACCTCAGCCTTCTTAAAACAGGCATAACCCCTAATATTAATGTAAAAGCTTGTGATTTCAGTTTAGGTTTTCTAAGAATTAGGTATTGCAGAAAAACGTATCTTGCCTATCTGCTTCAGTGATAACCTCTTTAGTCAGCACAAGACTTCCAATTCATTGATACTGCATCTGTATCAATACCTAGGGTTTCACCTGGACTTCTCTATCTGTTAATTTTTTTTTCACTCCTACTGAATAGTTTTACATCTCATCTAACACCTATCTGAAGATATTTTACATGTTTTTAGGAATGTGCTTTATAGTATGCACAGACCTCAAAACAAGAAAAAAGGTTGCATAGCCTGCTGGTTGCCTTCCAGAGCTCCCAGGAAAAGGATGAGCATACCCAGAAATATGGAAGAGAGCCCTTAGTGGGAAACAGACTCCTCCCAGATGAGAATCAGCATCCAAACCCTCTTCTGAAGCCACTTTTTCACTGGAGACTAGATCACTTCTGTACTTACAAACAGACTAAAAATATTTTAGAAAAAGTTACCTCCAGTTTGAAGCTGCACTCCTGGGGTTAAGTGAAGAAATTCTGGTTTATTACTAACTCTAGATCCACATATGAATCCAAAAACGAAATCTGGGTTGTCTTCAGCCATCTGTACCTGAAAAAGATCAGTGAACAGTTACAAATGATATACTTAAAACTCAGCTGGCCTAGCAATCTGTTTCTCATCCACCCTCTGACACTTTAAACTGTGCAAGGCAGGGGTATGAAACACCTCTTGCTTTCCCAGTGTAAAGTCACTGCTTCCCTCTGGCAGGAAAGTGAATATTATGTTTCTTTCTATGTTATAAACAATACCACGAATGAATTTAAACTAATTAGAAATGCATTGCTTAAAGAAAGAAAGAAAAAAGAGGAAGTGGGGGGTGCTAATAGCAGACCTGGCACGTATACTAGAATTCCAGGTGTGAACTCTGACCATCTCACGTCACTGGCCTACAGCTGCAACCTTTAAACACCACACTGTCATATTCCTGAATCTCCAAGGAAAAAACAAACACCTGTAATACTTAGAGCTGAAGGGACTTTTGGAAGTGCAAATAGTAGAAACACATAAAACCTCCCTGTCACACTTTACAAGCTTTTAACCTGAAACAAGACTGCCCACTTACTGCAGCTTTTGTGTATTCACCCGTGGCAAGAGACCCTTGGGAACTCATCTCAGCAACGAGGAGACAGCCACGCTGCAGAGGAAGACCTACTTCCTTCAGACCTTTCACAACTCCAGAGCCTGGAACCACGTGGGCATTGACTATGTCCGCCCAGGATGCGATTCTGAACACACCACCTGAGAACATGGACAGGAAGACACAGAGTCATCAGAACTGTGTTAAACAGGAACCACAAGTTAAACAAAAACAGCTGCACACTAAATCACTCACATATTTAAAAGACAGTTTTACTGCTGTAGCTTGACAGTTATAAGTTCAGTCTCATCAGACAGTTCTGACAGCTGCCTAACCACAAAGTGTAATCTCTCAGTTTACTCTTCACAAACACTTGTTAGTGTCTCACCTTTAATATTCACTGAGACATTTATGGTAGCCCAGAAATCCGCTGTCACAGGTGCTATCTTCCCAGACAGCACATAGACCATATGGGACATAAGGATCAGGAAAAGAGAACAGCAGTCCTGCAGCTGCAGATGGAGTACCAAAGGAAAGCCATGCTGGGCACACAAGCAATACAATAATAGCAGGCTGCCTTAAGAAGCCAAGCTGCAGTTTCTCACAGCACACAACTACTCAGAAGTACTTACTGAGCACAACCACAGATTCATAAAAAGGCTTAGGTTGGAAGGGACCTCAGGAGGTCATGCCCTCTCAGCAGGGTTAACTTCAACACTAGGTCAGGTTGCTCAGGGTCTTATCCCCCTGAGTATTTCCCAAGGCTGCAGATTCCACACTCTCTCCTGGCAACCTGTGCCAGCACTGCAGTTACACACAAACCAGCAGCAAAGTTATAGTAAATCCAGGTTGATGATAATCACCTTCATACTGATGTTTCACTGTGTTTCCAATATCTGCAAATTTCCTGTCTTCAAAAATCAAGAATTCATGTTGATCTGCGAGCATTCTCAACTCCTTTACTACCTCCTGGGTGAAATCATTCAAGATGTCTATGTGAGTCTTCAGGATACAGATGCTGGGGCCCAGGGTGGCAGCTAGCTGCAGCAGCTCCTTGGGGCTGGTGACATCAGCAGAAAGGCACAAGTTTGTCTGCTTCTTTTCCATGAGCATGAGAAGCCTGGCTGCAATGGGATGCACCCCTGGCAGCTGGGCACGGGCGCTGAAGCTCAGCTCCTTGCAGACTCTCTTCACAGGAGCAACACCATTCTGAGCCACTGTCTCAAACACACTTCCCTGAATGAATTTCTTCACCTTTTCAACCATCTCAGCAGCCACTTCTCCTCGCTGCTGGAGAATCTCCAGCACCCCAGACAAGGTGCACACAGAGTGCAGGCGAATTCCATGTTCCTCTAGCCTGGCCTTCCCACCCTGCTCCCTGTCCAACAGCACTATGGCATCTGTGACTTTTAATCCTTCTTTCTGAAGAACTTCTGCAGTTTCCAGTACACTGGATCCACTTGTTACCACATCTTCAATGATCAGGCATGTCTCTCCTGGATTAATGGTGCCTTCTACCATCCGCTTAGTACCTGAAAAATAAAAAGCAAACACTCCACCAAATTAAGAAAGGTTGGACAACCCAGAAAAACCTTAAGACTATCAAAACTTTAATACATGATACCACTTATCACAATTCTTACCACAGCTCACTCGCTGACCTGTACTTCAATTTGTAAACTGTTACTTCTCCAAGCTAATAAAATACTACTTTATGTTTCCAGAAGTTACATTCCATTAACAAAACTGACACACAGTTAAAAGCACTAATTCAAATGTTCGAATAAGATGACTTCAGAAGTTTATTACTGTCATGACTTGAAAGATCAGACTTACAAAATTATTCTCACGCTATTTAAAACATCTTAAAGGCAGCCAAGTTATTGGCACTCTTCAGCATGTCCCCTGTTTTCCACAGGCAGCACTCTGTGCTTAATATGCCTGTTAGAACAACTAGAAGGAGGAAAGCCTCAAGTGCCTTTGTCCTAACTAACAACAGGCACACATCCATGAAAGGCCTCCTGGGGGGACAATGACAAAGGATGCCTGGCTTTCCCAGGAGCAGCTAATCGCTGTCACAACTGGCTTGTGCCTCACAAGAAGGAACAGCAAATGTTTCCATGCCTGGCCCACTGCCTGACACAGGAGTAGCATTCAGTTTTGACATGGGTACTTTCTAATTACACACTGTTGGAAGAGGATGTGTAGAAATCCAGTTATATGGCAGCTTAATGCTTCAGTCTGCTGTCCCCCTTCCTTTATCACAAATAAATGGTACATTGAGCAGAGAAGGGACTGCTGCTTACCTGGCTCACTGATTACAGGATAATGAAAGAAAAAGGGGTTTGAGAGATAAATGAAGAGACTAGAAAGGTTCCTTTTGGAGCCAGTATGCAAGAAGTTCTGTTTAAGAGCAAAACGTGGTTCTGGTGTCAGCATGCTGGAGAATCTGAGTTATAAATCCTTGTTTCTGGACGAGGCCACTAACCTAGAACCTTAGCAATGGTAACAAGTCAAAGAAAAAAAAAAAAAAAAGACGCTGCTAAAGGAAAGAAACAAACTCTCACAAACAAAACCAAAGAAACACAAAACACCCTTCAAGAGTCTCCAAATCTCCTACAGCAGGACTAAAGCTGCAGCTTAACAGCTGGGAGAGGCTGATCAGGCTGGGATGCTATGGGAGGTTTGCTTTAGTGGGGGAAAGGGCCTGCTTCTTCAATTGCAATGGTAACCTTAAATTGGAGCGGAGGTGCTGTGCATTACAAAAGAACCACAAATATATAAAGTCATTTCCCAAACAAGGTAAGTTGCCAACTCTTGATTTGAAGGCTTTACCGTAGTCTTTTCCTTCCTTCCTCCGTATAAGCATTGGAACCTGATTTTCTGCGCAGATGATCGTGGCCAGCGGCAGCGCCGTGTAGGGAACGCCGCACACACAGTCGTACTCCAAACCGGCATCTTGGGCTGCTTGGAAAAGAAGTCCTGCAACCTGAAACGGAAACCCAAACGCTTTGTAAGCGCCACGCTGGCGCGAACGTGACGAAATCAATGAAACCCCCTCTTCCCGACACGACCCAAGAGCCGACCCTGCGGGCTCCCGGCCCTGGAGAGCCCCGGCGGCGCTGCCGTGCCCCGCTCCCCTGAGCCGTGAGGAACCCGCCACCCCGCAAAGGGCACGGACACACGTGGGGCCCGGCCCGGGCGGTGCCGGGGCTCCCCGGCCCGCACCTGTCGGAGGAGGCGCGGGTGGGACACGAGGCCGCGCAGGTCGATGTACACGGGGGAGGCGCGGCCGCTCTTCAGCACGAAGCGCCCGAAGCGCAGCGCGCCCGCCGCGCTCAGCGCCGCCGCCACGGCCCCCTCAGGCGCCGCCGCCATGGCCGGCCCGGCGCGCGGAGATGATGCAGGGCGGGAGGGCCGCGGGGCGGGGACACCGTGTGAGCAGCGGGGAGCGGCGGGCCCGGCCCGCGTCCCCTGCCCGCCGCGGCAGCCCCGGCTGCGCCGTCCCGGCGCTGCTCCCCGAGGCCCGTTCCGCCCTCCCCGAGTCCCAGTGCTGCCGCCAGCCCATTCCCCCGGGAAGCAGAAACCGCCGGTGCACGGAGGGTTTGATGTGACCCGAGGGTTTCTCGCCGCGTCGGCTCCCGGGGTGATTCCCAAAAGGCCGCTCGGTGGATGCAGCCAGGGTGACAATCCCGCGGGCTGGTTCCCTGAGAGATTCCTGCGGATAAGACGAGCTGAATAAAGCCCTCAGCCAGCCCGACCTCACTCAGAAAGATACTACACGTGTGAAATAAGACTGACCCGGTCTTCTCTGAATAATTTTATTTAATCAAAAAAAGCCCAGAAATGGAGTTGTTAGTATACTCTATTTATGGGAATGCAAGGACAGGAGATGTACAGGTCGAAGCTACATCTGTAGATGATCATATATACTGCAGTATAGTAACAACAACATGGGACAGCAAGTAGTCACCTCACAACAGTACACATGAGTGATTAGACTTACAAAGGAAATATTTACAAACCTGCCTTTACAAACCAACATTGTGTGCGTACAAAATGAAATCCGCAATAAAACTGAAGATACATTTAAGGCAGACCAGCAATACACTGAAATAATTAAGGCTGTGGAATTACTTTGCACCTTGAAAATGCTGAGCTGTTAGCAATACTGTTTCTTTTTTCCTCCTTCAGTGGATTGTTGCTAAAATTGAAAAGCATCAATATGTTCCAACTGTTTGCTCTTATCTCGGTGAATGTCTGAGATTTAATTTTGTTTTTTGCACTTGCTATTGCATTTTCTTTCCAAAAGTTATCAGCAAATTGACCTCAGTGGCAGAGCAGTGTTGAACAGTTTGGTAGGAAGAGAAGTAAAAGCACCAGCATCAGAAGTAGGACATGAAGGTGAAATATGGCTTGAGTAGAGAAGATGTTGGTTTTTCACTAGCTCCATAATAAAGACTACACTTACAGCAAACATTCAGCATCCTGACGCCATGGAAACACTCAGCACCGTACAGATCCCAGAACGAGAGTACATCACTTGATGGCAGTGTGCAGTCAGCCTAGTAAAATGGGATTTTATTTTGTTTCCTTGGGAAAGCACCATTTTCTGATGGGATGTGAGTGAATGAGCTCAAAAATAAACGCAAGCCCTGTGTTAGAGGAAAATCCACCTCTGCTGTGAAAGGAACAGGAACAAAAAAAGGTGGTGAGCCCCTGTGCATGTAAATTTTCTGTTAGAGCTTTATGTGCACAGAGAAGCCTTTACACCTGTCTCTGAAGTTTATGTTATCCTTGGTTAATTGACACGGTCCCCTCATTGCAAGGGCATTAAAATAGGGTTATATACAGTCAGGTCATAACGTGTGGTTCTGTATTCAGCCTTTATGTACAATATTTGTAGCACAGGCCTAACAGCATTGTCAGAAATGCTAATGAACTCCACTGAAGCCACAGCCTCGGGGTCAGTTGACGGCACAGACTTTGTCTCAGCATTAACTTAGAAGTAAAAAGATACATGTTACCGAAAAAACTCCAATCCATAGTCTTTTAAAATGAACGGGCAGTAAGACTAAAAGAAACTTGTTGGTATCACTGAGAAGAGAGAGACATTTTATAAATTTTAAAGCCTAGATTGCTTTAAAATGGTAACGTCTACAACTCTGGCTGTAGCTTGGGTGGGAGGTGGGGCCTCCCACGGGGCAGCAAGTGCCCGGACATCTGTTACACTGGCCAGCAGAATTCCTGCCCTGGCCTGGCTGCTCCAAGTGGAGTGGAGAGAGAGGCAAATTAATTTCTCATTGCACATTCATTAAATGAAGCCATCTTAAATAAGGAGCCTGCCATGCCACCACGTCCTCTGGGCTCTGTGTCACCAGCACCTTTGCTGCTGCCTTCTTGTCACCCAGCACCTGGGGACACTGTGAGCCACCCTTTGATGTCAGAGCAGGCTAAGAACACTGTGGAGGTGTCTGAAGGTGGTGGCTGTGTGCACAGTGGCACTCCACACCGAGCTTGTGCTGCACTGTTGTCTGTATTCCTGTTGGTCATTCTGGATGGTTGGAAGCTGCTGGAGAAGCTGAAGGGTGTGGCTACCACCATGCCTTCACTTGGCTGTCTTGGGAACACCCTGAGTGGTGCAGCTGCAGGTGGAAATCTTCCCCTCGGGGTCAGATGTTCTCTGGGGAGCTTTTTGAGAAACCATGTTTGTTACAGACAATATTTCATGCACCAAAAAATCCAGTGGTTGGAGAATGCTACACAGGGGGTTGGCTGTGTTGCTTCTCACCCAGCAGGTGCACTCCAGGCCTACTTACTGAGCTTCTGTAATCTCTTTACAATGGAGTTACAGTTTTCAACAGAGTTACAGGACCTGTTTTATCTGCAGAGGCACCACAGGTCGGTTTTAAAAAGACTTTGAAAGAGCAAAGTCAGTATACTTCCTCTGTATATATCATATGGCAGCATTTCATGTCAACTTGGCATTATTCAGGCAAAGGAAATATTTGAGATAAAAAGCAAGGACGGCTGATAATCACAAATGTTATATGGAAGTTTTAACTGGTTCAAGTATTCCTGAACGTGCTTTAAGAAGAGCAGTGCCCGGGAAGAGGCGTTCTCTAACATGAATACGGAAAAAGCAAAACCACAGAAGAAAGTAACCCCAGAACATTCAAATTCTTCAGAGTTCAGCACTTCCAGCTCTCTCAACAAGGAGTCTTTTTTGAATCTGAGCACCAATACCTAATTATATACCCTCCTTCTTTCAGCCTTTTGGGTTTTCTTTTCTGTTATTTGATAGAAATGAGAGGCTTAAATATTACCTTAAAGAATCTAGCTTTTTCCCCCTGTGCATCTGAAGTGTCTGCTGTTGTAGTTTGACATACGAATGCAGGAGGTAGGAAAACAAAATGCTAAATAACTCCAAATCACATGTGATACATGAGAATTTGTTTGTATTAATGCCAAGCAGAAAGCCTGTGGCTTAAACTGCACCCATGGGCCTAATAAAAGCTGTGGGTTTTACAGACCACACTTCCACGAACATTTTTTAAGGGCAGCACAATCACAGCACAAAGAGCCAGCTTTGACAAATAAGAAGAATTACAGACAGTCTTGTAGTGAGAAAGTACCTGAGGCTGGTGGTAATTAAAGACCCCCCTTGACTGCTGTCTGTATTCAGTTGCTAAGAAATTGCATACTTTGCACTGTTGCTCAGGATGAGAGTCTGGTCTTTATCTAAGAGGTGCTGCTGGATTGCTTAGAAAATCAGCTGCTGCTCTAGAGAGCAACTGAGATAGGTTCTAGATGATTCAAAAAGCTTAACCTTCTGTGAACACTTGTCTCTTTCAAACCTTTCCACAACTCCCTGCCTGTGTTAAATCTCTCACTTCTCATTCTGCTGAGGCACCTCGGCTCACCCTTCTGCCTGTGGCTTCCCCATCTCAAGGGCTGTTCTTTGTTGCACACACACAATGCTGAGCGCTGAGGGTTTTTGCTGTGCCTTGTCTCTTCTCCACTAACAAAATACTGACCACTCTGGTGTAGTGGGAGAGCAAGCAAAAAGGGAAGGGCCAGGTGTCCTCCCTGCTGTGAAACTGAGCTTGGAGGTGGATCAAAAAAGGGCTATCAGAGCCGGTATCTCCACCACCCACTGGCAGAGATAGCGCTTGCTCCTGTATGCTCATAGTGCAGTTACTTGGATGGTAAATGAGATTTGACTCTCGCCCTTACAAGAGAGTCTGTATGAGCACACGTGGTCAGATCAAGCCCTTTTCCTTAGGAAAACCTTTGGTAACAACTGTCATTTCCCATTACAGGCACACAAATGGTACTCAGCACCGAAACAAAGTCCCTGCATGCCAGGGGGAAAAAATCTCTTTGATTGTAACCCCTCAAGGCTGTAGAGCTTTGTGGTGTGGCAACGGGATGGGGAAGCCCCAGCTGGTTTCCCCTTCCAGTCGCATTTCTGGAAAGGATGATTTTGCCAACCTACAAACTTCTGATTTGTCACTGCAGACTCCCTGTGTTGGTTATACCTAAGGCTGGCCCCGTCACTGTAACATCAATATGATGATGTTGCAACTTGGCTTGCAAGAGAGAAATGTTTTAATTGTGAATATTATTTTTTTATTACAAATTAGGCTTTGGACATAAAAATATCCTCATGAATGCTTTGTTTATGAGGTGCTAATGGTGGCTGAGAGATATTTACAAGTTTGGAAATGAAACAAATGACATACTTTAAACACTGAAAACCATTTTCAAGCTGTAAGCACAAGAATGAACTCACCACTCCTACTGCACTCTGAAAGGCTTAGATGGACTTTGGGCCAAGCAATTCTGAAGCTAGAAATGGAACAGGATCTTTTATATTTATATATATTTATATCTATGATACAATATATGTATACTGAAAACCTGTGATAGAAAAAATTGTCTTCATCACCATCGTCATCTAGTTTACAGATACTGCAAAAATTGAACTCTGCCTTTTCTCAATGCACAGGTTTTGCAAAAGATTTCTGTACAATGTGTATAAAATGCTTTTAAAAAACCCACCATAGTCCCATTGTGCTTAGTCAGAACCAGCTGTATGCTCCAATGAATTAATTGCCTTAATCATAGCTCTGAAAGGTGCTGCATGTTGACTTAACACAGCAGAAAGCCCAAGGAGGGGCTTAATGGAGGATTTTGGTCTGAGCACTACCACGCAACAGGAGTGTACCTAAGCCACGCCACCATGGGAGCTGATCCAGCAGTGACCGGAGCCTGATCTTGCATGTCCTATGCAGGCAAAGTCTCCACTGAAATCATGGCAGACCCGGGCATATGGGGCTTGAGAAATCTGACTGATAACCTGGAGCAGGCTTGCAATGATTTCAGCAAAAACTGACTGGTCTAGTTCTGTAGTACGTGCTAAGGTCAGCCTGGTGTCACTCCCCCCCACTATTCTACTCCTAATCTTTTGTACATTTTGAATTCAGTTCAGCAAGATCAAGAGGATTTCTTATAAGGCTGCCTCACAAAGATTAAGGCAACTGCAGTTTTGGCTCTCGTTCCCAGTCGGTGTTTGCGTCCCGCAGTCCTTTTTTGGTGGTGGATGTTACAATACCACGTGCCCCAAGAGAGGGAGCGTGTCCCTGCTGCTGTCACCCCCTTTGCCTTGGTCCCATTGCCACGTCCGCAGCGATTCCCACCATGCAGCTGTGGAATGCAAACGCCAAACACGGGATATGTACAGACGGATCCACGTGCTCCCGGCGGCGCTCCCGGCACCCGGCTCAGGACCAGCAGCGTAGGATCCCATGGATGGAGGCACTACGTGCCTGGGTTCATCCTGCTCAACAGGAAGCTCTTGACACTGGGGATCGGGTGCACGTCGTACTGGTGCCTGCGGCGCTCGATGAAGGAAGCCAAGCGGGAGGTATCCAGTGGGATCTTGGAATAGCTGCCATTGTGCGGCTGCAGCCACGGATGCTGTAAACAAGTGGCAGCCGTCGGCCTTCTCCTGAAGTCTTCCTGGAGGATAACGTTGATGAAATCCCTGGCAGCGTGACTCACATCGGAGAAGTACTCATGAGGGAAGCTGAAATCCACTCTGCACACGTTGATACAAGTCTCCTCTTTGCTTTCATCCAGGAATGGAGAGACACCACTTAACATGACATAGGTGAGGACCCCAATGCTCCAGATATCTGTGCTCAGGGAGACAGGAAGGCCTTGGATAACTTCAGGGGCTGCGAACTCCGGGTTTCCAAGGAGGTGGTGGACATGGTAATGACCTGTGATCTGAACTGCATCTTCCAAGTCAATGATCTTGATGCGAGGCACCGGGATTCTTAAATCAATGAGCAGATTTTCTGGCTGTTGAAAAAATAATGATATAAACTTAATCATACTATATTTTGGCAAATAGAATGTGTAGGTTTCATGTAGGTTTAATAGCCAGTCAAAACTTGCACTTAATCAGATGTGCAAGGTAGAGATCAGGAGATTGAATGATAAGGAACCAGCTCAGCTGCTGTTTGCTCTAAATTAAGATCAATGCTGCAGTTGCAATGACAAGATCCTCTTTTGCACTAGGGCAACACACTGGGATTTTGCACTTTGTCCCAAATACTTACAGTTTATTTTTCCCAAACTAATCTCTCCAGATTAAGAGCACTGATGGATTTTTAAATTTTAATAAGATATATATATATATATATATCTTATCAGTTTATTTAGATTGCATTTGTTCAGATGACAGCTGGCAAGTAAGAGTGTATAACTTGCAGCAGAAATGTTTTTCATGAAGTAAATGTTCAATTTTGCACCCGCTACCCTGGGAGGGACTGGTGTGTGCCATTACTGCTGCTGTGGGCTGACATGGAGCTGCCAGTGTGCCCCTGTACACAGCAGGACACAGTCATGCTTTCCAAGCCAGCATGCAAGTACATTTCATCCCCATTGGTTTTCTCTCTGTTTTAGCAGCTCTTGGTATTTAAGGTCTCTCTCTCAGTGAGAGATACTGAGAATTGCCTGTATACTCTGTTCTGGGGACTTAACATGGATTATCCTTCCTTTGTTGGTTCTGAGATAATTTCTGAATTTACTTCTTGCACCCTTCTAGATCTTTTTTTCTCTCCCTTATTCTCATGCATATTTTACTGCTGCCTCATGGCTATATATATATATACACACATATGTGTGTTGGGTTGACCCTGAGTTGATGGACAGTCTTTAAGACCAATGACGCTTCTCACAATTTACATATTTAAACCGCACGGAAAGGCGGGACTTCCCCTTTTTTGGTCGGAGCTCGCCTGCTGGAAGGTGGGGGGGCTCCGAGCCTCCCGGCTCCGCTGGGCCGGGCCGGGGCCACTGCCCCTTTCCCCCTTTCCCATCGCTGCGGCACGGACCCTGGGTCACTGAGGGGGACTGTCCCAGAGCCGCAGGCAGCTAAAACCAGCCATGGACTGCTCACAGCTAAACCCATCCAGCGCGGCTTCTGGGGACAGGCGGGTCCCTCTCCTCTCCATGCGGAGCCGGCGGAGCCAGCGGGAGCCGGCAGAGCCTCCTGTCTGCAGCCAGCACACTCCGTGCTGAACTGAAGAGGACACCACGCAGCCAGCAGCACAGAGGGAGCGAGGCTTTCCCCACCGTAAAGCCCGAACAAGAACACCCTTCAACATGGCGGCTTCAGAGTCAGAAAGAGAAGTGAGTCCCGTGGGACGGAGCTGAGCATGGCGACAGGAGAAAAGAGGGCGGTGCCGCGATTCTGGCGCGCAGCTTAAAAGAAACCTTCTTGCATGCCGTGGTAAGAAACTGTAATACCACAAACTGTTTGTCTCTTTAATCCATTTGAAGAACATGGGGGGGGGGGGGTGGAGAATCAACGTGTGCCTATGAAGTTTGTGAAGAGTGCCTATGCCAGGCTATATAGAAGTAGTAAGAGGCTGTTAGAGACTTGTGGCGAAGAAAAGCCTTTGTGTGCAGGCCAAAATAACTTATCCTTAAAAAGATGAATAACCCCATGTGATGGCCCATGTTCTGTAGTGTGAAAGAACTGTGAAATTCTTCATGGGAGAGATGTTCTACACACAGCAGACTGTTTGTTTCCGGGCGGGTCTGCTATTGGTGGCAGTTTGGGAACCACGTGCAACTGAAGGAAAACCCTTTTTTCCTTAAGCATAAGAGAGAGACTTTTCAAGAACTGCAACACTGACTAACATCCCATGTTCTGTTATCCCTTGTGTGAGCTGGATAAAAGGAGAGAAGTGCTGGAAAGGGGGGGGGGGGGGGGAATTTACTTTAATTTTGTTTTGTTGTTTTCTCTTTACTTTTAATTCTGTTAGTAATAAAGCTCTTTCATTGTACTGCAACTGTTTAAGGTTTGTGGCCTGCTTTGCTTTTCTCCTAATTCTTATCTCACAGAAGGAAAATAAGTAAATAATGAATATTTTGAATCAAAACCACTACATTTAATTGGTGTTTCCGCCCGGTTTCAAACTCAACCCGCTACAATATGAAAAGCAAATTTCACTACACTGCTGTTCCAGTCTCTCCACTTGCTCTTCTCTTGTGCAGTCTCTATTGACAAAATCAGCACATCCTTGAGCAGGATCCTGGGACAACACAGTCCATGGATAGGTCTGCTGTCACTGCCAGTGCATCTCCTGCTACCCACTTAGCAACTGAAGGTGCTTTATTTGGCAACCTTCATTCAGGAGAACTGCAAGTAGGTCACAGAAAATTAGCTTCCCACCTTGTTTCTGGGAAGTATCTTAGGATCAAACAGAGAATTCATTGCAGCTTCTTACCTCCAAGTAATACCTACTTTTTGACAGGTCATAGCAATAGAGCAAAAAATACAAACAATCTCATAGAAAGAAACCAGGATGATTTAGCCTTTTGTGTCTAATTCTCACATAAGGTCCTGCACAAATGGAATTTTTTTTGTAGGGGTAGAGGCAGCAGAAAAATGAAAGTATCACTTCATCTGACATGCCTGGGGCTTGGACAGATGAGAATAGATCTCCTTGAAGCTGGACTGTCCACTATATAAGAAAGTTAAATTCATCCCTCGTTCTCCATTTTTAATTGTCATTTAAATCTGCGAAGTGTTATAGATTATCTGATATCCCTGGCAACCAGAATCAGTGTTGCAGATCACAAAACTTGAAACACTTGATCACAACTTCAATGGCTAATGGCTAATTCTCTGTCATCCAAGATAACTGGGATGCTGGGGAGGACAGGAGTACAATGCCAAATCCAGGACAGTACAGTGCCTCCTGCCATGTGTGCTCACAAAAGCAGGTACGAGCTGTACTAGTCTGAATGTGACGTTAGAGAATACCCAGATTTTTTCTCCACAGTGCAACCTGTTCTTTGTTCTTCCTCTGAACCCCTCCCTCTGTGTATTTCCCACCCAGTTCCCTTCTCAGGCTCTGCAGCACAATGCAGTGTGCTGCTTTCCTTTTCCTTTGCCCCTGCCAGCCTTGCCTACCTCCTGCTCCCTGGCACCCTCTCTCCCCTTGCTTTGGGCTCCCCAGGGCACTGCTGTGGATATGAGGGGGGAACGGGCTCCTTCTGGTCTGCCCTGAACTGCCTGGGCATCAGCCAGCTCTGCTCAGGAAGCTTGGTGGCTGAGTTGGTGCACTGTGAGCCCAAACCATACTCCATAGAATTATGCATAGTTTCCCTTCAGTCCCTTCAGTGCTAGTGACATCTCACTCTTGTCTCTCAGACATCCTCGTTCTCCTTCATTAAATCCAGAAAGCCCTTGGGAACAAACCAGAGACTCAAAGGAAAAGGTGAATTTCTTGTCTGAAGGCAAAGACCTGGCTCTGCAGGACAATAACTCCTTTCTCTGATCAACAGCTGCACCTCCTCCCTGCCTGCATGGCTGGGAACTCTCCGCTCCAGGCTGCAGAATAACAGCATCATTCTTCTCTGTTCTTACCTTTATGTCTAAATGAGCCACTCTGCAGTTGTGGAGGTACTGCAAGGCTTCCATTGTGTCTCGTATATAGAACGCCACCTTTTCCTCCATAAGTTCATCGTGGTTCATCAGATAATCTAAGAGACGGCCGTCATCCATCCTACAAACAGACCAAACCCTGTGAGTGAAATATCACATGGCATCTCTAGGTACAGTTAATATTTGAAAACAAAATTGCAGTGGAAACTTTGTGACCTAAAAAGGGGAGGAAAATAAAATGCAAGATCTGATGAGTGTTTAATGATATCTCAAGATACCGCAGGCCATGGAAGTGGTAGAATGATTAATCTTCAGTTGTTATCTCCAGTCCTTGACAAATTTAGCAACAGTCTTAAAGTAAACTCATTTGCTTAAGGATGGATTCAATAGACAGAGACAATCCCTTTGGAAACAGAGCATCTTAATTATTTGGATTCATCTCTTTATTTATAGAGCTGGTTACGTAATGCAGAAAAAAAAATCACTGACATTTTCAGCTGGTAATGTTTTCTGTGGGAAAACTAACCCAATAAAAGTTTTCCACCTAGTTTATTTATCTGTACAAACAATCAATCAAACAGCCCAAATACACTTCGTTGGATATACTGTAACAAAGCATCTTGGGTTTTGGTTGCTGTTTCTCCTTACGGGGCAAGCATGGTTCCTACACGGGTCTTTTCACCAAAAAGCATCAGAATGATGTAAGCTTTGATCCAGCTGAAGCACTTTTACTCAAATGTAAGAAGTGGACAAAACTGCCCAGGTAAGTCTGATACTTTTCAATGGGACAAATTACCCAAGCTTCACCCAAGTAGAAAGCAGGTTTTTTGTCCCTCTGAATCTTGCTTACTGTAAAGAAAAGGCAGTGGAAACTCTTCAGAAAATGGCTATTTCATTTGACATCACAATCAATAGAATCTTTGCCCTGCTGAACTCAGGGTGATCTTTATGCTTGGCTTTAATAGGGCTGTGATTCCTACCCAGACACTTGAATCCAAGCTCCGCGTACTTACAGTTCCAAAACTAAGATGTAAGAAGTAGGAGACTCGTAGGTATCATGGATAGTGATGTACTGAGGATGCTGTAAGTGTTGTAACAAAGCTGCTTCATGTGCTGCCTGCTCTTTCTTTTTCAATTTTTTACTAATGAATTTTACAGCAACATCTTTCCGAGTGGCTTTGTGGACACATTTCTTTACTACAGAGAATCGACCCCTGAAATTATAAAGAAAACAGAATAATGAAGTGGCCTCATGAATAAATCATGCCTAGTTTTTAGTGCAATAACAGAGTGATTTTTGATTCATCACATTAATATTTCACAAGGCATCAGATTTAACAAGTTGTTCATAACCTTTTCCAACAAAGGCCCTCCATCTCTTACCCTGGGTGTAGAGATTCTTTGGGGATTAGGAAACACTGAGAGCAAATAGTGTCACTTTGCTTTGTGCAGCCATACTGATATCCTCTAACAACCTCCCCTGGGTTCAATTTGCTGCCACTTTTACAGGTTCTGTCTCCTTTTATTTTAGCCGTGGGTCTCCCTTCTCCAGCTGCTTTATTAAAGAGACCAAACTTTCTCAAACAACTAAAAGAAAAGCCTTGTTAAATAATAACTAACCTAACATTTTGTCTCACTTTTTCAGACACACAGTAAGAAATTAAGAAAAAAGCTGTCAGGAAAGCATTTAGGAAACTCATACAGACCATAGTACCATTCCTGAAAGTAAAACTACCCAGTGAAACTGTGTGCTGAGCTCTTGGTAATACATCCCTGTTTTCTACAGAACCAGAGGGACTCCTGTTCTTTCAGCCCCAGAATTGTCTCTGACATCTGAGCTGAAGAAATAATTGCATTAACCTGAATTATTTGCATGCCCCTTATCTGTTATCTGTGGAGAGCACCAAGGGCTGACAACATGAGCAACTCCTGTTTAGGCTCTGTTCAACTCACCCTCCCAATCAGCAAAGATAAGTCAGTCACATGCCCAAGTGTTTTGGCAGACTCAGTCTTTGAGATTAAGCTTATCTAGAACCAGTAAATTGTCATGACTTCAAAACAGGACCTCAAATCAGAGATGACAGAGAAGATACCAACTTCCAGAGATTTGGCTGCCTAATTGCTCACTAGTTTGCCAAGCTGCAATTCTCAAATCAGAACTTATCTTGAAAAACAGAATTTAGTCAGTATTTTAATCACTATCTGATAGTGATTAAAAAGCAACGCTCTTTGAAAGGAGCAGCAGTTTTCAAGCTAACTAGAAAAGTAAACTAAACTCCCCACCAAGGAAAAAGCTTCAAGCCATTGTTTGAGTGTTTTATTGCACTGATTGCAGGGTTAATATTACCTCCCAATCTCATGTAGCTCTGCATAGGCAAGGTCAAAGTTTTCCTTCCATGAAATAGTGGCACCATCAGCAGCAGAATCTTTGAGAAAACAAAGTTAGAGAAGAAGGTACAAAGTTAAAGACAGTTTGCTGTGGACTATAAACAGCATATTTTAAAATTACGTGAGACTATCTTATTAAGACAGGAAACATTATCACTAGGAGTCCAGTTTCATACTGCACAGGCACAGCTCCAGTGCACTGGACCACTAAATGCAAGAGCTCCTCAGAGGAAGGTATGGATAAGGGGGACTTAAATCTGTCCTTGCAATTTTGGGCTGAAAAGGGCCACAGAGACAGGGGATAGAGCTATATTGTGTGAGCTCTTTCTCCATCCAGCACAGGCTATCCAAGCCAGTCACAGACCTCGTTACACACCAGGGCTGCTAAAACATAGGGAAAAGTGGGCTCTCCTCACAGCACCATTGAGAACGAGCTGCACCCCAAATTCCTGCAGCACCGAGCGCTTGGGAGTTGCCTCCATCACGGCATTCCCATTCCAGCTGCATTGCTCAAGGAGAGACATTTTCCAAGTGGAATTGCAGCCCCCAGCTGGGCTGCCCAGCAGAAGCTGCTGGTGCTGCTGGCATTGCTGGAAAGGCAGAATGAACACCAGCCAGGATATGGACCCTGTTGGGCAGAGATAAAGACAAGAAATAGTCCTGGCATAGAGAGCAGGCACCTGCTCAGAATCTGCAATAACCTCTGTGGCAGAGGGAGGCTCTGAGCCTGGATGGAGGTGAAGACAGGAAAATCCTTTTTGGGGGCAGGAGCTGGCTCTGAGCATCTCCCAGGCCTTTTCTTGTATTCCTCATTGGTCCAGGATCCCTGTTTTTATGAGGAGCCATCAAAACACACCATACAGAGCACAGGTGGACTCCTATGTGCATCAGTCCCTCCCTGCAGCACCCACTCACCGTACTCCGGGAGCCTCACGAATTCGGATGGGTCGCTGGGCAAGCTGATCCCCCAGGGATTGCTGGCACTCACTCGGAACTGGTACTGGCAGCCTGGGGACAGGTCCTCAATGACAAGGTACGTGTCCAAAGTCGAGGCCACTGACTGCTGCCAGACCTGCGAGCCTGTCGGACAGAGGGAGAGAGGGGGAGCTGAGGGAAACACTCACTGTGCAAGCTCAGGGCTGAGGCCTCCTCTGCCCAGCTTAGGTGGTACCCTGGGAGGGTAAAATCCACAGGGTTTTTAAGAGGCAATGTTACAGCAGACTGTTAAACCAGAAATGGATCACAGGAAGCTATTATGTGTTGCAGCCACCTTCCCATCTGGCTAAATAAGAAATGAAGGAAATGCCCCTCAGTTGACTGATAATGATGGAAAAAGCTCAGTCCGGGGACAAGCTGACCTCTCTAGCACTGTAGCTGTGGCTGTGTGCTACAAGTGATGTCTCAGGGCAGTGTGGTAAGACAGAAGTGGAGGGACGATTTGATGACAGGTCTGCTATGAGAGAAATAGTAGCAGAAATACTGCAAAACCCCCCAAAACCATGGGCAAGGGAGGTGAAGCTGAGACAGGGTGTCTGCGCAATCCAAATGCTTTTGCAGATGAAGATGTGGTGGCTACAGTGAAAGCTACAGGAGGAGAACCAGCTTTCTGAGGCTTAGCACAGGCAGCTTGCAGATGAGCAGAACTGCAGCAAAGAAATGTCTGACTCTCATGTGTTTCTGCTCCTATCAGAAACAAACCCAGCCACTGCCTAACCTGTGGCAACCAAAGGAGCAATACTTAACTCATCTGTACAGGGTCAGAGAACAGAAAAGGACCCCTGGAACACAGAGCCCTGTCACAGATGGTGATTTCTTCAAGAAAAAATAAAATTTTATCTTATTTTAGTAAGTTCAGGGCCTTTTACCTTTATGTTATTTACCATGACCCATTTATTTTGTGTGTCCTGTGGACAAATTCTGATTGCCAGGTCTCACAAGGTCATGGTTGGTTTTACAAGAGTCAGTTTTACCTTTGAAGTGGGAGGAATACTGAAAACACTGCTGGGTTTTTTTGCTGTTTGTTTCGGGGGTTGTTGTTAATAAAGGAACTTTTATTCTTTTACAAAAATGCCAGTCACACTGATGGCACAGTGAGGGCCAAGGGAGAATATTCACTAGGAGAAGGCAATCATATGGAATGGTTAGGTTTACACACTTAATAAAATGGGGTAGGATTTTTTGAAGGATGAAGGGAAAAAACAGAGCCCATATACCTAAGGCAAGGTTTACTGCCCAGGGACCCTCACACCTTTGCAGAAAGAATGCAAAAAGGGATGTGAATCATTTCAAATGCCCTTTTCAAGAGCACATGCCTGTGCATATTGGGAAAACAGTGCATTTAATATCTAGTTAATTTTTCATGGGAAAAGAAAGGATGGTTGGATTTAAGAACAAATGGATTTCAGAGCTGAGCTTGAAAAGCATGGAGGGATCTGCAACTTTATCCAGATCAAAAAAATAATGAGACTGATTTGGTTTTGCATTTCTGGGAAGCACACACCAGAAAGGATGGTGGTAGAATGCAAATGATTAAAGGATGCCTTAGTGATGGATATGTTTTAGCTTAGCACACTTTACTTGTTGTAAGTGACTAGAGGAAACAGAAAGGTCTGTAATATATGAGAGGTTGGACTGGATGGTAGAAGGGCTTCTTTCTGCCTTAGACTTTGTGATCTGTAAGCTACAATTAGTGGCATGCCAGTGGTGATAGGAATGCTTTTGGGACCTGTTGTGTCATAAAAGGAAACTTACCTTGTTCTCACTCTCACAGCCAGCAAGAACAGCTCACACCACTTACCTTCTTCTCTGTACTCCACAGTGTAGCCTGAAATGGTGCAATTGCCTGTACTGGATGGGGGTAGCCAGCGTAAGATCACAGAGGTGCAGCTTCTCTCCTGAGCTATGGGGCGGTTTGGGGCAGCTGGCACACCTTGGGAAGAAGAAACAAGACCAAGTCCAGCATCACAGCAATAAGTACTAGTGCTTTTTCTGAAGATCAGGTGTATCAGGTACATCAGGTCACTATGGGGCAGCTGCACCTTGTAGAGGGGCTTCACTAAGCAGCAGGTGAGGAGTCAGTTACCACTGAATGCCCAAAAATGACAAAAGCAAGGCATTCAGAGTTCTTCTGTGTGTAGGGCACTTTGTGTGCTTGGGAGCAGATTGACAAATGACCAGTAAATCCTTCTGTGCTTTGCTTAGGGCTCCCTTCAACACAGGAGTAGTTAGTGCAGCCACTGACTTGCTTGGATAAATTGGGGAAATTGGGTCTCTAGGGTGGTTTATGAGACCAAACAAATCAACTTTTAAATGCTCGTGACATTGCTGCATCTGTAACTCTCCAGTTAGACATTAATCTCTGGACCATCCCCTTCAACATAGCTGGCACCTCTCATCTCTCATGCTAACAGATCCTTTCTCAGAGCTGGAGGCAATGAGCATCAACTTGTTACTCCATATTCATTACAATTAGATGGGTCACTAATTACAGTGCTGAGAATTCAGGCTTGGAGACATGCCTCCAAGTTGAATCCCCAAAGAAGTTTTGCCCAGGCCAAATCTTACTCTCACCTCCTCTGTCCCTTTAAAGAGAAGGGGAGGCAGAAAATCTGTGTCACTGGATCCCAGTTCCTCCTACTCCAGGCAGATTCTAAAGCCCAGAGCTTCCTGCAGTCAGCTGGGGCATCATTCCCCCAGGGACTCGGCTGCCCAAGGGAGCTGAGCTTCCCCTGGCCGACCTCACTGAGCTCCTGGGAAGCAGCACTACGAGCAGGATGCAGGAGCTGAACCAGTGCCAGTGCATTTTCATTTCCCAAATGTGATGTTTATGGTCAGACAACTTAATCAAGCACAAGGAGTATGCAAAGCCTTCAGCCATCAGTGGGAGTTGTGGCTGAGGAATGGTTGTACGACTTTAACATCTCGATTCACCTGGCACAGCTCCACATCTGGCTGCCTCTGCACGGGCTGTTCCTGCATGCTCCCAGCCCCCACCAAGGGACCACACACAGGAAAAATCCTGTGTTGTGTTAAAATTGATGTGCTACCTTGGACTTTGATAGTTGCAGAGGTTGATGCGGTTCCGTGTTCGTTGGTTGCCACACAGGTGTAGATGCCGCTGTCCTGAGGCATCAGGTTGCAGATCTTCAAGGTGAGCTCTCCCGAGTCACTGTGGATGCAGGAAGCCCCAGTTAGAAGCACTGCTTCACTTGCTAATGGTTTTTATATAGTTCCTGTCCTGCCCCATTGCAAACACACATGCACACAAATCCTGCTAACTCATTTGAAGGAACATCCCTCCAGAAATCTGGTGCCCAAGTGCAACCCCTTCGTATGTCACGGTTTTGCTGTTAATGAATCCTTGGAGCAAACCTTTGGTCCAAATTGCCTGCCAGGCAAATCCTCATGTCTGTTGTGGCCTAGGAGGAGATGTGAAGGACCACTCAAGCAGCAAGCAGTCCAGGAGCTGAACATTGCCTGTGCCTGTCCAGAGCTGGATGCTTAGACTAGATATATCTGGCAAGATTTACCCATGCAGATCTTTCATATCGTGGGAGATGGTGAGCTGCTGTGCCTCTGCAGTGAAGTCCAACACACACCAGACAAACTGGGCTTCCCACAGATGCAGGAAGCAGTCACACAGCACAGGGGGACATTTCCAGGGAGCTTCAGACCCCTGGAGCATGTGCCATTGATCTGACACTGCTACCAGGGCCCCAGCTGGAAGGCTGGACATCTCGTAACAGCCAGGGATAAAGAGCACAGCACTGGGTTTGTGAGACACACTCAGTCTTTGGGCCAATCTGAGAAAATGAACAGCTCTGTGGAGTCTCATGAATTTATAGCAGGTCTGTTCATAGTCACTGCTGTTTGCACACTTCAGTCTCCAATATGCAGTGTGAGGGAGCTGGCCTGAATTAAAGGATTTCGCTTGTGTAACTGTTTTAGCTGTACTGGAGACACAGCTTAGAGCCAACAATAAGTTCCCTTGATGGCAAAAGTAGGCTAGTTCTTGAATGCTTAATCTGTCGGGAACTGCAGAAGGACGTGGTTGCTGGGATAACTGTCTGGACACTGCAGCTTTTGCTGGTCTGACTGTGCTGGTTTAAAACAGGACAGAAACATTCCCTCTCCCTGAAATCCACACACTCATGCCAGCAAGATTTGTAAGAGCCACTGATCCGCTGGGCCTCTGCTTGGCAGGCAGTGTCTTCACTGGGAAGAGTATTTGAGTAACAAGACAATACAAGTACTGATAGTGCACAGGGAGCCAACAGGCAGAGGACCGTGATGAAAACCAGAACCCTGATGGAAATATCCCCCCGTCCCAAGCCCGGCCAGAGGCTGAAGATAAGGCAGTAGGAGATATAGTGAGCAATAGCTGAAGACAATTTTGGATGCTATGGGGCAGCTGCACAAGCCAATGGTCTCTGAAGGAAGCTCTTGTTCAGATGTAAGGGTTTTTTTTATTGAACATGTAAAATCCCTTCCCTCTTAGTTTTTTTTTTTTCACTTTCAGTGACTTTGTACTCCCTGGATTCATTTCAGCCTGAGCCAGAAGTGCTGAAAGTTCAAATGAAAGATTGCCTCCTGGAGATTTCCACTGCAGTTTGGCCCAAATTGCTTATATAAGCTGCAGATGAGCATCCAGCAGAAGGCTGTTACCTGACCTGAATTCAACTCCAGATCTTTCTGAATCTTCTCAGTGCTTGTTGTAAAGATAGTTTTCCTCTCTGCTAGCCAAGCCAGGAACATAATGACAAGCATCTTTCCATCCAAGCACAGCCAGATGCAGCCTTCCCAGGAGCACATGTGGGCTTTTTTAGGAACAGCTGAGGGAAGGCTCAGGAAAACGGCAACCCCACCTCTGCCAGTAAGATGAGAAAATGCCCAGTGATACGGGTATTGCAAGCTGGTGAGGGCTTGCTCTGCTTGAGTCCCAAAGGAGATCATGGCATCAAACTCAAGCAGAGGCAATACTAGCCAAACTAATAGGTTGTAAACATTCTGGCTTCTGGCTTGCAGCTGGCTCAGGAAGTCAACGGGAGCAAGCTCATGTCTGCCAGCAGTACTTTGTGGATATACCCTACACTAGCTTGGGAAACAAATACAGCTACCCCAGCCCCAAAATCTGACCCTTTCCAACCAATGTTTGCCCCACTGATGTGCTGATATGCCATGCCAGGCTTAATTAACTGCATCCTAATGAGTCTTTTAGCCAGGCTGGTGCCATATTTGAAGGTAACATGACCATCAGGACCAGCTACATTGGGACCCACAGACAGGACCTTACCAGGATGACACCGTGTAAGTGGCCGTGCTGTTGTCATTGTCAAGAATGTTTTGGTCTGGTCCTTTCCAGGTTATAGTTGGTTTGGGTCGCCCACAGACTTTGCACTGCAGCATCACTGTGTCCCCAAGCAGGCAGGTGATGTCCACTAATGGCACAAGAAACTCTGGAGCCACTGTAAAAAAAACCATGGGAACATGCACACAACACCTCTTTTAATCTCCGGGTGAGGATGTCTAGAGTCATACAAGGCTACAGGATATGTTATAGGATGAACTATGGGATCTGGGTCCCAAAGAGCTGGGAGTCCTGGGATTGTGTTATTCAAACTGCCCTCCAGTAAAAGCCAGCTGTCTACAGCTCAGAGAAAGAGGTAGAGGGGAGCTTCCATCCCCCAGCCCTGTGCTCTGGCAGGTGGATGAGATTTTGAGAGGGCAGGTTCAGGGGATTCAGCCTGGCCTGTGGCCCCAGGCTGTCTGGGCCAAGCAGCCAGCAGGAAGCCTGCTTTCCCTGGGACTGAGCAGCAGAGAGCTGCCTTTGCTGCAAATGCTGGTAGGTGCAGAGCATGCTGTGGCACCAGAGTATATCACAACTGCAGCACAGCTGTCCTTAACTTACCTTCTTGGATGAAATTGGGGTTGATTATCTGAAAAATACAAAGAGATAGAGGCATTTATTTCCTAGACAGTGACAAAGAGACATCTGTTTTCACAAGGCACCATGGTGACTCTAACCAGAACTGCAGAGGTGCTGCAGTGGCAACAAGCACCTTCTAACAACCAACAGGTGCAGCAAGCTCTGGTGACAACACACCTGGGAAAGTAAATGAAAGCTACGGCTTCTTGAACCCTGATAAAGGTAACAGGCACAACACCAAGGCTGAGGAGGGTGGACATGTTTCTTCTTTGTCTGGGTGATAATGATGAAGCCATTAATGCTTCTTCCCAGAGGTGGTTTGTGCACCCTCTGTGCTCAGCTCCAGACCTGTGTCACACAGCACCTGCAGTCACCATGCGCCTGGGGCATGTCACCAGCATGCTGGCCACTAACCAGGTCTGAGGAAACATCTTTTAACTTGTGCTCAGCTTCAGGAGAAAAAATGTAAAGCACTAAACCATAAATACTTAATTTTGCCCACTGCTGAGGATCAGTCCTGCAACAATTCTTGGTCTACTAACGTGAGTAAAAATTCAGTCTTGCATTGGACTGCTGGAAACTTTCCAGCTTGAAACTAGGTTTGGATAACCAGTAGTTATTTTATCTAACTAGGTAAGTGATCAAGTTAGCAAAGACTTGAAAAGCTACTGTTACTCTGTAGTGTCTATGTGCCAATGTAATCCTGGAAGCAAAGGTGGAAAAAGCAAAGACGTTGTCACTAAGTTCTTACAGAATTGATCCTAGCTCCATTATGGTGTACAATAGTATAGAGGTTTTAGCCTCATTAACTGTGTTAATAATCTCATAAGGCCTTGTTATTCAAATTCCATCTAATAATTTCATATTAAAGCACCATAAACACCAGTGTGGTTTATCTTGCCTTAAATATCTTTGTTATTATTTATTTCAGAGCTATTTTGGAAGATGCCAATGAAGCAGTGACCTAATTCATGGCCTGCCAAAGCTGATAGGAGGTTTTTGCAGAGGCTCAGAAACCAGGCTACAAAACAGAAGCAATAACCCTTCAAAATAAAGTAGATACATCTTCAAGATTTATATTTACATTTTGGCTTTATAAATAGTTTTCCAAGGTCGATGGCTCAGGGTGCCATTCAAGGAGGCACTTGGGCACATTCAGGTTCATTTTGGTTTCACAGCCTTTCTTTATAGCCCCAGGAAAAGCTCTGGTACCAGCACTGAAACCTCAGGTCTGCTTTCCCTTACCACCCCCACCACCACAAAGCCCAGATGAACCAGGCACAACCTGGAAAGCACAAAGTCCCTCTGAAGGGTGCAGCTGGGCACTGGCACCAGCACATGGACCTGCCAGCCCAGGCACTCAGGGAGCAGCAACTGCTTCTCCACAGGGTCCAGGACCCACACACAGCCCCCTGGACCCTGCAGACAGGAAGAAATTGTGGTACAATGGGGTACTGGATGGAAAACATCCTCTCTCCTGTCTGTGCATGTGAAAAAAAGAGAGATGGATCTTCGTGATTAAGTTGTATCTCTCACACAACACAGCAAAGGAAGAAAAAGCTGTTCTGTGGATAACCATTGCTTGCCATTTTCACTCACAGACACCATCTACTTTTCAGCTGAGTAACCTCAGGCATCAGCTCATTTGCACATACATCTTCATTTTTGTGTTTGGCTTAACTGAAATATCCATTCTCCAAAGCTCTACCCTTCCTTCCCTGCAGCATGCACTAAATTCCCTTATTATTCACTGATCTCCATCCCTGTAGGATTAGAGATCAGGAGAAAGAAACACCCATTAACACTTTACATTTATTTTATAACTCTAAAGGATTCATTAGAAGATGCAACTACAATGATGAATGCAATGGATATCCCTATAAATAAATAATTCTACATTTGTAGTGACTTCCAAGGTACAATAATTTATAATAATTGCCTTACCAATTTTTTTTCACTGCCTCACCATGGGACTAGCAGAAAGAAAATTATCACTGCTACACAATATTGGAAGAGTCTGTGGGTAAAATTTACATTTTCTTTCCCAAAACTTCATCTGTTAATTAATCAAATGGTACCGAACAACACCCCTGCAGCTACATCACAGCTTTAACCTGCTGTAAGCTTAGACAGAAATGAAAGTCTGTCTGCACAAGAACGTTTAAGTGATTTAATGCATCACCTTATTAGGGAATGGGATTTCTTCTGCTTTGAAGGATGGCGTCAGATGATAGGGTGAGAAGGGCAGAAATGGGAAAGCAAAGGTTCACAGCCAGATCTGCATCCAGGGGCCGGCTCGGCTGGTTCACACATCTGCTCCCAAGCCCTGGGGTTCTGCTGCCTCTCCCTGCAGGCTGGCCAGGTTCCTGGGCTATGGCTGGGTGGCAGGAGGTGGCAGCCTCCATAGAGTCCTCCTAGATTAAGTGCAAGATCTTTGGAGACAATTTCTTCATTTGCCAAATAGGTTTTTAATCCCCGTGGGTGGAGAAGGGGAGCTCCAAAGCGTGTCCTTGCCCTCAGAGGATGGGAGCTCATGTATTGCTTCTCCACACAGCCTCCTGCTGGTGCCAGGGCTGGGTCCCCTTATGGATATGCTTGCCCACTCAGTCTGCAGCAGTTTGAATGAGGATCTCGCAGCCCAGCCCTCAGCCGAGCACCCCTGGTGGCCATGAGCAGGGGAAGGTGGCCCAGGGTCTCATGCTGACAAGGGCTCCCTGCAAAAATCCCAGCAAACACCTCCTGCACCAGTGAGGCTGCCAGTCTGGCTGTGAGAGGACAAACTCATGGGGATGGAACTATCCAGCACAAGAACTTCTCACTCCATCTTCAGTGTCAGCCTGCACCATGGAAACACAAGCCCTAAGGGGATCAAACTCAGTTTGCAGTGCATGTAAGAAACACAGCCAGGCTCTTTTTCCTTGGAACATAATTTTAACTGAGATAAGGTAATTTTTTTTTTTTTATTGGATGGAATACCTGTTGCATGGCCCAGGGCAGGTGAAAATTTGTAAAGTCCCCTCTGTGGCCAGGAGAGTTTGTTTTCCATACAATGATATCTAAAAAAGGAAATCCTATGCAAGGTAACAAGAGGCAGAACATGAAACGGCCTCTGCTCACGTGATGTGGGGTCTAACACTGACCAGGCAAAGCCAGGCAGCTGGAGGGAGGGGGGCAAGATAAAGGAATGGGAGGACAGGTCAGGGTTATTCAATAAAAAGCCAGAAACAGACCTTGCTTCTCCCTCTTCCAGTGCTGTTTCAGGGCTCAGACCAAGAAAGGCACATAAGGCACGTACTTGAATGCCTTTGGGGACCTGCAGGGATCTAAGTGACTTAGATCTAGGTCAACTAAGTGTAACTTAACATCAGGCTTTAGAAAAGCAGCATGGGTGCTTCTCCAGAAACTCAGTACTTTGCAGTATTTTTCCTGCTTTGTGAAGCTCATGTTACAAAGATAGAAAGGCATCTGCAGCAGCAGCTGCAAAGCCCACTTGCAAAGCGACTCCAACCACCCTAATTCTTAGCGTAATCTTATCTTTCACTTGTGCACACAGGCTTTATCTGGTGGGGAGGGAGAAGCCATCCTGCCATGCCAATGGCCAGTCCCAAAACGCTCTGCAAGCACAGCTCTGCTGCCTGGGAGGGTTCTCACCTTGGCCAGGGTTTGCTTCTCCTTTGCAGGCTTGTCCTTGCCATGCCTACCTCACTTCCCTGCAGGGATTTCACCCAGCCCTGACACACCAATGCACAGAAGGGCCCAGGGGATGTCCAGATTTTTTCAATGCCATGTTCCAACCCCATTTTAAGGGAATATATCAAAACCAGGAGTGAGAATATTTTTCCCCAAAGCTTAAGAACAGGCTGCAAATCAAGCCCTCTGTAACAAGATCGGTGCTTCACCTAAACAGCAGAGGGCATGTTTACTCCAAGACAAGCAGCTGAGCATTTTGTAAACATTTCATGGCACCTCTTGGTCACTGAGTTAAAATAAAATACTGACACATTTGCACGTGCTGGCAGCAGAGTCAGCAGCATGTTCCTTGCTACCTCGTTCAAAACCAAAAATTACGATTCTCTGAGAAAAAAGAAATTAATTGATTAATTAGAAATTAGGTGAACTCTAATTTTTAGGAAAGTATCTATCACCCATCTTTGACTAGGTCAACTTTACTTTAAGACTTTTGGGGTGACAGGCTCATAGTGTCACCAGCCTCCCCTCCCCCAAAAATGAAAAATTAACAAGAGAAATTTCTTGATAAAATGAGCAAATAAGGATCCCAGCACAGATGGATAGATGCTACCAAAGGGAAAATATAATTTAAAACAGCATCTAATGAAGTGTTCCATGGCATCAGCCTTTTAGCAGGGATGGGGGATGCTTTCTGGCACCAGCATGGATGGGCTTGGCTGCCTTTAGGACTGATGGGGAAGGCACAAGGGATGCTGTAGAGCATCCATGCAGTGCAGAAACCCTCTTGCCCTCCTCATGTTCTTGCTGCCTATGGTGGTGATGGTGGTGCCTATGGCCCTAATGGCTGGTGGTTTCCGTGGCTGAGCCTGTGGGATATCCCTGGCACTGCGTTGTAGCTCCCTACACCTTCCTGCAGATGAAGCAGGTCACTTCTTGCTTTTCCAAAAGCTATTCCACCATGTCTGTGCTGCTGGCTCAGGCCATGTCACACCTGATGAGCCACCTTCCAGGTCTGTCTCAGCAATCCCTGGCCACTCAGGGCAGCAGGACAGCGGTGTTGCCCATGGAGGCTGTCCCAGGGAAACACAGGGAAGTTCTCAGGATTGTACCCATTCACACTGTACTAACAGGCCAAGAAAGGCTTTCTTAACAGTATTGAACAAGATTTTGCCAAGAGAGTGTTACAACTACTCTGGAGATGGACAACCTCAGGCAGGGCCTGAAGGCATTTGCCTAAAGCACTTGGAATTCTTAGCCTGAGCTGAGTGGTGACTTGGAGCCAATGCTGTATCCACCAAACCATTACTTACTCAACCACGTGGACTGTGGGAGTGCTAACACAGTATTCTGCCACAGTGGATGTTTCCTAGTGCTTATCTTGGTCTAAGTGTCTCTGAGTAGATCCTGACATGCTAAAATGTCACAACTGAAAAAAGCAGATTAAGAAGCCCAACGTATGTACCTTGGCAACAGCTCACTAATCTAATGATGGCACTTCCAGTGACTTGGCCTGGGCTTCATCTCTGCTTTGCACAGCTGAGACACTGGAACAGACACCAGAGGCTCAGTGACAGACGTGTGTGGGCCAGCAGTGCTTGTAACACTGCAGCTGGAGTTGTGCAAAACGTTTGCAGCCATGTCGGAACCCTACACCTGAGGCCCATCCCAAAGCTGGGGGAGCTGCTGCCGGATTTAGTGAGGTTTAGCTCAGTCAGATCTTGTGACTGCTGGAAGACTATTGCCTTAGACAAGAGAGGTAGCCCAATGGGATCTGCACAGCTGCCTTGTGACCATCTCAGCAATACTGCAACCCCATGAGATGTTACAACACAGAACTGTAGGACAATTAGTTGTGTCATTGTCCCGGACCCCAGACTTGGGTGTGGATGGTATTTGCTCATTTACAAGGGCAAACATCTTCCCAGAAGTGGAGTTGCCTGTCCCTGTGCAATTAACTACAGACATGTGGAAAGAGTCTCTGATCATCCTTAAGTGTAGGCTACTCCTATCACTCACGTGGCTACACGTGGCCCTCAAGCGCCTGCTCCTACACTCACGTACTCAGTGGGCGAGTTCGTGCCTTCTGCTTTATGAAACTACAGCACAAAGCAGAAAACTAGCAGAAAAAAACAAACTTCATTTCCATCTTTATGCAGTTTCATTACATATTAATTAACAAAGAGGAAAAAACCAGTCACCAAGAGATGCTATTTCTGGTCAAAGCTACAATGAATAGAAAATTCTCCAAGGCCTGTATGAGCAAAAACCCAGTAGTGGAATTTTAGCTCTTTTAAACAGTCACCCAGAATTTCAGTTTCCTGCTCTCGCAATATATGTTTTCCACATTTCTTTCTGTCTTTGTGTCCCCTTGAAACAAAGGCAAAGTGCTTCCAGAAACCTGGAATCTACTGAATGGAATCCACTGTGGTTTTTCATAAACAGCAAACAAAGTGAGATCTGAAAGGCCACAGTAGCTGTGGGACTTCATGGGTACTATGACCAGCTTACTGACTTGTGCAGGAAGTAGGGTGGAGCTAAATTGCACCCACATTTCCCGGTAATTAATTAATATGTCTGCTTTGCATTTAGAGACTGCTCTCTCTGTTCCAGCACTGGGTGCACGTTCTCATGCACGAAGGGAGGAAGATGGATGTCAGGGGTGACAGTCCTCTAAGAGAAGCCAGGTGACTTGCCCTGTTATTACCTGGCTGTAATGATGACTCCACCTTAATGACACAGGAAAGGTACCTCTGAGTGTTGATGGCCAGGACACAGCTCTTCTGCCAGCACTCCCAGCATCTATAAAACCCCTCATGAGCCTGGCCAGGTGTGAGGACAAGGTGTTCCCTCTCCTTGGGCAGTCAGTCATGTTGTCTCCAGCTGCCCTGGGAACTCATCAGTGGACATTCCACACAGCAGGGAAAGCATAACCAGGTGAGATGTGGATGTTCACTGCACACACAGGCTGGGCTGGAGGGGTAGCACAGCTGTTTAAGTTATCTAAGCCTAGCACACGAAGCCTAGAAGATTGATGAAGGCCTGAATCAGGCTCTGGTGTTAGAATTAGCTTGTTTTGCCTCTGGTTTAATGAGAAAAGACTTTGGCCTCCCAGGCTGTAATATAGCCCAATTATTTTAACACGTTTGAAAAGGAGAATCAAAATCTCATAATGAAGGGAAAGGGAGAACAACCGTGGCTTCCAGTAGGTGAATACCCCAGACTTTTAGAGACCAGGCCTCTTCTAGGGCTTCACCAGCACTTTATGAGCCTGCCCATGCTCTGTTCCCTCCAGAGGATTCTATTTAGTTTATACTGGGTATCAGCAATCCCTTCCTCCCAGTATTTCTTAGCCAGATCAACGAGATGACCACAGTCAATTCTGGCTGCAGATGTATTAAAACCAGCACAAACAAGGGCCATGCTGCTCCTTGCAGGGCAGTGTGACCTTAGTAAGTCACCCCCACAATTGTTCTCTTATTTTCTCTTCCTCTGCCATTTTAAATATTTGTTCAGCCCCAGAGAGTTTTGCTAGAAGCAAAACTGAGCTTTCCAAGCCATGAGGAACACAGTGGCTCCTGGGGACTGCAGTGCAGCGGCACTGTCACCTCCAGCAAGTGACCTAGGAGATGCAGGACGGGGCTTTCTGAGTGTAAACAGAGTCACACAGAAGGCACACAGTTACTCCCCCAACAGCAGATTGATTCCATAGCTAAGACTTCACATTGGTGTATTTTGGTTTAAATAGAAATGTTTTTTTTCTCCTGAAGTTCAGAACAATAGACTGTACCATGGTAAAAACCCAAATCAAGCCATCAAAAAGACTAGAAATGCTGACAATGCAAGGACTCAGATACCTCCCACTGGATATATTCTAAACCATCTTTTTTCCTCCTGTTGAACAAAGTCAAAACACAGAAATCCTCTGCAAAAGAACAGTGATTTTCACCCAGCTCTGCACAACCACCTGTGTCTCAGCCACCTGTTGGTGCACAGGGCAATTTTCAGTGAGTGAAAGCTTCCACAGACTCACGTGTAAAAATGGGCACAGCCTTACAACAAATACACGCACTTCCAGTTGTTACCTGTGACTGGCAAAACGCTCTTTGAAAATGTAAACACAGTCCTGAGAATAATGCAGCTTTAGAGGTAAGGACCATTCAGTCTCCAGGATGTCAGCTGGGTCAAAAGCTTTCCTTTAGTACACATCCCAACACAATTAAAATAAAAGCATGCTTTCAGGTTAACAGCTTAGGTGGTGCACCTCAGTACACTTCTCCCTCTTTTTATCTTCCCTTCAGGAGGAAGATCAGCTTTTTTTTGCAGGATGTTTATAGTGCAGCCTGGCTGACAGCATCCGGGAGATCTGCTAGGACACAGATATCTCTGTTCTCCGGTGACCTATCCTGTCATCACCACAAAATCACCTTCTTTCTGAACCATGCCCTTGCTTGTTTCAGCAGGAACCTCTTTCAGCCTTGGAACAATGTATAGAAATGTTTTGTGTGGTCACTATAAACAGGGAAAAAAAAAAAAAAAGGGTCTTGCTAGATCTTAATTGAGGAGAACCAGATACATAACTCTTCATGATTTTAAGCTCTTTCAGGCTCTCTCGACAAGGCACTAGAACTGGTGGTTTCACACTGGAAAAACAGTAACATAATGTACCATAATTTGGGTCCACCTATCTTCATCAGCCTTGCCTGAGATACAGGTACATTCACACAACTGGTTTTACCATTCTTCCTTAGTACCTTGACAGAAATGCAATTCCTACTCTGCTAAGAGAAAAAGGAAATGTTGTCTTTTCTGATTTTCTAGATAAAGTGCTGGTTGTGGTACAACAATATTTGCTCCATGATTAACAACACAGGCCTGACTGGCAGCTCAAGTGTGTATTGCCAGGGCAAGGGGTGTTTTAATATAGAAAGGTGCCACGTTTATCAGCAGCTGACACACTTGCATTATTGTTGGAATGAGGTCCCAGGTGGGAAACAGAGACTGAGGGTGGCTATGTGAGACTCCAGCTCAGCAGGAGCTTGTTACTGAGCTCACTCCACTGCTCCCACTCCAAAAGAAGCCCAAACTCCAGTTCAAGGCTTGGCAAAACCGGAACTGACATTTTTTGTGACTCACACTAAATTGGCACACACGTCTGCGAGCAATACAGACCCACCAACTCCCCTTGCAGCAAAGGTATTTCAAAACAGACACATGTTCTTGAGAAAAAATAATCACAAGGATGATTGTCTCTACCTCCATACTAGTATTGGGGTCAAGGTCATCACACTCTGATTCCTCTGAGCTGTTTGTCTCCTTGTTTGGCAGCATGAAGAGGAAGAAAGAGAACAAGAGATTAGAAAAGAGATTGGTTAGTCAGGGCAGAGCAGCACAGTTGGGAGCAGCACGAAAATGGGCAACAGTAGGGAAAATGCTCCTGAAACACAAACAAAAAACAAACCGACAACAAAACAAGGGAAGCAAAGGCAAAGACATGCTTTTGCCAGAGAAGCAGCAGTGATTCTGCAATTCGTTCAGGTAGTGAAAACAAGGAGGAAGCAAGAGGAGGAAGAACTGTGCCACCATGCTGGAGCAGCCACTTCCCTCGGGCCCAGTCCTTCCTCGTCCAGAGGGTGCGAGGGCGCCCGGGATGCAGTGTCAGGGTTCCTCCCTTTGCACATGCCAGGGCTATTGCACCAGGCTTGTAAGGCACAAAGCCTCTGCAAAGGAAAACACTTAATCATGGGCTCTCCTGGAGAGGGGTGGATCCAAAGGACATGCTCAAGTGCTTTCCTGAATCAAGGCTGAGCTTTGGTTGTGTCAAAATCACAAGTGTTTGCTTGCCTCTGTTGGGAGGGAAAGCCCCAGATTAGTCCTGAGCAGGCCTCATGGTCGGTTTATAGGGATGGATCCTCTGAGTTGGAGCACAGTAGTCAGGCACCCAGAGCAGAAGATGGAGCTTAACCCCACAGTTCTGAACCTTTTCCATACTGGGAAATCTCAGAGAAAGAGAGAGAGACGCAGACACACACACACACACACACACACAGACACACACGAGACCTTCTCCTGGCAAGACAGAGTCAGCATCTCTGCCCTGTCTGATAACATGGAAAGAAAAAGGTCACTGAGACCATCTCCCTAGACCAAAAAGCCTAAGAATCCCCAGGTTGGGAACCCGTTATCTTAATATCTGCTAAAATATTGACCTAAAGAAAACTCAGCAACTTCAGCAAGGCCATTGGTTCACCCAGTGGCTTTCTCACTGCTGCAGCTGCTCTGATGAAGCTGCAGACCTGGGCTAGATCAGAGGTCAGTAAATTACTAGTGTCCCAATTTAAAGTTATTTAACCATGTATATAGTTGGGCTTCTTAATGAAGATCACTTACTTGCATGTGGGATGCCAGGAAAAAGAAAACAAAAAACAAAGACTGCACTTTATCTTGCATGCAAAAATCCTGCTAAAATGGATACTACAAAAAAGGAACAAAAAAAGATAACTGAAGTTGAAAAGAAGAAAAAAACCAACAAAAAACCAAAACCCAAACTCAAAATTGCCGCCCCCTCCCTCTCTCAGGAGAGGATGCTACAGGGGGTGGAAAGGATGGGAAGCAGGAGAGCAGCACAGAGCTTTCAGATGGCCTTACTCACTTTAACAGAGACTTTGTTCCCCAGAATATCCTTGGATTTACGTGGCCCATTGGCTTCATTTTTGCCACTGCTCTCCTTTTCCGCCCGCTTTCTCATGCGCAGGGTATGCCATGAACATGACTTCCTGTTGTACCAAAAAACGCAGCAGTCAAATGGCAAATCATAGCAGGAAGAAAGGTTTTGGAAAGGGGAACCAGCATCCACATTTGCAATTACTGCAGTTCCCTAGAAGGTGAAAGCCACCGGCAGGCAATTTGCCTGTCTCAATCTCAGCAATGAGAGCTGAAGTTCAAAACCAAACCAAAGAGTTCTGCAAAGCAGATGTTGTGCCACACTTGCTGTTTAAATGCATGGAGCAGGAAAAAAATGTCCATGATGGAAGCACAGGCAACTAGAACTTGGTCATCTGGTTTCAGGGACTTTGTCTTGCATTGCCACAAATAGAAATTTATTTTAATTTTGCTACATTTAAAAGACCAGTTTAGTCCTCAGTCTTGTTGAAAAAAAAAGCAGTGTAACAAATATAAAGAATGGTCCTAATGGATTACTCAGTACAGCAAATTAAAAAAAAATTAAGAAATTCAAGTGGTTACTCACTACAGCTCAGAACACAAACAGCTCAATAAATAGGAGCTGCATTATTAATTTTCCAAGAGATAAGTCACGTCCTAGAATAACAAGCTCTGCTGTGCCTCTCAAGACCAAGAATTTCCCATTTGACTTTGCCAATCCAGTTAAAAAGGACAGCAGTCAGCTCATGGATTTTGGCTAGCATCACAGCAGGCACCATTTCCAGTAAATTTTTCACCCCTTATTACTGCTCCTATGACCTTATTCTTGGAAAAAAATAATAAAAGACCAATGTCACCCTTTGTAAGAGCAATGCTGTGTTGACAAGAGAATTGCGTATCAAAGCAGACATAAGAAATTAAGAAAAAACCAAAACAGTTCTTGATATGGATTTCATTTGGTTTAAATAGTGAAGAGTGGACAGGTTGGGGGGGAATTTGGGGAGGGGTATGTTGTCCAAAGCATAAAGCTCTCAAAACAGCAGTGTGATGAGCTGGGATCCAGGTTCAAAGCATCTGCCCACCTTTAAGTCATGCAAATTTGATTTGCATGTTTAAGCCCAATGTTTGGCACATGTCACGTCTACAGTACCTTGATACATTTTACAAAGGAAGTTGTATGAATTCCAGGGATCACCTGTGATGCCAATAAAACGCAGTATGTTAGCAAGGTAGGACCCAAAGGATGCCCCACACAGCCGACGCTCCCCCATGAACACTGCGTCTGACTCCTAAGCGTTTCCTGCTTTTACCTCAGCACCTGATGGGAGCTGTACAATAGCTCAGTTAAAGAACAAGCAAATGCTGCCACTGCCACAAGAGTGAATGGGGTCACGACAACTGTTTTTGCAACCAGGATTAGAGTCTGCACTAACTCAGACTGTATGGGCAGTCGTGTCTGAGCACAGGGAGCACCAGAGCATCCTGCACGGCTCAGACAGGCACTAAGTGCTGACTGGTATTTGGGAATTCCTGGAGAAGGTCCAAATGAGAAGTGCAGAGCAGGGGAAGTTATCCAACACTTCAGGACTGTTACGTTTTCCTTTAGGAAATGTAAGAGTCAAGAACACGGCTGATGGGACTCCCTGACCGATAGGTGAGTAATTCATGGTGCCAACACTGCTGGATCGACCATATATTTTGTGTATAGTATTTGTCACAGAAGAAACAGTTTTATTACTCAAACTAAGTAGTCACTGTGATCTGGCAGACCAGATAGGGTTGAAGATAACACGGCTCCAGGTTGTTTTTTACTCATAGGACTCCTATTATTCAAGTGTCTTTTTGTTTTCTGGGTTGTTTTAGCTGTTTGAGTCTGAAAACATTGTTTAGGACTTTAAATCTCACTGCAGTGAGAAAGAGAGAATTGCAATTCATGTGTCTTTCAGTTTTGTTACACCTTCCTGGCCACAATTCATCCACCTACAGAATTTGATGCAGAATTTTACTGTACAGTTGCCATGAAATCAGTCTTCACCAGGAGTCTGGTACTGTGGATGATTCTAAGGGCATGTGGTTGCATATTGCGGCTAGAGAGGAACCCGGGAATGGCTGTGGTGGATGTGCAAGAGATGTGCCAAGCAATTCCTTTGGCTTAACATGCAATGCCAGATAGCATTCATTACTGACTGACAGGTAAAGTCATCATTTCTCTTAACTGAAATGGCAGCAGAGATCAAGTTATTATTTTTAGTGAATCTGTCACAAAATCTTTCCTCGTGTTTAATTCTGCGCCTCGAGGTATTTGTGTAAGGTAAAACACAGTTTGTAGCATACATCATGCATTACCATCTAGTCATTTTAGATGTTAAAAGAAATCAACAGGTATTACTGAAAAGAGGGTTGTACCTTCTGTATTTAATACCAAAAAACCACTTTCTTGCATTAGTCATTTCAGACTGACAAATGTCTAAAAATCAGAAAAGAAAAATATATATCCACACATTTGTTAAATAAGCAACAAAATATTATAAACAAAATTAAAAACAAAACAAAATCAAACAAAACAAAAAAAAAGGGTCCAACTAATTCTTTTACCTCATTAAAACATGCTCATGGTGAAAATTTATTTTACATATTTAAAATAGTACATTTAAAATTAGTTACATTACAGGTACAATGATGAACATTGCGACTATCCATTATATTGCACAACCTGACTTCATCAATATGAGTTTGTTTCTTCTTTTTTTTAAATAGTGCAAAATACTTTATACAGGAATGTACTTGGGTGGGGGTCTTGCAAACCAAAAAATGTATTACAAAAGTTACTGCAAACAGAAAAAAAACCCAAAACAAATGAAAAAAAAAAAATACAAGCTGTACAAGGAAATTGCCATAGACAACAAAATCTCTCCTCCTTGAGAAGCGAACCTCAGTCCAACACAGAGCCTGGATTTTTGTGGTTTTTTTGTTTATCTAGATGCTGTTATAACCAATATATAGATTAGCAACTTAATACAACATAAATATAAGTCCAGTCCAAGCAGGTCCATGTTGGTGTAAAATGGTGTCATGTAAAGCATATCTTTAACCGTCTATGGTTTTATTTCTCTCCAAAGTATAAACAAAATCCCACAAAATGAAAATAAGCAAAACCCGAGCTATCCACCATGGCTGCCCGATGCTGTGGATTGACCACTCAGCTTGTTCCAATGGCACTGTAGATAAAAATCAGCAGGATTTCCCTACCATTTGGGTTTATTTTTATTTATTTATTTATTTATTTATTTAATTTCCTCAAAAAATCCACATAGTGCTCCCAGCGAAGCCAATATGGCACTTACTTGATGCTTCCATCGCTATTATCTGTAGTGGATTTAGGGAGGGGAGCCAAGATACTGCCAGGGATCCATCCTTCAGCGGCTGGAGAGTGGTCGTTTGCGGGCTGGTACACCAGGAACATGTTCTGCTGGTTGATAGCAAGGATCTGAACGACCTCTCCTTGATTCACACAGATCTCATCCTCCTTCAGTGCATAGTAATCTTTAATCACCACCATGGAAGAGGTCCCATTGCACCCTCCCAAATCAGTCTGAAAACGGACACAACACAAACCGGTGAGCGGCCGGTGCGGAGGAACCTGCCCTTTCCGGCAGCGATCCCACTACTTCATGTCCAGCCTAACCAGACCAGGGAAAAAGACACAAAACACTTGGAAGTTCACATTGGCAGAAAAGGATTTGAAGGACCTGAAAGGTGGCAGTAACAAATACAAACCAGTTTCCTATTTCACATCAGACTTCAAAGCTGCTGACAACCGTGCCCCTGGGTGTTCTCATCTGCGGGTGTTACAGATGAAGGGTCTGTGCTGAGCCAAATAGGGAGAAAGACCAGTGATGCTGAGTACTCGCAGTTAAATATAGGTCATATTGAAAGTGGCTTTGGTCAGCCTCAGCCAGCAGCAGGGTCCAAACATGGTTGGTGGCCACTGACTCTTTGGTGGTTTGTGTGCAGCACACATGTACCCAAACTACAACCTTTAGCTGGCACCCTGTGAGCTGTTATATGGGAAAAGGTCTAAACTCTTCCCTACCATAGACTTTTTCAGGAATGGGTGGTTAATGGCTATTAGAGAAGCCTGAATATTGCTTCTGCCAGTATTGCAAATGGATATCTAGTTCATTAGATCTGCAAGCACAGTGCCCTGAAAAACACTGGGATCAGTGCTCCAGGGTCAGGCTCTGTCTCTGTTTCCTAGATGAAGTGCCCTCCATGTGGATGCCAGGGCTTTTGCATGAGCTGTTTAATCCCAAATCACACGTTACCCCATTGCTTCAGTTTGTTGATTCCTGTTGACCTGGTTAGATGCTAATCAAAGCTAACATCATGGATCACCTGTGGTATAAGAAATGGGCTGTGAGATCATGTTTTATCAGATGAGCTCAGTACCTTGCTTTGTTCATACTTGTCTCCGGGCTGTGAGTGCTCATACCCTGTGCTGCCGTTGGAGGTAGATAACTTCAGGGGTGGGAGAGATGGGTTACGGCTTGTAGCCTTCAAAGGCTTCTCAGACCCTACTGGAATAGAAGAATGGGGCCTGGTGTTGGGCTGAGGGACTCTGCCGGCCTGGGGCCGCAGCACCGCCGAGCTGCTCTCCTTGCGTTGGTACTCGATGGGCGACTGCAGTGCTGCAAGAGAGGACAAGAGTCAGCCACAGGCTCCCAACAGCCTTGCCAGGGGCTGCAGAGGTGTTCAAACAGGTGGGATGGTTCAAACAGAACAGACCCATATGCTGCAAACCAAACAGGAACGGGACATGCCACCCATGGAAGCACACGATGCGTTCATGGCTAGACAGGACTCAAGCATGTTACACTGTGCTGTGCATGAACTGAACACAGCACTCCGTGCTGATGGGAAGAACAGCTTCTCTAACCTACACAGTGAGTAAGCTAAAATGTTTGCCATTTATAGCATACATAATTGCATTCATATTCTTTGGAATCGCACAAATTAATCATATCCTGTAGTCAAAATAAATGAAAGTCTGACTAAGAGGTGCACAGCACATTTACAGTGAATTTTGCTAACATCAGGAAACACAGGTCAAGACCTCTAAGTCCCATGTGCATATTCCCAAGAAAGTGTGACTACTAAATACTCTTCAGACAAGATGCACTGCAGCTTGGCTCTCAGTGTGCTTTCTACATTAACTTTGGTTCAAGGAAACTGCTGGAACTGGCCAGCAAGTGAGGAAGTATAGATGGCACCAAGATATTATTCCCAGCAGTACAAACCTCTCCAGAAAACACCCAACGGGCAACACTTAACAGTTCCATAAGCTGTTGTAAAAAACCAAGCAGTTGTAAAAAAACAACTACTTGTGAGAGTAGATTTTATCGTCATGGAGAGAGCTTGCACTGGGAAAAGGAAGGATAAAAATTCCAGATTGTAAAGAAATAAATAATTTGTTACGTTTGGGGGGGAAGGGATCAGGGCTGGGACTCGCAGTGAGCAGATTTGCTGGGCTCAGGCTATGAGCCCCAGACCTATGGGCTTGGTTTTTCGCATGTCATGTGGCTTTAACAGATGATTTATAGTCAGTTAATACTGTGTACATGCACCAGACTAAACCTACTGGAATGCAGAGAGACTAGTCTAGCAAGAGGCAGACAGAGGACATAATGTCACAGCATCAGCCCCACCAGGGAACCACAACAGAAGGAATGTCTTTCACAACAAGATGAAAAGGAAAGAAAACCAGAAAAGCTCAGCACCATACAGCACTCTCCAGCATTCCCCTTCCAGAGAAAGGCAGGGCAACTCAAGAAACCACTTTATACTAAAGAACAAATGACTTAAAGAAAAAAAAAATCAAAGAGGATGCCAGATCACCATTTTCTTCAAAAGGACACAGACACAGATCTACAGCAATCTGAAAGATTACTTGTCTCTAAAACCCGACCCTTGTCACAAAAGCAGACTGTATTTATGCCACAGTGACTGCCAGTTTCACTTGCTTACCTCAGCTGCAGCTGGAAATGGTTTGGTCCTGCTGCAGACCAGCCACAGAGGGCAAGGAAGGCTGGGGAGAACTTTGACAGTGATTTTGACAGTGACATTTTTCTATTGTATACAGTAGATTAGGCTGCAAGGTCTTTAGCAGTAAGATCTGAATGGATACTTATCAGTCTAGCTTGAAACAATCTACTGTACTCAGAGCTTTTAAAGGGTATTTAGTTGAGTGTCCATTTCTGACTGCTAATTCCACCATGAACTATCACAGTGATGCCTGGCTTCCAGCCTCCTGTTAAACGTCTGTCAGTATTCTTAGAGTGTCAGTGTCCATCTACTTGCTGCTTCTTGCTCTCTCTTTCTCTCTCAAACTCCCCCCAAAAACATGATTAAAAAAAGGTACAGATGAATGGCATTTTCCTTATGAAACATGTCCAGCAGGGACATATTTTTTTTACACCTTGCTTCCTAAAGGTCAGAACAGCTCATCATTTGATGCACAGCCTGTTTCTCAAGCTTAGCAGCTTTTACTTTTCCATGGAAAAATATGAAAAACTTGAATATTACAGTTTTACATTAATGAAGTTTGGATGCAAATCCCGTGCTTTGTACACAGCCCCAACTCTTTAGGACTTCCCTGGTGAAGAGAGAAAAATCAGAGACAGCTTGGGCAAGAACTCATGGGGAATATTCTGTTATTAAGTTTATGCAGCATTGGCTCAGTGTGGATTTAATATGATTTTTAAGACAGAAAACATCTGCTTTAATGAAATGCAAAGCTAAAGAACATATTTAAAGATTAGTCAGCCTCAGTAAGATTACATTCTAAAAGCCACTTAAAATGTTCTGGACTGGACAGGCTCTACTGGATACAGTATAATTTTCTTGGATCTTATTTATAGTTTTAAGGTAAATCCTTAAGATTGTGTTTTAATATAAATCTATTTTTACTTTTGCTTTAGAGATAGTGATGATTATGTTCCTAACCCATCAAATTGCTTGCTGGCCTCATAGAAGATAGGCTGAATAGGGGCTATGAAGATGCCTCAGTAGGAAAAGAGGCTCACAGGGCAGTAAGTCCTGTGAAGATAAGAGGGAATACTTAAAAAATAAAAAGAACAAGCAAGAAAGATGTGGAAGGGACAGAAAAACCCTGCATTAATGCCTGTGGAGTTCTCACAAGGCTTTTTTAAAAAAGTCTGTAGCTAACTGTTAGTGGAACTTATTTTTATTCCAATAATTCGTCAGTCAAAGCCAAGTGCACTGACATAAACCCACCAAGTTTTGGTACCAACTGGTCAAACTGGAGAACTTAGACTCTTCATCTCACCAATGTATTTAAGGAATCATTTTTAAATGGTTGCATGAAGCCACTTCTATTCCAGGTCATGAAAACCCAATACCAAGTTGTGGCATCATGGCTGAAATACATTTCCCTTCATCAGCTCAGCCATAGATTCTGAACTGTCACAAACAACCTTTGCATGTAACCCCTTCCCACTTAACTTCTGAAAAGTAAAAGTAAGCTGAATTAAAATTTTTAAAACCTCCACATTCAAGAAAAAGGAACCTTTGCTTTGATGTGAACTGAAAGAGCCTCTTCCCATTTTGCAAAAAAAAATCCACAAAACCAAATAACAAAACCCAAAAATAAAAAAAAAATCTAACATATTGTGCCAAGCCAAAACATCTTGATTCAAGCAAATATGTTTTATTATTGAACATGTATTAAGCTATTAAATATAGAACTCTAATATAAACTCCATAAAATAAGCTGGTTTGAAATGAATAGTGCAAAGCTATCGTGGAGACATCCAAAGCAACTCTGTTGCTTCCAAACAAACAAAAGAGATACTATTTTTAGAGTCTTTCTCTAGTCCTGTTCCCCTCTCTTACCCTCATCCACTTGTGAGCAAGAACAAGCTAAAATTGTTAACTGAATTTGACCCCTCTGTATTTCCAAATTACACAGTTCTGCTGATTGTGTGTGTGTCTGGTTTTTGAGAGTTTATTTTTTTCAAAACATAGCTTTAATTTGAAATATTATTTCAGACCACCTCAAATCTATTTCTACAGCAAAGCTGATACTTTGGAAAGGCCTCTGTTCATGCACAGCTCCCATGGTTCCTAGGAGAAACAAGCCCTTGCCCTTGTTTCCTTGCCCTTTCCTTTGGTTATTTTTTTTAATTGAAAGCTGCTGCTGCCCTGCAGAGCTGGGACCTGTAGGGGGGTGCATGGTGAGGCAGCCTTCCTCCCACCTCACATCCTCAGCTGGCAGCACGCAGTGACGTCTAACAGGAGGTTCTTGGGGATAAACCTTGCTCTGAGCATATGGGAGATGCTGTGTAGATAAAGTGGCAACCTGGCTTCAACATGATCTTGGGATGGCATCAGATTTAAAATCTTGCTGCACAATGGAAAGCACCAGGAGACAGAGCCCTGCAAACCCCAGGGCAAAAGTACCAACAAAAACACCACCCACAGCGGGACCTGAGATAGGAACATGAACCCAACTGACACATGCAGAAGTGGCTCAGTAATTTTCTCACAGAGGAAACAAAGACAAAGATTCTAAATCCCATTTAGCGTCACAGTTTGGGAAACAGAACAAAGACCACGTACGTACCATTTAGGAAATCTCTTTGTGTGTCCAGGACCTGGTTGATGTCCTGTACCCAAGCCTGTTGAATTTCTGGATTAGCTGCCTGCAAAATGACTCTCTCTGATGTTTCCCGGCTCATTAGGGCAAACTTGCAGGGATCATTGTCCACATTTTCTTCAATGATAAGGTAATTCATCTGAAACAAGCCAAGGTAAGCATGTTACAGGGAGCATGAGTTAACATTACACAAGAATCAAAACTGTTGTGAAATGTTCCTGAAAATAATTGAGTCCAATAACAAACTGTTAGACCATAATCAGAAGAATTTGTCTCATCTAGATTTACCCAGATAAATCTAAATCTTAAATATGATGCTTAATAAAGCTCTGACAGATGTACCAGACATCCACCCTCCTTGTCTTGAATTACAACTTCTATTTTAAGGTAACACAGACCTGACTGGTGGGCTTAAAATTTACTGTAACCCATAAATAGAGCAAAAATGTTCCTATTAATATGTTAATGAAGTCTATCATTCCTCCAATCTAAATAAGTGTTTATATTTCTTGTCCTCTGATAAGAGAGTCTCAGTCATTAGCACATTTTAAAAATGGAATAGACTGTAAACAGGGATATAATGAAAAAAAAGAGCAATTCTCCCGTGATGCTCCAGCAGATCTTATTTCTAGCAGATTAGAGTCATCTGTGTGCAATCACTTCACTTGACTGTAGTCACAGATATTCTTGCTGGAAATCACATGGATGGCAATTCTGGCTGCTGTCCTGCCCTTGTGAGGCTTCTGTTTTAAGTGTACTCGTAACTGTAGCTTTTCCTGACATACTGAGGGTAGTAAACAAGAATAGGTTGGCATAGCCTCCCTAAAAAAAAAGAGAGGGAGTGTCTTCATGTCAAAAGCAGACAGCTCTGAAGACTAAGGCAGTAATGTCCCCTAGAAGTCCATCTCCAATTGCTCTGAGTATCTGTCAAGGTATGGAGAGATCCACTCCACACCAGAATACTGTCCAGCATTCAAACTGCCAGATGGAATTAGCCTCTTCCTTTGCTTCTGGCAGTCCCTGTGAAGTTACACTGACATGCAGGAACTCCCCTGACATGGGGACAAGGAAAGGGACTCACAGTGAGCCCAGACAGTGCTGTTCCTCCTGATCTGAGCTCATTTTCCTCTGGTTGATAGTCAAACCAATCCTGGTATGACTCCACGTAGAAGGCTCCTATTTGCATCTCAGGGAGATGCATTTGCCAAGGCTCCCACTTAGGTATTTTGGGAGCCTGAGGGTGTCCAGCTGAGAAGTATCTGAGAAGGGATGTGCCATTTCTGAACACTAAGGACCTTATTGTGTAAAAATGGGTTCTTCGCTAATGCAGGACAAGATGCTGAAGCTTCTTCACGATTTGAGTGTGACAGACCTTGGAGAAGAATATTTGGGAGTCTCATCTCACTGACAGACCAGAACAGCTGCATTTGAAGTCATATGCACTTTTTACTCTGTGGCTGTGACAGAGGAAAGAAATGGGACTTGTGGTGCTGGCTCAGGTGGAGGCCCCACTGCGAGGTGAGGCTGCCCAGAGCCCAGAGAGGCAGAGATGGTCCTGCTCCACTGAGAGCCACAGCTCTTCTCTGTGGGAAGCAGACATGCAAAAGCAGCCTGAAGCTGAAGTGGGGGCTGGGATGGAGGGTGTGAGAGCTGCTGGCACACAAAATCCATGCTGAGGTGGGGGAGACACACATGGAGCCACGTGGGATCCCACACTTGCTGTAGACACTCAACAGGAGAATGAGCTGTTTGCCAAGTGGAAGAAAAGGGGCTGGAAAATTATCACATGAAAATTTTAAACTCAGGCAGTGGGAACAGCCTTCTCTCTCGTAGGCTGTTTAACTAGAAAAGCAACTCATACCCTTGAGGCAAGCTAATTTTATTGACATTAGGAGAGATTTATTTTTCTCTCTTTATCTACAATATACAATTCAGGAATTGTTTCCTGCAGATAAAAGCCTCATTGTTATATATACAATAAACTGAAGTAAAAATGATTCATACTATTTCCATCTCCAATTTTAATAATGATTTAAATCAGCAAAAACATAAAATCAAAGCTGATCATCTAAATCAAGACGATTGTTTATTTGTACACTTTAGGTTTTCCCTTTATAGCCTATTATTTGGTTGGAAACTATAAAATACACTGACTTGCAAATGGATATAGGCTTTTCAGTAAATGCTGCTGTTTCCATCAGCCAAGAAGACGACCTCATTTCAGTAAATATGCTGTTTACCATAAATTTGTTTAGTTATATATGTTAATATGCATTATTTCAGCTGATAGTGTTCTATTTCATATTAATGCACCATTTAAAATTTAGAGCAAACACAATGCATTCTCCCATGTCTCTTAACCTGTATCTTTGAAAAGGAAATCAATGCCAGACTGGTTTCTGAGCTTTGAATGACCCAGAAATTTAAATGAATCAGTGATTTTGCTCTTTCTGCAGGCACAGCAAAGGCTGCTCTACCAGGAGATGTGCAGCACTCATTCACCTTCACTTACTATTTCACCAGTTAACTTTGCATTTGTTAAACAAACATAACCCCCCCTTAAACAAAAAAAGACACGAGTAAATATTTGCCCTGGTTACTTTCAGTTTTTACTTTTAGCCCCAGCCCCATAATCTGGATAGATTATTTAAAACCAAAATTAGTTTCTCAAAACTCTCTTTATAGTTTAGCTGGTTTTGTAATTTGTCACAGCTTTATTTTTAGAATTATATGTGGTTTTATTTGTCTTTGAAACATTCTTGCAACATCCATATTTGTACTAAGAGCCCTCACACAAATTAGGGGGAGTATTTCCAGTAATATCACATAAAGGCTTAGTATTGACTTATAGTTTGGCCTAAATGACTGTTTTGGACACTGTACCTTCATCTACCTTTTACGATCATGCTTAAGAGCAACTACTGTAAACTTCCTTTGACTACTGCAGGTTTTGCAGCAATATTTGCTAATTCAGAGCTATGAATGATAGAGGACCTGCCCTGGCTGTGTTCCCTGTAAGAATTACCCAGTACATTTAGACACCCAGCAATTTATTTAAAGATGGTCTTAAACAGCTTCTGATCCACTGAAAGGTAAATGCAAATGTTTTCTGCACATTGCTGTCCCCCTATGACAGGATGAACCTTACACAACCATCAAAGAGAATATGCTTCTCCCTCTGCATTTCTTACCTTTATGCTTTTCTTGAACATGTAGCCTGGTGTTAGAGATCCTTTCCTAAGGAGTTCACTGAAGATAACTATTTGCTCAAAGAGAAACACCCTGCGCTCCTTGGGTCGAGACTGAACCCCGGAATCCTGCTCCGTCACGTAGAAGGTGTCCTGCTGCAGCAGCTTGCCTTGAGCTGTCAGTTTGCCCTGAGGAGCACAAGGCACTAACATCACAAACCCTGACCCACCGTGATCCCACAAGGTGATATGCTCTATTTCATGCAGCCCAAGTTTTCCAGGCAGCCCTGCATTCATGTGAGACATATGCCCTCTAAGATACCAAAGCAGCAACCCTGTAAACCTCAGCTGAAGACAAGTAACAGGTTTTTCTTGCTCTCATTGCCACTGATGGTGTATATAAAACCAAAAGCAAGAGGTCTTAATCAGACTGTTTTGTACACTTCACTTTAAACCCTGCTCCCATTATGCAGCTTGTTACTGTAGTGCTCCAGGCAAGAGCTCTCCATCATGCCCTAAGCCAGCAGCCACTGACACAACACCTCTGAAGGTGCAAAAGCCAGGACCTACCTGTTTGCAGTGCATAAGACAGTAAGACAAATCTTTATTCATTTTGGAGATAAGACCTCTCACCAAAGCCTACACTGGCTTAGTTACAAGCCACATGCTGCAACTTGTGGGGTTGTAACTCTCAAGTCCCCTCCTGGATGTTGCTGAACTCGGTGGGAGCAGTTAATGTGTTAATGCCAGGTGACCTTACTAATGGGCAGAGCAAGCTGGTTCATCACTTATTTTGCTCTGGATAATAAGTCTCATTAAAGCTTACAGAAGCTTTTACAGACCTCACATTTTGAAGAAACAATAGATAGATTGCCTCAACTTTAGAGTGAGAGGTGTGTCACCCCCCCACCTTTGGAACCTCACCAAAGCATGCAGCTCAGCACAGCAGAAGAACAAGCACTAAATAAGCAGCTTGGGTAGATTGTAGAGACAATCATAGGAAGATAAAATAATTTTCCTTGCCTAGTTATTATTATAAGACAAATGCAAATGCATACCTCAAAGCCTTGGAGGCGACCCAGGTTCATCATGTCATTGCAACGTTTTGGTACAAGGCACATTAATTCAACTGCTTTCTGTTGAGGAAAAGGGATGTTGCGTTATTACAAGAGACCCAGAGGGTTCCTAAAAGCACAGTGTCAAATAATGAAGTTCAATAGCACAATTGCTGCAGTGACTCATGGCGAGGCCTTCATGAATAGATGTCTAAAAGAGGATGGTGTAGGACTAAAATGCAGGACTGTGCCATTATCTTTTAATTCTGATTTAAGCTAAGAGAAACACTACATTTAGACTACCAGCAGGATCTTCAACTATTGTCAAAGGAATACTGGGGTTTTCATTCCTCCATACAAAGTCCCATCAGCCCTATTGTCCAGTGCATGAAAATGTACCTCTATCTCGGAGCACTCCAGACCAGCTTTTTCACTGTACCTCAGGAAGTCCTGGAGAAAGCAGAAAGGTTTGCATTAAGGCACTTCAGAAAAGAGAGTACAAAAGGCACCAGTTTGAAAAGGGAAAAGCATATTCAGCATGTGATTTTCTGAGAAGAAACTTGCTACTATTAATAAATTCATCTTCAGAGATTGCTGAATGTCATAACCACTTTAGAGATACGGAAAAGGGGTGTGGAGGGTTGTTGAAAAGATCACAGAAAAAAAGACAAAGCTGGGGTTAGTCCTTGGGAATGCTTACTTGGTCCCTGTCTTAAGCCACAAGACCACACACACACACACATACACACGAAGAGTTTTCTTTTCCTTTTGGCATTTTGGGGAACACGCTGCTGTGCCTTTGCTAGTGTGCAATTCCCAAACCAGGGCTGATGGCAGCCTGCTTGGGTATAGCTCAAAAAAGAGGAGAAACCAGCTCAGAGCCCCAGTGCTGCTGGAGATTACAGGGTGGGTTCAGACATGCCTGCTTTTAGATATTGGCTTCAGACCCCTCATGATGAATTTTTAAGAGTGCTGAGTAATTGTCATTATGGATAAGTCAGCATAAACCAAAGTGGTCAGGCTCCTGGGGAAGAAAATTGGGGTGAGCTCCCCAAATTTTAAGACAACAGAATATTCTGAAAATAAGTTTCTTCAGCTAATTTGAAGACAGATATTCAGAAATGGAGGCTATAGCACTTACTAGAAGCATGCCTCAGCACCAAAGACAGACTTTAGCAATACACTTGTGTATCTTTGTTCCAATTTTAAAAAAACTGAGAGTTTGCTCTGAAACCTCAGAGGAAAAAAATTTGTATTTGAAGTGTACCCTTCTATTAAAAAATTCCAAAAGAAAATGAAAAAAAAAAAAATCATCTGTTTACTATCCTAAATTGCAAACCACTCACACAGATGTGGCCTCCTGCTCTCTGGACATATTCCATGGGCCTCTGTCACTGTATGCCCAGAAAGCAGACCCCTCTTTCCTCTTAATTTGATGAATTTATTCCTCAATTAAGTCTAAGTCTGATTTAAAATAACAGCATCTAACCCAACACGCAGACTACAGTGTAATCCAAACTGTATGTTTTCACTCACCTTGAGAAGAAGCTGGTATTTAGTTATTCTTTGAATGGGTTTAATCAGAAAGTCACTGATGGTCAGCCGCTGGCTTATTTCCTGCTGAACCTCCTAAAAAATGAGGATTAAAAACAATTGCAAACAATCACAGAGTAAGACAGACAACACGATAAAACGTCTCAGCAGAGACTTATTTCCACAGAAAGTTGGTCTGTTCTTAATCTTTTGTTTGCAAGACGGAATTTCTGAGGATTTAAAAATCTGGCATATCCTATTTAGGCAAGGCCTGGGTTAAAGTCGTGGCCGAGCTGAAGGCATTGGAAAGCACAGGATCCCTCCCCCTCTGAGCTGACCGAGCAGCCCTGCAGGGTCTGAGGGTCACTCTGTCCACTGCAGCGGGGATTAGCTCACAAGTGAGTCCTGCAGAACAGGCCTCCTGCCCTGGGGTGAAAGGAAACATCTTTCCCTTGTTAAACACGCTTCTTTCACATTACTATCACAACGTGTCTGGTCCCAAAGCCTTCTTGAAACAAGATTGCTGGGGATTTATGAGAGGCACCACCCAGCTCCAACAGCTTTTACCTCCCCTGTTGTTTGCACACTACTGATTTAAAAGTCTTACTTGGGACAGAAATGAGTGCCTTTGTGGTACTCTGCGGGCCACACACAGTTAGTATTGAATTAAATATTTATTGTAAATATGTAAATATTTATTGTAAATATGTAAATATGTAAACAACATGAGAATTTGAAAGCAATTAAATAGTAACACTTTCTCTGTATGGCAGAGACCTCAGCAGCACGTGCAGTATCAAAATCTTCAGGAGTTTGTTTTAGGCAAACCCCACAGCTTACAGAACAGTCTCCTTGACCTGGACTCACAGCTGCAAGCAGCAGTAATGCATAATGAGCCGTGCTTACCTCAAAGTACGTTTCATACTCAGCTACTATATACTCAGACCGGGGCTTGTTTTGGCAATACACCACATACATGTGCAATCGCCGCTCCTGTGAAGGCAAGAGGCACAGCAGCCACGTGAGATATTGGCCACCCTTCTGTTATTAAAAGGTGGCAGAAAGCTGCTATGATGTTCTGCTTATTTTTGGTTTAACCAAAGACTTAGTTCTCTAAAGCAGGAAAGAAAATTGGTAACTGGTTCTGTCCTCCACAGCTGCACTTAGGCAAGGGGAGCTTTCTGGGTTGTGGCCAGTGAGAGATGTTACACCCACGCTGACAGGTCTGAAATTTCCTCTAGAGTTATACTCTGGCTAATATCACATGAACATGTAAATTGTAGCACCTGCCATAATTGTATTTTGGCAGATGTCCTCGGCCACATCAATTTTGCCCCCCAAGTAAGTTGTCTGCAAAAAGACAATGATTAATGCTTTAGTGCAATCCAGCTGCCCACTGTAAATGCTTAACTGTACGGATACTTTATGTTTAAATTCAGTTTAGACATGCAAAAGCATCGAGTTGACACAAACAGGTGTTTTTGAAAAGGAGCCATCACACCCTAGAAGACAATTGTACTAGATATAGGAAACAAAACAAAACTTACATGCTTAATAAAAAGCTGCGCTAAACGGTCAGGTTCTTGAAGACATTTTTCCAGTTCAGCCAGGAAAAAGCTGAAAGAAAGGATATGAACACTTCAGAATACTTCTTTAGGTCATCCCAGCAGCAAACTAGTCATCCTTCAGATATAAGAGTGGCACTTTAGCTCCAGTATCCAATAATAAATGAAAAGGTAAGCTTGGCTTCAGCCCTTAATGGTGGGATTTCTAAATCATTAGATGAGAGCTGTGAAATGTGGAGGTCTTGTCTTGCAAACTGTCTGCTCTTCTTCTGGTTTGAATTTTCAAAAAGTGCTGATCACTGTCTAATTGCAGGAGTTGCTTTCCTTCACTGAGAACTCCCAGAGTAAAACTCTCCCATATACCAAAACGCTTGTGAAAACTCAGCTTATGAAAATTCCAGCTTTGACCAAGAGTTCTCAGTTGCATGAGCAGATTTGGAGTACTGGTCAACATGAAAGAGATTGCATATGTTTCCACCTGAATAAACAAATCAATATGTTTTGCTGGTGGACTTATGATATGTTCTGTTTGTCACTGTTTTTAATTTCATAATAAATAGACATGTTATTCATGATAGTCACAGTAATTCTCTCTCTCACACCATCTCTATCTTGACTTGCAGCTTCAAGGAGGTCATTCATTCTAGCTCAAATGCCCTTATCAAAAATATACTGGAATGCCTAAAAGTGAGGTGAAAACATCAGACACACTGCTAGATTTTTCTGTCTGGTAGGCAAATCCAAACAATTGCCCTGTCCATGATCTTCCTCTTTTTCATTTCAGGATTTCAGTCTCAAATGCCTCCATGGATTTGCTACAGTAGCAAGATTTTGTGAGAGGACATGCTTGCAATAGTCTGGTCCCAAGAAATCCCAGAACCTCAAAAAATGATGCAAATTGGGCAGATGTCCCAATTAAAAATCACCATTTCTACTGTTAGATACAGCTGCTTCCATAACCCAACCCTCTATAAATGCTACATTCATCTGCATTTAAATACACTACTTGACCCAGATATACAGAACTAAAAATAGGGAATCTTTCCATTTGTGTTACAGAAAACTCCTATCCTCACACTTAATCAAGGAACAGCACTGGTAAAAACACTCCATTCTCTGGTATCAACATAAGGTGAAGCTTCCTCTGACATTTTTTAGTTTGTGCTCACAAAGTCATCTGTCAGGACATAAGGACAGGCTGAGGCCATGAGATAAGCACCTGTGGGACACATGACAGCAAGGATACTGTGCTTCCTGGGTGAGGGAAATGCCCAGAGCTGAAGGAAGCTCCAGTCCAAAGTCCATTGCTCACATCTACACATACATGCTCAAATTTTAGTTAATTGGAGCTGCAGAGTATTTGTGAGTGGCAGAGTTGAAATGATGACCATATTGCAAGACATTGTTCACAGTTACAGAGGAAATGGCCCAGGGTTTTTGTTTCCAGCAGCTTTTCAAAATCTACTTGTAGGAGTAGGATTTTCAAGGAATTGAGCTCCTAACTCAGAGCCAAAAGCATCAACTAGGCCAAAGCATGCCAGAGTAAGAAGGATCTTGAAGGAATTTGTATTTTATCACCCTTCTAGCCAAATACCACCGGTATGGTCAGCCTTAATGATCTAATCAGCTGCATGTGAAGATGTTGCTGAGATCCACGAGACACAGGAAGGAAACCATGATTTCCCAGCACTGCTACTGCCCATCAGTAGGATACATTGAGGCTACAGCTGTGACCCAAGAAACTCAATTATGGCAGCCCCAGTAGCTTTTCTGAAGATTCAGTGAATATCTCACAAGCAGCAACTCTCTGAGAGCGATGCTGGGAATACTTATGAGCTCAGGAGCTGTGGATGGACCACAGTGGTACCTCTCCAAGTGATGCCTCTTGTTGGGGCTCCCCAGCAAGAGTGGCAGAGCCATCAGCAGCACAGAGCTGACACAGGGCAGCGTCCTGTGTGCAGCATCCTTGTCACACTGACCAGCACTGCTGGCACTGTGTTTGAGCCAGCATAAAGCTGTACCTGTGATCACAGACAGCACGACAAACACCCTCCCATGATGCCAGGCAGTGCAAAGCTATCCCACACCAAGGTTCTTTTTTCACTGGGAAGAGTGATTTCAGGTAGGCCTGATGCCTTCCATCAGGCAGTTGTGCTGGTTCTGGCTGGGTAAACAAAGCCCTGTATCAGGATTTAGGGTACTGAGAAACTGTGGCTAAAAGCACATAAATCAGAACATCTTCTCAGGATTCAAGGTAGCCAGGATTTGTGATGTTATTAAGCGGCCCTTACAAACCAACAGAGATAATCTAAAGAGAGGCAGCATCCTTTGGCAGCTCAGCCCTGAATGACCTGATGATGTTCAATTAAAAGCAGTTTAGACATACAAACACCACATAGCCCAACCCTCTATGGATAAGTGGTTAGAAAGGTGTCTAAAGAGGAACTAAACCAAAACACTTACTCTTTGTGCCAGTCATAGATCTGGTGAATATTGCCAAATACAATCTTGTCTTTCCCTTTCATATCTTCAGAAACTCCTTTTTCTTCCATCCTCTTCATGAAGCCCTTTAGGATTAAGGATCAGTGGTCAGCAAAGGGTTCATTTAAGGGGGAAACACTTTTTTTTTAAAGAAGCAAAAGTTTAATGCCAAGATATTTTACATTGAAAATGCTTAAAATATCTTTTGAACAATTTAAAACCAGAAAAGCAAGTAGATACTTTAAATTACACAGTTTTCTTAAAAGAAAACTTCAAAGGATTTATTTGGAATATCTGCAATACTTACACAAACCATTATTAGATGCAATTGAAGTGACAAGTGCAATTGTAAGATAAAAGTTAAAGTAGTTTGTCAAGCTCTTGGCTTCTCTGGTAAAAGGCAGAAATCAGACTCTGCACAGATTTCTTCCATTCTTCATCATGAGTATCTTGTGGGAGCACAAAGCCAAGCAGTAAGTTTAGAGTCACAAGAACAGGATTTCTCACACCTCCTGAGAGTTTCTGTGTAAGCCTTTGGAGCATGACAGCCCTCTCAGGTTTGCCAGTGGTGCACGATGTAAGCAGAACATTACACAAAGGTTTCCAAGTTTGGAAGCTGTTGAAAATCCCTGTTAGATAGACTGATAATTCTCCCTGGACTAGTGAATGCCACTAGTGAATCCCACGTCTCCACTTCTGAGTCCTTGCTGGGAAAAAAACTGAACCCTGCACTGAGTTAGACCTGACAGGTGATCCCTAGAGATCAGCCAGATCTTTACAAGTTGAAGCTTATGAAAAAAAAGACTGTTTTTTAATGCAAAAAAAGGACTTGTTTTTAATGTAAAAAACCCCCAGATTCTCTTTTATCTCAAGCTTTTCTGCAAAACAATAATCCATGGGTCACACATGCAGCTCAACACAGTTCCAGGCCCAGCTTCTAGAAAGGTACACAGACAAAGGACAAGTCCAGGTGCAAACTCAAGCAAAGTATGTGTTCACATTACCCACTATGATGGGAAGAAAAGCATGAAATAAGGGGTAGGATGATAAATTATTCTCCACCAATGCCTCCAAGGCTCCTTACAGCAAAAAGAGTTTGTCACAAGCAGGGTAGCCAAGAAAAACCTTTGCACACTGGAGTTGAACCTAAAATACAACATTTACTAGATGGAAACAAAAATAGTTTCCAAAGGCATTTCTTCTTGTTTCTGTCAACATGAGAAGGGGACCATGGAAGCAGACTGCAAAATAAAGCAGTTTGTTTCTCATGCTGTATTTTTTGTTGTTGTCACTTGTCAGCATGGTGCTTTTTAGTGGGAAAACATTTTGCATAGCAGGGTTTGCTTCAGCTCACCTCCACAACAGTTCCCAAGTCTTTGACGTAGTCTTTTTCAGTCTGCACCAGCTCATTTAAGACAAACCTAAATTAAAACAGAACACACAAGAATTTGACCATACTCCTTGATGTTACCATTTGCTCCTTTACCACATATGATCTCACCATAAAACCCCATCATCATCCAGGTCACGTAACACAATTCACCCTTAATTCAGAGCTCAGTGGAATGTAAAAGACAAAAATGTCACATTTCAGGTCAGAGGAATTTCAAATCTCTTAACCACTCTTTCCTGCTATCCCTCTTCCCCCACCACATCCCAGGATGGTGCAAAAGCAGCAGCACAAACAGCTGCCTGTACCTTGAACTACCCCTCCCTGATCTCCTCTCCCCATCCCCTATGCAGCCCCCCTGAGAACGATGGAGACATGTCCTGACCCATTTTGCAGCAAGCAGAGAGGATTTCTTGCTCCAGTCCATCTGGCTTTGCCCAAGATTCATCAATTACATTTCAGTTTGGAAGTTTCAAACACGTGGAAAACAAAGCCCCTCTCCCGTCATAACTAAGAGCTTAATCTTTCGGAGTAGGTAATCTGTGTGTGGGTGTCGAATGTTTTAACTCTGATTTCAGAGCTAATAACCCCGGGTAGGCGAGTCATCTAATGAAGGCCTGATGCATGCAAACAACAGCAAGCTAAAAAAAGCCCCTCCTTTGTAAGTCAAACTGACTAATCACATAATGTTCTTCTGAGGACAATTTCAAAAAGTTATAGTTTGCTGCAGACAGTTTGTCTCTCAATTATGCCAATACACAGATTTGGCACATGACAAATAAAACTTCATCTGTCCTCAAGTTTGCTACAGCAGTAACAAGGCTAACAAGATAGAGGAGTGCTTTCATGTCTGATATTTCTCTGTCCACATCAATCACCAGACTGACCCACTTGAAGTGATAGGGCTGAGGGCAAACAGTGCTAAGATAAAGCCTGGTTTAAAATACCTGGAGGGAGAAAAACCAACCAAACTGGCAAGGAGAGACTTAGTTATGAGAGGCTACTGAGAAAATAAATCCTGCTCCTGCTGCACTCACGACGTGTCCCTTGCTCAGACAAAGCAGAGGCGATACTTTGGCCATGTGGCAGAAAAAAGTCAAACAGCTTCTTGTTGGTTTGAGAGTGAAATCCAGCCCCCTTGGCAGCAGGCAGGGCTGGCAGCAGCCACACCAGATGCTTGGGCTCTCTGGAGCGCTCTGCCAAGTTGTGCCCGGGCAGCAAACACGTGTAGGGCAAAAGGCAAGAGGCTGCTCTTTCCCAGCAGCATGTGGCCTGAGCAGGCATGTGCTGCACAGCCCCTCAGGCTGCCTGACCCCCGTGCCCTTGGGACAGGCTCCACAGTCCCCTCTGCCCGGAGAGGAAGGCTGGGAGGGGACCCTCCAGCTGGCACCACCTCTGTTTGCATTGCTCCCCACAAGCACAGAGAGCTGCAGAGGGAATGGGAGAACCTCTCCTATCTACGAGGTTACTGCAAGGATCCACCCAGCCAAGTTCTGCTCTAAAAATGAAGCAGCGGGTACCTGTAGTACATAATGCTGCAGGACATGCAGGCAGGTGTGTGTTTGTTAGGAATCAGTGCAGCAGCCAGGTTTCTGGTGAACAGACAAAACCTGCCAATTTACACCTCTACTAGGACTCAGGGTCTGCACCTCCACTGCTTACCTTAAATTCAGCACCAGGGTTCCCTCTGCTCCCCTCTTTGTACCAAGCAGGAAAATCAACCTTTACCATCTCTACTCATTCTCTGAAGCCTACCTGATGCAGCACCTTAGAAGTACTCCCAAATTTAAGGTTTCTAAGATGCATGTAGACAAAAATTCAAGTTCACTCATCTCCTGCTCTGATAACAGGGCAGGGAGTTGCTTGCAAATTGCACTGGTCACCAGCAGTTATTGACTACACAGCTGTATTTAAACTGGCATGAACAGGAGCAAGGTTAGAGCCTCCTCACTTCTGACTGAGTCTGAATATCTGGATATCTTGGAAACTCCCTATTAGACCTATACTGAACAATGACACTCAAGGAGACACTACTGTCTTACTGCTCACAGAAATGCAGCAACCAAGCCTCATGGAATAAGGAATTTCCTAACCCCAGGGCTAACTGCTGGCATGCATGTGCTGCCAGGAACACAGGACATTGCTGCCTATGCCTGTGCAAGGGTTCAGCTGCTGTGTTGTGGGGATTGGAGGGTCACAGCTCAAGCTGGGAGATCAGCTGCCTCACATGACTGTGGAATTAAATCCAGCAAGCTGGAGAGACACAGAATGAAGACACAAAGGAGCTGGAGGGGAGACAGATGTCTAGTACTGAAAGCCACTAGCAGGTGCTCCTAAACATCCTGGTGTTCAGGAATTCTGGCAGCTACTAATTGCACGTAATAGGCTGCCAGTCCCTGCCAGAAGCGTTCCTCTAGCTCTTCTTACATTGGCAGAGGTCTCTGCACTAAAACTGCAACCTGCAGTTAGCTGCCAGTCACCTAATTAATGAACTGCCACCAGAGGAACTCCAGATCCTGCAATATTGAGGAGCTTTCAGGAGACAGTCATGGGCAGAGATGTTCCCTGTGGGGAGGCTGACAGCTGCCTTGTAGAAAACTTCTCCCATTCAGAAACACATGCAGGAGTGTCATGTCCTTGTCTGCTACTGGGAGTTGCTCCAGCTCCTCACTGTATCCGTCCTCTGGCTTCCTACAACAAACTGCAGGAGCAAATGATGGCTTTCACAGACCTGTGACACTGCTCTTACTTCCTCTGGTTCTCCTCTGACTTGGCATCTTTCCTAAAATGGGATGCTCTTCTTCCATCTCTCACCTTACCACACTCCCATGAGATCTGTATGGAATGTTACTTCTCCCCTCAATCTACCATTTGATTAATCATTGCAGTTCCTGTTGTTGGTGTAAGAGGTGATACAAAGAAAACAGCTACTTCAGCTTTCTTTCATAAAATTCTTGATTCCGTTGCTCCAATTCTCTGTGTTCTTCAGCTGAACACACATTTAAGAAATGCTTTAATCATTATAGGCTTTGAAGGAATAAGCATTATTTTTAAATTTAAGAGAGTGTACAGCTAATTTTAAAAAACAACTTTCATGAGCTGTCACCACTTCTTTTTTCTCTCATTACCACAGGCATGAGGGTTTCCCAAATGGAACTTTTTCTTCAGTGGCACATTTCCACCACAGATGCATCTGAATCCTGTCCCTTCCTATGCTAATAATGAGGGCAAAAAATATCTCTTTCAAAAAATCTTAGAGGGATTCACTGTTCTTTTTCTCAAAGGTACCTAATAAGGTCAACCACATATTCCCCCTCTGAGAGCTTTCACCTCTGGCAATGCAGTAATTACCAATGCACACATCTCAGTAATACCTGTTGAGCTCTTCAGAGGCTTTTACAGCAATAGATATTTGCTATCTGGTGTAAAAGCTCTACATTTTAGATTGAAGATGAGCTTCCTGTGTGTGGAAGTGCTTTTATGAAGTGTTTTTACATGTTAAGAAAAACAGATGCAAGCAGAACACAGCTTTACTCTCAGTTCCACACTCACTCACTGACTACAAAGTATTCCTGCAGTGCTGCTGTGTGTCCCCCTTGGGTACATATTTTGGAAAGAACCAGTAATACAACTTACATCCTGCCTCTCATTGCTTTGGCTTTTTGTTCCTCTTCAAGGTTTCGTGGGGGAGTTGAAGGTGTCATTCCTTCATTTAAGCATCCAGTGGCATCTTTTAAGCCTCCTCGGTAAGATCCTCCTTCAAGGGTCTAAAAAAACCCCAAAGAACAACAGAATAAACATTTTCCTTGAACTCCAGCATCAGTATTCAAGTCAGTTCTGCAACCACCACTACAGAGTATTCAGAAACACTCTCCTGCAGGACTTCGTGAAACACAACCAAACTAGTTTTAGGTTGATGTAGGACCCCACCAAAAAATCCTTAAAGCAGAGTTGTCATCCTCTTGTTAGAAGGTGGAAAAAGATGTTCCAGTAGATCTGAGAAAAGAAAACTCTTCCAAATTATTACAAATCAACCTGGAAATATCCTGATGTCTCAATCAGGACCATTGTTAGGCTACACATGGTTAGAAGTTCCTCTGCCAAAAGCTGAATGGGGGATTCTTGTAGTAAAATAAAACACAAAAAGAAATAGATGGACACATAGTAACATTCCACAATAATTAAAGTTTGCCCCAAATCCCTTGAAAGTAGTTGTAATAGTCTAATAGACTGCATGTGGGGGAGAGAAAATAATATATCATCAAAAAAATATGTCTAACCGGATTAATGAAATACTTTTCAGTTTGTTAGTCCCTCGATGGAATAAAACTATTTAAAGTGAATTTTCTGGGAATAGCCTTCTTGGTTTCCCATGCCACAAAGAGCTCCTTTACCACTCATGCCTTATCAAGCACCCTATGAATGCTGACTCTCTTCCTGTACCAACATCTCAAACCGAGAAAATACCAAAACCTTCTGAAATTATTCACTAGATAAAGATGCTTGCTCAGAGTTGCAGTAATTTAATGATCACTGTGGGGATTTAAAAATTTTTTTTTACTCTCTTCATTGTTCCAGTAGATGTAAGGAAATGAACCTTTGTAGGCTCATCACATCCCTGCTTGTTAATTATGTTAAACTTGTTCAGAGAAAGCATTTAGCTAATTTTAGAGGTCCTGGGACATGTAGAAAAAGGTTTAGCTTTGACATTAACATTTTTGAACTGCTCAGGGAAAACTTAAAAGAAGCCAAGATATGAAACAGGATTTACTCCTTGTCCAGCAGACATGGGATCAGCAGGGAGAACACACAATACTGAAATTTTTGACCAAATTAATCCCAGAGCATTTTTATTGCTTATTCCACTCCCTGCAAGAAAGAGTTGACAAGGCAGATTAAAAGTGACACATGAATCTTTGTACAATTAAAGCACAGCTGTGGTACTTCAAGCAGTTCTACTCTTTAGAGGGTCTTTTTACTGAAACCAGAACACCAAACAAATTCACGTGGGTAGTAAAACTCACTGTGCCTCAGAACAATCTTTAAAATAAAACAAACAAAACATCCCACTGTGTAACATTTGAATACCAACAAGACCCCAGAAAGTGTACAGTACAGTAACTCACGCTCTGCAAAGCCTACTCCAGAAGTGACTTTTGACTATGCAGTGCAGAGCCTACGTGAGATGTAGGCTTCATCTCACAGGGGAGCAAAATACTGGGCACTACTGAGAAGCAGAGCACACAGGGTTAATAAAAGCAGAGCAGATGAAGGTAGAAAGCAAGGAAACCAGAACAAGAGGCAGCCTTTTAAAGCCCTTCCTTAGAGTCACATCGGGCCTGCTGTGTACACAGTTTTCACAACACTAAACTTACCAGCTTAGTTTTGACCAACTTTTCTATTGCACTGACAAGATCCGCAGCAGTTGGGACATCGGAGGAGCTCTGTCGAGCAGCTAGCAAAGAAGAGGACTGCAAGACACCAGGTGGCAAAGGAAAAGCAAGTTAGCTTGAGAGGGAGTAGGGAGAGGGAGAAGGGAGAAGGGAGTAGGAAACCCAAGTGCTCAGTGAAGAAGCTTCCAAGACAAGAGAAGGAACATGGAAAGGGGGCTGGAGGGTTAGAGGGACACATGCAAGTCAGGTGAGCGAGTGTTGCTGTGTCAGACAAGCATGGAATTGCCATCCACTTCTGGCTGCACATCTCCCTGCAGCAGTTCCAAGACTGGAACCAGGGAACAGCAGCAAAGAACTGAAGTTCATTTACAAACAGGTCACAGTACTCTTAAAGTTGGTTCCTCCTTCTGGGGCCGTCTAAGGTCTTACAGGCTCCAGAAAATTGATTTTCTTACTGCAGATGTAAGAAATTACCCCCTCCTCCATACATGCATATTTAATAAAAGCAGTTAAGCACAAGGTACACATGGAGTTACAGGCAATAGGGGAGGGAGGCAGGGGGGAACAAATCACCTCCATCCCTTCCCCACAGATCAATTGCAACTCCAAATGAACTTAGATGACACCTCCCACTCATGCAACTTCAGTCATCTAAAATGTGTAACTCCTCTGTCCCTTCTCAGCAACGAGTGGAGACAAAACATCCCTACATATCTCATCTCTCCTGGGTACCTGGCACAGGAGGGCAGAAAAACTCAGTTTTAGTTTAAGGTTTTTGCTCTACAGGGGCATATCACCCCTTGATTGTTGTCCTAACCTCAGTCTGAACACCCAAACCCACTTGATAGCTATGGGAATTGGGATTTATTAGCTCACCTGTATATACATTTCTTCTGAAGGCAATACAAGCACTGACTCAAACTACAAGCCCTTTTGTTGTCAGGCTGACACAGACTAAAGCATGGCTAAAATTTTATAAATTATGAAAAAGTTTATTCATCTCTCAGCTGCTTAATGAAAGTCTTGTGAAGGGCAGCTATTTCAATGAAGTCACTGTGCAGGTGCCAGCGAACACACATCTGAGATTAAACAGTGCTGGGGAGAGAGATGTGCAAATGTGATGGCTGGAATTGGGCAGCTAGCCACCTCTGTCAGCAGCCCTTTGGGGAGGTTGCTCCTGTTGAGTGACACATCCCCAGGAGAAGAAAAAAAGAGGCAAAGGAGATTAATCCTAACCAGAAGCCTTGTGACAGAACAGAAACATGAACACACTGCTACTCATCAACTTGTCTTCCACAAATAATACATCTAATCAACAGTTCTAATTACAACAACAACAAAAACTACAGGAAATCAGGCTGGTAATTGAGGAATTAGGCTGGTAATGCAGGAATCTCATACTAATGTAAAAACTCAGCCTGCCTGTTTCACCTGCAATGCAGACAGATGTGTTTAGAAAAAAAAAAGACTGAAAATAAGGACTTTGAAGAGATACTGGACAAATACATTGATGATAACTGCCAAACATAACCATTCTAGCAGGAGGAGTCCAATTTTTGGAGGCACTAAACAGCTGTTGCTCTCACTTATTTTAACTGAAATTGCTCAATGTCTCTGAAAAGTAAATAACTCCAGGATTTTGAAGGAAGCATGAAAACATTTGCTGCCTACAAGAATTCTGGGGTTAAATAAAACTTCTGAGATCGACAGGAGTCTGGTTTGAGTGGGGCAAATTGAAAGATGGTATTTCTATTTCTCATGAAGCAAATTAAGAATTTCTAATACGAAGAGATCTTGCAATTTGTCTTTATGAGAGCCTCCAAGAGCAGTGAGGCACGATTACTGCTGCTTGGCAGATGGACTCAGGGAAAAGTGTCACCTCCCATACATGCACACCTCTCCTACTTACCACAGCTACTGCCCCACACTGCTGCTGCTGGTGCAGCCTAAGCCTGTGCCTGTAAGCACACAGGGAGGACATGAGCAGGCCACTGTGCCCAAACTGACACCATTAAGGAGCTTTCAGCTCCAGCATGGCTCAAACACCGCTAATACGGTGCTCCTGTGCCAGGAAATTCAGGACCCTATGGGCTTTCGTTTTTTACCCCCATGACAAAGGTTGAGTAGGGCAAGAAAAAACCAGGAAAAAAAGGGGTTTCAGATGCATCTTGCTCTATTTAATCTTCTGTTTTAGAAGTGGGTGAAGAAACAGGATGCCAAAACACTGTGTAAAGCTCAGACATCTGAAGCAGAAAACAGCTTAGTTCCACAACATTTATGCTGTCAGAAATGTATTCACGAAATACTGAAATCACACGGCATGTTGGACACCAACAACAGTGACCCGAGCTGCAGCAGTTTTGTTTTTCTTTAAAACAAAACACAAAATAAAACCATGTCCCCAAAATGAAAAAGCAAACTAAGCCCCAAACGTTTAGCTAAACGCCATGGGGAACAAGCCAGGAGCAATTGCTGTTGTGCTGGGCATGGATCCACCAGGGCTCTGCTCCGCCGACCTTTCGCCTCTGCCCCTCGCCAGACAGCCAGCAGCACACAGAGCACTCTGAGGGCAGGAGTCCACAGCTCCAGCTGCTTCCTTCTGCTCCTGCTGCCACCACAATGTCATAACATTTCCTGACAGATTAGCAGCAAGCCCCCGAATCCTTTACTCCATCACTCTGCTCCTTGAGTCCCAGAAATATTTACATCCTCCTCTCTCTGTATTTCCAAACTTCTGCCTGAACCTTCCCCAAGAACATTCTGGGTTGTTTTGGTTTTTCTTTCCCGACAATTTATTAATCTCCCCTATCCTTGCCTCTTTGCCTGCAGCAATTACAATCAGAGGACAGCGATACAGAAGTGGCAGTGCTAAAAACAGATGCCAGCAGGAAAGCAGGAAACTGCAGAACAGGAGGATGGTTTTCTACAAGGGAGATGACAGCACCAGGAAAGGGTGGGGGGACACATGCAGACAGGACTGGCTGTGAATGCAAACCACTGTCTCAGCCATATTCACAGGTTCTTACCCCGAGTCCAAGACAGGACTCTGCAAGCCACAGGACCCTGCAAGCCACAGGACCAACCACCACAGCAAACTCTGACTTCATGTCAGACAGCTACCACCAGCAGCATGGTGCCACCAAACACCATTTCTACTGCTACAGACAGACACCAACAGCACTTTTCAAACAGATGTAGAAAACACGCATTATCGATCTGCAGGGGCTTTCTAATCACACACAACACAGGCACACCATCGACCTGTCATGAGATGGGATGCCAGGGCTAAATTGCTTATCCAGCAAAATCCACTCGTTTGTAAATCCACTTGGAGAAAGGTATTAGATTATGATTTGCATATAGGAGACTCTCATAACCACAAGTCTAGGCCCTTGATACTAGAAGACCACTATGAAACCACTGTGATATAGCTATGTGAGAAATGCACTTAAACATAAAAATTATATAGTAGGGGAGGCCTTACCATCTCATCTTGGGTAGGATCATTGTCAAAAATCTTCATAGGAGGAGGAAGAGGTGTGTGAGACTCTTCATCTGGTTCATCTTCTCCCCAACCTTTCTTGCTCTTCTGAAGAAAAGTTAAATATAATTAGAAACAGGGACAGCATATTTTATCTTTTCAGCTCAGTATTTTGCTGGATGGAGGGAATTGCAGGTAATGGAAGAGAAGCAGTAAAGACATAAGGTTTTGCTGGTTAATCCTGCTGCATCTTAAGGCTTACAGAAATATGGTTTATAGGTCACTTATGCAGCTAAGGCAGCTACATCTGCGTGCTGACAGAATAGTAGTTTTTTCATTTAAGTAAGAACTGTTCGATGTACAGTTTTAAAAATGTGTTTCTCTATTTATGTTCAGTTAGTATCTTCTGCATTTTTGGCATTAATTCCTCATTCACTTTATCAGAAACGTGCCATTCTGGTGGAGAACATGCCTGCAGAAAAACTGCAGGTTTAACTGTATAGCAGATTTAACAGAAACACGGCTATTTCTCTGAGTATTTTCTTTTATTAAGGAATTACACTGCCATTGTAGCATAAAGGTGATATGAAGCTCAGCAAAAAGTGGTAACAGCTGCTCAAGAATAACTTCCTTTCTTTCCCTGGCAGCTTTCTAATTGGCTATTAAAAAAACCTAGTCAAAGGACAATAATACATGCAAACTGTGAAATACCGTTCCTTATATATTCCACTGCTCTTTGGATGACAAAGCTGTTTGCAACAGAGCTTTAAACAATGCAATTTTATGTACCACGGGCTGTTCCCTCCAGACCCTAAGGGAATTGCATTTACTCAAGCATGACTCACACCCCACAGAGGAGAATATCCCAGATACACGGTCTTTCCTGCAATGAACACTAACAAACACCAACACACACCTCATCTGCGCTGTCTCCTTGAGGAGTGGTTTCATCTCCAGTCTTTGGGGAGCCCAGGTCAAAGCTCTTCCTGCCATCTCGCACCTTCTTTTGTTTCTTGATGTGGCTCTCGGTCTTCCCACTGTTCAGGCGGCGCACGGGGCTGGTCAGCCATTTCTTCAGGGTGTTGGTTGAGCGCTTGGGGCCCGGAGAGCTCTGGATGGAGTTGAGGGATGGCTGGGGTTGTAAGTTGGCCACTGAGTCAGACTTGCCCCCGTTGTCATTGGAAGAGACTGAATATGCTTCTGCAAGAAAACGGCGCAGGTGAGAGCTCATTCCAGCACCCCTCTGCTCCCCAGGGCACGTCAGGCGCTCGCAGCACTGAGCATGAGAACACAGCCTGCCTTGGGGAAAGGGTTTGTGACCTATGGACTTTATGCAAACTTTATTGCACACCAGAGAGAGGAATATGCCCTGCAATGGGCATTTCCCACAATCTCACACACCTCTCTTATTTCCTACCACACTATCTGTCCTTATGAAAGATCACAGATGGTGAAGTTTTTTAAATGCAGGTTTTTATTCAGGTTTTTTTTATGGAAGCCTGATTTTCATGCTAAGTGCTGAATTTCTCAGCTTCCTCCCACAATTTCATTGTGAATTGCCAGGAAGAAAATAAGCACAAAAAGTAGATTACTACAGGAGACCTGACAGACACCAACACATTGTCAGGTTCCAATTCCATAATTGTTTCTCAGCTGGTTACAGACCCCAATGACATGATTTAGTTAGACTGATTATTAACATTTGAAGCACCTTAAAATTATCTCTTTTGCCTCTGAAAACAATCTGTCAGAAGAGTTCACACATTCCCTAGAACTAAGCAACTGGAATGAACAATTACAAAAGACGACAAACTGTTCAAACCAAAGGCAACTCTCAATAAGAAGATACGAGACAGGCTTAAAACTAAAAAATAGTTTCATTATATGGAAGCAGGAGGTTCTGCTGAACGACATCCACCCTCAGTTACTGATACACATGTTCAGACTGGCACCTTAGAAAGGGCTGCAACCCTCCTTACTCCCCCCAAATGCAACAGACCAAAGATGTGCCAACGTCAGTAAGGCTTTAAAACCAAAACAAACAAGTTGCTCAAAGATTTCCCAGTTGCCCTTCAGGAACAAGTGACCCGCTTTCAACTTTCTGAAACCATGGCAAGGCAACTCCCTCCCCTCCCTATCCGGGACTGAGATGTTTAATCCCACACAGTTTAGGATGAAGATTTTCTTTTTTTTTTACAAAATTCAGACACTGTTGCACTCCTGTAAGAAACATCTCAGGCTGTACATCAGAAAGGAGCCAGCTGATGTTATCAAACATTTTTACATTGTTATCACTGAATCTTTTATCTGTTCCAGCAGAAACCAAAAACCGAAGTTACAATACATGAAAATAGACTGGTGCATCCAGATAATCTCAGTTCAGCAATAAATACAATTAGAGATGCTGGGTTGTACAGATGTTGAGCGAGAGCTACTCTCGTAGAGAATCATTACCTGTATTGTTTTAGAAGCCAGTTCCTGATACCTGCATGAAGAAATCATATCCCCTCTGGGCACAGCTGCTGCTTGCAGCTCTCTGTGCACGGAGCAGAGATTGCATCCTGCCTTGTCTACCAGCTTGCACAATGCAGACTATTAGAGTCAGAATATTTTATAGCCATACACAGCATCAGTCAGAAGTTGAACCAATAAATTATTACATACCTGAGGTCAAAAGTTAAATTTTAGAACATACAGGAATAATTTTAATAAGCTAGAGAGAAAGTCAAAAGTTCATTTTCCAGACAGGAAGAAAATCTCAATCATCTGCTTTTTGACAACAGGAGTGAGAGCAAGAGGAACTGGGAGGAGGACAGATTCCAGGTGGAGCGGATCCCAGGTGGAGCTGCTGGGGATTTTCTGGCATTCCTCTGTAAGGGCAAAGTAGCAGACTTATCTCCAAAAGGCCTGGGTTTAGCCAGCTCCTGCTGATGTTATTCCATGTACACAAAGTAGCGTTAAATCAACGAGTGCAAGATAGTGTTTGTCAGGGGCCAGCTTATCTCCCCCTCAATAGGCTTTGGATAGCTCTCCCTCGCAGGCTCCACGTGATGCTCTGCAAGTTTATCAGCGCGCCTTGCGTCAGCAAAATTCAGGGTTTCACGATGGTGGGTTTGATTTTCCAAGTGCCCTCGCACCCCATGCAGCACTGAAAGCCCCTCAGGCGGTGGGGGAAGCTTGAAGGTTCCTGGCCTAGGGGCTTTGCTGAGAGGAGTGCCCGCAGGTGCCTGCGCTCCTACCGCTGCTGCAGGAGGATTAACTTTGGGAATTACTGCAGCAAAGGGATCTGGGCTGCAGTCAGATGGAGAAATGCTGGAAGCAATAGCTCTGCGGGGCTGCCACTCCCAGGGATGATTTGGGGGAAGCTGCTGTATCATGGACTCATTGCCTTTGCTGGGAACTGGGCTTGGTGGGAGGTTGAGGAGAACCAAGGATGAGCTGATCTCACCACATCTCAGCTGATGTACAGAGAGGTTTTTACTACAGCTTGTAAGTAATGCAGTCCAACCCCCCACCTCCAGTCGACAGCACCTTGCCAATTTAACGTTTGGTAAGGGAAGGGAGCTGATAGAAGGCTAATGAAGCCTGAGACAACCCCAAGGGTTTGTTCCTGAGGTGGCAATCCTATCTCAGCCTGGTGGGCTTGAGGCAGGGCCAAATCCAGGAACCCCGATGGCTGTGAAGGGGCAGTGACCTCCCTTCCCAGCAGGGTCAGGCCCTTGCATTGCTGCTTCCCTCTCCTTTCCCCAGCAGCACAGCTGCAGCTGGGGCATGGACAGACACACAGCACCTCTCCTGCCACCGCACTCTTTGCTCAGCTGTCCTGGGGAAGTGACGGTCAGTAATGCTGTCATTCCTAGGAAGACAGCATGTGGGCAGAAACAGCCCCAGTCCCAAGCTGGCCCACAGCCCACCCTGCCTGTTTGCAATAATTTTGACACCCAGAGCCAGGAACCCCCTGCAGACTGAACATCAGGGTTTCAGAGCCATCAGCCATGACAGAAGCCAACCCACAGCTTTCCAGAGGGAGGCTGTTACACCGTCAAATGATCCCACCTGAAAAAGGCTCTGGATTTTCCTGCTCAAGGTCATGCCTTTGGTGATGAAAAAGGCTGTTTACCAAAGAGTTACTACATGTTGGTCATGCCATGCAACTCTGTCAGATATGAAGTCCCCTTCTTTCTCCTTGTTTGCTGAACTGCCCTGGCTCAGCACGGTAAGGCATCTGGGACAGAGCCCACGCTTTGCCTGGCCTATGCAGCCCAAGACTGGAAACACGGCCTTATGTTGCCTGGTAAGGCAGTCTCTGCTGGCTGGGCAATAGGCAGGGAGGTGGGAGAGAAAGGCTGGCATCAATCTCCCTGCTCCACAGCCACCATGAGAGCCCTTTGATGGTAGGTGCTGATCTCTGCCCACACCCCACATTGGTACAAAGCACTCCCATCCCATCATCCCAATTCCCTCCGCTACCGAACACGCAGTATCCAAAAGCCACACTGAGAGTCCACACACAATATTCATAACCTTTTCTTCTTTTTCAAAGGAACTGCAAATTTGGATACATTTGTGAGCAAGTCACATTTGCCTTTTGCCAGCCCTGCTGAGAATGATTTCCTTGGCACATAAAGCAGGTCACAGCGACATGGTTGCAGAGGAAGGACTGGAGCTCAAGGAAGAGCAGAGCTCACAAAATGAGAGAAAGAAACATGAAACACAAAAAAATCTGCCAGGAAAGACCTTGCAGACAAACTCCTCAGCCACATGAGCTCTGCTTCTGCGGCACATATGGCTACAAACACATTAATCATGACACTCGATACTGGCCCGAGACCCAGACACCAGGTGGATCAAGCGGAAGAGGAGGACACGTTACCACGCTCTTCTTGCAAAGCACTAGCACAATTGCGCTTTTCAAGTTGCATTAGTAGAGCTCTTTGGAAACACAGTTTGCTTAAGAAAAGCCAGAGAGCTTTTGGGAAAGATGCAGCAGCTGTCCCCACACTGCAGCGGGTCTGCCCTGAGGAGCTGTCCTCCCACCAATGTCCCAGGACACACATCTAAAAAAAGGTATTTGGTGAAGCAAAACGGGTGTAAGGAGATCAGCAGACTCGTGTGGCTAGATTGATTTCCTGGCCAAACCATTCATTCAGACAGAAGAAATGATGGTTTCCAAAACACTCCTAAGAAAACCTCCAAGAAACCTCTGGCAAGAGGACTGTGAGAGATACTCAGCCAGACCAAAGGGCTTTAACATTCAGAGCTTTTGCACTGCTGCAGCCATGAAATGTTTGTTGTTGTTGGTCAAATGAACAGACATCTGTAAAAGCACAGCTCTTGTACTTGAAAAATAGAAGGTTCCAGTTCTGTGCAACCTCGGGTGAAAAGAAAAACAAAAATTTCTTAGACCTGGTTTTAGAGGCACAGTAATATTCTCATTTGAGTCAGTAGGAATTACTATTGGAACATAAATGCAAGGCATTTTATTTTTACCTCCCTGTTCCCCAGAACACACATGGGAGGGGAGGTTTGTCTGATCAGGCTCAGGCAGCACCAGACTCCTTTGCAGGACCTCAGATCTCTAACAGGGAAAGGAAAGGCTTCTCAGAGCAACTCTGAAGAAAACATTACTCTTCTCTATTAGATGCATAATAATGACAGATCATAAAGGATAGGAAAGAAATATGTGTCCATAACCAGAAGATAATACAGAATATAGCTATGAAAACAGGAGACTAGAGCAGGGCACAGTCTTGCTTTAAGTGAGGTGAATCCTCTTCTGATTTATCTATGGCTCCATTTACATCCCAGAAAAACAGCCTGAGAGAAAAGGATTTTTCCACAGACGTCAAAGAAAATGAGCCAGAATGGGAACTCTGAAGTCCTAGTAGCATGTGCATTTAAATCAACAGGTTTTTTTTACAGAGATAATTCCACTTGTGAATGAAAGCCAATAATGGTAATCTGACTGATGGGCACATAAATCAGCTCTGCTGCACTCAACAGAGCCCATTTTCCACATTTAGTGGTTCCTGTAAAATAACACTTGTGCGAAGACAGAATTTAATCAGATGTGGGTAAAAGACTTGGTCTTTACTTGAGTAAATTTCCTAAAGAATGGGAATCTCCATCCCAAAACTTATTGGAAAGCAGGAATCTTCTAGACTCATCCTGTGCACAAACAAAGCCTCTGTGTTAGTATTTCATGCTAAACAAACAAGATCCATCTAAACCATCAAATGTACCCTCTCCTGTCCTTTTCAAGAGCACCTCCATGATCATCCAGGCTGCAGGTTCCAGGTGACAGTTCTCAGCCTCTTGAACCTTTATACTACCCCTTGGGAAATGCTGCTTTGAGAGCCCCCTCGGATCTGCTCAAGGGATTCAGGACTAAAGCTCTACCTGATGGATGCAAACATGGCAGAATGAGGTATGAACACTGCTCCTTTGGTCTTTTCTGTGCTTTTGTATTAAATGTCCAAAACATGCTCAGTGAAACGTTTTTTATTGGCACGAGTCAGAGTTACAAAACTTTGTGGCTGAGGCAGATGACAGTACCGATCCTGGTTTAAGTGTTGGAGCCCATTCTGCCTGTAAAACCTGGCATGGATTTTGTTCGGGAGGCAAGAACATTAGGACAATACAAAGTCACTTTACAGCTATTCCTCTAGTGAAAACGCTAGGTTTTAACAACACAAATAATGTATTCTACAACCTCTAATGTCAACAGATAAGTTGTCTCCTCAGACACTGCCTCTGAAACAGGCTCTGGGGAAGAATGTAAGTGAAAACAAGGAAATTTTCAGTGCCCATGTCAGACAAAGACAGAGGACAACTGGCTTGAAAAGCCCTTTAGATTAGAAGTACATTAAACTTTCGCAATGGAATTGCAAAACGTGCCCTGGAGACTTCCATGGCTCCCCATCTGCTCCCAGCTCTGCTCAGCCGCTCCACACGTGTCCAACCACAGACCTGCCCCGTGCTCCAGCTCGAGCTAAAAATGAGATGGGACCGTGTAGGAGAGAATTTCACACCAGAGGGTAAAGACACGTTCAAACTATGCCATTGATATCTAAATGCAAATTTTGTTCAGAGATTCAAATGCTCTCCCTAACTTCATAATCTCCTGAAAATGAGCAAATTGAAAACGTTCAACTGAATTTTCTGTTTGTGTCTTGGGAGTATTATTTCAAGCTTCAAGCTGGAAGTAACATCAAAAGGTACAAATCAATCTGGCAAGATTCTCACAACTCCATTTACATGGATGAAATTACTTCTATCCAAACTCAAGAATAATGGTATGGAGTTAAATATTTTATAAAAAAGTTTCTAGTCCAATAGAGAAAGCAGCAGACATATTGGACAAAGTTTCTGATCACTGTAATGTAAAACCTCAAAATCTGACTTTCTGTTTCACTGCCAAGCATGCAAACATGACTAACTTCCAAAAAGAACACGGGAAAAAAAGGACTAGAATCTAAATTAATCACACAACATTCAGAACACACTGTTTTGCTATTGAATAGCTGGCATTTCTTGGAAATATGAAAGAAGAGCTGCTTCGAGATAGAGAATGATCTCCAGAACTCCCTTTAACCACACTGCGAAGCAGGGGATGCTCCTGAGGGATTCTGCATATGGGTTTTGACTTTGGGAAACAGTCACAAATCTGTTGGCTTCAATATTCACCTTTGTGATCATCACTTCCAGGTTGAAACCTAATGTGAGGAAAACAAGCACTGACCCAGCTGGGGTGAGTAAACACTGTCACTTGGAGCCACTCATTTTTGTGGCAGGCAGCAGCTTCACCTCCTGCTCTCGGCAGTCAAGGAGCTGTGCACGCTCTGCCCAAGGGCGATGCAGAGTGGGACACGCCCCGTAGGAGCCTCTCTCTTTCCATTAACTACAGAGGGAGTCCGAGGAAATCATACCCTCAGCTAAATTTAGTTATTGTGAATCCCCTTCCCACGTTTGAGTATGCTTCATACCAGGCCGATCTCGCAGCAGGGAATGATTAGCTGAAGTTAAGCATCTGTCAATTCACTTTAATGAGCAATAACTTGTGGCAACCTGCCATTAGCTTCAGTTGAATAGCTTTTATTTTTAGCTGGTGTTGCTCAGATGCAGCTTCCATCCAACATGTGCTGGGAAAGCTGACATCCCAAAGTAGTCTCCAGGTCTTCATTGTGCCAGTCGGAGTGTCAGGGCTCAAGAGCTGCAGTTCCTGGAGGTCAGAGAAAAGTCACTGCAGTTCTGGGAAAGTTTCAAAGAGTGAGATAAAACCAAAAGCCTGGAGAAACAGCACAGAGGCGCACGGTCCCCAGAGACCTTGCAAGAAAAGTTACTGAAATCCTGAGAGCATGCTGAATGAGTGAGCTGGGTCTCCAGGGAGAGAAACAGCACAAGGGGAAGGCACAGAGAGAGAGAGCCTGCTGAAATAAAGCATGACTTCAGTACTGTCCAAGAGTGCTTAGTGAGAGGAACAAATGCAGAAGTTCTCTTGTATCTGCTGCTTCATGTGGATCTAAGCTTTTATCAGCGGTGACCGTACGGAGGGCAAGGGGAAAAGAGCAAGATGACTCCTCAAGTGAATATAGGGCAGGGTCTCGTTTCCTACAGATGAGCATTTAACTCAGGAGCTGCTGCACCTGAAAGCAGAACATCTCTTTGTGCCTCCAAAGAGACCCTCAGGAAAGTGTTCAACTCAGCCCCATAGCACCAAGCAGTTGAAGAGTAGCTGAGACACCTGCAGTCCCTCCCTCTGGGTGTCCTGCTCTGAAATGGGTTTCCACAGAACAGCTTACAACTGTTATGGGTACATTAGAAGTACATTAAACTTTCGCAATGGAAACTTCACTGGTTGGAGGTTTGAGCCTTTTTGTCTCCATGTATCAGCCTAATTCATCCTGCTTCAGAGCCTCATCTGATCCCCCACATAAGCTGCTGTGAGTTCACAACAAGAATAATAAGAGAACAAATATTCAGAGTGAATCCACCAACCTGTTGGTAAGATACTCCTAGACAGCTCCTATCCTGAAGTACTGTGAGACAGAAGTCAAGGCAGGGCAGTAACATACCTTCAAGGGAACCTTGAAGCAACAGCTTTTTAGAATAGGCTTTTTCTGAATAAAACGGTGTAGAAAAGCTCAGAAATAAAGCAGTTGCTCCACACAGCAGAGCTGGAGGCCAGACGCAGTTATCTGTGCAGACTTGATTTCATTCACCCATTCTCTTGCCTCGAGTTTGTGCCCAGCAGATGTCCTGGCCCAGCCCCGAGCACAGTGACAGCAAGTCCAACATCTGCTGGGAGTGCCCATCGGAGCAGCCTTCCCGTAATGCCTCACAGCTGGGTGAGCAGACTGCTGAAGTCAAGAGGCACACATTTCTTTAGCAAAGAAAGGAAATAAAAAGTCAAGACTAACAAGATCCAGAAAGGGCATGCTTTTTTTTTTTTTTTGAACAAATCAACATTTATTTCAATGTAGTGAAACAACTCATTGAAGCACTTCTCTCAGTTCTACTTTACATTTTGTATTTACACTCTCCTCATTCTGTGACAAAAATAAAATAATCTCCGACCCTGAAGTTTCCAGAATAAGTGTTGCTAGCAGCAAAAATAACAAAGCTCCAAACACAAAGCAAAAATGCCCCTTGAAATATTTTGATAGGAGATTTTTGCATGTTCCATAAAAAAGTTTTAACCCTGAACCTTTACGAAAAGCTGTATGGGATGACAAGGAGGAAAATGTCATGTTTGAAGCTGAACGAGAGCAGCATTTGCTGGCCTTTGCAAGTACACTGTTACTTTTAGCATAAGGAACTGGGAAATACTTAGACACCCACATAGAAGCAGACTTTTTAACTTTGATCAAAGCAGTTCTGCTCTTCTGGGAGCGTAAGGGTACCCAGAGTTGGCAAATGCCATCTTTTATCCTGGATGTTGGGCACAAAAACAAACTTTATTACACATGGTTTCCAAGCAGCTGTTAGTAAAACACAAGCCTTATTCTTTTGTGAAGTGTCAAGGGTCAGCTTCATTCAGCAGCTTCCAAATTGAGCTACTGTAAGAATTTTGAAGTAATTCTCAGTTAAATGACATCATTGCTAAGGTCAACTCTGCCTTATACTTGAAGCCAGCAACCTCTATGACAAGGTGGACCATTCTGCTAAATGGGGAGAGAGGAGGGAAGACAGTGATATTTGAGTATCATATTTAAGTCTCCCTATCTCAAAGCCAACTGTGGCTATGTACACAAACAATTCTCCATGGAAACAACAGAAGAGTATCAGTGACAAACTTGGAATTGGAAAAATAAAAAAGGCAAGAACAGAACCCAAAGCTTTTTGAGATAGGAAGAAAAACTGCATGTTGAGAAAGAAGGGATTGGTCATTAAACTTTCCAGGCACACAGAGGGCTCGGAAAGCACAGAAAACAAGCAGAACAAACAAACACAACTGTGTGCATCTTAGCGTCAGCTTCTTTTGCCAAATGCAGTAGCTTCCAACATTCAGCAGCTGTCTCTTGCTTTCTAGTGCTGTGGAGTTCTCTTTGGTACTTGGAGGCTGTGAGGAGCTCCGGGCAAAGAGAAAGTCTTTGTCCATTTACCAACCAATTCCAAAGGCGCTGATCTTGAATAACTTTACTAAGCAAGAGTGACACAGATGTCTAGGAAAGGGGGCTTTTCTCCTAGTAAAGTTGTGGTAGGTGCAGTGGAAACCCAAGGCAATCTACATGCTTGTCAATTTGTGCCTAGGTAAGAACAGAGTCCTCCATGAACGTCTCTCATTTGTTCACTCTTAAATTATTCAGGCTCTGACAGCCCCTGAAAAGAAAAGAACGGAATAAGGATAAGTTGCAAAAGTGGTGCAGGGCAGGAGCGGACACCACGTAACCACCAAGAACAACGAGGTTGGGGTGTTTGACGACAGACACACTGCAGCTGCAGCCTCCAGGGCTGGTGCCCAAAGCAGCTTTCTCCACGCCCTCGTCCTCCAGAAATAGCAGCAGAAAATACAAGCTCACAGCAAAGGTACTGGTTGGGATGAATTAAAAGAAGTAATGAATGAAGTCAATGCAAACAGCGGTTTGGAAATAAAACACACAGATAAGAACTGCTGGTGCTTGTGATGCTTTGCTCTTTGAACACAGCACAGGGAAATGGCTAAGCAGCTCAGGGACTTTTAACTGCACACTCAAGACTATCAGTTAGGCTTGTGGGAAGCTTTAATTAATTCAGCTTAAGTAGCAAAACCAGAACACCACTTGCTGTCCCATATAACAGGCTCACGCGATCTGCATCTTGGTTTCTCGTTTGACAGCTCGGCAGGGAGCAGCTCTGTGAGGAAGCTTCCCCGTGATGCCAGTCAACAAGTTTATCAAATTTCAGGTGACAAAGTCACTACTACACTCTATCTGCGTCAGCAAGAAAGATGGACAGGAACTTGAAGTCTTAGGAACCATCTGCTACATGGGAACAGGAGAACTCTCTGCAGCACCCTGCCGAGGTCTCAGCCTTCTGAAGCTGTGCCACTGCCTTGACCCGGACACCAGCCTTCCCAGTGAGGCTAGTCCTAAGAAACTGATTGATTGTGACTTCTGAAGAGCCACACAGAGCCACCCACAGCTTTTATGGTGCCTACATCATTGCTCCTTACCAGCAGCCTCCTTATGGAAAAAAAAAAAATTTACATCCAGCTTTGCAGAGATGTGGAGAGGTGCCCTGCATAAACGGCTTCATTCCCTTCTGCATTACTGAGTCTCATGGCAAACAGCTGTAAAAATGCTCTACCAAAACATGCCTAATAAACTTGCATTACAAAAGCCATCTTCACTATTGCTGGGTGGTTGCTTTCTTTTGGCCCCATCTTTCAAAGGAATCAGGAAAAAGAAACACTTACTTGAACACAACAGCAAGGATTAGTCTAGCAGCAGAGGCTCTCTGATTCCAGAAAGGCTTTGTTGAATACAGGTGACCTGTTACTGCATTTTAAGATATCTAAACACAGACATCACCTGCCTGATAGTTTAGTATCTCCAGGACAAGTGACTGCAGTGAATACTGAGCAAGCACCAGCCTTTGGATGTTTGTCTGGAGCTTGCCTTGCTGTAGACTTGTCTTAGACACACTGCCAGATCAAATTTTACAGCACCACAGCTCTGAGCAGCAACTGCCCCGCCACAAGCAGCCTGGAATGTTCGAGCCTGGGTAACTTCTCTGATACTAAGACAAAGTCAAGTAAGATGCTGCTCTCAGCTCAGCACCTGTGCCCTGGCAGGAGCTGTGCTCTGCTACTGTGGATCAGAAGTTACCACTAACATTCAAAGCATTTGCCTCCTTCTTGCCTAAAGCTATGATTTTTCTTCTGCTGTCCTAGAAAGAATCCCTGTTGATTAATATTTATTCCATTTCCTAAAGAAATCTATTCAGCCTCCACATGCTTCAGCTGAAAGCGATGTTTGAACATTGTGTTGATCCTCAGAGTTCAAACTGCAGAAGGTACAAAGAATACCAGACTTGAGGCACTTCAATGGTATTCACTGTGAATCATCATTTTACACTGTACCATTCAGACACATTTGGATCTAAAACACATTTCCATTTCTAATTAAAACAGATTACCATCAGTAACTAAAGAATGTCTTAAATCAGAATCCCTAGGCCATAAAAGCTAATTGCACGATGCTAAAACTGGATTTCAAAAATATACATATTATACCCCCTGCAGGATTAATTAGGCAACATCTCTTCAAAAGAGTTCTAAAAAGTGTATTTATTCAGCATGCGGTGAAATTACACCGGTTGTGCAACACTTCCCATGGCCTGCCTTGGCTCATGCTCCTGGGGCAGCGGAGAGCTGGGGCCTTGTTCATCAGGGGTTCCCAGCATGGACAAATTGGATTCAGGACTGCAGTTGATGAGCAGGGACACATACAGGAGCAGGAATGGCTGCTCTGGCCGCAGTCAACCGGCACAAGGAACAACGTGATCTCGGGTATGTGCATGATGTGCTCCCCAGGACATGCAGGCCTCCAAAAAGGCTGAAATCAACTGGTCCATATGAATCTGGAAGCTCTAACTGCTGATGATCTGATGCTCAGTTGATCACTGGTTTCCTGTGTGACCTCAGGAAGGTTCTGAGCACCCACTGAGCTGTAATGTGTTTTCAGAGAGGTTGCGGCTGTACCGCGTGTCTTGGGGATGTGAGAAACCTCTGCTCACCAAAGATGCACGTGCCTTATGAAGGGATGAGAAAAAAACCCAACAGAGCCTAAGAGGCCCTTGGCTGCTACAGTCTGTAGCTGTTACTGTCAGCAAGCCTCAACTGCATGAAAAAGTGTCCTCAGAGGATTTAGCTGTAGCTAGGCATGTGCCACTCCCAGCTTTCTTCTGAGCTGCTTGCTCCATGTGAAAAATGGACATGGAAAAATGCTCAGAAAACATAACAGCAGATACCTCCATGGTCACTAAATCCAGCCCCTAATCACCACAGGCCACAGTCCATCACTTTCCTAAACTTTACTTTAATGTTTTCTTGTGCAAGTGAACAAGAGATCTTTGCTCAAAACTCACGTATAGACTGTACTTGTGCTTTCCTGTACACAGCAACTTCAAGTTTCCATGTTTAATTTACAACCTTCCAATACAAGAGATAATAATCCCCACCAAAAACCACCTACTGGTTCCCCAGGATGATGTTTGCTAATGGGTTTCCAGGACGTCTGGCTCCCAGGCTTCACCCCTTTATGGAACTTCACAGCCTGGAATGTCATTTTGCAGGGGATCTGAGATTTCAAAGCTGTTGAGCTGTGCCAGGACTAGCAATAGCTATACCACATTGGACAACCAAGTGCACTATGGGGTGCAGTAAGGGCAACAGAATAGCAGTTACTAACTCCTCATGTGGCAACACAAAACAGGAGACACACTTTTTCCATCTTCCAAAAGTAGCCACGGTTTCTGTACAGTAAAGGAGCACCCACAACCATTGGGAAGTACTGGGAGGTCAGGGAGTAAAATCCAGTCAGGACTTTCTGTAACATGATCTTACGTGTGCTACATTATCAAAAAATAAATGACAAATACATGAACTGAAGTGTGTGTAATGGGTCTCTCCCTATCAAAGAGAAGAAACCCCATGGCTGTTCTATTATTAACTGCTGTAATTCAGCTTGCAGGTTCTATTTTTCATCTCATTAGAACTTCACTGGAGACATTTTCATATTTTGTCCTAATTATATGAAAGGAGCCCAGGTGATGGTGTGATTCCCAAGTTCTCAGCCTGCTGGGGAGAGCATTGTGGGGCTGGTCCAGGACAGAGGCTGAAGGACTGCGAGGCAGGTCGAACTCAACAGAAGCCCCAGTGGGATGCACTAACTACCTTTAATTCAAGGACTGCTTGGTGTTTCAGCATAAACAGCCACATCAAACGACAGGAGCTAAGAGCAAACACATTAATTTTTGTTTTGTGGTTTTCCAATGGCAAGGAATGGTCAAGGGAGATGATTTCAAGCTTATCTCATTAGAGGTAATCTCATTATTTTCTAATAATTCTTTACATGTCCTGAAGTCCTACTTGTGATCTATGCATCTTTTTTAAGAAAACAGCCAGATGTGCTTCTATAGTTATATTAAAAGGTAACATGACACAGAATTGTGTGATGCAATATTAGCAATTGAACAGTTCTGCAATAGCAACTGATGCAGCGGCTAAACTGGCAGAAAATTGGATTTCCTTACTGAACTGAAAACCACAATATCTGTAATCACTACTGCTGTAATCACTAACTGCCCAACCAATTCCTCTCTTTGGAAAAGAAATTGCAACTTTTGCCAAATATGAAAATGTTTTCATAAAGCCTGTTAACAGACCAGAATTAGACTGAAACGTAACGGTGTTCTGGTGTGCTTGAGAAGTATCTTGATGCTATTTTTAGACTGAAAACTTTGGGAGTTTGGGGGTTTTAAGTTTGAAATGATAGATTAGTTTTCCCAATACACACAAAAGTTTTAACAAGGTGTGTGCTGAAACATAACAGTTTGGGAAGAAACCCAAACAAAATCCTTCTGGGGTCATGTGAAATAACTGCCCTTTTTGTTTCACTTCAAAATGGATAGATTTTATTTCAGCATCCGTGCATTGAATTCCTGAACAATACATCTATCAGGCACTTATTTTATAGGAAAACAGCATGTTTAATTACCTCATGTCTTTGCACTGAACAGGGAGTTACCAAAGCTATATTTTTCACAATTATCTGCTCTATTTTCCTTAGAATAAAGTCTCCCTTCTTCAGGTTTTTGACAAGAGAGTAAGGCTTTGTGGGTTCTTATATGCTCCTTGGAGTGAATGGGAAGTTTTGGAGCTTTGCCTGCATAAAAGCAAATCCCATGCTTCTTTAAAGCTGGATGAATTTATAAAAGTAGAAAACAACACAGCAATCTGAATAATAAGGGGTGCCACCATGTATTCACCCCCAGACCAGCAACTGAAAGCTGATGTTTATAGAAGCTCTTGCTATCTCTTTTTCACACATGAATTAATATCTGAAAGTTTATTTTCTGTACTACTTTTTGTTGCATCCTCTATATAACCACATGTCAAACGACTGCAAGATTAGTCACAACAGGGAGACATGAAGCCAGAGGATGAGGCGGTAGCTTGTATCAGGAGAGTTAGAGCTGTCTAGAAGTGCACGTAAGTTTCAAGAGAAAAAATAGTAACAGTATTATTGCTTGGATCTTGGAAACTGAGAAGAAGTTGCTAAAGCATCTCAACACTGGCACTGACATGACAAACATTCAATTTACAGAAAGTGGCTGGTGGCAGATGAGAACAATGAGCACAAAGTGCAGCAACCAGCACTTCTGAAAACCTCAAACCTCCTGCGTTCTTGGACACTTTATATTTGACAGTAATACAGACCCACTGAAAATGTGACCTGCTGTATCAATGAACAAGGTTCCCATCCTGAAGAAACCTTCCTGCAAGCATTAAAACTAAGTAATCCTAAAATGAACTCACTGTCCCCCCAGCCTGCCATGGCTTCTCCTTTGACTGTCCATATTTAGAGGTTACTCATCAGCCCCAGGACTTCTCCTGAAGTCCTCCTATGTGTCATTGCCACACAAATGCTAAGAGGTTCAGAGTAGTGAGTCTATTTACCCCAAAAGACTGGCATGGGGACTGTCAGTCATGCTTTTGGGACATGCTCAACCGAGGACCATGTGTCAGGAGGGTGTAGAGCAGGTGTGAGAAAGCAGTTTCACACCAACAAAAAGAGTGACCTGGTTTTTTTTTTGCTAATAGTATTCACCTTGTCACGTTAATCCTGCTTGCTCAACTGAGCAGCATTTTCATCAACTCTTTTGTCCCTTTCAATAACTCTCTGCTATGACCTTCTCTGACTCCTGACTCAGCCTGCAGAGGTGGGAAAACACAGGACTTGGAAGAGATGTTCCTGTCATGGGCTAACCAGTTTTCTCTTAATAGAACTGGAAGGAAATAACAACAACTCTCACAAACCTCTCCACAGCCATTTGCTCATGAATTTGCCAGGACAAAGAGCAGAGCTCAACTCTGGCATGAGAGGGAGAGAGACTGCCTACAGAGGACCAGTACACTTGATCCTCTTGACTTTGCTGAGATTCAACTAATGAGCAACAGATGGACATCACCCAAGGACTTTATTTGGGGAACCTAACAATTTCCTCATATTTTTCATTCAAGAAGGACCAGGAAACTAAGCAAGCTTTGGTTGACACCCTTAATTTTACTATTGTTTTCTCCTCTGCCGCAATTTTGACAGAGCTGCTTCGGCCATGCATTCCATTATGCTTTACACAGTGCAACCATGGTTCAGCCTGAAGCACTAAATAAAATATGTTCAAATTAGGAAATGTTAAGGGCTTGAATATATTACTGCAGATCACTCTCTTGCTAGCACTCAGCACAAAGGTACCAGTTCCCTTAGCAAAGCCCTGCAGCTTCCTGTAACAGTGTCAGCACCTTCTATAAAAAGCACCATCAGGTCTTACTTGTTACCTAATGAAGAAATAAGTTTTATTAATGTGCTGTTGACAGCCCTTGTAATGATGCTGGTTTTCCTAACTTCCAGTTAAGGCTCTGTTTCTGCCCAGCTAGGAAAGATGTACAGGGTGTCTGGCTGAACCCGCATCACTGCACAGAAGTCACCAACACTCTGTCAAGACAAGCTTTCTTTGTTAAACTTACAGCAAATACCCAGTAACAAAGATTTAGGCAAGAAGAGGAAAAGGAAGGAAGGCAAGAAAAAGAAGACAGTAAACCCGAAAATTGCAGAAAGAAGACCAAAAGTGTAGGAGATAGGACAAGCTGGAGGGACAGAAAATTTAAAATAAGAGGGTTACCAGGAGCTTAGCACAGACAGAAACCCACTCAACCTTTCAATTTTAACACCCTGAGATTTAAGGTTTGATGTTCAGATTAAGTTTCTTTTGTTCTGAAATTAAAAGTTTGGATAAAACCTCAAGCAACTGCTCGAGGAGGCAGAGGATGAGTTCTTTATTGAAGCCAATACAGTGCATCCATTTAAATCCATCCTCCTGGTTTCTGGCTACCCTCAAGTAGAAAGTGTACTATATTCTCACCTGAAGCCACACTGCGGCCACGTAATATTACTCAGCTGAACTCTTAAGTTTTTCTGAAAATTGGTTACTTTTAACCACAGACCCTTTTCTTTGTCTGTACCTGGTACACTCACAGCCAGCATCTCAAGTCTAATAGATGTGCTCAAAGAAAAGCATTTCCTACACCTTGTTTGTGCTTTCCACCCTCTTGGTGTCCCTTAGGGCTGTGAGACCACAGCACCCTCCAGTTTGGGTTAGAATTGAGTGAGTTGAACTACTGCAAAAAAATGTCCTCTAAATAAGGCCCCAGGTTTAAGGCAGCACACAGAATTTAATTTTCAGGTTAAATCTGAGTTACTGGTTAGTCTTTACATCTCCCTGTGCATCAGAGCCTGGAATTTAGTCTCCACCCAATGTCCATGTTCTCACTCACTGATGAGCTTCAGACCCCTGTGCAGAAGGTAGTGCAGAGGAACAGCACTGACACACTGGACTTGGCTCTGTGCTTAAAGGCAACAAAGTTTTGATCTTCTCACTTTCAAGGCATGCAGCTGACCATTTGCTTTAGAAAAGACATTTCACAAAGCAGGAATCCCTCCCATCTCTTTATTTTCCATCATTTCCCCACTTTTAAAGTAATCTCTAATCTGAACCACACAGATAACTGAGGAGATAAACTTCGTGTTAAAAAAGATAGGGTATATTCAATTGCAAATCTTAGGCTGATTTCTAAGGAGAATTCAATGGCTTTCTAACTATCAGCAGACCATCAGAATTTGAAGCCTCTTCCCAGGGACAGTTTTGCAGCATTAGGAAGCATCCTGTTACACTAGGTGACTTTGTACTTCTGTGTTTAGGAGATACGGCAGAAAGCCTTGCTTGCTCACTCTTGGCTTAGTAAGGCCACTGGCCTAAAGGCTATGCAAGTGTACTGCTCCTAACTACCCCTTTTTATGGCTGGAAGCAAGTGACAGACTCTTGCTCTGAGGCACTCCTATATTAGGATTCGTATCTCTCTATACTGCAGAACAGAGAAATAGTCCTTATTTAGTTCCTGCAGGCAACTGTCGGGGTCAGAGTAAAATTGCAAATGGTACTAAGTGTCACTTGCTTTCTCTGGATGAATCCCAACAGCTCTGTACATGGGCAAAGCTGACAGGATCAGAAACTCACCGAGAGAAGCAAGCAAAAAAGCAGCATCAAGATCTCTACTGCTGCAACAGACAGTAGAATACTAATGCAAAAGAGTTTGAGTCATCTGTCAAAATCCTTCAGAGAAATGCCCAGTTACACAAAACTTACGTATTTCACTATACACAGGGGACCTCGGGTTTGGGTTTTTTCAGCTCTGCATTATTGCTGCTATTTAGGAGATCAAGCATCCACATCACTTCCAAGCTCCATGAAAAGCAATGATGCAGCTCATACCCACTACGTGAGCACAAAACCTGTGTTTGACAAAGACTGCAGGCTCATTTTCCCTATTTCTCTCACTGGACTGCTCTTATTCACACAACAAAACCTACTCAGTTACTGCAAAAGATCAAGATACATCAGGCACTGACACCAAGAAAAAGCAGAGACAAATTTCCAAAGGAGAAGGCAAGGTCACCTATGGGGCAGCACTGAGAATAGTTCCGAGGTGCTTCACACCCATCTTAAATACAAACTTCAGTCACCTATTTGCACTGCAAGCCTGAGACCAGTGCGAAGCCCTGGGATGAACAGTGTCCCCTCCCCCCGGTGATCGCTGACAACACAGAATACACGAAGTTAGAGCTTCAAAGGTCTGGTTGCCACATTAAAGCATCTCCAAGCCTAATGGCAGAAGCTGCCAACAAGGGCACACTGATGCTGTAATCTGGAGCACCTGAATCCCTTGTCAAATGTCAGGTTTGATACCTGCTTAAATTCAGGGAGTATTTCCACCATCTCTGGTTTTCTTTAATAAATACAGCATGACAGACAGCCTTTTAGAACTTTTCGCCCAAAGTTTACAACCAAGAACAAGAAAATAGTAAATCAATCTGTATCGCAAAACACCTTTTGTTACCGACCCAGTAAACCAGAACTGCAAACATAGTTAACATTTCAACCCGAGAGAGAAGAGCCAGCTGTTTCCCCTTCCCCCTTCCAGAGACGTCTGTAGGCAGGACAGGCAGCAGGGAGACTCTAATCCATTAGAATCAACATTTTCAAGACCAGAGCTCTGTCAGAGAGCTTGAATACTGCTCCAGCCTGATGCATGGGCCAACACATTAAAGCACAGGCTGTCCAAGAGACTTGGCTTTCATAGTGGTTTAGTACCACAGCCTTTCTGCAGGCAGCCCTACCCCTACAACCAGATTACATGTTCCTCCTTAAAGGCTGCAGAACAGCGGGGTGTTGTGCATTGACCTCAAGAATCACTTCCTTGGCATGAAGTGGTGCGTTCTCTCCAGGCTAAAAAAGATCACATCTTACGAAGTAGCGGCAAACTCCATCACCAACTAGTTTGCTGCTGTCACCACATAAGCATGACTAATTCAATAACTGGGGAAAGAGGACTCCTGCATTGCAAACGTGTGCCTCAGGAAACGAGTAGTCCCACCCGTCCTCAATGTCATCTTTATCTGCTCTTGATTTGGGTTCCAGAGTTACAAAAAATCCTGCATTTGAGAGAGCTTTAGTTATTTTTTAAAAAAAGAAAGACACAAAACAAAAGCCAAGTTTTGTTCAGGACATTTTGCTTGGCCATTCAGAGAACAGGAAACATCGAAATACCACAAGCAGATCTTTGAAAAACCTCACATTATCCAGAACAAGTTCAAGAGCCATACCGCAGCATAAAGAGTGCAGGCTGCGAACCCTTCAGTCAATGCATCTGAGCTGCGCTGCTCCACATAAAAGCCAGATTTTGATTTTATTTTTACAAGGCACTCCAGCTGCCCTGGCTTTCCCACATCCCTCTCAGCATTTCAGCTCAGCCAGCTTCCCCAGACCTTCCCCCATCACCATTCAGAGATTTGTGAACTGTGAGAAACAGATGTTCTCCAAGCATTTTGCTCGTACTCGAGCCCAAGAAAGACTAGAAAGGAAGAGGGGGGGAGAAAATAATTTAAGCAAATATTTCTCTTGACCCTACAGTCCCAGGGTGTTTCCTACCAGCAATGACAAAATGTAAAAACTATAACTGTAAAACTGTACCAACTCCAGCCCTCTCGCTCGCCGTGCCCGTTACCGGCTCACCCGCCGCTGTCCCTCCGCTCTCCCGGGGCCGAGGGCACCGCTGTCCCTCTCTGTCCCCGGGGCAGCTGGCGGAGGGACGCTGCCCTGCCGAGGGCACCGCTGAGCCCCCAGCCCCCCAGCAGCCCCCCGGGACAGGCTCCCCACCCGCGGGCCCCACCGACCTTTGCAGGCGCAGCAGCAGCACTTCGCCAGGAGCCATCCTACACCGGAGCGGGCGGGACAGCCGCGCCTGCCCGCTTTCATGCTGCCTTCGGGCTGCTCATGGCAAGGAGCCACCGGCCCGCTTGCGAAAAACAACAAATCAAATAATAATAATAAAAAAGGCCCTAAAGCAAGAAAAAAAAAAAAAAAAAAAAAGCTACTTGGAAGCAGCCGAGCAGCACAGCAGAGCCGCTGGCGGCCGCCGGCAGCCGCTGTCCCCGCCGAGCCCGGCGCGCACCTCCGGGGGCGGTGCCTGGAGCGGGGGGCGGCGGGGGCGGAGCGCGCCCGGCCCGGCCGGGGAGGGGGGGCTGCGGCCGGACCGAGCTCCGCCGCTGGCTGGAAGGAAGACGGAGTTTTCAGGGAGAAGAAATGCAGAACGGCGGTATCTGCGCCCGGGCAGGCGGCATGCGAGATCGGGAGCGAGAAATAAAAACTGTCTGGGAGGAAGTTTGCTAAAGCTCTGATACGTTGCGGAGGGGGGGGTTCCACCAAAGCCTTTAAAAGGCAAAACTTGTATTGCTGTGGGGTTTTTTTTAAACTTCACAATATTCTTGGTTTCCCTTCCCGCTCCCCGTGCCATTCCTTAACTTAAGCATCTGACAGCTGAAACTCTTTACAACCAGCTGAAAATACTGCCCAGCCGGCTGATCCCAAGGGTTCTGTCTGCTTCCTGCAGCAGCAGACCTGCCTGAAGCACCGCAGAGGGAATGCCTACCCTTCTGACACACAGACCAAGACACTTGAGATCCAGAGGCACAGCTTGCTTTGGAAGGTGCCAGCCTGTTGTGTTAGGATTTCCCACCTAAAGCATAGAAAACTGGAGGTGCCAAAAACATCCCGAACCTTGCTGGAGGCAGCTGGTAGGAGAGGTCGGGCAGGATTCCAGAGCAACAGCATCATAGTTTTGCACTCTTGCATCAAAAGCTGAACAAACCCAACAAGCTACTTCTCCCAGGCAGACATAGGAATTGAGAGGGAGAAGCAGAGGGAGATGTGCCACGCTTTGTGCTGCTCTGTGCCAGGGCTTCAGCCCAAGCAGGCACGGCTCTACTGGTGCCGCAGACTGCTGATCTGGACTAAGTCTTTTGGTAATGGCTTCGGGGTAAGTGCCACTCCCAGGGGGCCAAAGGCCATTTCTGGAGACGAAGGGAGCGTTGTGGCCACAGCAGAGTGCTCACAAACCCACCTCAGGTGGCACCTGTGTGGTTGGGTGCTGTTGTCCAGGGGCAGGCCTGGACTGAGTGATTCCATGGAACCATCAGGTGGGATCATGCAGACCCTGGAGGCCTCCTGGCAGAAAGACCCCAGTACCCGGTGCCAGGAGAGGGACAGAGGCCCTCCCTGAGAGACTCCGTCCACCACTGCGGCAAATATGAAACCTTCCTGCTTTGCTTCTGGTTGCTCTGCAGGAATTGTTCTTTGACTACAGCCTCACTGGAAGGACTGACAACCTCATAACGATCCTGAAGCATGCAAACTTTTCTGCCAATGCCCTTGAGCACCAAGGTGTTTTCAGTACATGAGAACAAAGGGCACTGTAACTGTTTCCCATTTGCTGGGTGTTGTGTCTTTCTTTGATTTGGGCCTTTGCCTATCTGAGAGCTGCAAGGGAATGTCTCGGGGGTGCACTCAAGGCTCTTGTGCCTGTAGTAGGGAGATAATAAGTCACATATGAAGCAGAAACCGAAGCTGCAGCCAGAGAAGGAAAAGGTGGGCTGGGAATGAGCTGGGACACCCTCACCTTCTGCACCTCTTCCTTTCTGTGTTTGTCCCTGCCATGGCTCTCCAGGCAGCAGCTCTTCAGGTGGCTTTTTTGGCCACCCAAAGTGCCAGGCAGTAAGAACGCACCAACTCAGGTCCTCTGAGTGATTCAGGAAACTTACACCAGGGCTCTTCTGAGAAGGCAGCTCCTCACCTCTGCTTTTTACTTCAAACTGCATCTCTCTTTTCTAACCCACCCTCACATAGCATGCCCACCTCTTGCCCCATGGGCTGGCTGCCTCCCACCTGATCTCAGCCTGCTGTGTGCAAACAGAAAAGTGGTAAGGTGAACATGTTCTTCACTGGCATTTCATTGCTCATGTGGCATCTGCCCAGACCAGCGATACAGGACCTGAGGCAGGAGCAGGCCATATGCAGCGCCTGATTTGCCAGATCCCAGCTCTTGGTGGGTTTTAAAAATCATCTTCAGAAAACCTTTAAGCCTAAGCTGCTCACCTCTAGCATTTCACCTCTAAATTCCCATGACTCTTGGAAGAGATGTCCATTATGAGGAGCCTTGTGGGTCTCTTCCAGCTCATCATGTTCTGTGATTCTGTGTGAGCCTGGCAGCAGGACCTGGCATGGTGGGGAGGAGCCCGGGGAGGCAGGAGGGAACTGGGCTGATCAGAGCCATCAGCTGAGAGCCAGAGCGGTGGAAAAACACGGAGAGTGTGCTGGTAGAGGCACCACAGTAACCCTGCCGGGGGATGAGGCTTCGCTAAACCAACACATGGACATGGAGTCTGAGACTGTGAGGAGAGTTGGGAAGCAAGGTCATAGCTCTTGTAATTGCAGCCAAGCTTTAAAACATAATTAAGGTGCAATCTCAGCTCTTAAAAAAACTCCATCCCTAATTAAAACAGAATTGAAGTAATTATTGTGGGAGAAAGCAGGCTCTGCCCCTCCCCGATCTGCAGTTCCAGCGGTGTTGTGAAGGTTATCTCTATAAAGTTGCTCTTTAAAAACACATATATCTACACATACTCACTGATGAATTATACATGGAATAAATATTTCACAAAATAAGGCTGAAAGCCATATTCTTAATAACCACACCATATCAATTAGCCCCCATAAAGAAGAGGAGGAGACATGCTGTGGGCAGTCTAGTTCAGCTCCAGCCCTAGCTGGGAAAAACATCTGTCAGCAGTAGCAAATAGGCACTATGCTGCCAACTGCATTGACTCTTTAGCTTCAAATAGGGAATTCAGCCTTTGGGATGTAGAAGTGCTGCAGAGATTGCGTGGGTGATGGAAATCTGTACAGCCCACTTGCCCTAGGTGCAGGGCAAGGAGCTGCTTGTCTGTGTCTAGATTATTGGGCAGGATGAATTAATGTGTGACTGTGGTCCATATCTCTATGGAATTATCTGTATGTCCCCTGAGAAGGAAAACACCCCTATCCTTGCTCTAACCTGTGCCTGAGTCAAAGAATAGAGTCATAGAATGGTTTGGGTTGGAAGGAACCTTAAATGTCATCTTATTCCAACCCTGCTGCCATAGGGAGGGGCACCTTACACTACATCAGGTTGCTCAAAGTCCCATCCAGCCTGGCCTTGAACACTTCCAAGTATGGGGCAGCCACAATGTCTCCAGGCAATCTGTTCCAGTGCCTCACTATCATCACAGTAAAGAATTTCTTCCTAACATCTAATTTAAATTTCTCCTTTTTTACTTCAAAACCATTCCCCCTTGTCTTATTACTATCTGCCCATGTGAAAAGGCAACCTCCCTCTTTGCTATAAACTCCCTTTACTGGAAGGCTGAGTCACAGGAGTTCTTTGAGGAAACATCTCCTGGCACCACACTCCAAACACTCCAATCATTACCTGGAGTGGAGGGAGCAAGAAAATTTTATGGCCCTGACTAGCTGCATCTGAAGCTCAGGCCATTAGCAGTGTGCCTGCACCATGGGCCATGTGTGCTGCCCTGCCCAACACAGATGACGGAGGGGAAGTCATCTCAGTCTAATGTCAGGATGACAAGGGAATTACTTCTGTCTGCTCTTAAATACACCTTTAGGAATTCCCTGGGCATATGAGTTCCCCTTTCATATGACATCTGAGAACGTCTGTTAAAAGCACTGTTGTTGCAGAGGGGAAATAAGTTCTAATACTTTTACCCAGCCTTCCTGAGAAAAAGTTGGGGTGAAAGATGGAACACAGATTTTTTCACTGCCTTCAGTGCTCCCTCACACCTGCAGTAGCTATTTTATTTTCTTAGGTTATAAACTGAGGGATCTATCTGAGGGAAACACAGGACAAAATAATGAAGGGATGTAAACTGGCATGGCTTCATTTTGGGTCAACACAAATGCAGTGAAATAACGCCTGGCCCAGATTGCCCTGGAGGTCTGTAATGCAGAACAGCGGTGACAATATTTCTCCCATAGTAACAGGTGCTGTTTCCTTCCCCCCAGCACATGCATAGGGAGATGAATAATGTAATAGCTGTCAGGAGCATCTGTTCATTACTTATGCAAGTCAATTCCACATTGTGCGTTAGGGTGTAAAGAGATCTCTGCAGAAAATCCATCCCTATGGACATCACTGTCACGGAATAAGAGGTGCTATGGTTGATTTATTTTTTTAATCCAATGAAGCTTAAGTATTAGCTACCCATTTCTTAGGGAGGAATAGCAAACCAACTATCTAACAGAAATAACTCATGGAGGGCAAAAGGAAGATGGATTTGTAGGGTTTTAAAGCTGTCAGTTAAATATGTGGTATGGCTTGCAGAGTCAAATTCAGATAGCGTAAAGACATGCATGAAATTTAAGTTTTGTTAATAGGGAGAGGTAGGTACCTCTACAGAGCAGTTCAGAGGGTGCAGACAGGACAGTAAACATGGATGTTCTGAAAACCAGCCAGTGAGAACCACCAGGAATAAGGACTTAGCAGAACTTGTTTTCAGATTACGGTCTTATTTCAGTTCATGGAGAAATCAGGAGTTACACTGCCGCTTCAGGAGCCCAGTAGATGCTGGTTTCGTTACTCATTCTGTCACTTGCTTTCTGGGTGACTTTCAGGGAAGAAATGACCATTTCATGCCTCAATTTTCCGATGTGCAATAAAAGAGTATCAACATTTCACATTCCCTTTAAAGTGGTCTGAAACAGAGATTAGATATCCTACACTGAACAACAAGAAGAGCTGTCATTGTTAGCTATGTCTTTAAATGAGTGTGGCAAAATGTGGCTCTGGCACTATTGGCCTTTAGAATCAGTATTAAAAGCACCTGGATCAATATGTCTTGCCTGCAAATGCTACTCATGAAACCAGGTAAATCTGAACAACTGGAGGGAAACAGACTGGCAGAGTGAAGCAGTCCTTGCTCAACCAACACATTTCAGTACATTATTCTTGGCTCTGGCTCCAACTATTTTCAACAGCACTAAACAGTCATTAGATTAAATCAAATGAACCACATTCTTTAAAAATAGCCAGAGCCTTGTCATGCCAGTTGGAAAAAACAACAAGTTTATTGGGTACTAAAACAGATAAAATAAATTTAAAATAAATAAATAAACGGAGTCATATTCCCTCCTGGCGCAAGAGAGCACAACTCCAAGGAGAGGTTTTTGGCTCCTCAGTTCAGCGCAGTGGTAGGTAAAAAAAGAACATTCTCAACTAGCTAAACCAAACAAATTAAGAAGAAATATAGACAGTCCAGAACAACCTCCACGCTGAACTGCAATGTAGGCATATGTTCAGCAAATGTTAGGATATATCATTCTTATCCCTCTGCTGTGGATGTCAGCACGGAATGGATTTATGGCAGCTTAGATGAGTTGCCATGACCTAACAGCATCCTGGCACACCAACTCTACTGTAAAGCCAAAGGCCACAGCCAGATCCATCTGCTCTGCTGTGATGGACCTCACCTTTACATACTGCTCACCCACCTCTCCCAAACATCCCAAGTTTTACTGACACCAGCCTTTCTTTCCTTATTTACAACCTATCTTCTCTCTTTCTCTGCATTCTGTAAAGAAGAGTCTACGGAAGGAGAGAAGTTGCTTGGAGACTTATCAACGAAAGTGTCTTAAAAAGATCTTCAAGTAAAAGTGAACGACTGTGGAGCACACCACAGAATAAGATACACATATTTGGTTTCATGTGTCTCAGTCTGTCTCAAGGGAATTTAGAGTTGTCCCCAAAATATTCAGGTAGGTACAACCTAGGATAGTTTCACCCGCTCTCGGGAGCAGAACATGTCTGCAGAACACATGTGCCCCTTCAACCTCCAGCTTAACTTTGCCTCTCAGAGATCTCAGAACAGATTCCTACATTATCCAGTTCCTCTGGTTTCCTGGGCACAGGACCAATTCTCCTATATATACAGCTTCTTCCTAAGCAGTAACCATTTGCTGACTGAGTTGCTTAAGAAAACCAGTTACAAGCTGGTGCAAAGTACAGCCCCGTTACCATCCTCCCAGACCTCAGTGTAGGCTCACCTGCCCCTGGAGTGGCTCTACTGCTTCAGCAAGGTCTTGTGTGAGCAGAGGGGACTTGTCTGGCCTGCCAGCAGCACCACCAGATGAGTTATGCTCAGATGATTCTGCAGCAAAAAGCCTCACCTCACAAACCAGTGTGACCTGGGAGGCCCCGTAAGCGAAACCACACACCACATTGTGTTGGTACACTATCGATTCGTTGCTGGGGAGCTGTGCTGGAAGGTGGGCACATCCTGAACGAGCTACTGGTCAGAATAAAAAAACCCCAACCCTTTAACAGAAAAGAATGAAATAAAAATTTAAAGCAGGTTTTGTGTTTGTTTCCTGAAGCACTTATCTCCATTAGAACAGAGACATATCTTTGGGAGTTACAGCAATACCCAATGACAGAAGACAAGGAGCATTAAAGCACTGCCTTTTGGACATGTTTTGGCTCCTGTCTTACTGTGTTGGGCCTCGGTGGGGAAATCACGAGCCTATCTCAGCCCATCATGGTCTGCTTTCCAAGACAAACAGGCGCCTCACCCACTTGTGCATGACAAAGGTGACTTGTTCTAGCAACTACAAACTAACAGTGTAAGAAAAATATTCCTGACCTGCTTGTCCCAACTTGCCTGAGGTTGTTCTATTTGGATGGTAGAAGCCACAGCTGATTTTCCTTTAAATGCCATTTCTCTTTCTTTAGAGTAAGTTGTTACCTGTTTTGGTTTGTTTGTTTGTTTGTTTAATGGAAGAGTATTCAGATTATTTTCCTGAGATGTTCTGCAGCAAATTGCAAGTTCTTTCATCACCTCTCCCCCATCCAGTACCCAACACAAACAGCGTTGAAGGCAAGCTAAAAGAAAAATTTAAAAACTGGCATACACTATTTGTTACTTAGAGAGAAAATTTTCTCTGCTTGGCCAATCTGGGGGAATTGCACTGGAATTAAAATAAAATTCAATGTCAGTATTGTAAAGGCTTATATTTATTTGGGCCAAATTACTGCATTAACTGTATTTTCCACTTCCCTTTTATTCTAAGGTAAAAAGAACGCAGAGGAGTTCTTACCAGGCAATGTTTAAGATGGCAAAGCTTTCTGATTTACAATACCAGATCTAAGACAAGCATAAAAGAATCTGTAAAGCTGCTATTGAAACTTATGGTGGGTATAAATAACAAGGGCACATATAACAGGCAGCCTGCTGTGCAGAGAATTGAAAAAAAAAAGTAGTTTTAAAGCTATTTTTATCAGCTGGTGGAATGACTGGCTAGAAAACAACCCTTCTTCTTTTTTCAGTGTGGAGAACCTCTGCCTGCTTTCATTCTTTGGTGTCCATATAGCAGCAGCCAGGATATGTTGAGGATGTTAGCTCTCTGACAGGCAGGATTTCTGCTGATATCTTGTACAGAAATGCTGCTCCTGGGAATGCCAGTGAGTGATTGCCAGTCTAGCATCGAAAACTCTGGAAATCCCCCTTCTGCTTGGTACCATCAGACATTGCCAAAAGCTGGATTTCCACGCGTTGGAATTTCCAGTCACCACAAGACAGAAAACCCTCTTGTCTTTCTGTGAGAAGGACAAGTACATGATGTCATGGAGCACTTTTTAATTCCTATGTTCAGGCAATCTCTTGGTATGTAACAGTTCCACATTACATGATAGTTCCATGAGTACTTTGAGTTGTCAAGAGCCAACAGTCCTGCCAAATCCTTTTGTTGCTTTTTCTGTCTCTCCCAGGTGCCTACTCCTTCCTCCTGCTTCCCCTGTGCCAACAGAAATGTTTGTGCAGCCTCACAGTGAATCTGATCCGCAAGTGGAGCCAGGTTAAAATTAACTTAGTGGTCAAAAAAGGCTTTGTTTTAGCCCAGATCAGTTCCTTGGTTTGCCTTAGCTCTCCTGTCAGTATTGCTCAGATTTCACCGCTAAAGCCTCAAGCTGTGTGGCTGTTGCATCACCTGTACCACTGTGCTGTCTCCTGGTCTGGGTGATCCCACTTGCTGTGGTAGATCCTGGCTGCTCAGGTAGGCACAGGACACATTCCTGATACTCAGGGAGGTTAAGCCTCCCGGTGTGAGACAAAATCACTACTTCCAGCTGGCTGACAATCTTCTGCTCAGCTGGGAGAAGCACCAGCCCCCGGTGCTGCTGAGCCAAGGCCTCTCTGTTGTGCCTGCATGTCCTGTGTTATGATGGCAATCAGAAGCTCATGGGAGAGGGATGAGTATTTTTGCATTTTTACATGCAGAAAGGCACATCTTTGGAATAATGAAAGGCTGCAGCAGATTGAACATTGCAGAACATGTCGAGCTCACAAGTGAAGGCTGTGTCCCAGCAGTTGTCCTGTGGAGCAGCACTGTGTGTGCACAGCACAACCACAGCAGATCTGTCTGAACAGATGTGCAATGGCCATGAGGGTTACAGGGTGTAAAGCCTGAACTACCTTCCCCAGCCAGCCATGCACAAAGCTTTTTTCAATAAGGTTTTTCACAGGTCAGATTGGCACCGAGAGCACCCCGATTCCTTCACACCGCATGAAGCCTAATTTGACTTTTGTAGTCAGTGAAAGGAAAAATGTTCTTATTCCACTGAGTAGGAGTCCTGCAGAGTTAATAAGTTCTTTAGTGCTTTTCTGAAGAGCGTCATTTGGTTCTTAAAGCCAGAATCTGTTCTCTGGTACCTAAATGCAATTCCCATACATTTCCAAAGAAATTGGATATATGTTTCTTGGCAAAATGCAGCTATTAACTTAAAATCCTGAAAATACATGAAATCTACAGAGAAAATAAAGAGCTGGGTACAGTCTGGAAAAAGTAAAATTGAAATGCACAAAGACCTAAAAATACCTTTTAGAAGTGTATCTTGAGTTCAAATATTTCAGTGTTCCTCCCTAGTCTAGGAAATAGAAAAGTGCCCTTGAAAAATGAACACTGGGTGCTTCTGTTGAACTTGTAATCTTTTTGGTTTGCAAAAGCAAGGGGCAATGAAACCCTGTAGTCTGGCATCAGGCACTTTAATGTTATCAGAGAGAAAAATGGAACCTTAGGTTCACTTCATGAAAACCAGAGTCACCAACACTCATGAGCTGCAAATTGTCTTGCTAAGGAGAAGAAGCCAGCGCTGCTTTATCAGTTAAGTGTTGGATGGTGTAAGACTACTGTTTTTATTGGAAGGCACACCTTTAGGGAGGCTGGAGGCCATCCCAATCTTTCCTGCAATATGCAGGCAAGCTATCTCTAAGCTGTGTAAAATTTAATTTGTATTTTGCAAACTCTGGAAAGAAAAAAACCAACTTATATGTCTGCATTGCAATTCTGCAGAATCAATGAATGTTCAATGCATTTATGAAGAATATATGATACAAATACAAAATAGCACCTTCTAAGAAATGCTTAGGACATCCAAGGCCAAGAATGGCTTAACTTCTGTTATCCTGTTCTAGATTGTGAGAGACTTATTTAAACATATTTAAGGAAAATACAGTCAAATATGGACTCTGCCTTAAAGAAAAGTACAGTTCTGGAGCAAAAGACAATATTTTTATGAAGAAATAATATTCTTTATGAGACCAGCTAATATGAACGGAAAAAGATACACTGGCATTTTTGTAGATGACCTCCTGTTCTAGACTTTTAGACCATCATAGTGGCAATAACATTAACTCTACTTTCTAAAATTTGGGATTAATCTGAACTAAGCAAATTTGACATTGTTTCAGGCTCTTTTGCAAAATGTGTAACCTGGGAATAAGTGCTCTGACAAAATGCTTGCGTAAATGACAGGAAAATCAGGCATCTTGTGTCAAGATCAATAAATCAAATCTGTGCAGTGTGCTGAAGCAGATACACAGAAACATAATTTCTATTACTAGAAATACATTATTTAATAGACATGTGCTTTGCACCATAGTTTGCCTATCTCCTGCTCAGACCAGTCAGGGAAATGTGATTTTTTGCAGAACTAGTTCACTTCAAAACATGCTTGTAAAATATTTGTTTAAGATTAGCCATGAAAGGACCAGCCCAGCAGTATACAGGCCTTGCAGGGTATAAATACCACATTTAGGATTAGTCCCTTTAGCTGTCTGGAAGCTGAAAGAGTGGGGAGGCAACATTTTGGGGAAGCCAAAATCATCAGATATTAGTATTTGTCTTACTGCAACTCTTGCAAGGACCAGTAGTTATAGATTCAATCTTTGTGATGGTGCTATTAGAAGGTACATCCACAGTTTAACATTAAGTTAGTGGGAATGTCAGGCCTGAACCTAGAATCAGCAGTTTACTTTTCCTTCAGGCTTAAACTTCTAAAAGTTCAGGGAAAAGGATCAGGAAGTAAGTTACAGAATATTGAACAAAGCAGAAAACCCTGAGGAACGCCAATGGGTGGTGGTGCACTGAAGCTGGTTACACAGCAAAAAGCCCAGGCAAACAACTCCCATCCCACTCTTCACCGCACAGTCCTACATGGATTATGGTTCAATGTCCATCTGTGAAAATGCTAAATTTAGTCTGTCCTCAGAGGAAACACAAGACACAAGTCATGCACATGCTCCAGCTGATCTTTGAGGATGACCTTCCTGTCAGCTCCATGGGCCAAGCGCTACAGAACAACCCCCCCTCCTCACCACACTACTGTATTTCAAGACTCACGACCAAATACAGAGCAAACAGACTTTACTCAAGGAGCTATTTTTATACCCTTCCTCTGGGTGCTTGTTTTTCACTGGTGGGGCAGAGGCGTGGGGATGCTCTGGCTGCTGGCTTTGGGTCAGAGCTAGTGTAAAACCTCGTGGCACAAACTGAGCTGCCTGCTTGCTCCGGTGTCTCTGCACTGCACTGAGGCACCGCAGCTCCCAGGAGGAGAAGAAACAGAAGGCATCTGTAAGGTTCCTTTGCAGCTAATAAATGAAATATTCGGCCCATTTTCAGCAGGTGCTGGCCCTGGATAACTGTGCAGAGTGCTTTGGATAATCCCTGACCTGCTCTCTTGACCCTGAGTACCACAGCAGGAGAGCTGAGTCCTTTCTCAGTACAACAACCACTGCTCAGACTCTGTGAGCACCATTTGTACAGTCCCTTCAAAGCCCTCTCTCCCTGCTCTGATCCTGCTAACACAAGGGAAGGCTGAGCTCTGCCATTCTATGAACAGACACCTGCTGGGATCACTGGAGACCTGGGGACTGGCTTAGAGTCAGGAAGATGCCTCTGGTCTTCCCCAGGCCGTATGGGATGCTGCATAACCCCACATTACTCTAGGAAACTACCTCACTTAATTAATTACAAGTCTAGTATTTACTCAGTAGAACTGTCTTTGGTCTTTGTGATTTCCCAACAGCTGGGACATCAATATGTGAGCAATAAAAATTAAAGAGTCCTTTTCCAGCATGTGTTTGAAGACAAGTTGGGAAAAAAAAGACTGATGCAGTCTTGTTTGACTAGGTATGAATAGCTGAAGTCCTCTCAGATTGTCCCCTCTTAGAGGGCTTGTGGGGCCAGGAGAGGGCTGTGGCCACCCACTCAGCCATCACCTGAGCAGCCAAGGGCCAGCTGGAACCTCCCCTTCATGAGCTGCAGCTGAGCAGGGAGGTTCTCACTTCTATGCAGGATAGCAAAAGGGGTATATCTGGGTTGGCTTAACCTGGCCATGGAATGCATGGGCTGACCCCAGGAAAGCGGGCTGGGAAGGCAGACAGGAGAACCAGGAGCGCATGGGGAATTTATGACCCTGGTCTTCTCCAGGGGCTGTGGAAGGAACTGCAGTCCTGAGCCTGACACAGAGAGGGATACCACTACTGAGTTTCTCCACATTTTCCTTGCCAGACCAGGTGCTGAACTCTTTGGTTTTCTTGGTGAATCTCAGCAGTCCACAGCATTTCAAATTCCCTCAAATTTTCTTTTCCAGTGATAAAACCAACATAGACACTGTACAGTGAAATTTGGGGTTAAGCTAACAGCAACTAGGTGGATAAATTTTACCCCCTGTCAGAAGGGAAAGCAAAGACAAAGCAAACAAGAAAATTTGCAGGCCTTCTCTCTTTTAAACAAAGAATCCTGTGTTTAAAATAATAAAAATCCACTGTACAAAAGCAAAGCAACTTCCCCCAAAATAGCCTTTCCTGTTTTATCAAAGCATTCATCAAAATTGTCCTTCTCCACAAAAATAAAGTTCCAGGTAGAGTACTGGAGGCCTTTTGTTTTGACTAGATAACTGAAGCTGAAGCAATAAAGAGACTTTATAATAATAACAATAAGTGGCTTTACTGGTACCTGGTATGTCCTAAACAAATCCCCATGGCTGAATGTAGGTGTTAATAGCTAGTGATGCCATACTGAAAATAAAAAATAATGAAACAGAAATACCACATCAGTGAAACAGGGCTGTTCATAAGCCATGGGAGTGTGGCTCCAACAGCCTGCACACTATCTGCACCTTGAGAGCATGGCTCCCACAGCCTGCATACGAGCTGTGCCTGTGACTTGTAGTGGAGGACACATATCTCACAAGGATTTTTCAGTATAGTTTTGTTTTCTTGATGTACCCATCAGGTAAGATCCCTGGTAGAGCTGCAGGCATAGTGATATGAATCCCCCTACACAGGTACGGCTCATCCTCTCAGCCTTGACTTGGCCCACCTCTTAGACACAATGAAAATCAGATTGCATCACCCATATTGCTAAATATTTGTTTATTTTTTATTCTTTTGGAGATAACTGAGCCCAGGAGGAGGTATAAGCTTAGATAACACTAAGGACGGATACTTTATGGGTGTCTGAGTTCTTCTACAGGGCGGCTGTGAAGTAGGAGAAAGCACAGAAGTGTGGGATCAAAATACAGCAGTAGGGAGGGGAGTCAGGCATCACCAGCTCTCCAGCACTGCGGCAGACACTGCCCACTGAGGTAGAAGGGAGCGAGATGATGGGGAGAACTGTGAAGGGTCATCAAAGTGAAGGCAGACAGACATTGTTTGATGAGAGAGAGGAGGGAGACTCAGTAGAGAAAAAACAAGGAAAAGGGTGACCTGACTGAAATAGCAAAGTGGTTTTGAATTCTTTCATCTTTATTTTCCCATTCCTTTCACAGCTGCATGGAGTCACACTTGGATTCTGGGGCAGAGGAGCAGCCCTGAGCTGGGCTGTGGCAGGCCTTGGTGCCAGCCCACAGAGCTGCCATGTCCCACCACGCTGGTGACTGACTTGTTCCAGCTGCTCTATTGCAACTGAAAAGGGGTGAAAATGAACATTTCCTGATGGGATTTTAATATGTAAGCCACGTCTTGAACTTTTAACAAGAATGCCATGAGGCCCTTAATGCCAGCAGAAGGGGTCTACATGACCTCTCTTGAAAGACAGTCTGTACTACAAAATTTTGACTCTGAACACCCTTGTTGGATAAGTATTAGGAACAGAAGTGAGAGTTTGTTTTTTAATTTAAATATTGCATATTTATATTGACAATGGGAGCCTGAACACTGTTTGTTTAATAGAAACCCCATGACCAGCTTATGTACCAGTTAAATCAACCGTGTTACCTAATGAAATGTTTCCTTTAGTTCAGAGCCTTACAAGCATTTTAATCGACCGCTCTTCATTAAGACTTTCAAAAACAAAAACAATTTCTCAGCCTCCACAAGGACAAATGAAGGTTTAATGCAGCACACTAAAACTTCTGAATCGTCCTCACACGGCTCCCCTGGGACATCAGGAATCATTACCATCAAATACGTTTGCAACAGAGATTGTTTAAAACACAACCGAGAGAGCGCGTGAGCCAGGGCAGATCGCAATTTTAAGCTCAACAGGAACAGGGATATAACAAAAGCAGCCTAGACTCTTTTCCCTCACTAAAACCCAAGATGTTCTTAAAAAACAGAGATGTGGGAAGAAACAATTATGCTTTTCCCTACACAGAGGATTCTTCTGAGTTCAGGAACTGGAGGAAAGAGTCTTTCAAACACGGCAAGAGCTGGATTAGCCTCACCAGCTTTGCACACTAATGCATTAAATGACCTGCTCTTTCTCCCGTGGAGAAGTTACCAAAATGCAGGTCTCAGTGTGACTTCTTTTTCATTGATACCGCTCTTCTCACCAGCCTTGTTAAATCCTTATTCTGTTCCCTGCTGTCCCATTCCAGCCTGCCATGGCACCTACCAGCCCCAGGCTCTCTTAGGCTGCGGGCGACTCCTGAACACGTGAGCTGTGACTGGCGCCGCACCAAAGCTCTCATCCCTCCTGCCCAAAGTCTGGCACTCTGCCAGTGACACACCAGGACAAAGTGACCCATCTGGGAAGTGCAGGCAAGATGGGCACTCTGCTAACATACACCTTGGAAGATCTCTTCTGCTGGAAGAGAGCCAGCTGCTTCTCACTTTGTTCTGGTATAAGGACCCACCACTGCCACCAAAGCCCTGCTGTTAAGTGGCCTTCAGCCTGCACAGTAAGATGTTTGCACAGCATCTTTAAAAAATATATTCCTCATCTCCTCCAGAGATATGCACCAGACACAAGTATCCTGTGGGCAGGATCTGGTTTGGGGCCCTGAACGGGACCTTCCTCTCTCGTATCGTCAATCCAAAACAAATGCCATGAAACCCTAGCTTTTTTTATAATGCCCTCTTTTTCTTTTTGTGATGGAGGTTGCTTAAAATTACTGCAAGAACTAGCCTTTGTTACTCTTTGAATTACTCCGTGTGTTCAGTGTTACAAGAAAAACACTGTGTAAAGGGTCATAAGACAAAGACTTTTAAGATCAAGATTTCATCTAATTGTTTCATGGGCCAAATTAAAATTTGGAATCTCTCAGTCAAAGTTAACAGGTTGACAGGAATATGCTTGGTGCAGTGTGCTTAATGAATATTGGCTAGGTCATTAAGTTACTTTCTATCCAAGTGGATTTCTCTCTCAATTTCAAATTTATAGCTTAATACCTTAGAGCTCAATTATATGGTAAAAGAGACAGAAATAAAAGTCACAGCTTTTCTGTAATTAGTCATGTAGGATAGTTCAAACAGAGCTTCATTTCTGGTACCAGAGATCTTTCTTTTTCCTTCCTAGGAATGCTAGTCAGAAAAGAAAACATCCTGCAAATTCTGGAGTCCAGTAACAGAGACTGCAGACAAGTTCCTTTTTCTCAATCATCTGTATATCACTTGCAAAAGGTTAATCCCAGAAACCTGTTTGCCTTTTTACAGAGGGTAATTGCAAACACTGTCAGCTCATCAGAAAGGAAGGACAGGCAGGAGGATACTTGAGCTCTGAGCTGTAGTCAGGTCTTGAAAAAATCAAATGTGTATCCTCCAAAGGAACACAGCCAGGAGTCAGACAGAAGGCTGTGAGACCAGTCCTTAAAGTCTCTGCACTCTTACTGATCAACAAGAGAGATCTGTACAGATATTTCATTACAAAAGGTAGGAAATATTCTCTTCTGGGTTTGTTCTGTTAGATTCACACCACATCTTTCCCTTTGCAATATTTTATGTTAATTCACCACCTATTTTCAAAGGAATAGTGTAAAAGAGTGAGGAAGAGCCAGACACAGCACATGTTCAGTTGTGAAGTTTGGTTTTGCATTTCCAGTGACTTTCAGTTACTGTTCAGAAAGGCTTGATGAGGACTTGCACTGATGCTTTACAAAATGTTCTGGTGGTCCCACCAAATCTTTCAAGCCTTCATCTGTTCAGGTGTTGGTTGACAACATTACTTTCTTTACTTTTTCACTTTAAGGACAATAGGTAGCTTCTGTGAGCCATGATTTACATTTATACTCCACCATTACTTACAATAGGACCAAACAGTAATTTGCAGTTTCCCTCTATGCAGATGTAACTATGTTTTGATACTTGGCAAAACTCTGTACGTTTCTAAAATAGATGCCAAATTCTATTATTAGAAATGTTAAGTTTTGAGTATAGGTACTTTCTGTTCTTGAAATTACAGTGCTTGTAAAAGCAAAGAATTATGTGCCTTGGTAATTGCAAGCAAAATCCAGCTATTAACCTGCTTTTCTGCAACTGTGTATGTTTACATACTTGAAGCAGACCAGGAACATCATTAATGTTGATGTAAGATGTGCCAGCCTTTGTTCTGGGTTGTAGAGAGGGCAAGAAATTGCGGAAGCCTGGACCAAGGGATTCTGCACATGACCTGTGCCTAAAGCTACTGGAAGTAGAGAAGGGCACAACTCTGAATAGTCAGAAACCATTTGTCAGGCTAATCTTTCCAGCACTTCATGAGACCAGCAGGCTCTTTCAGCAGCTACTGCATTTTCCCCTTTAAACTTACTCTTCTTTCTTTATTCCCAGCATCTGTTCATTCAGTTTAAACAATTTCCTGTTTTCCTAATAGAGGGAGAACTGATTAGACACAGAGCCTATTTGCTGTACTCTGGCCAAAATTGTGGATTGGGTGGTTATTTTTACTATTTCTAGCTGCACTTCTGGAGATCCCATTAATTCTGAGGCTCCCTGATACAGCTTTGGTATGTGCAGGAAGAAAACTGAGGCCAAGGGGAAACAGATATAAAGGAAATAAAGGCCATGAATACGTGGCTGGAGCCAGCCAGCCCCAAACTCACTCAGCACTTGCTCAGAGATGCTGGGCCAAGAGGCAGCTCCTGCCCAGGAGCAGTGGCAGCATGTTAAGTGAGAAAACCTTCCCACAGGCAGGCAGAGTGTGCCAGCAAAGCCTCGGTGCTCTGCTGACACAGCCTGGTGGCTCCCAGCTCCCAGCGGGCTCTGGTCCGCCAGCCACAGCCCAGCACTGCGCCCATCCTGCCCTACCCGCAGTGCAATTGTGCCCTGAAACTCAGTCAATCATTCCAAAAGCAGGGTCCCCATGTGCCCTGCTAGCCTCCAGCCCCTGCACCACCATGTCTTCATCCTCAGGATTTCCTGCCTCCCTTTTCACAGCCTACTCTTGCAACATTTAGTTTTGTTTCATTTAAGAAAAAGCTCTACAACCTGACACTCTCAAATGCAGTTTGAGCGGTGTCTCACAGTGCCCTTGAGCGGAGACACAAGCCCAGCTGCTGGACCATGCACACAGCAGACATGTCCCCAGCTTCCTGTGAGTCATGCCAGGCAGTGACTGCTCTTACCCAGACCAGGCTGATTTTCAGCTTCACCTTTCTGTTAGTTCACAGATAACTTGCATGTAAGGAACTGCAACATTTCTCAGCTGAGGGCCAGGACAGGCTCTCGTGGCAGCAGCAGCAGGGCAGGGCCCCAGGAATGCAGCAGGAAGAAAAGGTGGCAGCAGGTCTAAGAAGTGCATGAGGAGTTTGGAGTTCACACTGCAGAGAGAGCTGACAGCTGAGGGGATCAAATCTGAGAGAAGCTGAGCTCTCCTCCCCTGGGTTTGGATCAGATCCTCTTGAAGGGAAACTCTGATAGCAGACTCTGGCCCTATGGCACTGCTCTGTCCTGGGCGTGTGTCCTGCCCCCAGCCTCTGCAGTGGGAGTGTAGGCAGGGAGTGAGCACAAACTACAGCTCAGTTTCAGTGCTTTTTCTCCAAACAAACAAAACCACCAAGCCTAATTTGCTCAAGCAACAATGGATGAAATTCTATTTCTCTTAATGCTGAGTGGAAAAAGAATTTAAAAAGACAGTTCAGGTTGCTGGCTTCCAGTTGGGAGTGGGATGATAGGAGCCTCCCTGGACCTTACTTGCATTGCGGATGGCCAGAAGTAGGGCCATAGCCAAAAGGAGAACTGTTCTGGCCACACTGAGCTGAACCAATCCTGGTCTATCAGTCTGGAGCGTCTCCTAAGCCTGGGTGCATGGATGCTGTAAGTGGGACACACATTGCTTAGAACAGAACATCAACTAAAGAGGCCACAGACACCACAGAGACGAACAATATTTCACCATCCGTTGTGAGTGAAGCCCAAGCTCTCAGGATAATACCAGCAACGTGTTTTGTTCCACATTGATTGTAAAGGATTCTTTCCCCATTGTACTGTGCCATTACACACAATGTCTCCAGTTCACAAGGTAGTAGAGTTTACCAGTACTCACTGGTGGCCTCTTTGCAATTACAGACAGGATATACTAAAAGAACATGAACCAGTGTGCACTTTGGCAGTCATAAAATAACATATCCATAATTTGGGGCACCCTGGGTGTATAGACAGCATGGCTTTCCCTCCTTCTAGGCCTTTAGGCACTGAAAACAGTTCCCCTGTTGTTTAAAGGTCTTATTTTTATCCAGAATCTCAAGACAATGATTACCACATAGCAAAAGACGCACATGTACAAACATTGATTCATGGACATGGAGTCAGGCTGTGCTGTGCCCATGCACAGGGACCTGGGAACAAAACTCACCAAGGACTGAACAGCCTTTTACCCACCGACTGCAGGAGCAGCCCAAGCAGCTTTGCACTTACATGATACAAATGGGAAAACCCGAAACAGCCTTAAACCAGCTGAACTGTTGCCTACCTTTTCCTGAAGGGAAGAAGCAATCCATCTCCACACTGCTGCGGGAGTGGGAAATGCAGAGAGCGCTGCTGGGGACCAGACCCTCCTGAGGTGGGCTCCGCTCTGTGGTCCGGACCAAACACCAGCCTGGCCTCTCACTCGGCCTCTCCAGCAGCTCCACTGTCTGCCCCACCTGAATGCTCAGCTCGCTGCTGTGGCCCGCTGTAAAGTCCTGGAGCACCACAGTTAGTTCACACCCTCCAGACAACTGCCCAGGTTCAACAGGAAAAAAAAAAAAAGAAAAAAAAAAAAAAAGAAAAGGAATAGATGTTAGCGAGGGTAGGATGAAAGCAATCATCTTTGCATCATATTTACACTGGCAAAGACAGGATTTGTGTTCCTTAGAAGCCAAGTTAATAATTTGTTTTCTCAAAGTTCAACATGTTGTAGTCCTGGTTTCCTTTACTTCTTATTGATTTTGCTGGGCTGAAGTGAGACACCAAAGCTACCCACCCAGTAACCTTTTGAATGCTAGCTGTGGGGGAGTTTTTGAGTTGTGAATTTTCTAGCTGTGAGTGTCCATCAGAAACCCTGGGGGTTTTTTGTTGCTTTAATTTCTGGGGTCACTTTCTAGACTGGCAATAGCCCAGGCTGCCTCAGTGCTGTGCCTCATGGTGGGACAAATTCCAGCTCATCCTTCTAAAGCATGAGCTAGACACATTCCCACTTGCCACCAGTGCAGTGAGGAGACAGCTTCACTTTTCTTGGAAGACAAGAAACATAGCCTCATCTTCCCAAACTTGCTCTATGGACCTCTTGGGAGACTTGGAAATCCTGATGGGGCAGATCAGAAAAGCTCCTCCCATGCTCTCTGATGGAACCCAGAGGTGTAAATATATAAACGCAGAGTGATTGATTATATGCTGACTTTCAGGATTTGTACCTAGGAATAAATGTATCCTTTTACTTCCGTACTGAGTGCTGGAACTGCTGCTTTCCTTCAGCCTCACACCCTGTGACTCTCAAAGAACAACACTGGTCTCTGTGTAATCACAGTCTCTGTATAGCCAGGGACAGGGAATATAAGCACTTACGTGTACATACAGAAGAAGTGATTGTACAGATTTGTTTTTAACAAAGCTTGGGGTTTTTCTAACATAATTGGATCTCAGAGTTGGATTCTTGCATGTCTAAAATGTGTGAGAATGAATCTAAGTTTTTCTGGCCTGTGGAATCTTTCTTAATGCTCCTCTGTAATGTGGATTTCTTGCTGTCTGCCTGTCATTAGGGGCCCTCCTTCTTTGTCCTGTGTGCTGCTTGCTTCGCTAAGGGATGCAGGAATCTTTGGGGTCCTTATTCCAGTGTTGAATTTGATAGAAATTTTGATAGAAATTAGTTCACTGATTCAAAAGTTGAGAACAGTAAACAAGTATAATACTATAAACTTTATTTTCTTAGGATATGAAGCTAAAACCAAGGATAATATACAATGATTTTAAATGAACAACTTGTAAAGCCAACTGAATTGGAAGAAATCTTGTCAGATGCTGAGCATTGTGAAATCAGTAAAAACTGGGTCTGCTTTTCAGCTTGAATGGGGGAGCTCTCGAGGAGAGCACACACATCTCTATAGACTTCACTCTTGAGCTGGTACAATCTCAAAATCTTAGCCCAAGCACCTCCAAATACACACTCCCATGGGAACAGCCTGTCTCCCCACTCAGTGGCATAGGGGTTTTTGTGTCCAGTGCAGATGTGAAGGAAATCCCACTCACAGGGGTGATATTCACGATTACAGAAAGGGGTCAGTGGACAAGGACTGGTTCTCACCTGTCCTGTGTCTCTGCCGTAGACGAAATGCTAGATTTGGGGAAGAAGAAGGAAATATTTCTCTGAAAGATTATTTGTAAATAAATAGAAAAAACCAAACAAAACAAACCATGGCAGCTGTTTGAGGCCATTCAGACAAAGTGCTGGCATTAATCCTGGCAGAAAGAGCTCAGTGCACTGCAAGAGGTCAGTGTGCCCCTAGCTGGGCAGTTTAGCAGCAAACTCACCACTCGTCACGCTGACAATCTCCCCATAACTGGAGTACAGACATTGACAGGGGTGGTAAGGATGAGATATTACCATAATATTTGCTGAGGTTTCTTTGGTATGGACTAATTTGAAGAGTAGAAAATATTCCTGATCCAATATGTTGTATAATTTGGCATGGTGTGGGATATTTAAGACACAAAGAAAAAACCTGATTACTTCTTGCTAAATACATAGACATATCTTACCAAAAGTGATGAATTTCTCCTAATTCTTCCACTATTCCATGCTAAGTAAACTTTCTGTTCTCCAAATTATGCTATCTACAATATATTCTCTGAAAATAATCAAATTTCTCCTTCTTTTAGGGGAAAATGTGAGCAAATACTCTGCTGTATCAGCTTCTCTCCCAGAGAGCTGTTTAGAGCATTCCATGCCCTGTCCCGGAGTACCACTAGGTGTCCGTGTTTGCCATCACACAGCAACTGGATTTTCTGTAAAGAATTAACTCTTGCTTGTCTTCGAAGTGCTTATCTAAGAATGAGGTGCAGTGTCTGGGCATGAAGGAGCTGGTTCACACAGGATCCCCAAACTCATTGCTTTCAATGATATGGTCACAGGATGCTACAGAATATTAAAAAATTTTCTTCAGATGGTTCAGATTGTATTTTGAGAAAGAAGTAACTTTTATTGCTTAAGCAGGAAAGGTGAAACAGCCCAGGAATATTCCAGGGGAAAAGGCCTGGTTACGATGACACCTGGGAAAGCTTGGGACAAACAAGGCATTTCCCAGGGAGCACCAGCCCAGGACGTACTACCCTAAGCAGCTCCCTGCTATCCTCACTGGGGGCTGAGGGGCAGCTGACCTTACATCAGTTTATGGCAGGCCTTGTCATCCCTTCCAAAATAACTAAACATCAGTGACACAACCAGATGCTTCAATTTGGGCAACACCTGTAAATGTTATCCCAGAGGAGGCAGGTGTGCTCCATGACCCTTGGGTACCATCCAGCTCCGTGTGCCTGTTTTCTTTGATTCATTAAAAACAGCAATTTAAGGTAATGAGAACAGGAAGTCATCATCCCCTGGAGGAGCTCCTGGGCACCTGGTGGGATCAAGTTCTTCCTCAGCAGGGGAGATTCTCGCCCCACTGACTTCAGACCATACCTTTGAAGTGGGAGGGAGGGAGCTCACTTCCCTCAGCTCCCTGGAGGCCTGACTATCCCCGAAGACATATGAATTTATATCATCTGCTCCTTAAGTATCTGCTGGATGGAAATGTGGACAGGGTTTCCAAATGCTGCAACTGACTGGCTGGAGCCAGTGCTTCAAGGAAAGAGCCCCTCTTTGGCAGGTGGAATTAAGCAGCTTCCCTTTTACAGGTAGGTGCAGGTGGCAGGTACAAGCAGTTAGCTCAGGGAGGGCCCATAGATCATTTTTAGGTGCCAGCTCCAAAGAACAAAAAGGAGCTCCTTCCTTTTGCCCAAGGGCTTCCAAGTATTTCCAAGGCCTGTTCCGTGTCTTACATACCACCACACCACATAGAACATTTTCTTACCAAATTAACCCACAGCAAAGTAATCTCTCTGGAAAACTTATGATAAATGAATGCATATACAATTTGTAAGCCACTGAGGAATAATGCAAATACATCTGATTCCCGATGACAGAAATCATTGCACCTACTAAGTAATCACTCAAGCTGTTAGTTAGTTCCTTAATTTGTTTTTAGAGAACAATTTTCCAGCTTTAGAGAAGTATATCATGCTTCTCTCTATGCTGGAGCATGGAAATAGGAATACTGATGGACTGCTTGTTTCTCATATATATTGCACTTGTTTTGGAAAGAAAATAGAGAATGCCCTTAAGGTTGAACTTCACAGGTAAATGCCTTCACATTTTACCATGTAACATTCACTTTTATTATTCCTGTGATTAAAACCACCATTAAAGCCACTGACTGGATATATTTAGAACCCAGACAGCACTCTAATCTGTATGTGACACAACAAGACACATTAAAATAAAAATAACAATGCAACATGCCTTTGCAGAGCACAAGGCATAACTGAAAGATCTGACACAGGGACAGATCTAACAAATTACACAGCAAGCAACAGCCTTAAAATTAGGAAGAAAAGGAAATGGTAGAAGCAAAGAGCAAAATGCAATGAGGAAGCAAGAGGGCCCCAAGCTGTCTGGAGCGAATGTGCTGCATGTCCTGAGAGAAGCTGGCAGGAGCCCCAGTCTGTCTCCACAGTGCCTGCCATCAGCAAACCATCTCCCATCCTCTGCCTTCACGTGTTCCTGGGCTAGGAAACATCACTGTGTAAATTTACTGTGTAAATGTTTTCATCAGGATGTTCTAATCTAATGATCACATCTGAGCTGGAGTGGAGCCCTGCACACTCACGGGTGTGAGCAGGGACCCAGCCACAGACATTGGAAACTCCCCTCTCTGCTGCATGATGCTGCTCACAAACCTCAGAGCATCGATGTGAGCAGTTTACATCCTACACAGACTCTGGGGAGTGAGCTTTGTCACTCACATGAGCCCTTCTGCTCCTGGGAACACCCACCCGAGTGCCCATCAGCCACAAGAGGGTGAAGTACAAGCAACCAAAATGATCCCAGGCATGGTCACATCCTGCTGTGGGGGCATCCAGGCTGCTCCAAGAGCAGGAGCCAGCTCAGTTCCAACAGCCAGCAGACGCTGGTCAGTGCAGGATTATCATGAGATTGTCCTTCCTAAATCACAGTGTGTGTGCACGGTCACTGTGCACCTGTTTCATTTTCAGCCACAAAGCAGCAGCCAGAGGAAGAAAGACTGAACACCAGAGGCATATTTATCATCATAGTGCAGATGGAAAACACCTACCAGGTCACAGGCTGTCCTTCCTTCCCTCAAACAGATCCCTAAAATAGATCTTGTATAGTACTAAATCCACTCCAGGTGAAAGTAAAGTGGGCATGGTTAGCTCTCCACCAGGGTGAGCAGGTATTTGGGAGGTGGGTGTCTGAAGTCTGTTTGAGTGTTTTGAAATATGCCAACACTGTTGTGGAAATCCACACAAGCTGGTTATTTACATCTATTCAAAAGGACACAGGGCTTGGCTAGTTTAAACAAAGCATTCTGTGTGGTGCAGCACTACAGCCTAATATAAATTGCTAGTTTTCTTTTGCTTTTGGGCTTTCTGCCTGTCTGGTTTTGGAAGAAAGCCAGTTTTGAATAGAAGCATTTAGTCACCATAAACAGCCTATTTCAAGAGGGTGAGAGAGGCAGTAGGAGCAAGAATGGGATTTGCATTCTTATCAAGAGATTAAAAAAAGTGAATAAAACCACTTAGATGTTGGTTCTGTCTGCACTGAAATAAATCCAGAAGCTGTCACTTTAGCTGGGGGATGGACACGCGAAATCTTATCCCCTGCGGAGTTCTTTGTGAAAATTTCTGTAATTTCATAGAGATTTTCTTTTTACTGGGAGCTTAGAGAGTGAGAGATCAAATTCAGAAAAAGCCTCTGAGGAATTCCAGTGCTAGAGAATTGCTTTAGTTTTTTTACTCTATAACAGGCTCTCTTTGGAGTGTGAACTCTGAGTCACCCATGTTTCTCACTCTAAAGCCTCTCAGCTCTGAAGGATGCTGAGCTGTGAGCTCTGGCAGTGCTGGTGAATGCTTTGCTGCATCTGTTCAGGGCTGTTTCTGTGTGGACAGGCTGTATTTCAGGAGCCATGGGCTAACCAGGAACAACCTACTAGAGTCAGTAACATTGCTCTGGACTGAATTGCTCTGAACTGAAAATTCAGTGGAGAATGCCTGACTCATCTGAGTCCTTCTCAGTCCTCAGGCCCCACCACCCATCTTCCATTAGGATGGAGCTGGTGGTTCCCACTCTTTCTGTTTTGTCTGACTGAACAGAGAGGAACAGTGCTTCAGCTTCAGGGGAAGGCCTGTTTATATTTAGGCAATAAATCAAACACATGGCTGGGATAATGGTGACATCCAATGGGCCAAAGGTACCATCTTTGCTCTTCCAGAGGCATCTGGATATGCAGCACTATAAATAGAGACACAGCAAATCATTCCACAGCAGGAAGAAAAGACACAGATGGCACGTGGGACATGTAAATGTGCTAAAGGAAAGGAAATCTGGTGTTATGGTCTCAAATAGCACATACCTTTCCAGCATCTCTTGCTGGAGTCCCTACTAGACGACCATATCCTGACTGCTGGATTTTGGACTCTGGCATATGCTGACATCTGCAGAACAGCTTGAATGGAGCTGTCTGAATTATTTCTGGAGCCTTTTTTCCAGAAAGTAAGACTAAAGTCGATCCAAATGAAACAGCATTTCTAACTATAAAAAATGCTTTTGAAGATAAAGAAAACCAGATTCACTTTGTTTCACTCAACAAATTGAACCAGAGCATGCCTGTGTTTGATCTGAAGGTTTCCTCATGGCAGTTGGCTCAGAGAGCTGGTACCCAAATTCCATTCCTTTCCCTTCCTTGGAGAAGCACAAAACAGAGCAGATATCATCTGTGCTCCTCAGTGACACACAGCCGGAACATCTGGCTCCAAAACCCTTTAGTTTTGGAGGGTAAGCAAGACAGATGGCTGAAACCCTCCAAGGTAAACCCTACCTGCTGTCTTTTGCAGCCACAGCCAACCCAGGGTTAATAAAAATGCAAGAATAGACTGAAATCAGGGAGCTGACTAGCTGTTTTCTTTCATGTTTGGCACAATTTTGAACCAGGGGATCAAGGGTTCCAGTCACAGATGATTCATCAGACACCAACTCCCGAGACACTCCTAGCAAGTACACAAAATCTGATCATGTATTCTGGCCAGGAACTCTGTGAAACACCTTCAGGTATAAGCAGCAGAGGCAAGTGTGCACAGTAAAAGTCTTTCTTCACAGCTGATGAGTTTAAAATAGAAACCCAGCTGCTGGCATCACATACCTGGTACTGGTGGAAAAGGAGGATTTGAGTCTGATAGAAGCTTTAGAAACACAAAGGATAAGAAAATGAGCCCTTGCAAAGGCTGGGTTATGTGCACATCTGTCTTTATCTAACTGGTGCATTCTGCCCTGAGCAGAATTTTAAGGAAGAAACCAAAAAATCTTGCAGAAGCCTTGTTCCCTCCACAGTGCTCCCAGCTGAGTATGATCCCCCCACTATTTGTTTCTCAGCAAGAAACCTACAGATCCCCTGATAGCAACATCAGGAAATAATTAGGTCCTTAATTAACCACCTCAGCTTTTAAATGACACCAAAAGGTAAACAGTTACCTGAAGAACTGTGAACAAGGGCTCACAATAACCTGAGGAGAAACCTCAGATGCCCCCTTGGGAAGGGGACAAATGATACAACAATAAAAAAAAGCACAATAAGGCCACCTGGGGATGCTTTAGAACAAAGTAAATCTCAGTTTGTACACTAGATCAGATTTGTTTAATACATATATCCCCAGCTTACATTTCCCTTATAATCCAGATAATTATTTTAAACAGGTACATTGCTGTCTGCAGTTATACTTTTAATGGACTTATGAAAAGTGATACAATTTCAAACAATACCTGCAAGAGATCTCCCTCCCCTTGTCAAGTAAAAACCAGACATTTTCAAGACAAGAAGTTGTAGATTGCTTCAAAGCTACGCTTTCCCAGTCCTGCTATAAGAAGTGAGGGCTTGAAGGCAGAAAAGGGATAATCTTATATTCTCTTTCTCACCTCTGCCCGCATGCAAGAATCAGGATTATGTAGCCAAGTACCTCTGTAGTTTAGACACAAATAAGACTGATTACTTTAGATAGATACCCTCTCCAGTGACAGCCATGCCCAGCTTCCAGCAGACACTCTGCTGACCTTCACTGACCTGCCTCAGGTGCTCTGGACTCTCCTAAAACACCCCCCCCCTGCAATGAATGCTGGCTATCTGAAGGCAACATGGATGGGGAGCCCAGCACACAGAAACACAAAAGGCTGCCCTGATGCCTGGTAGCATCATAGGAAACCACAGCAATCCTCCTTCAGGGATATTAGCCCCTCAAAATGGGTGAGGATCTGCACAGAGAAACCAAAACCACAATGAAGTACTTAAAATATCCCCTGATGGTTTTTTTTGCCCAAATTGATGAATTCACCGAACAGATGTCTGACATAAAACTGGCTTTGTTTTTAATTGGAGGAGATTATTTAAACTATGTCTAAGCCGTATGGTCCTGTAAGTCTGACTCCCCTCTGCCATTGCTGGAGAGACCAGCTTCACATCCCTCTCCATTTCCAAGTTGTTTCCTTTTACAAATTTAATAGCTGCTATTTTTCTTTCTTATTATTGGTCCCTAGGTCCTGTTACTATAAATCAGGGCCTTAGGCCCAAAATTAACTCCAAGGTGGATTTGGACAAGTTGCTTTGCATGATTTTTAGTACTAGGTTGGTTTAATAAAACATAAAGGGAAATGCAGATGTGAATACAGAAAACACATTGAGAGGAATGGTGACAGTGAGTGGTGTTCATCTCCAAGCCACTAAAGGAAGACCTGGTCCTGGCTGGCACATTTTCCTGCGCCTTTTCCCCTTGCAAATGTCACACTGAAGACAGTGAATTTTCAGAGGGATTTAGTGCACGCTAGAGAAACCAGCGCAAGTGATCAACATGACTGTTAGAACGTGCTGGGTGCCAGGCAGGCTTCAGGCTGAAAGAATGTGTGATGGCTGAGGGCATCCTAATGATCTGCTTCAGCTCAGTGTTGCCATTAATCACCACATAAACCCAGGCCACTGCTGCTGCAGATAGGCTGAACTCTGCTTGAAGCACAGCCGACCTTGAGCAGGAGAGTTTGCAAATCTGTTGCATGCCAATACCCTCAGATGGTGTTTTACACTGAGGAAAAAGGAGACATGACCACTTGTGTTTGAGTCCTCCCTATTGCTTGCCTTGCCCACTGCACCCTCTGAGCCTTTCCAGCATTGCTGCAGGATCTTCAACCCATGACGGGTTGCAGCTTGAGTGCCAACAGTTAAATCCTGGGGTTTTCTTTCCCTTCCCATAATACTGCCATTTACTTGAGGTGACCTCACTTGCCAAGTGATGTAACAGTGTGCACGATCGAGCCTGGCACGTCTAAGCAGATGTTTTCAGTGGACACAGAAACAGTATTATGAAATGAAAATATCGCCTAAAACCTGAGCAGCACAAGAGATTACAATGGCCTTTATGAACATCAGCTTACCTAAAAGAGCATTGAGAGGCCTTTGGCTGCAGTCATATGCTTCCCTTCTAAAATGAAAGATTGTTGCTTGTACTACTGTAATGTGACTCCCAAAGGAACCAGCAGCTGCAGGTTTTGAATTTTATCATTTTTGGCCGCTCTGTTTGATAGAGTTGACTGAAGCATGCCCAAAGGACACTCCTCCCATAAAATTTTTTTCTTTAACTACAATAATAAAAAATGGTTGCATACTTTTTTTTTGGTGTGTTTTGTTTTAGTTTCTAACAAGGTAATAAATTCTATTTCAAAGAATGTAAATCCAAAGAGTTTGATAGTTGATCTTACTTGCTTTGTTTCAACTGAAAGGAAATGCTCATTGACTCTGTCATTTACATTTGCTGTCATGTCACATTACCAGGGAGAGCTAAATATGAATCAATGAAATCCAGCACAAACAAGTAGAAGATTGAGAGGAGCCTGAAAGAACTTGCTAGGTTCATTTATCAAAGGCTGAGCAGAATAATAAGGTTTATTGATAAGCACATTCCCAGCTCCTGCTTAATTTCTTTCCCTGAAGACACTTTCAATAAAATGCTCTGGCTTGTGCAATCACTGTTACATGTAAATTGTTCCTGGATGAATACGTTCATTTCTGTTCTTCCTGGACTCAATTCAGCCAATATGGAGGCCTCAGTTTTCACAGAGTGAAACACAGAGTCTGCCTTTATCCACAACACTCATACATGTGCTCTTTTGTTCCCTAAAACCACATTTCTCTTTTGCACTCAATGCATGCAGAGGAGGGTGATATGACCTGAGCTTAAAACATCCTCAGGATATTTAACAACGTGTAATGCAAGATTGTCCAGGAAGAACAAAAGATTTTGGTAGCCAAGTATAACATTTTTAGCCTGAGATCCAAGTACACTTAATGTTTGTCATTAGCATATCTAGTGTGTCTCTAAAGCCATGTGGAGGACATGTCCAGGGCAGCTCAGTTATAGAGCTGCTGCTGGGAAGGGACAGAGCCTGAAGCCAGTGAAGTTCAGTGTGAATTGGACACTGCTTCCTTTGGGTTTCTTTTGCAAATCTTTGACTAAATCTCCATCTTATCCTGAATTGGCAGATATAAAGATATGTACTCAGGGGAACCACATTTGATTTTTTGCTAGTAGCTGGGAAAAAAAAGATAAACTGTAAGAAATTCTCTTTAAGAAAGACAGCGAATCCATAGTGTTTGACAGTGGCTCTGAGTTGTTTTATTTCAGCTTGAATGGCAAGGGGTTTTGTGGCACCCTATGTTCAGGAGAGACGGACAACAGGAGCCCATGCATGAAGGGATAGAGGCCCTGGAAAGGGATAGAGGCCCTGGAAAGGGATAGGGCTGCGGGAGAACTGGGGCTGCAGCAATGGAGGACAGATGGCAACACAGGGACCTGGGGCTAAACAAAGGAAGATGGTGAACACCAGCAGTGATAACCAGCCAGGCTGATAAACAACCTTGTAAAGAAACTGAACAATTCCCACACACAACTTTAATTCACTTTGAGATCAGATTCTCAAACTGCATACTGGAGAATCTTAAAATTAGAGAAAAAACTGTTAACCTTTGTTGCACTTGCTTCAACTCCACTTCTTATTACTCTTACATCCACAGCCTGCCTGCCATGCTTGTGCCTGTAGCAATTAACATGGTATTATCCCACCTACTTAACCTGAATATCCAACAGGGTACTTCCTTGGCTGAATATTTCCTTTTTCAGTGACAGAATTAGGCTCCCTTAACAAATTCTGTTTTATGAATTCACTATTACATCATCTATGCTGTAAGACTTTTGGCATAAACATCTGTTTCCTTTCATAATAAAAGAATGATAAATAATAATTTCCTCTATCCCAAGCAATACAGTAGCAGAGCTGTGTGTTCAAACCTCATTAATCCCCACCCAATCTAAAGCAGAAACTGCTGAAATGCTCTGTTTGCCAGAATGAGTCTTAAGTGAAGGGAAAACACACTTGAAGTAGAAGAGAATGAATTAGCCTTTACGGGATGAAATAGGAATTTATTGTTGCATCACCACACCTAACACTATGGTTATGAGGTGGTGGCTCTTTCAATGATAAATTTCTGCAAGAAAATAATGAAAACACAATGTAAATCATCTTTCCTTCTCAGAGTTCACAAGGCCTTAGTAAGTAGTGACCCTATTAAAGCAACCCTATTTAATATACCGAACTTATCCCAGCCTGCAATGTTTCCTTCTCCTCTTTCTTGGTCCCCCTTCTGTCCCTCCTGCAAAAAAGGGACCCTTTATTGCAATGCTCCATATTGTACTGTAACTGATGTCTGAACTGATCCAAGGTGCAGATAAATTAATTTGCCTCTCTCCTATACCCAAGGTATTCTTGTCAGTAATATGCACCACTGAGGCATGGGAAAAAAAACCAAAGAGAGTCTGAAAAGCCCCTGCAGGAAACAGAGAGAAAACTCAGGGGACACAGTATTCAGAGGCAGGCTCACTCTTGGCAGACAGACAGAGAGTTTTAGTCACTGGCACATCACTGCCCAGCTGCAGCAGCAACAGCATCTGCTCCCCGCCTGAGCTGAGAAGCTCCTGGGCTCCCCAAGGACAGCCTTTCCCACTGCCCTGCTCCTGCTGCTCCCCACAGAGGGCAGGGGCAGAGGGGACACTTGCAGTTTGCTGAGAGGTGGCAGCAGATGTGCCAGTCTCTGAGACTGACCCCTTCCCTGGGGGGCAGGTAACCTTTCAGTAGTAATGAGAACTTAGGAAGAGTCTCATTTCAAAATGTCTATAATGCCGTTTTCTGGCCTTCCAGTGAGAAAGTCACAAATAAAATTGAATGATACTACAGAGACTTTAGATCACATGAAATACCTTTCTGTCAGGCTGAAATCACCAGTAATGAGTGTAAAGAAAAAATATAGACGAGTGTACAACATTTTCCAAACTGAAGCCAAAGAGAATTATAGTTCTTCACAGATATCTCCAGAGTATTTACACATACCACAATGGCAACAATACTAATGTAGCTAAAACTTATTTCTTTCAAATGAAGGACGATTTCATCTTCTACAGAAAACAGCGTTTATCGCCCAGTATTATTTTTTCTACCTCCTTGAAACTTGGCAGCCATTTGACATCATCCATCTCCATTAGGATACCATGGGTTATCAACATTGGCTATTTGGACAATTATAATCCCAGATGGTTCCTTTGCAAAAAATTCTACAACTCATTGGCACCACTACATACAGTTGGATTCTAATTGTACAATAAATGTCATTTACACTGGTTGACTCAATTTTCCTTTTCTGATCCCTTTATGTCATTTTATGCCGTTCTTTTTCTCAGCCTTAATTCTGCTTTGCAACCCGATATAATTTGACTCATCATCCCTATAATAGGTCCTACTTCTCCTCTTTCAAGCTATATGAGAGGAAATATTTTGTATTATGCATACTGTTTAGCAATAACAAGGGCACAATTTAATTTAAGAGAATTATCATGTGTTACCATAGACAAGAAACTCAACTAAAGTAAATTCATTTTTAACCCATAGTAATAGAACCTGCATCAACTATTGACACAGTGCAACACTTTAACTGATTCAAAGTCTTCTGCAAACACAACTTCTGTGATTTTGCTGGTAAACACGAACAGCGCAGAAAAGATGGACTGCTTTCCCTGTTTACACATTTTTCTCATGAAAATAAGTAAGCTTATTTCTAAGGAATTGTTAAAGAACTTTTTGATTACTAAAAATAGGAAGGTAGTCACACAAGCAACACTGAATGAAGCGAAAATGTGATCTAATCTCACTTTACAAATGAAAAAGTAGCCAGTCAACAACACTAAACACAAAAGCATAGCATCCACCAGAGAAACAGGCAAGAGAGCTGTCATTCCAAAAACGAGCTACAGTGTAATGCTATACATCTACAGGTATAGATCTGGCACAGTAAATTTGGGGTTCACTTTTTATAGAAGTGTTTCTAAAAAACTCCTTTGGTAAACACCAGCAGAGCCTTTCCTCCCAAGCAAAGCAAACACACTGAAGGAATTTGGTGCTGTTCTTTTGAAGAACAAATCTGCTCTCCCCACCCTCTAAAAGAATACCCAAAAGAGGAGGGAATGGCACTGCTTGAATAAATGGCTTTTAGTAGGATTTCTCCTTGAGTGAAAGCTCCAGCATCACCTGCTTACGGTAGGAATCTGCTACAGCTCAGGAAAACTGCCTTGGGACTTGAATAACACTTTTTAAACCTTCACCAAAGTTGTTTAGAATCAGGGACGGAAGATGTAAAAGCCAACATACCTTCCCCTCTGGCAGCTCAACAGGTGTATGCTACATTAACTAACCTAGTCTCTGTGCCACTGCCACCTTGACGTCATTGTTACTGGGTTGACAAAAGGTTTCCATGACAAACAAGAAAGCTGATCTGTTATCTCCTCTTTGGAGGAAATTGAAATGCCCTCTCTCCCATGTTCTGCTAGACCCACCCACCTTGTTTTTGGCACGAAGCGCAGAGGGTGCGCTTCCGTGATTGATTTAGATTTCCCTCTGCTCTGAAATAGAGAAACTAACTTGTTTGCTGTTTTTCCCCCTACTTAAACTAGAGGGTGTCACCCTCATCCCACTGTGATCCCACCCACCTCACCCACAGCACAATCTTATTTGTAGGCATGCTGACTACCATGCTCAAAAAGAGAACACATAACGCTGAAAGAGGACAAACTTTGAAGGAATGAACAAAAAACACTATTAAGGCATTTGATTCTCTTCTCGGCTGTAATTTATTACCTCTACTAGCAGGCATGACCTGTAATAGTTAGCAGATGTTTGAAACATCTCATTTTGAACTTTGCCTAAGATTAAAAGAGATCTTGTAGAATTTAAATAGCAGCTGCAGAATGAAATAAGGTCGCCTTTCCTAATGTGACAGAAATGTTCATCCTAGCCTTAAACAAGGAGGACTGTTTTATGTTCTGTAAATACTGAGGAAGTTAAATTTTTGTGCACAGGCACCCACACATTATAAATTTTATTTGTGTCTAATTTGCAGCAATTGACACGAAATCACCCCAGTGGAAAAGGCTGGCCCAGCTGCGTGAATGCTTCTTAGGTTTTTGCTGCAATTAACCCCAGGCCTGCAGCTCACCACAAGCAGGAGAACAATGGACTATTCTGGCCATGAACAACAGGTTAGCAAATTTGGAGGTACAAATTTATTTATCATCAACATTACTATTCTCACTTCATCAAGGGAGAACCCAGCAGCCCTCAAAGAGGATCATGTCCTGGATACGGAAACAAATCCAAAGGTTCGCCAAGGAGCAATAAAATACACTTCCCTACAGCTGTGCAACCCTACCAGCCTCTCTGCCATGCTGGCACCAGCAGGGTTCCTGCCCTGTGCATCAAAACAGTCACCCTTTATATTTAAGCACTGGGATTGATGCTAAATTCAACTTCTTGAGTATAGTTCCTATGGATCTTCTAGGACTACTGATTCCCCTACCTCTTGTTCCTGCAATGACTAGACTTCAGCCAAGGGCTAACTAACTCACTGACTCAGATGACTAAGCTTCTGAATTGAGGAAGTTAACATACAAACAGCTCATTTAAAAACAGGTTTAGATCTCAAAACGAATTATTGTTCCCTTTCAGACTGCATGCATTTCTCCTGCTTGGCACTTTAAGATTTTTCATTAATTCCCATACTTGCAGGTTTCTCAATGTTTGCAAACAGAGATCTTAATGTGGCAGACATAAGAGATGAAACAGATTTTGAAAGACCTGCTGTAGTGAACAAAGATGCCCCTAGCCTTTATGCATCTGGTTTGAGTTAATATTTGTATCCCTTCAGAATACAGGAGATTTTTTCCTAAGCTAGGCTTTTCCTAGTACGTGTGTTTTAGTAACACAAGGTTGTAATGTACTGCTCTCAAACAGATGTGATTCTGGAGGCTATCCCGAGGAGTACTGCTCACCTTCAGAGGGAAGCAAAGTCTAAACCAAGGTTGTGCTATTGTTTTTGGGGAAGACAAAATGCCTTGACTCCCATTAAGATTATTTTAAATCCTGCTGCATGACAGCTGCTTACAACTAATGTTGTATGTAATATTGAAGATGTTATTACTGAACGTGAAAATACCTAACACTTTTGCAAATTTAATCAACATATTTAATTCATTGTCCCAGGGAGGTTCACAACTCTAAAGACCTTCAAACCAGTGCAGGTCTTAAAAACACATATTTAACCTAACTCTATTCCTGTGGAACAGAGCTCAGCATATGCTTAACATTAGGGGCATGTGCTTAATGGGCTCATGAAACACATCCTGGTTTATGATTCAGCACGAGCAATTTGCAGCTCTGTTTTCATCTTCCTTACAACCACTAACGTGCCCACGGAATTACGACAGGCCAGTGGCAGGAAATGGAGCATTGGCCTCCTCAAGGGGCCCATTGGGCTGACAGAGCCCAGGACACAGCACCAGCCCAGGACACACCAACCCATGCCAGCCCCAGTGGGGAACCCTGGTGAGGGTGTTCCTTTTACAACCAGAGAACGGGCGACAGAAAACCACCACAGCTAATTACGCACCGTACCTATTTAGCATGAAGAAACTATATGCTGGAATAATACCCACAGGTGATTTTACTATAGATTTACTGTAACTCCACTGCTCCCAGCAGGTGTCAACACTCCTGACTCGAACACACCACCTGCATGCCTTTTTTATTTAATTACCATGATTTTCAGAAATTTGCTCTGCAGCACTCAAAGCACAGTCATTAATCTTCAGTAATCTCTCTGAACAACAATTTCAACTTTTCTGAGCCCAGAGCCCCTCTATAAAGCAGGGGCTGTATTGTCTGAGCACAGGATTTTATGCAAGGAAGTTGCCATGGCAACATGACAGGGAGGGCAGAACCCAAACAATAATTGAGCATCAAAGAATTTTAAGTGCAGGGAAAATTCAGAGCTAGATTCCATATTAGAGCTATAGGCTGTCCAAACTGCAGATTTTAAAGCTTAGGAAGACTGGATATTATTATAAGCTCTCTTGGGGATAGCTGTATTCCAGCAATGCATTATCACTGATCTGTTCCCATTATAATCCATCCATTTCACAGAAAACTACATGTTTTGTAAGGGAGTGGAAAAGCAATCTGAAAAGGAACAATTGCACATCTTGGCTTTGGATAGAGAAAAAAGAAAGAGGGAGAAGGAAGAAAAGGTTATAATCCAAACTGTATTTCAACAGAAAGCCTGGCTGTTATAAAAATAATAATGGTCTTGGCTAGTCACTTGTTGTGAAATAATGAACCTTGTCCACTTTTAAAATATTATTGCATGTTGCAGGATCCCTATTGCAGGCATTCTATAGAGGACCCTAATAAAAATGGATGGCTAACTGAGAAAAGGCTGCTGCATTGTTTTATAAGGCAGTAATCCAGTTCCAGAACAAATAAATTGTAAACTCCAAACCAAAAAGTTTATACCAAAAACACAACATAGCTTTATTGTTATTATTACCCTGTTGCTCTTGTATATGCTGCTACAAATGCATTTGCAAAATAATTAAAATCCAGAAGCGTTAGCAATGGAGCAGACCATAATTGTGTCTCAGGAGTGCTGAGTGCCCCAAGCTGTTACAAACCTTCACATAAGAAAGGTGCTGGTTTTATGTTTGCATGGATTGGTTTGCCACTTAAAAATGGGAACATACAGATATGGAAGGTAAAATAACCTAACAGAAGTTCTGGGACATACATGATCTTCGTTCTAACTCCCAACTCTCTTTCTTGTCCAATGTTTAACTTGGACAACTCCACTCTCCTATATCTCTTCCGAGTCTTGGAAACAAGGGTAGTGCCGGTCACATTTTTATGAGATCGAGTACAAGCTTACATTTAACTAATGGTTATTTTTTGCAAGAAACATGCTGTTTGGATCAGCACACTTCTAGTGAGAGAAAAGCCACCTCAGTGCTGGGGAAGTCACCAGCCTTCTCAACACCACTACTGACCATGAGCCTAAAAGAGTGACTCATGTCCTTCCCTCCATGCCAGTGAGATCTGCAGGTATTAGGGCTGGCCCTGTTTACCTATGGAAAGCCAACCAAGCTATTTGTATCAGCAGCCTGTTCTTTTTGCTCCTGACTGCTCACCCAGCTGCAGGCATTAGTGACATACTTTTAATTTTTTTGGCTTCTCATGCATAACTAGTAATCCCCATGGAGAGACCCAGCACAGGCCAGCTTCCCACAGATCTGGGCTGTGTGGTCAGTCTCCAGCTAGAGTAGAAGCTTTTCCGGAAGGTCAAGCATCTCTCAGCCATGAGATGAGGTCTCTAGTAATGTGTGTGTCCATAAATACATGTGTTCATACTACTACATTTCTTCTAATTAGAGCAAATTCTTGGTTGCTCTCCCTATCCTTATGTTGATTTCCACAGAAATGATTTTTGAGATCAGAAGCTTCTGCCAAATTGCTTGAAATTTGTCCAATGGGTACTAAAGTTGTTAGAGGGCAGAACACAAATAGATGTGGAAAACATGAAAGAAAAAGTTACCTTAGAAAACTAAGTAAAAAACTTTCTCCTATCACAAAGGTAAAGGTAAGGGTAAGTCTCTTCAGGATTTCTCTACAAAGTTGCCTGCCCTGTAATAATTCCATTTTATCTGTATCTGTCAACTAGCCAGATTTCCATCATTTAATACATGACATGTTTATTTTCTATTGTTCTGCTCTGTTAATAAAAATATCACATGGCCCACATCAAACACCCACAAAAATCTATCACTATTTCGTCTATTAGCTGAATTATAACCTCATTAAAAAAATCAAGCTAGCTAAATTTTATTTTCTATAAACAGGTGCTAACTTGCATTAATTACATAAACAGGGTTTAATACATCATTAACTCAACTCGTGCTCTTTATTTGTCATGTCATAGTTATTCCTAGAGCCAATATTCCAGGTTTGCAACTCAGTGGTATCAACTACAAATGAGACAGCAGATTTTGAAAACTGCAATGTTTTTGTCAGCTCACAGGTGAGGTGGAATGAGCTGACACTTATGAATCCTCTTACTGTTTTTATTTTAGGTTAAATTCAATTTCTGAAAGCTTCTCAGGATCTTTTGTATTATTTATATCTCATGCAGGAACACAGATACCCCTTCCTATGTCAGTAGAACCATACCAGCTTTGCTGCTGTAGCTTAGACATTTTTCTAGCATAAGAGATCCTGCCATGGAAACTTGAACAGATTTGGAAAGCAGCTCCCTAATGGACGTGTTAATGCAGCCAATTTGTGACACAGATCCCTGGTCCTGTTCCTCCTGGACAGGACCAAACTGTCCCATTACATTAACACCATTAAAAGCTGTCTTGCAACAAAGGTCAAGGATCACCTGTTCCTGAGAGCTGAACTGCACTTTAATGTTAGCCCTGAACCCAGGAGACTGGAAATGACTCACAGTGGGTATAATCTGAAGTTGCTCAATGCCAGGACGTTAAGTCAGGTGTAGGTGCATGTCTGATTACTTGCAGGCTGCAGCTGTGCTCCTTTTTTGGGCCATGTTAGAAACAACCTGCACAGCATCCAGGCTGGAGTGGTACCGTCAGCATTGCTCAGCACAAATCACGTAGGGCTCTTTTTATAGCTTCAGGATAAGCAACTTCCACTCACACACTACAGTTACTAAAGCACCAATGAGGCAGGCCAGTCTATGGTATGATGGCTTGTTTTATTGTATTAATTTCTGATTCAGTATTATTTGGCTTTACTGTAACCAGTTGTCTGTGCATTTCTACGTTTAAAGATGCTTCTTTCCCAATCCACTCCTAGCTGCCTCTGCAGTAATAACAAAGCATGATCTTGGATAGTTTGGCATGTGACTAATAGCTGTTCAGATTGCCTTGGCAATTTCAGAGTATGCTAATTGGGCTAACAAGGTACTAAGTGCTCCAAGGTGTTATGAATGTGTTGTAAAATCAAAAACTCTGCTGTCAAATGCATTCATTACTCATGGTATGTAATTTGCTTGCAAGGAACCTACTCCAAAAGACAATATTTCCAGTCATTTCTCCTACTCATCTGGGAAAGACATTAGCACAACAGCACCTAGAGCATCTTTAACTGATGCTGTCTCATTCCTAGAGAAGGAATCTCAGCCAACAGGCTCCTTGGTATCTTTGGGGACTGTCAGATTCCGCCTCAGCTGCAGCCAACAATTGGGTCCCACCAGGCCCCTTGCCATGGGCTGCTCTCACCAGGCTCCTCTCAGAAAAGCAAGACCCATTTGGCCAGCTGGGCACAACCAGTCCCAATGGGCTGTGGACCTGATCCCAGGTGAGGAGCACCCAGCCACTGCCTGGGGCTGTTCCACATGCCTCACTTCCTGTTTTTTCCCCATCTCAGTCCCTAGGCTTTATTGCTGTTCCCCTTCTCCTGCTCCCCACCATTTGCACTTTAGGCACCATGCCTCATTCCTACCTCTTGCTATCCAGGCACGTTGCCTGAGAGTGTTTCTGATTTTTGCAAAATAACAACCTCAGCAATCAGACCAAAGAGCTTTCACAAGCACCTTGAGCTCTCCATTTTACAGGCAACATCAGACCAAACAATGACACTACTGTTCAAGCCTACACAACAGACAAGAAAGTCACAGTATCACTTTTCCCCATTACCCCTTGTGCTTAAACACACCCAATTTATCCACTTGACATAAGAGACAGGTTCATGTGATTCCTTCTCCTTCTGCTAGTTCTTTCCTACTAAAGGTCACACCCTCCTGATTTCATTTCTGTGGAACTGAGCAACTCAGTCTTTACTGTCTTCCCTTTTCCTGTTCCTTTTCCATTCTGTTAACATAAAAGCCTCACCCATCAGTGACGTTCAAGTTGACATTGATTTCTGCTGTATTTGAAGTCAATGTAATAAGATAAACTCTATATATTTGCCTGATACAACTGAGACATATCGACCCGAATAACTGGGCCAGTTATCCAGCCAAAAAACTGACTAAAATTAAAACTAGATGGTGGGACAAAAACAATTCCTTGACTAACCACCATCAGTGAACAAAGTCCCTGGCAACACTGAGGTTCGATCTAGATATATGAAAAAATGAAGGATAGGAAATTTCATTTTTTTCTTTAAAAAAACTGAAGCTGGAGTAAACCACAGCACACTATGCAGCAGATGGGGGAATAACACATGAATATGAGAAAGAGGTAAGGAAATGATCACCCAGTCAAGAGTTTGTTTGCATAAGACTCAATCACCCAAGAACACACTTCAGCGGAAGTTGGAAAGGTGTGTATGGGAGGGAGGATGCCTTGTTCCAACAAACAGCTGACTGTAAATTGTAGCAGCTCTTCATGCAGCCAGAACTATTCAATGGAAACAGGTGTGACAGCAGGAAGGAAATGTTTAATCTTTGGATCCAAAAACATGACTCTTCCTTGCTTGAATAAAAGACTAGTGTTGGCTCAAAGCCAATGGGAGGCTCATAACATTCTCTTGTTTCAAAGCAATAACCTGCTTGAGAGCAGGTTCACCAATTCAGGCCCCACTAAAGCCAGTCCTCGCGTGCTTAAAAGGGACAGGGTTTGGCCTGGAATTAGTTTCCAAAAGTGGAGGTGGGATTGCACAGGTGGGAGAGGCAGCTGAATGCACACAGCTCGTATGTGCGTTCTAACACAACACTTCTACCATGAGAGAATTCTGTATTTGCTACATTGCAGTTGAAGAAAAGAGAAATCATCTATTTTCCTGCACCAAAAAGATCACTGGGACCAGTCACACAATGGAAACATGCTGACCCTCAAAGAGCTCCTGGAATAATCACTTACATTAGCACGTTGCACTACCTCATAATGGTGGGCAAAGCAAAAAATTCACCATAGCAATCACGACTAAGCACAAAAGGTTCAAATCTGGCTGATTTCAAAGGACAGTAACTATAGGCTCAGCATGGAGCTTATATTGTGCTAAATCAAGGCTACCATTCCCTCTCTCTGCCTGCTGCTCATGAAAGAGCTTGGTCACCTACCCTGTGTGGTGACTTGAGGATGTGCAGTCCGAGCTGCTTCCAGCGACTTCTTCCCTCCTGCTCAGCCACCAGAACCCCTGTATCCTATCACAAGGCTGTGCAGGGGGAATGGCTGCAGCTGGATAATCTAACACTCTTACACTCCTAACCCCTTCGACTCCAGCAATTTAAAAGGATTGCTCACAATATATTTAATCCTAAAATCCATCTTGTCACGAGTTAATAGTCAGATAATGCTATGCATAACATTCTAAGCATGGTGCCATAAATAAGAAAGCATTTAAATAGAAGAGTTTGCAGCAAATGTTCAAATCCAAGGTTCACTCATTAAAAACCAAACCAATGTATTAATCTCCACTGCTGCATATTTTAAAGACATGAAAACCAGATTCTAAGAACTTTTAAGCACCACAAGCTGCTTTTGCATTTTGAAAAGAAAGAAGAAATAACATTAAATAGGCTTTTTAAAAGGCTTCTCCTTCCTTTGCATGTTCTCATTCTTACAGCACATTTCATTTGTAACCTGGCATTCAGCCCCTGAGAGGTTTTTTCCCAAAAAACTTTCCACAAACAAAAAAAGGTTCTTGCTATATTTAAAGACTTAGATGTACAAAGTGTCAAACCAAGCTTTGCCCAGTGCTTCCTTAAAAACATGAAGTACCTCGGAAGAAGTCTGCAGGAGATTCTCTCAGCCCCTGGTGGAGCAATGGTGTCTTGCAGACTCCACAAACCTGACAACCAACATCAAGAAGCACTGCCCATTGATCACCCATAAGAAAGGGTGCCCAGTGGATTCGGCATGAAGTAGGACTGAAACAGGACTTCTCCTCATGCTGGGCAGCTCTGGCAGATCACGTGGCTGCTGTGTGACCTGGTTCTCTCAGCCATAAATTGACATTGACTGCTTTGCAGTAGTCTGAGATCTATGGATATGGAACACGAGACAGATCTCCCATGTAATTGAAGTCAGTTGCTCTCTTACAGCTTGTCAGCATATTTGTTAGGACAGGATTTACCATCAAAATAGAACACACAGCAAGTGAGACCTCTTCTGTTAGTGATGATAATGTGAAAAAGGCAAAAACTCTTCTTAATTCTGCCATCATTCAGGACTCATTTCAAACTCACTAAAACTGCTAATAGCTGCCATGATTTTATTTCATTTTCCTCAATCATACAGATGCTGTCTTGGGAAACTCAGAAACCCCTCCTGTCCCCCATCATGAGTTTATCATAACAATTAAAATTGCTTCCCTTTGCCAGATTTACTGTCTCCTCTAGAACACAAAGAAATTTGGCAAGAGAGACACAATCTGTTGTGACGAAAATGCAAAGTTTACCTCTTGCAATGGTATTTTTTATTGTTTCCCATGAGGGGAATTATCTCCATTAATGGTGATTGCAAATCCCTGTGTACTGGGACATTAGCTTCCCTTATGCTTGTTACTGAAATGAAAAGAGACAACTAAAATATTACAGAGCTGTTTTATAAAGTACTTATCCTATTAAGCCACTTAGCCATAGTCTTTACATAGGGATGGGATGCCCAGAAGAATTATTTGGGGAACTATTCAGTTATAACATTAAGAAAAGCAAAGAAACACTCACATTCATTAGGATCAATTTTAGCAGTTACTGTATTGCTCCTATCAACAAAAATTCCAGGTTTATGGATGCAAGTGGCCACCTTTCAGATCTACACCTGGGGAGCACATCCTGGTTCTCCTGCTCTTCTCTTTCTCTCTCACAGCAATCAAGGACTGGGAACCAGCAGATGGAAAATAAGTTGTATATTTGTTTAAAAGACATCCGCTTCAGCCCAGCTCTTACTTAACTATTTTTATTCTTTTACCTCCCCCCTCACAGGGAAAGTGACTTATTTAAAGGCTGGAGGCAAATCCTGCTCCTGCTGAAACAAAACCCTGAGCAGCCAATGGATTCCTGAAAGGCTGGATGTGATGTGGAGATATGAGAGGGTCAGAGCCAGATATTCACCTGGTGAACAGTGAGGTGCTTTTCTTGACTTCAAATAAAACTGATTTACGTATCACCCTGTTTTCTTTGCATTTCTTTAAATTACTTACCTTTTGTGCCTTGCCTCTCTGACCTTAGCAGCTGCCTAACCCAGAACAACAGCACTCACCATCCCCTTTCTTGTTCTTTGCAGCGCCACATAACTAATTGCATTTCGGCCTCAACAATGTTATCTTCCCCTCCCCCCCCCCCCCCCTTTTTTTTTTTTTTTCTGGAAATGAGCAGCCAAGTGCTCATAAATAACACACAGGCATCACACAAAGAGAAGGTCATAAGGCAGGAACTCGATGAGCCTGAGAAAGGGTTGATTTTTAAAGTCCTTTCTCAGTCCTCAAATTTCTCTCCTAGGAAGCCTGAAAGACAGAGGTTTCATAAAGGCAAAAGGTACCAAAGGTTCAGTTGCTGGGGAGGGCAGCAGGACTTCAGAGCTGGAGGGAGTTTCTGCAAAATAACTGCACTGAGGCCAGGACCTAAGAAACAACATGAAACCTCAGAGATTTCAAAAGACAACCCACAAAACCAGCCCCTGGAGGCCTGTTTTACACCTCTGTTATACCTGAGAGGCAGAGGGAGGGGGATGCAGCCATAGTCTGCTCAACCATTGCAACAAAAGTCAGAAAGTCATGCAAGAACCTCAGCCCCCAGCCTGTCCCCCACAGTCAGCAGCTGTTTAAGCTGTTTAAGCTGGGGGCAGGTTGGATCTGCTGCTAGGGAGGTTCAGGGGCAGGGGGCCATGAGCCTTTCAACTGCCCCCAGCACACACTGGAAGCTTGCACAGTAGAGGAGTGTTCAGGATGTGAAGGCAAAGACCAGTAAGCTGAATGCCATCTTGCCCATTTTATAGGTAGCAATGGATAGAGAAAACAGCCCTTTACCTTTCTAAGGACAATCACTGAAATTCATACAAAAATCAGCTCTCACTGCATTATCTGCAGCAAGTCAGAAAGCTGAAGTTTCTCTGTGTGCGTTTCAATTTCCCTTCCTTTCTCTACATAAATGTCGCACTTATGACTGATGGTTTAACTACAACTCCATTTTTAAAGGAAAATCACATGGCTTGGCTAAGTGTTCCTTCTGCTGGGTAGACTCCTGCTGTCCTTTCCTATTGACTCCTCAGGATCATGCAGTAAATATCAACACTGGAAAACTTCTAGTAATAATGCCAACTGAGGCCCAGGACCTGTGGGGCACAGCTGGCTCCCACCCTCAATTCTTCCTGCAAGCTGAGAAGGCTCAGCACCTGTAGAGATGGTGCCCTAAAGACATAGCGAGAAACCCAACTGACTCTTCTGAAAATAAATAATCAGCAATCAACACACAGCTTTTCTCCATGCCAGTGGAAAACACGCATGTGTGGTCCAGCCTTGTTCTTTCAATAATTGTTTATTTGCAACTAGGGTCAGGAAGTGATGCTGTAGTGTCAGCAAAAATGAACCCAGGGAGTAAAGGGGTTGTGGAGTTCTGCCATGTTTCACACTCCTCTGTTTCTTGCTTGCACACATTTGAGGAGAGAGAGTTTGATTTGGGTTGTTTGGTGGGTTTTAAATTAATGCAAGATACAAACAGAAAAATAAAGTTGATCTGGACAGCAGCAGCACTTGGATCCTGGACACAAAGGCTTGGGGGAAGCTTTGGATGTCTCTCTGTTAGCTGCCAGTAGCAAGGCATGCCTGTGGTTTACAAGGTGGGGAGAATGCTGACTCCAAGGCAGGGAAGTGCCTCCTGGGGCATCCTGCTGCAAAAATACTTGGCTCCAGAATAAATACTGCCTCAGATCACTGAAAAGGCCGTGAGTTTGTGGACAAACAGAAGAAATCAGAATAGCCCTCCCTGTAACTCAAAGCCTTTTCCTACCTACATGACCTAGGGCTGAGAAGAGGTAAACCCTTACTGGGATTTAAGGGGAAAAAGAAGACAAAATAATGATACACTGTGTGGTGTGATCTCTTCCTCCAGTCCCCTCACACGGAATGTCTCCGGTTCTCAGGAAAGCTTTCACCTCCCTCAGCTACTTGCCCAGCTCTGTGCTTCCCTGTGGCTTGCCCTCCATGTTCCCATGTCTCCTTCTATTGCCTCCCACACCAGTACCTGTGTTCTGACACTTCGTGCTCCTCCATGGTCACAGCTCTGCTCAACCAGGCAACACACAAAGACTGAGGTTAAAGAGTTAAAACCAATTATCACACTATCTGGCTGCTCCCTTTTGCCCATAATCAGGCATTCCACCGTGTACGAGGCCATGCCACAGGAGAATGTGTGAATGACTTTTATAGAAGTTTTATCTACAAGTTTGGATGAAGAAACCTTGACCAGCAGACAGCAAGGTGAAGACGGGAGAAGTATGAGCTGAGATGGGAGGTTGTGAGATTTTCCCAAGAACTGATGAGCTCTGGAGACACAGTCTTGATGAATCCCCAGGAACCGATAAATTCAGCACACCAAGAATCAGCCAAATCAGGAGAAGGCCACCAGCACATCACGCAGAATAGAGACAAGGTGGCAAGGGCTGCTGCTGCAGATGTATATGTGCACTTAATGAAAGAAAGGACCCTTCAGCAGAATTTCTGAACACCCACCTGAAAGCTGCTGCTCACCAGTACAACCCTCCCTGCCTGAATTAAAGGTGTTCCTATAAATACTGTTTTTGAACTGTATTTTCCTCACTTGATCTCCTTGATATGAAGAAAAAAGGAATTTGGAACTGTTTCCCTTTGTCTCCCTCCTTCACACACAGGTTTTTTCCAGTATCAAACCTCTTGCTAATATTAACTTTGAACTTGAATGATCTCTAATGTCCTCTAATGTCCTGGATCAATGAAGCTGTGTTATTCAAAGGTCAGTTCCTAACACTAAGTTCTGATCTCACTTAAACTTTTCTTCATTTCTAGACAGTTATTCTGTGTTATCCCTATATGCCCTTTATACCTGTTCCAAGGTTTTCTAAGTTTCTTGAACAAACCTGGCACCTCTAGTAAGCATTAACCACACACAAATGATGAATTCTAAAATGAAAAAAAACCCTATGCCAAAAAGAAAACATATTGTTCCTCCAGAGGGATATATTTTATATTGTACATCCAAATCAAACAAACACACTGTAATCACCAGAATGAAACCCCAGAAACAACTCAAAACAACAGCACAGGAAAAATAAACATGAACTCAAGTTCTTTGAAGAACAGGAGGAGAACGACTGGATTTAGATAAGGAAAAACTTATTGCTTAATGACAACATAGAAAGTAGAACTTGAGATGAAATACAAAAAAAAAAAAATACCCTTTTTAAAAACAAGTTCTGAATAATGTTTGCTCCTTCTTTTCCAAACCAAGCACTTTAGATGATCTATTGGCCCAAGAATGGATACAGAGACAACTCCAGAATACTGATGGACAATTCCTATTCTATTTATGTCCTCATTTGGGGGGGACACCGTACTCTATCCACTTTTAATTAACCATTTTGTCCCTTTAATCAACAGACAAATTTGGAGCAGCAGCACAAGGCTGAGGCAGGAGTGTCCATTCTATGTCCTGAGCAGGCTGGTTTCCAAAGTGGTGCCAGATTTTTGGGAAGCTGGGTCTGGGCAGGTGCCGTGCACCCACATTAGAGGTGACGGTGCAGGTCAGTCTGCAGCAGCCCCAGGTGAGGAGTCACCTCAGCAGTGTCACTCCAGGACTGGCATCCTCTGCTGGGCAGGAGGAGCAAGAACAAAGGTGAAAAGGAATCATTCACGAGGAGAAAGGGAAGGAACACAATGTTAGTTTAGATAAGCAATAATGAGGAAATGGCCTTTAATGACTTACAGTTCAGCTCGCATTAGCAGATACAGAGGAAGAAGATCAATCACTTGATCTCTTCAAATACATATGTTTTTGTCTAACCATTTTTGCTGGAAAAAAATACTAATTTTGACTAACATGAATCAATTTGAACTGTTACCCCATCAGACAAAGACCAGTTCAGAGATAGAAACTCCTCTCCCATCTAAAGTCCAACTCAATTTCTAATGCAAGGTAAATGGCAACTAACCTTTGACATCTGATTCTTTGAAAATCACAGCACATTTATAAAAGTCAAACAACAGCTGGTCTCACTTTACAGCTGAAAAACAGAATATCCTTTAATTCTTCTGGGCAAATCAATAATTTATCTTAATCCTTCTATTTTAAAATCACTGGTGTTGATCATGTCTTTGAAATAAAGACAAGGATTTTACTGCACTTCCTTCCTTCTTAGTCTGTTTTGATTGCACCAAACTCATTCACTTAAACATCCCCCTAACTTAAACATCCTCTTTCTTCACAGCAGGCATCAAAATATCTTTTTTTGTTTGTTTAGTAATATAGATTTATTGATATGGAGCTTATTTCCTGTCATGTAAGACCATAGTGTTGGACACAGCTGAGTTTCCATCCATCTTTTATAGGGCAGCACTCTCCACCTTATTCTGTACATTTTAAAATTACAGCCATCCTGCCTAAGCAGGATCACATGTGCTTCAGAAGTGTCTTGTGATTGAGAGATACCACATTTGCAGTAGATTTGGGATACTGATCACATGAACTAAGATTATATCATTATACAAACTCTAACTGTGTTCCTTGCACCTCTCTGGGGAAGGTGTCCATATGCACATTAGTATAGGATCTGATTTTCACACTGCTTGCAGGAATAAAAAGGAGAGATCAAGTGGGTGGCCACAGAAATCACATTTAAATACCCTCAACAGGAATGAGTTGATATTTATACCTCCAATGTTCTCAGGAGAACTTCAGTCTGAAGAAGTTCCATACATTTGTTTTATCATAGGGGGACTTGACTTATATTTTCAAGTGTTACTGATTTACTTATTTTCCACCAAAGGATGCTTTAGATTGAAATGATCTAAGAATAAGACTGAAAGCATACTGAATGCTGACCCTCGTTTCCTAAATGAAAAAAAAATATTAAAGTCAATTGCAAATGTTCCTTACGAAATGGATAGCAATAGAAATGAAAATGTACAAAATAATGCACCTTATAAAAGAAGTGGAGCATATTCTACCTGCCCTGTATGTAACTGCCAGTTCTGCATGGATGAAAATGCTGAAAAGAAATCTTTGAAGAACACCTTTCTGTAGGACTTTGCTTTCAGGGACTTCTTGAATCTGTTCTCAGCATCTGATCACCAAACTGAATCTGGATTCATATCTGTGGTCATTTATAGCCACAAAAAACCAACCAAACCTGGGAGAGGTGTTAAGAAAGTATCTGCTGCTTCTTGCACTGGTCTGGAAATAAACTTGTGAGTGCTGAGCAGTGACCCTGTGCTGACCACCACAGGAATGGCTTTCTTTTGGGGGAAGAATTGTGTCCAAGAATTTTGAGAGCAGAGGTCCCACTAAAGTTCAATAGTACTTCCAGAAATCCCAGCTGAGATATTTAAGATGCATGGCAAATTTCATGTCTGCCTTTTATGAAGCTATTTCCTGGAAATATTACCCAATGAACGACATGATTGATATTTCCATGGGCACTGCAGATGTTTTGGCTTTGCTGTATTTTCACAGTGTGAAACACTCAAATCTCTTGGAAATTTCTTGGTAAAATTCAACTATTAGATAAAAAAAAAAAGGACCTTTGGGGAAACTCATCCATTGTCATCATTTCCTCGATAGGTGTGTGGGGAATTGTCCAGTCCTGCAGTACAAAAAAAATGAACAAGGCTCCACTACCTGATTAGGACTTTCTCTAAAGTCCCCTGAATAATTACTATGAAGTTTGCAAGTGCTTCCAACAAGTGTTATGTTTTAAAAGCAGCTGATCATATTTCATTTTGTTTTTCAAAAAAACCTTTTCTAAGAAGGTTCTGTGAAAAAAGACAGCCTGTGCCTGGTGCTGCCTCCGCCCACAGCTGCAGCAAAAACTTGCTGGCAACAGAAAGCAAACGTCCCTACCGTCAGCAGCACTTGCACCCTTGACATATCTCTTCTCAGAGGTAAATCTCCTGATCACCTACCTGTTACATTTAGAAATGGGTGCCAGGAAAGACATAACTTGTAATTCAAGCCAGGATTAAACCTGGCTAAAAATCAAGGTCGGTAAGAGTTACATTTTTGATTGTTTTGAAATCTCGTTCCAATCCAGGGAAGACCAAAGTCCATTTTTTTAAAGTCCACAGAGAAAAAAAAAAGGCCCAAAGGCCCCAGAATTGTCCTGGGAGATCTGTGCCATAGGCAGAGCCAGTATTAATACCTGAGCTGGAGATTCTGTGCTACATGTATTATAAATCACTAAGAAAAGAGCCGTCAAATGACTCTGCTTGCAGATGCAGGTGGGTAAATTCCTGTGCAGCTACAAGCCATAGTGACTGGTATACAGATGATAAAAGGCATTGTGAGACCTATTAGCTAAGTCCCCAAAGCAGAGATTAAGTTATACCAAGGCAGAGCACAGGCCCAACACTGGGCAAAGAATGGTTGTAATTATTTGGATCCCCTCTGAGGTTCAGAGTTTTCTATGAGTGCCCATGAAGGTTTGCACAATTCAAGGTATGTGTAGCACTTCAGCCCAGATTTCCTTCACTTGTAAATCTAAAAATGTAATTTATACTTTGTCCGTTTGAGTGTGTTATATTTCACTCCAAGAGCCTTAAGTTAATTTTCCAAAAGACTGAAAAATATCAAATTTAGACAGACAAGTAGAGCTCTGCAAATCAAAAGCTGGAACATTTCAAGATGTTGGCACTGCTGCATTCCTGATAAGAAATACAGGAAGCAAAGGCAAACTCCTTACTTATACATAGGAAGGAGAGAAAAAAAGAAAAGTGCCACAGTAATATTACTGAACATCAACAATTAGAAAGGCAAGTTCATGCCAAATAAAGCATTGCCAGGAGAGATAAACCAGTCTGATGTTATCAGCTCCAAACTTCACTTCAATTACTTCAGTTTCAGGGAACCAGTCACAGTGAAAAAAAAGATACATACATTTGTATATTTTTATCAGGGAAGAGCTGAATTTACAGGGGTCCTAACCAAGATTCAGAGCCAGAATTGAGAGGAGGCAGTCTCCCAAAGCCTAAGGAAAATTTAAGAAACTATCATTAGAGAGACAGAGTGATGTCAGCTCCTGGCTGAACAATTTATTCCCTTGGTAAGATAAACATTTTGCTACTACATGACAGTATCTTGAAAAGAGTTACCCACCTATAGCTAGTGAGCCCTCAAGAAAGCCAATTAAAGTGCCAAAATGTTTAATGTCAGGTTTTCCTTTGATCGCTATCATGTTTTCCCTTTTCCACAGGTGAGGGCAGTAGGGACTCAGTGTGAGAACTGCTCTAATGCTAGGCAGCGTTCAAGCAATAGAAATATATCTTCTGGGGCCATAATTCACTCCTCTTTATCATACCTTCACAGGAAAAAATCACTTAACAGCCAGCAGTCATTTTCTATTACATAAATTTAGTTTTTCTTGTGGTCCCATAACTCATCAGTCCCTGCCAGGAAGCAGCACTCCAGACAGTACACTGAATTCTGGCACATCACTTGCTTGGATGGTGGCAGAATAACCACAACAATACTTACACAGATGAGACCAAATCAATCCCTTCCTTTGCCCTTTAGAAACTCAAAGTTGTTTAATCTATTTCAATTTACTGAGAGTAAACTATCTTGGTTGGAGGAAGAAACCTCTTCAGGTCAATGCCTGGCAGATAAATTGCTGGCACCTATTACAGTGCTCCAGAAAACAGGAAGATTTCTAAATACTCCTGCTCCTGTATTTAAGTGACTCCCTGCTTCACCACCCACTCCATATTCTCATGATCCTGCTCTCCCCTGGCTCTGCCTGAGACTTTACATTGCACCTTCCAGCTTCCTTCCCATCAGCTGCAATCCGTAGCACCCGCTAACACTGGCAGAGAGATTTTTCCACTGACAGATGTTGGCTCTTCAGGTCAGTCCCACTGCTCAGGTGTGGCACAGACTCCAGTCCATGGTGACAAATATTTTGGCCATTCACAAGCACTGCTGGGGGTCAACCCTCCCTGTGCCTTGATATTCCCCCAGTATTGCAGTAGAAATGTGTCTCTGGCAGGTGACTCAACGCCGAGCTCACTGCCAGTGAGTGAGCGCTTCCTCCTCCACCAACAATATCATAGGGAGAAAGCTATTTTACCTTGATTAGAAGCTTCTCAAGAAAAGAGAATTTGCCCCTAAGTGACTTGTTCCAGTAAGTCCTAATTCTAAAATCTCCCCTCTTGTACAAATTACCTTCAATTAGAAAAATGATTATTCCCAGACTTTATATAATACCACCAAAGTGGAAGAGGTCGAGATCTCTGTCTCATGACTGCTGAAAGATGAGCTGAGTCTAGTGTCTAATGGAAAAGATAAAAGTGTATAATGTAGATTTATTTTTAGAGAGTAAAACATTTTCAGTTCACATTTCAGAGCCTTTTTCCACATCCAAAAACAACAGAAGGAAATGAGAACTGCTCTCCTCAGTACTCTGCAAAAGCCAACAAAAAGGAGGCCATTGGAAGATGGGCCAGTATCGCCAGAAACAGCTGTTTCACAAGCCAGCAGTTCAATGGCCTTACCAAATGAGAATGCCCTGCATGTAACATTTCCTTTATGCAATTCCCTGCTGCTTTGAATCCAAATATAAAGACTGAAATCCTGTCTGCTGTGAATAGGGCAAGGATTTCTCTCCAAGGAGAGGTTTTTAGATAGCATGCTGAAGAGGGCTTACTGCATAGAACAAAAGCTGTCTCCGTTGCCTTTTGGAAAAGGATGAAGAAATTTTGCGTGGTAGGTTACCTAGGACCTGACCTGGATGCTCAATGGGAATTGCAATTACTGTAATAGTATTCATTATCTATTGATTCTTCAGCACTGAGTCTGGGTCATCAACCCACTTTCCCCCCTCTATATAAAACTTGCACAATTCAAATGACAATCCAAATATTTTCCTGTGTATGAAATATTTTAGATTATAGATTGCATATAGAAGTAGTCATGGATTGCGAACGGAAAAATAAACATTTTATATGTTCTCTCCTTCTTTCCTTTTACAAAGGTGCAGACCTACAGACCTTACTTGAAGTCTGTGTTTCTACTATATAGTATTTAATGAAAATGAAATGTTTGAGCCTGGGGATAATTGCTTTATATATTTTTGAGAGAGAAAAGTCCAAGGAAAGTGAAGATATTAAATAGTCATACCCAGATTTAAGAAGCTACTTAATCAGGTATTTAATTTAAAGAGACACAGACACTATTACTTTTTTTTTTTTAATCTGGTGAGTCTTATATAATCACCTGACCACTGCCTGCAGTCAGGAAAGCCTGCATATTTAAAGGCTTAATAACACTTTTGGAGTCAGGCACATAATTCAGAATATTTTCAAAGCAGAATCTGCTCCCATAAAGGCTACAAAAACAGGTCTGAATTCAGCTCTGCATCATGTGTTGGCACAATGGAGAACAATGCTGTAATTAATGTACAAATGTAATGTTTGCAAGAATTTCTATCTCCCCATCCAAACAAGGCAAAAAAAGGAAAGGGTAATGTGCCATCAAATGTACTTTGCAATGGCACCCAACACGTGAGTGACAGAGCAGAACTAGGACTCAGCCCCAGTCAAAGTGCTCTATCCTCTGCACTAAAGCATCCCCTTGATAATTGTTGTAGCTACATTCACATGTCTTGAGAAAAAACCTTGCTGAATTTACAGTAATGTTATTTCATTCCCTCTTAACAACAAAAAACCTTTTGTCTTTTTAGGAGTTTGAAATGCTAAAGTAAAGCTTAGCTCCAGGGCTGTGCCATGGCGAGAGAACACAGAAATTGCTACTTACAACTCAGGAGGAGTTGACTCACAAATAAGTTGAAAGAAATACACATGACTTGAGGCATGAGGAGTGTTGTTAAGCAGAAGTGCTACTTGAAACTGAGAATCTTTGAGAAGTTGTGATTTTCTTTGTCTAAAATGTTGTTTGACGTTCTTGTCTGAACATTCAAGTAATGCGTTAGGCAATCCTCAGGCATAACAGCAAGGTTTAGGGAAAGGACAAAGTGTGTCAGCTAAATCTTTGAGTTCTTTTGCCTTCAGAGAGTAATTTCAACTCTTACATGTTACTTGAGAATTGTTTCTGGCATGGAGTTAATACATAGATGGTCCCAATGCAGGATTAATCTGCTGCCATCCTGGCACACTGCTGGTGCTGCAAAGTTCTTGGCATGGGTTTGCAAACGAGGCTGCTGTGAACAGTCAGACTTTCTAAAGGTAGGAGCTCTTTCCATTGGCTCCTCTGGATGGAGATCTCACCGAGGCACTAGAGAAGTCACCCATGGAGGCTGCAGCTGCAAAAAGCCTCTAGGCTTGAATCTGAACTCATGAGAATAACACTGCTGACTCTGCTGGAGTTAAATAGGCAGGGAAACCACTGACTGCTGAACCCTGTATCTGTCAGAGCTGCTATCAGCCCCACACGAGTTAACTACAGCATGTGTGCTACAGTGTGTGCCAAGCACTGTCAACTCTGCCAAGAAAACCCACCTAGAGAGCATGAAATGAGCCAGTCTTCCAGTGCTGGTAACTAGCACCAGTCCATGTGAGAATATAAAACCTCCCAGTCCAACCACATTCACTCACACCCTCCTAGAAGAAAAGCTCAACTAGACACTGAAGGAGAAACATCCCATGTAGTAAAATGTCACCATTAGGAGTCATTTCAGAGCTTTGGAACTGCTGACAGATAGTCCCCTCAGAGCAGGTGGCAACATGTGCTGAGGGCTTTGTGCCAGCAGGTGAGCCCGATGTTTGAGTGGACACTGAACACAGGTGTGACTCCATGCCAATTCAGCAGGAGGTAAGGCAGCTCAGCTTCATCTGCCACTAATATGGGTAACACAGTACAGAAAAAAAAATGAGAGAACTATAAAGAGATGCAGGGAGTTCATTCTCCTTGGAGCAAAGACATGATAATGCAGCACTGTAGGAGCTGAGTTCTCCACAGTATTCTGGCATTAGCATCAGTGACAATAAGGAAACTGTCCAGCAGGAGCTGCCTCTCTACTTAAGGATGATACACTGCGACCTCAGATTCAACAAAGCACATACAAGTAACCTTTAGCCTTAGCTGTACACTCAAATATGTTTCTATTCATTAAATGTATAACACAACACAAAACCACACAGCCTTAAGTCAGCAAGTGAACCTACCCACCTTAAAAAAAAATTAAAGCATGGCACAACCCTTTCCCCAATGGTAAAAACTTTTTCCCTGTACGAGCTCTACTCAGTTTATCTCATACACATTTGCTGTTCAGTTCAAACAAGGTTTTGGATAGAAACTCCTATAACCATTTCCAGTCTTGCATCCTTAAACCAACTCCTGCCATGATGGGCTGTCTTTCAGGGTACACAGCCTGGGTTGGCACCATAGCCCTTGTATGCAGCTGCAGCATGCAACATGGAGCATCTTACCTCAACGTGGCCAGAATTCATGCAACCGAGCCAACGGGCTGGGGGCAAACGAGCAAAGCTTAGGCGAGTGCTTAAAATTAAGCATGAGCTCAAGTATTGCACTAAGTCAGGGCCTTTTATCAGGAATGATAAATGTGAAAAACACAGAAAGTAAGACAAGTCCATGTGGATTGAAGACTTCTCAGACATCGGGCAAAGTATTTGCATACATTACAGTGGCCTTTGGATTGTGAGGCTTAATACTTTTCTAATGCACATTATTGGACACAAAAGTAAAATCATGGGGACATGCATTTAAGATAAATATAACAGATGGTCTTACAAAGGTAATTTATTTGCAATTAACTTATATTTCTGAGTCCAGCTTTCAAAATAGTATCTGCACTGAACCTTACCTGTGAACTTAACAACCAAAACTTGGATTCTGATTTTGTGAAGACACCCCTCTGCCTTGTCTAAGTGGCAGCATAATTAAAGCCCCAACAAACAGATGAATCCATAAAGGCATGGGAGAATTCAGCTTTTTTCAAGTTACATGTGATTTCAAAACACACACAAAGAGAATACGGGCATTCTCTCAGAGGATATGACAAACCCCATCTGCACAGCCAAGGTAATTATTAACTGCCCATTTTCTCCTACAATCAACTGCTAATTCAGTGGAAGAGCACAGCTGGAGGTATCAGGGTGACAAATTCAAGTGAGGCATCCTAGTGAAGCTGGGGATCTGGACTCAGATTGTCTGACAAGTAAAATGACAAGTACATACGTGCCGACAGTGTGCAGTATTCCAACAGAATCTAGCGTGTCTCAGGGCCATCCATATGCTCCACCATATGTCTGTGAGGAGAGGGGTCCAGAATCACAGTCTCTGGAAATGGTAGGTCTCCCAGGCTCTCAAGATACCAGCCAGGATCCCAATGTTGCTACATTAATTGGTGTGTAAGTACCTGCATTCCCTCCAACAAACAACTGATTTCAGCTCAGAGGGAAATATGTAACATAACCAGCTGGTTGCTCATTCAGAAGCTTGATCTCACAGGACAAGCTGTCCTAGGCAAGAAAAGGTTGCTCTGGGCTGCTTCTTCAGAGCCAATTGAACCTCTGTGTATTAACCACAAAGGAGCTGCAATAACAGAAACGTTACCATGTAGAAGAGCAGTACTGATAAGCACACAGAAACAGACGGGATTTTAATAACCTAGCAAAGGGGAATACGAGTTTCAGCTCACTCAGCAGAAGACAGGCTGCTTTCTTTCACCTTCTCTTGTGCTTTTCACTTACATTTTTCTGGGGGCAATTACCTGCCATGTATTTTCACATTTCAGTCCTACCTTATCACTGTCCACTGTGTTCTGTGATGTCCTGGAGGCAATGGAAATGGTGTCAGGTTGACTGCTGCCATCCCCTTGGCTGTCTGCATCATCTATTCCATCTCTGCAAGAAATGGAATAGGGAATCAATGACATTCCTTAACACACCACCAGAGTGAGCACAATGTTACAGGTGGAGTTGAGAAGTGCCAAGTCAGCAGGACAGAGCTGGCTTTGTGCTAAAATTACCCCACTGAGGCAGCCCATGATGCTATAGAGCTCTTGAATTTAGAATGACATCACCCTCAGCCATGGGGTTTGGATTTGCACATAATCACAACATTTGTTTAAATTTCTTCAGGAATTTAATACTAAGCCATAAAGATGTTATCCAAACATAGATAAAGACAGTACAGAGCTCTATATATTTACCTCTCTGAGGCTGCTAATATAGTGTATTTTCTTCCCTTTGGCTGTAGAGATAAACTTCTCATAAATGTTTATTGGTCTTTCAAAGTAAATATTTAAATAATACAAAATACATATTTAGGGACAAGTTTAAAAAAATCAGTGTCCTCATTCTGTACTAGAAAACTTTTGTATTGGTGCATGTTCTTAGACGAAATGTCTGGATCTCTGCTTTGCTACAGGTCTCCTGGGTGACCTTGGTTATTTATGCTTTGGATGTCCCTACAACACAGCCTGAAGTAAGAGAGGGATAAAATTTGACGAGTAAGTGAAGATGCTCAAATTACAGATGGCTTTTAGGAATGCCACAACAGAAAAAGAACAATTCATTATCTATAATTTCTATTTAATCCAGGATTGAAACCAGTTGACAAAAAAATTTTAGTATTATTTAGCAGGCTGAAACAAGTTTGTATTTGATGATAAAATGCAGATTCTTCGCTACATATTCTTCAATCTATTGTCAGGATCAACTATGATTTCCATTGTCAAACACTTAAACACGCCAAACAAGGAAAAAAATGTCTGGTTTTACTCAAATGTGAAGAAGTAAAATCTACTTTAGGAAAGAACCATAACCTTGGACTTTGAAGAATTTTTACTGTTTCTCTTTATACTTCGGAGTATAAAATAAAAGATCTTTGTACATATATCATAAAAAAGCTTTCTAGCTACTTTTGCCAAGACAACATATAAGAAGCCAAGATGATGAAAACTGCTTTGACTACAGTAAAAACCAGTAAAAAGTCCACAGACACTACACTGCTGTAGGTTGAGAAAACACTAGTGATTTCAGGTTGTGACTGAAGTTACCTCCTACTGTTGTTCCGCTGCTTTGCTGGTGTCTTGGGGAGCTGAATTGGCTCTTTCAGAGCTCCTTTCAGATGAATGATCCTTTCTTGAATAACTTCCCGGATATTTTTGATCCATTCCTGTTTTGTTTCAATACTGGATGCCTAAAGTTTCACAGGGCAGAAAGACAGAGACTCTATCATGTTCTCACCTCCTGTGTAGAGGAGTTGTGGCTGGCTGATGAATGCCATGATTAACAGTTTGTCCCCTCTGCTGCACTGTTGCAGCTGCTGGAGTACCTGGTAACCCCAGGGGAACTGAGAGCATTTTGACCAGACCTACTTGGCAAGCAACAGTAAAGCAGCTAAGCTCTGGATAAACACATTTAATGCTAGCAATACAGCATGCTCAGTAGAGGGGAAACAGGTTATCAGTGCACAGCTGGGATTTCCTTAGACAAAACAACTATAACTTGAATTCTTCAGCTGAGACTCACTTGACAGAACAGGCTGTCACCTCTGGAGGTCTGTGGAAGAGGTTGATTGTTGATAAGTCCAGTGGCAAAGGACTAAGAGAATTACACCTCCCAGCCAAACACCCTGAGACCTGCCCTGTGTCAGCATGCCCAGGCTGCAAGAGGAGATGCAGTTCCAGCAGGGCTGCACAACTGTCCCAATTCCTACTGAAGCCTTAGAGCTCAGCTGCTCCTGATGCAGGCATGATCCCACTGGCAGACACGGAAGCCATGTGAATGCGAGGAGGCAAGAAACCGACCTTTCATTCAGGGCTCCCAAGGCCTGAACCAGAAGTGCTAAAGACAAAGAAAACAAAAAGAAAATACTTACTTTGAGCACTGTTTTATTGTCTGAGGATGGTGTTCGTCCAGACCACAAAGCAAATTTGCAGGGATCTCCTTCAACATGTTCAGTCACTCCCAGTTCTGAGGTCTAGTGTAGAGGAGAGATGATGAAAAGATTTCATGTATATGAAGCCTCATGAGTCCAGAAAACTTTGGACTTGTAGGAAGAAGTGGGGAGGCTGGGATGGATAGGGGAACAGGATCTTATCTCTGTTTGCTACACAGATAAAAGAAACAGAAAGCCTCTGGGGTGGCAGGGAAGTGAACGGCTGGAGCGATCCTGCTCGCATTTCCCCCCACCCTCACAATCTTAAATCTCTCCAGACTCACTGCAGGCTGACTTCCAGGTGAGTCCTGCAGGACTCGGGGCCAGCCTTTCCAGGGGCAAGAGTATCCCCAACCCAGCAGGGGGACACGTGAGCTTCCTAAACTCCACTTCTACCTACAAAAAACACAACACCCAGAATATTTTCTTTGCAGCCACACCTACCAGTAACTTGTTCTTGTAAACGTATTTTGTGTGTCCTGAAGAATCTTTGATCTCTTTGCTAAACACCAAAGAGATTTCAAAGAGAAACAAATGCCTCTCACGGCCTTTCCGAATGAGAGACTTGGGATCCCACACTTGGAAGGAATCCTGAAGAATCAGCTCTCCCTGGACGTCCAGGTTCTCATCAAACCCTAAAAGCACAAAATACAATCACTTGTATTTATTCTTGGGATGAGCAATTTACAGAAAAAACAGAGCAGTAAGGACTTGAAATAAAGGAGTCTTTCTCTTTTTTTTTTCCTTCATATTCTGAAAGGACAATAATGGGTATCCATTGCCTCAGTGAAAATACTTTCCTTTTTTTCCTATTGCAATGATGTAATTACTTCACCAGGCGCAAATACCTCATATGTGCTAAATAAGGCTACTGCTGAAGTGTAGTAAAAATTGCTCAAAAATTAATATTATGAAGGTTTTGCTGATGGTTTCTGCACACAGAACTGCATTGCAAGAAATCCTATGCACTTCATTATTCAGTTTGCCCTCCTGCAATTTTAATCACCTGGGCTTATTGTGCTGCCTGGCTACGGGCACCAGTTCCTTTTTTCACTTGATTTAGTACTCTGCTTGTTCCTTGGTTTTCCTCAAGCCAGGCTGGAAATTATTTTCCTAAGCCAAGAAAATGTGTGAGACACAATAAAGCATCTCAGTCCAGCATAAAATTTTTACATTTTAGAAATACTCCACACAATAATAAGCCAATAAAAGACTTCACTTTGTGCCAATCAAACTTTTTTTTCCTGTAGTTTTAAAGTATTTTTTTAAATACTTCTTTTTAAATCTTGGCATAATTATGCTAACATTTTGAAACACAAGCTGTTTTGACTCAGAAAATCAGAACTTTTGAAATGCTGAAACAGTATTTAGAAATGTTTTCATCCAATAATTGTTACAGCTGCCAGCAGCTAAACTGATACTGTTTCAGGAGGGGATTTTTTCGTTTAATGGAGAAGGAATGTTTTAGCTAAATATATATACATACATTGCATATGCATATTCATACACACACACATATGTATATTTATACAAACACAGAAGATATAGATAAATAACCATCCCCCCCCCCCAAAACTTCCTAGCCAGCTTTATTCTTTCAAGACTTTTGGAAAAATACCAGGAAAGAGCCAGGAGGTACCTAAAAATTATGATGAAACAACAGTATTGCTACAGTCAACCTCTGCTAAATTTCACCACAAGTTACAAACAAACTTAATCTCTCAGCAGGTCCCTCCCCTGCCCTGGCCCCTGCCCACCTTCTAGCATGCTGACGTGCATTGCATCGTTGGCCTTCTTTGGGACACTGAGCATCACTTCCAGACCATCCTTCAGCTCCCCTTTGCCCTCCTCACAGCAGGTCAGCAGTTCCTAAGAAGCAAGGCAGACACCCATAAACAAACTCTGATGAAGGTGGTGCCTTCACACCCAACTGTGCTACTAGGTATGTGCAGCTGCTTCAAGACAGGAGAAAGCTGAACTGCAGCAAACCCCACTGTGGGTGCTCACAAATAGTGGGGGTCAAATGGGAACAACTATAACACAAAACCAAACAAGGTGCCCTCAATGGAGGCTGTGCACTTGGAAGCTTTCTGGGGACTTATGCTTACGGGTCATGAAGCAGCTCCCTTAAGCATAAGGTGACTCATTACACCTGTGAAGTGCTCTGCACGAGCTGATCTGTGCAGCTCACTGAGCTACCTTCAGTAGGAGTTGGTATTTTGTGATCCTCTGGACAGGCTTGATTAAATAAGAAGAGATGGAGTTGGCCAGCCCATGCCTTTGCTGGATTTCCTAGAAGGGATAAAAACAGCAGTCAGTCATGGAAAACTATTAACCCTCTGCCAGACAGAACCACCCATAACTAATTTTAGCTCTGGATCCCTGCATTTCTATGTTTAGTCTTTTAACTCTCTTTAAGCTTGCATGCAAGTAAGTGTGGTTTCAGAGAGCCTAGCAATAAACTTCAGAGTCCCCCTAAGGCCACTTAAACTGCAGGGTCCCTCTGCAAGTCAAGCTAAAGCTCTCCTGAGTAAACAGGCCTCGATTTAAATATGACTTACCTGTCATGTCATTTGGTTTCCCCTAGCTATGAAGGCTGAAAGCAGAATCTTAACATTCAATTAAACTGAAGTGACATTAAATTAAATTGCATGAGTAGGGTGTAATTTAGCTGTCTAAACATAGGCATCGAGTCCCATTTGAGAGCCCTGGGGTAGCTGAAATATCCACATGGGAATAACAGGTCTGACACAGTGCTGACAGACCTGCTCTGCTCTGAGGTGGCACCTGGGAGCCAGGAGAGATACCCTTTATGATACCTGTTACAGCACTGAACACTTCTGTTTCGTCACCTGAACCTCACCCAAAATGTCTGGGCTGATCAGTGTGATGTGCTCATGAATTTCTGGAGACATCACAGAAATTCTGTGAAAGCCCTCACACCTGCTGAGGGCTACAAAGGACCCAGCTGCCTCCTCCCAGCTGTTCTGGGGGGAGTTAGGAGCTCCTGGAAATCCTACAGGACCCTAATGGACATATTTAGCATCTAAAAGATTCCAAACTCATGCCCTACAGGGGCAGATTCCCTGCTGAAATAGAACAGATTGGAAACCCTTCTCTGGAAACCCAGGGTCTCTGCCAGGCCCTGGGCATGCCTTGCCTTGCTCCTGGCCACCAGGAAATCCTTGATTCCTAAGGAAGCAAATGGAAAAGGGGAATGGGACTTTTCTCCAGCTACTGGAGTGTAAATTTGAGACTGTAAAGTGAAGAAGTTAAGGAAGATGAAGGGGGAAGAGCTGCCAAGAACAGAGATTTTCTTTCTGTATACAATCTGATTTTCTGCTGAGTACTAGTGAGGTTACTGCTTCTTTTTAGCTCCAGTGTTTGTCTTAATGCTGGGATGCAAAAGCATGCACTATTCACACAATGTACCAAAAGATGTTTGGTTTGCTGGTTTGGTTTTTTTACTAGACAAGTTGTTTGGGTTTTTTTTTTAATAGCTCTGGTGACATGAACAAGACCCAAAAGGGAAGGGGCTCTGTTTGGGGGTTAATGGAGTTCGCACGAAGCTGAGTCACAGCTGACACAGGAACTGTGCCTGCAGAGCACATGGCTGGGACTCAATTCATAACTGCAGCAGCCAGCAAGACCTCGGCCATGGATGTGAACTTCCTGGTGCTGGCAAAGTACAGTTGTTTTTGTAGGATCCAAGTAATGGAATTAGCAGGGCATGCTCTCAGCAAGATGCCTCCCCTTTGGGCACTCCTTGATCTGCCAGGATGCTCCCTGGTCAGACTGTGCACAGACACAGACGGTTGGTGGAATGACATTCAACAAGTGCACTACTGGGAAGGGACAGTCTCCCTGCAGCTCCTCTCTCTGGTCCCTGAAGTGTCAGATAAGAAGGCAGCCTGCTGGAGTGTGTCTTGGGGGGTGTCTTGGGTTGGCTTTGTGACATTTGGAGAGGTCTGGACTCACTTAGGGCAGAGCTACAGGTGAGAGAGGTCTGTGCAGCAGAGAGCAGGCTGAGCAGACGTCTCACCCATCTCTGAGGAACAGGAAGCCCAGAGGTGTCTGAGCCCTGAAGCAGCTGGCAAGTTTCAGAAGCAAGCTCGACACAGGGCTCTGTGCTCTCCACTTTGCCCTGCTTCTTGTTTAAAGCAAGCTTGGTTCACATTAAAGTGCATCACCATAGCTCACAACTTTATTTATTCCTAAGGTGGAAAAGTGTCCAAGGGCCTGGAAGAAATGAAGGCACATCACAGACAGCGTGTGCTGGCAGCTGTGCATTGCAAACCAGGTGAGCTGCAGAGCAGGAAGAACACATAGTCTTACATGCAATGACAGAATCCCAGAAAAAACCCAAAAATATTCTTTGTGTAGGGCAGCACAAGATCCTCAGAAGTCCTTGGATGGACAACATGGAGACAGGAATACTTAAACAAAATTTCACACCATAAAAATTGCTGAACTGGCCATGAAGCAACGATAACATACCCAAATTTTGTATCAAATATCCAGAGATTCACACATTTAGGTGTCATCTAGTTGTGTACAGTTGGTTGGTAGGAGAACAAACTGCATCCTGAACTGGGTACACAGACCAAAGACATGCTAAGTAGACTGGTTCAGCATTACAACTCCCATGAAACATTTAGGTTTTGTCATGCATGACACAAATGTGACGAGCAATTCCAGAAAAAATATTAGTAAGGAGAAACTGAGCCCCTTTGTTTGTGCCTCTGCTCATTTCCTGAGGGACATTGTGAGAAATTGTCCAGGAACTCTCATCCATGCAGAAACACCATGCTCTGCAATGCTACCAAAGTCAATGAGCTTTACCATGTTCCATGCTGGTCATGCAAATCAAAAGTGCCCTGTGGCTTCTTGAATACAAAACCCGATCTTTTCCAAGATTCAAAGCAAAAAAAAGTATTCCAAGTAGCAGAAGCATGTACATGGCTCAACCAAACTCTGTCCCAAAGATCGAAGCTTGCTTAAATAAAGACACTGAACTAAAATCAACATGATTACCTCAGTAATATGCTGATTCTACCAATTGAAGTTGACAGCTAACATATGTTGGTAATCAAAAATACACCTTGCTAGCCTGAAGTATATGGTATTACAAATACTAAAATTTGCTAAACATGGCAGGCATCATTTATCTTTGAAACTACCGAATAAAGAACACAGTTTTAAGTAATGATGAACAAGACAGACACAAAAACTGAAAGAGTGAAATTAGTAAGTCTACTGCAGTTAAGTCAGAATAAGCACACTATTTTCATTCCCTGTGCAATTTCCAGCTAACATAACCATACCAACACCTTCTGAATTTTACAAACAAAGCACCATCTGTAGGGAAGGAAGATGGTAATCTTTATGCTTTATTAGACTAATGCTGCAAGATGAACTAGGCATGTTTCATAGTTGAGAGTTTGTGCATTGTTTTCCACCTGTCTCAACTGGTTCAATAAAATAAATTGCTTTTCTCTACAGACATTGCTTCACTTACATCCTAAGAACATCCCAGCTCTAAGCATGGCTCGTAATTCTCTTCAAATTTTTCAAATGAGCTATGTCACCTATCTTTGCTCCTTCTCCTAATTAGTCAAACCTTACAACGAGCCCTGTAGCTGCAAGTTTTCCATGGACTTGAAGGGTTCAAACAAATTACTGGGACTGCTTGCTCTCATCTCAAAGGTGGCTTTCTATGAAAGCTTATGAAATTTGAGGAACACTTGCGATTTTCAAGCAGGCTTCTTACTATAGGGTGTTATTCTAGATAATTCACTCTCATCATCAGGGTGTTTTGGGAAATTCCAGGTTCTGCCTGGAAGAAAAGAACCAACTATTTTCTCTCTATTCCTTGTGCCAGGCTGTCCTGTCCCACTACTGAACCACTGTCACTCCAAGAACAAGGTAAGGAGGATCTACAGGTACTTTGCATTACCTTAGTCCCTCACGCTGAGTGCCTCCTTGAGGCTTTTTGGGGGGACAGACAGCTTTCTCTTTTTGCACAGGCATCACTGGGTGGCCCAGCACCCATGGAAGGCAAACACCTGTCCCTGGCAAAACAGCAGATGCTGACACATGAATATTCACTACGAAGCAATATCAGGCAGCTTTCCAGCCCATACAGAGAGCTGGAGTGGAAAAGCTGAGCAGAGGAAACGCTTTTAACTTGTGCAAACAGCACTGACGGACACCTAAGGCGGCTCCGAGCCTCTACGAGTCGCAGACCAGCACAACCCATTCAACAGGCTCAAGCGCCATCTCCTGGAAAACCCCCTTCAGTTCCATTCGACTGCTAGACCATTCGGTAGTTGGGCAAAACGTGTTCATCACTTTTCCTGTGGCTCATGGGAGACCTTTTGGTGTCGAGTGAGACTGAAATGCTACAACCATTGGCACATACAAACCCCAGAGGAGCTGCTGTAGGTCAGCTGCCAACTCCATCACAGCGTGGATCCTGCTGATCCTGTTACATTTTTGAACAGTTTCAATGCTTTTGAAGAGAGGTCCTTGCACCTTTTTTTTTTTTTTTTTTTTTTTTTTTTTTTCAGAAAGGCAACTAGTTAAAGCTATATGGCAGTCGACAAGCACGGCAAAATGGATGAGGAAATAAGAGGAAGAACTTAGTTCCAATGTACTCAAAAACTTTAAAGATTTTTCTCAGCCTACAAAATTGGAATTGGAGCCTAAAAACATTTATCACTGGGTGTAGAACTTGTATGGGAAATACATACATTGTCTAATTGGAGTCAATGGAGTTCCTTATTAGCACAATGAAGTAAATGGGGAATAGGCTGGGTAGAATTGGGAGAACAGGAGGACAAGATCTCATTTTAGATTTAGGGATTTCAGGTCACAAAATACAATGGAATCTGAGGTTTTCATTTTACCACTAAACCCAGAAACAGAGATGACATCTAAACCAGGTCTTTAGGAAGGATTTGGTATGAAAAACACCCAAAGGTTCCCATAAGAATGTGTGTCTGCCTGCCTCAGCACACTGATGATCACACACCACACCACAGCCTATCAGTTCTCACAGCATGTGATATTTGCAGTGGAATGAAAAACCCAAATGCCAAGGCACAGAAAGGAACCCACTCCTCAAGTGTGAAAAAGAGGTGGTTTAGCTGCACCAGGTGTGTAGCAGGAAAACAGCAACGGCTGCTTACATCAAAGAAAGTCCCTGCATGTTCCAGGATGAGCTGGCTGGAGTCAGGCTTGTTTTTGCAGTAGGTGACATACATCTGAAATTTATCTGCCTGTGAAAACAAACATCAAAGGAAAAGCAAGATAAGCTATTTCTCTGCTCCCACAGGTTTTTATTAAGGCACACCAGGATAAATACAGGTGACAACTCTCTCCCACACACCCACCACCACCCCCCTGCCCTCACACCCTGCCACCAAGAAACACAGGAACTGTAAATTAAGAACAGAAGACTTTAAGGTTCATACCTTACCTGAGTAGTTCTGAGGGCTGTGGGAGGCTTTCTTTAACAAGTATCACAGAGGGAAGGCCTAAAACTTTAATCTAGCTGTAAAATAATTTCTAAGAGCTCTAATGGTGTTACAAAAGAGTTTGAAGGTCTCAAAACTCAGTCATGAAGTGTTGACTATCACCTACTTGCAGATAAAATCAGTCTAGAAACTGGGCAAGTGTTTAAATCTAGTTTAAACTGGCTCAAGCCAACATTTATTACTTGAAATTTGTGACACTTGGCCCAGACTTGCCTTCCCTACCTTGGTTCAAACTTCAATGGCTCAATTTTTATGTTGTGCTAGGAGTGTTTTGCATTTTATTTCCCAATTTGTTTACTTTCAAGCAGAAATTAAAAGCATCTGTGCACTCCCACCTCTTATTACCATACTCTGGTCTCAAGAAGAGGGAGGCAATTAAAAGAAGAGGATATTTTCCTTTTATTGCTATTGCATTTTTTATTCCAGGTATCGAAAGAGTAGGATCCTGCAACTGGGCAGGCAGCTTTGTAGGTATGTCTGTAACCATACACACAGCTCTGGACAGGTACCTTTGCTGAGATGATGCTGTAGTATCTTAAAAGAACCATGAAGATCTTGCACAGAATGATACATAAATGCATTCACCTTTCCTATACAGGTAACCTGTTCTTTGTAAACAAAATTTCTGCATCCATTTCATCAAGACCTGTGACGTATTTTTAAATTAAAAGCCCATCTGAAATCATCTAAACATGCTAATTTTTTGGATAAGTGAAAATACTCCATAATTACTCTTAAAATTCTAATTCCTAGCTTTGATATATGAATAAAATCATCAGACAAAACACAAAGACGGCTGACTTGACTGCTAAATACTTTGAAAAGGGAACAGCTTTCATACTGATAAATTACTGTAGCCAATTCCCAGAGCCTCCTATGCTCAGGAAGACTCTTCACATCAAGATTTCAAAGTCCTGTTGGAAATTATCCTGGCATTGCATAATGGAATGAGAGAGCACGGTGGCTCAGAAATTTGACACTAATTTCTGGAGGAAAAAAGTCAATAAAATATGTTCTTCATACCTTTGTGGAGTTCTCATGGCATGACTAAAATTCCTTAAGGAAGGTATATTAAGAGTTTAAATGTCTGCCCTCCCAGGTCCTTTCACAGGGAAATGAATGTCACCCCTAAAAACAGGTTTGGTTGATGAAGTTCTGCTAAACAGAAACCAGCAGAGGTAAAATAAAAGCTGTGCTGGTCAGTGCAGGACAAGGAGAGGGGCTCTGGAAAGCCTTCACACTACTGCTGAGAAGGGTGGAACCTTCCATGCTGGGGCAGGTGAAGGACAAAGCAGTTGTAGCTCCAGACTAGCTCCTAATCTCATTTATCACTGGGGACATAACCCTTGCACCTATTCCCAGCTTGTTCCCATCTGTGTTGGAGGAATTAATCTGAATAAATAATGAGAAGAAGCAGCAGCCTCATTACCCAGGTGACGAAGCAGTGGCCCACATCCTCAGGCAGTTGTTCATATTTCTCCAGCTCTTTTAGAAAAATGCTGAAAAAAGAAGACACCAATGTAATTATTTACAGTCACATACCAGGAGATGCAGGATAACCAATGAGTTAATCAGTGCTAATGATCAATACTTGTATCTTGATTATGAAGCTACTCAAGTGCCCAGCCAGCGGAAAAAGTGTCTCTTGCCAAGGTGTGCTTTGTTTTTTGAGTACAGTCATGCCTGACTCCACTAGAAAGGAAATAGAGGCAATCCCTAGTAGGGAGTCAGCATGTTCAGGACTGTTCTATTTGAACACAGATCTTCAAAGAGTTGCTGTGTAATGGTTCAGAGGAAGAGCAAAAAGGGAAGCCCAAAGCTGCCAGATTTCAACACCCGACTCAGCACAAAGGACAGCAACTTAAACAAGCTCAGCATTTAATATATAAGTAGTAAACTTCCAAAATACAGATTATTTTAATCAACTCTCTCTCAACAGCTTGTACCACAAGGGACACTTGTTTGCAGACAGAGCCCTGCACAACACCTGGGTGAAAAGAGGGATGTGAAACAGTTCTTCAGCTGCTCCTCCTAGGACATGTTTCCTGGACCCTTCACCAGCTTTGCTGCCCTTCTTTGGACACAGATTCTGAATCAGGCTGGAGGATGACTTAACATCACCAGCCAAAGGAGCAGGCTGTGGAGGGGACAGGGGAAATTTATTTTAGTATTGCTAGAAAGAAGTTTTAGAGGAAAAAGGATTATGCAGAAGAGCAGGCTGCAGGAGGAGAGATCAGAGAAAGGAGAAATGAAAGCAGTGAGAAGCTGTGGGACATGACTGAGGGCTGGAGGGATGGTAGATGGGAACAGGGGAAAGCCAAAAAGGAGGGTAATCAGATGGCATCAGTGAGGGTCACCAAAACAATAAATATAGCACCACAGAGAAAGGGGAAGTGGGAAAGCAATTGATTGATCATAAGATAGTTTTAAAAGGGAGAATATTTGTCTGTATGGCAGGGTAATTCTTGTGGGCTGGAAGTCAATTCATCTATTATTTAAAGGCTTTTCTAATGTATTATGTAGCTTGAATCTACAATCCTGACATGCTTTGAAGCTGCTCACACAAACACATGCATATGGCACGCTCTGCTGGGCCATATTATGTGATGCCACGTTTATCTGGCTGGAGCACTTGAAATGTCCCAGAACTTGAACAGGGAAAGGTTCTCTGATATGTTTTTAAAACCATTTTGGTTTTGATGTGTACCCTGAAGACAGATTCGAAATTCAGACAGCCCTAAATGTTAAGTTTATAACTGTTGTTGCCTTCACATTATACCATGGAAACAACGTCCTCTAAGCTGATCTGGTACACAGTCTTATCTTAACAAGATGGAGTACTTTTAGTTACAGATTAAATACAGAAAGTCTCCAAGAAGTGGCAGAAAGCTACTTATTAACTCAGCTCACACCAACAATTCCCCTGTTTCCCCTCCGTGTTTTCCAAGATCATATTTTTGACAGGCAAGTACCCAGACTAGATCTAGTGCTGTGAGATGGAAATCATGTATCAGACTGCAAAGCCTTGGTATAATATGACTTTAAGATTGTTAATCAGCTTGAAGGTGAAGTTTGAACTAAGTGGCAATTCATTTTTGTAAAATAAACAAAACAAGAAATTATTTTGCAAATCTGGATCATACTTTACACTCCCTTGTGCATTGTACTGTAGGTGTTCTCTGCAGATGCATTAAGTGCCTAAACATTAACAGAACTGTTAGGGAAACCTACTTGTTATGGAAGTCATATATTTCCTGAATATTGCCAAAGATGATGTGTTCTTTATTAAGGATTCCAGCTGGTATTTCTTCCACTCCACTTGTCATTTCCCAAAGGTAAGTCTGGAAGACACCAGAAACTCTTAATTTTGTGAACAAATGCAGTGGAAAAGAATAGATCTCCCTGTTTTATTGCCAAAGGCACAGGCTGAAAGGGAAGTATGTACTTTGAGATTAAATAAACAAGCTAAAAGCAAAAATTTTCCAGTGTTACAGAAAGCTCTCCGGAGAAATTCAAAGTGCTGACACTTTGAAGTTGTCTGAGAAAAAAGCAGAAACAGGGAAACAACACCTGTCTTTGCTGTCCACCTGATGGTGTCCAAAAACTGCAGGCAGAAACAGCTGAAAGATAAGCCAGATTTGCCACTTCAGTAGCATTAGATACATAAAAATCTCTGTCAGACTGTAGGAATATGAAAGCTGACAGATTTCACTGAATTATACTCTGTTTTTTGCCTTGAATATCACCATCCACTTTAGGAACAACCTGCTGTACAGCTAGGCAAGGTATTTGACTGTGCAAATCCAGAAGTTTCTCTAGTATGAGATGATTCAAAGGAATAGATTTGAATCCTTAAGGAAAAGCTCCATGCATCAATGTGCACGGCCTGTGCAGTTAAGTGAACACGCCCAGTGCAGAGGACAACGTGTGCTTCCAGGAAATACTGGAGGCCTCCTGGGCCATAACTTACCTCCAAACATTCGTGTAAATCCCTGACATAAGCTTTTTCTGTCTGCAGCAGCTCAGCCATAATGAATCTGAAAAAAAGGGACCATTTTAGGTGTTTTGGACATTATAATCACTTCTACAATGAACAGAAAACAAAACATCCTCCTGTTGTTGTAAGGAAAAAGGGTGTTTTCACCCTAGACCTTCAGCTGCCTTACAGTGCACTTTTCAGGTCAAGAACTGAAATGCCACTTTATACTCCAGTCCCTTGTAGGGTTATTTTCTAAAAGTCTTTTCTGCATAAAATCCTATTAAGTTGTATCTCTGCAACCTTGAGTCCATGGGATTTACCATTTACATGCCTATTCTTAACTATCATCTGATTCTCAGAATATTTTCCACCCAGGGTTAAGAATTTGTGATTCACCAACAACATTTGCATCTTTGCTGACAGCCAGTGGGAAGTCACCCTAAAACTAACTTCAGAGGCAATACAGATGGATTTAAGAGACACCACTACTTTGAAGAGACTTCAACAGCTTGGTATCTGACCAGAGAAAATCCAGACGCTGGGAAATGCAACAGTGGCATCTGTAGAGCCTCAGGCTGGGCCCCTCAAAGTTGAAATTCCCAATGTTTTGCAAATTTGCCACAGGCAGACCAAGAGTAACATTTCCAAAAGTAAAAGTGGTTTCTTATCAATCACACACTGTAGTGACAATTTCAGAGGACTGAGAAATACTCTTCCAGTATTCTTACACAAAAAATAAGACAAAATAACATGAAAATGGACTGTTTATAGATTTGAGCGCAACAAGCACTTTTCAAGTATCTCTTCTAGCATGAACTATTTCCAGTTCTCTCAGTCCTACGCTTGCTGAAATTTGATCCTGAACTTCAAGTGAACTCCTGCGTCACTGATGTTTAGATAACACTTAGACATCTAAAGATGTTCTTTATTTTTTCCTGCTAATTTTACTTTCTACATATAACCAGAAAGAAATTAGCAACTCCACAACATCAGGTTTAATCCAAGTGTTTGACTCACTACTTTCCCTTTCCAAAAGTAACTTCTGATTAAAACCAAAAGAAATTCAACCTTTATGTTCTGAAATTCTGTAACCTACAAGTATCAACCTCTACCCTACACCTGTAGACTTATCTTGATAACTCTGCAGCTGGAAGGAGTTCTAGGACTGCCAGTCAGTTCTGGTCATGGAAGTATCACAGAATCATTCTTTATCAGATAATGTGCCATGCAGACAGAGTGTTTGGGAACATACTCTTTCTTTCTGGCTGACTTCCTTTTTTCTTCATTGACTTCATGATTTGCATCTCTCAGCTTTACCTCCCGGTCTGAAAGACTTGCTGGAATGATATCGAGTTCCAGGTCTTTGTTATCCTAGGAAAAAACCAAGAAGTACAGAGCTTAACTTCATTGTAATCCCACTGTTGTGTAAAGTGCAGCATGTTCATGAGATCAAAGAGGTAAAAAGGGACAAAAGTAAGATAATATCAAAAAGAAGGAAATTCAGAAAGAAGTAGTACTGTGAGAAGTATGGTGGTGAGAGAGAAATCTTAAAAATTATCAACAATATTCATTGTAATCTTCACTGTTACTCCTAACCTGGAATTGGTATTGATAAAAAAGTCTAAATTACCTCACTCCTTCATACCTAAATTAGTTGTCTAGTATGGGACTTCATAAAAAACAGTCTGATAAAGTAGAGCACCATGCAGAGACAACTTTCAGTGGCCATTTACCGTGGAATACCTTTCCAAGCTGTGGTTAGAACTCTGTCTAAACCAGAGACCCTACAAGGAACAGCGCAGTTAAAGTATCATGAAGGTGTGAGGGAATTTATTCCTTATTTGTGATACTTAATTACAAAGAGTCATTGACTGAAAGGTTTTGAAGTGTTTCTGGTTCTGGCACTCTCCCTTAATACTACGGCCAGAGAATAGCAGGAGATCCTAATTTTTGCTTCTTATGATGCTCTATTTCACCTAAAAGAGTTCAGAGATGAGGTTGGGGATCAATTATTTATGTTAGTTAAAAGATTAGAGAATGACAACTTAGAGTCAAAGTTTGAGTGTGATGCAAAATAATGGTGTGGGAGCAGGATTTATGATTTATACCAAAATCAACACAGATTTTTATTCAAATAATTTATTCCCCCCCACCCCTGAAAGCTGTATGGTGTCCTGATAAACAGTGCAAACATTTGTTTAGAAAATCTTTCTGATCTTCATCTCTCTCCTTCTCACATCACTGACCTACCACAGAAAAACCCTTTAACCCTTTCTCTCCAGAAGCACTTCTGAGCTTGGCCAGGAAGACTGGCTGAATTTTCAGTGTTTCTAACGGGCACATGAAAACCTACAGCACTCATACCACAGACTTCACCTTCCTCTGTGACTCTGGTCAAAAAAACCCCGACAGGCCATGGTTTTACAGTACCTCTGGGTTGATTCCAAGGGCTTTTTCCAGGGAGTAGCGGTATTTCCCCATCCTGAGAGAGAAGTCCCGGTAGCGCTTGTCAACGGTGGTGACCCACTTCCTAATTTCAGTGGCATGTATGTGTCCTTTTTCTACAAAGCTGTCAGCCAGCTGGATGAGGAGCTTCACTTTCTCCTTTGTTTGCTGCCCAAAATACGGTCCTTGGTTATGTTTTATTACTATTTCCTTTGCTTTTAACTCACACAGCAGTCCAAAGAAGATCACAATTTTTATACATCATTAGAGAGTGTCTGCACTTCATCTTATACAGAATCAGACATTTTAAACTTTTTCAGTAGGAAAAGGAATGACATTTTTATAAGGACACTCATGCAGCTGAAGAAGATAGAAAAAGTCAAGTTTTTGAAACCCCGCAGACACAAACATATAAAGCATGTTGGAAGTTAGACAAGCCTCTTTCCCATAAGCAAGAGCTTATTTTTTGTGAGCCTTGGAGAAGACAAGATTTAAAAATCACACCTCATAAAATACACCAAGTTACTCTGAGTCTATACCTGGTGGATCTGCAGATCTGTGTAGGAAGGTCATTAATACACCACATACCAGCCCAGGAAGTGATTTTGAGTCATTACTACTCTGTTTCAAAAACAAACAGAATTTAAATCCAAACTCATGGTCTACCATAAAATCCTCCATCGGTATTTTAGGTCCAGTTTGAACATTACCAGCTAAAAGATGCCTGAACTCCAAAGCACACACTGAGCCCCCAAACCTTCCAGAGGTCTTTTCTATTCCACTTAGGCTCTAACTGCCCCTTAGTCAAAACTGGCACAAATGATGTAGTTATAAACTTTAGCTCTGATTCCAAATCTATCCCAGGAAAGGAGGCACTGGCAAGCTTCTTGCCAAAGACAGAGAGGACTTTCCACCATGCCTGAGGCAAGACACACTGTCAGATACTTGACTTATCAGTGATCTGACCACAAATGGTCAAACACACGTCAGACCAGAAAATATCCAGTAGATTTCAAACACAAAACTAAATTCAAGAAATTTCACCACCATAATAGATTAACAGCTGAATCAGACATTATCCTAACAAATTAAATGAGTACCTAAGCAAGGCTAGGTATGGAGATGTAAAAATCTGACTTCCTGTCATGTTTAAAGGTTTTTCATTCCCAACAGCTGCTGACAATTTTGCATTCCAAACAATCAGTTTGGCCAGAAAGTTACTGGGATCAGGAAGGCTTTCAGCTACAGGTTAATTTGAGAATAACATCAGTCTGGGAATGACATGCATTTACCAGATTGCACGTGGCAGTGAAAATATTCTATGTCAGCAGTAGGAGCAGTAGGTCAGCCTGAGGGAGCAAGACTGGATGTGTCAGTGTAAGAAACAGCCAGTAATGTTTAATAACCAACAAGGTCTAAAATCCAATCCTAGGCTAAGTCAAGAGTCAAAATGATTTGGAAACTTCGTTATGAATTTGGATTATTATGACAAAAATTAAATTATGAACAAGAACGTCATTTCAGGTGGAGAAATTATGGGTGGTTAGAATTCAGAAGTAGTTAAAAGAATGTCCTATGTGTCCTGTCTGATGAAATTACCTTCCATCCACTGCTAGTTATCTCACATTTTCAGAAACATGCAAGCTAAGCTAAAAGAAGGGGACAAGAACACCACAAAGCCTTTGAGTCAAACCCATACAAGCACGGAGAGCCTAACGAGGAATTTAAGGATTACAGAAGATCAATTTCAGGACACAGTGAAATGCAGCTACATAATACCAAAGCCGTGGTCTTCCTGCAGTCCAGCTCCGCAGTTTACATCCTTATCAGAGACTGTTAATACCCCTGTGGATTCACTGTCTATGAATTACCTGTGGTTTGAATTAATTTTTCTGAAGCAGATCCAATCACCATTCCTCTGTAAACCCCACCAGATTTCCCAGAATTGCTCCATATAAATTAATATATTCTTGGTAATGCAGTTTTGTATTCAAAAATGTTCACCCCAGAGTTTAAAGACTCATCTATTTAAAGTACTTTGTTGGGATCAGCAGATTATTTCTAATGAGATAAATGATCATCTATGATCAACCCCACTAGAATTAGTGAGACAAATTGTGGTTTTAATGACAGAAGAAAGAGACTAGGAGTCCATCATGACCTTGGATGCGTTCAGATCAATTAGTCAGGCTATTCCATTCTGGAATGATTGTCTGAGGAGGGAATGTCTTTTTAGATTGCTCTGAAATCTGTATGCAAATGGACTTTCTCTTCCTTCTGATCAGAACAGAAAATTTTTATAACCTGTACTAACCAAGATAGAGAAAACCTCCTTTTTGTGCCTGTATCTTGCCAAAAGTTCTCAAAAGACATTTATCTTCAGGGCTAGGATTTTTAGAGGGCAACTATAAAATCAAGAGAAAATTATTACAGAGATCTAAGGCATTGAAACAGGACTATAAATACAGACTAAAGCAGATGGAATAATTAGATTAAAGTCACTGTTTACCTTGGCAGGTACTCTGAATTCCCCATATTCCTTCAGGAGTTCCTGAGTTTCTTCTGCTGATTCCCCTGTGGAGCTGTGAGTAGAGAGGTAATATTCGCCTGTTTCTTGGATCCAGTCTAAGGCCTGTGAATATCAAAAACACCAAAGGAAAAACAAAACAAACAGTCTTTGTATTTCAAGAACTAATCCTTGGACAAAAATCCCCCCTGACAAACAAAGAATATTAAATGCATTGGGACTTAATACTCTGTATACTAAAACACTTTCTAGGAACACATAAAAAGAATAAAATAATGAAAGCAGGTGGGAAAGGATACAAAAGGGTACTCTGTGTTTCCTAGAACAAAAGAGAGTGTAGGGAATTCTACCTATATACAGATAAACCTGCAGGGAAAGCAGTTTTCTCATTCAGAAATAGCTCAATAAGACAAGTTTGCTCTTACATTTATTTTCAAACAAATGAACGAATACAGAAATTAATCTGAGGTGACAAAAATACTCTATCTTGTTGTTGGGTTTTGGAATTGTCCTAAGTTGTTACAAAACCTATATTCACCATGTTTTCAAAGTTACAGTGTTTAAATACAACTTTGATTGCAACAGGAGCTCCACACAGAGGCATTACATGGATACAGGACATTTTACACATTGCCAGGACAGAAAGACAAGGTGGGGTTTTCACACTACCTGCTTGGCACTGCGCTCAAAGACAACGTATTGCTGGCACTGATCTAATCTCCGCTTCTTCAGGGTCCAGAAGTGAAGGACCCGATTCTCCCTCTGCAACAGCTCACTCAGAATGGCTGTAGGGCAAAGGAAAACATCTGCATGACTAGGGATTCTTTGACTGCATACAGAAATAAGCTATGAAATGCTGAATTTAAATACTTTGCCTGGACCTTGCTCCCAAAAGCAGAGCCCAAGATCGCACTTCTTAAAAACAAGCATTGCTTCAAAGGGGCTGCTTAAAAAAATATCTCCAAAAACCAAAAAACCCAAACCACATTCACAAGAAACCACCACAAAGCAAGTGTAGTTGCAGAGTGATCTGATAAAGGAAATGATGCTAGAACAGAGTTTGCCTTCTGAGCATGTTCACAGACTTTAGGATGACCACACTGCAGAGGAGGAGGCAAACCAGACCTTCAGTGCTGTCATGCACCAACCTTTGACCTGCTGCTCGGGCCCTCTGGTGTGGCTGGCCACTCCGGGCATGCTGACGTTGTTCCTGTGGATGTACTTGAGGAACACCTCGGCGTTCCTCCGAGCCAGGGTACAGGCCTAGGAAATACAGCCCCCACCAAAAAGAATCAGTAAAGACGAGCAAAGAAAGCAAGGGAGACCCACGGGACTTCTCTGCTTAAATTGCAAGGAGGAGTTCTTTTTCATCTGGGAAGATAATGAGAACTTCAGCTAAGAGTCAAAAAACTCAGCTAATAAACTAACAGTCTCATAGATGTATTAAACACGTGTAATGTTTAATACAGTGGTTCATTCTATATATTAAGGCAAATTAATGACAATAATAAAACTTGTTAAGAACTTGTTAAGAACTGGTACCTCACATACTTTCTGTCTAAACAAATGTAACGCACCTCTCTAGAAAAGTACTCATTTCAAAAAATGCACAAATCTAGAGGCATAATTTCTTAAGCCTTGACTGCAAGTGTAGTTTCATGTTATGTATCAGTTTTAGTGGCAGGTGGGAGGCTGGCTGACAGTTCATTTGTCAGCCTGTCAGCTCCCCAGTTCTTCCAAAGCAGCACCTGGAAGGCAGGAAGAAATCTCTGTCTCCATCCTGGTGCTGCCTTGCAGGAAAAAAATTGCTTTGGTTGTTATTAGATCTTCAGTTATTGGCTTGGAGGACAAAATTTGAAATGCTGGATTGTTTGTACAAGCCAACACCAAAATGATGTATAATACCTGTCATTTATAATGCAATTTTAAGAACTGAACTTTGAACCAGCACAACAACTAACATCCTGCAAGTGCAATGCAAACACCACCTAATTGGTCTTGATGACATCTCTCTGAGATATGTATCGATAGTAATGCTTATTACCCCTGCTATAACAAAGTAAAACCAGCCTAGGGTTTACGCAGCCAGCCAGTAGCTGAGCTGGAATTACACCTCAGAGTGTCCTCTCAAACTTACCAACGCTGCTCTAAAGTGTCTACTTAATGGAGAGTTTTCCTGATTTACTAGAGAACTAAAATCAGACCTTGAGAAAAGCCTCCTTCTGTTCCAGGTGCTTGCTGATCAGAGGGATGACATGGTCTATCTCAGCTGCTGGTCCAAGTTTATCTCGGCCTCCACACCAGTCTTCATCCCGTCTGTATTCCTGCTCCAGACTCTCCAACACGCTGCACACCTGAAACATGCCCATAACACAACAACTCAGTTATCTACAGTCATAACCAGGAGCACATTCAGAAGTCTCTGACCAATGACATTTCAAGTCTACCCTTCTTGTACTATGGGGCAATTGAGTATAAAACAGGCCCTAGACAAAGTTCTAGGTGTTTTTCTTACCCCTAGGGATCTTTACTGTTTGGGATACAATTTATCTGGTTTAAGGCTGATAAATCATTCTTCTCTTCTAATGAATAAAGGAAGGAGAAGAAAAGGTTGAATCAAGGCAGGGGTTAGTCCAGCCACAGTGGATCATTTAGGAAACAATCCCTATTCTAGAATGAGTTTAAATCCTACTGAAGTCAAGGGACTTAACACATACTTAAAGGAAAGCACATGCTTAAATACTTTCCTGAAACAAAGTCTGAAGCTGGAACTAATTCTCTTCAGCTGCATTTTAGTTGCTCCCTATACAGCTTTTTTAAGGCTGATGGAAACCAACAGACATTAAATCAGTGTCACAATTTAGGTGGATGCAGGTTCTCTACTGCACAGGGCTCACACACATCTTCTGTCTTGGTAGAATAGCAGAACAGTGGAAATGAGGTAAATAAACCAACACAGCCTGGAAATTATGCAGTTGCCTCAGACAAGGCTGAGTCCTTTTTGTTGCAGATCCTGAGAATACTCTCAGTGGCCTGTGCAGACACCACAAAAGTTTTCAAGGACATTTGGAACCTTCCTCTTCTTTCCCAGAGGGCTCTTCCTACAAACTCCACTGCTGAGATGATCCACTCAGTTATTGCTGGCATCCAGGTAGCTATGTCCACTCTTTTCTTGCTCACTCCTGCAGCTTTCACATGAACACAGTTATAATTGAGGGGACCCCATGTGATTAAGAGCACAGTCTGAAGGAGACTCCAGAATTACCCACCAATCATCCCCACTATCACAGGCCATTTTTATGTTACTCTGATCAAGGGCACATCAAATTCCACTTTAAAACTGGTGAGTTGAGGTGAGCTGATAACTGATCCTGCTGCCAGGCTCATGCACTATGCCCTATGCAAGCACGTTATGCATTGGGCAATCTGAAATCATCTTGCTTGGATGCAAAACAGCATTCACCCTCAAACATTTAGTGGAGAGCAAGTGCTCCATGTGTTATTTCAGCACAGAAAAGCATTTCCATTTCACTTCTTGAAAACCTTGACATTTTATTGGACTTCGGTGATTTAAAGAATGAAAGTAAATGGACTGCCTGGGATTCACATCTTTCCAAAAAGAATTGTCCCTGCACATGCAAATATCATCTTTCTGTTAAAATGGTGAGAGAAGTGAATATAAAATGGGCTGTCAATAAAGTCAGAGGGAAACTGGGCTATTTGAAATCCAAGGCTCCACCACTTACATCAAGAATATAATATACTTGGGGAAGACAGGCATGAAAAAGTTTGGCTGGATGTGACACTCTCTCTGCTCTTTTAGCTGCTTTTTCTAGACACTCAGAGAATTCAGGATTCAGTAAATTATTCACTCCACTGTCAGGCAGTCAGGGAGCAGACCCTTAAGGACTGTAGATCAGCTGTGCAGCCCAAGAGAAGGTGACAGGTTTGCAGCATGAGTTCGTGAGCATTCAAAGACTGAGCGATCCCTGCCCTACACGTTTGCTGAATAGACACAAGCAATGAATGAACTGGTGGGCACTGCAGGATGCTTGTCTGAGACTTTGAAACAGGAAGAGAGACTGAATTCATAAATTACTGGCTATGCATACTTTGGCCAGCACATTTAACTGCCTAAAGCTCTAATGAATCCCCTAACAGTTTTCATTTCTCACACTCCTCCATCAGCAGTAATTCATTTTGATCTTGAATGCCTCAGGGACTGTAAATCTGTTTGAAACTCTTCACAGTGAAATATGTTAATTACAAGGAATGAATTCATCTTAAACAGTCTTAAAATACATTACACAAATGACACCAAGAAGTGGCCCAAGAATCAACTACAGTCTTCAAGTTAAGGAAAAGTACACTTTCCCTACTGACTTATCTAGTTGTGTTAAAAATCTTCCCATGTCTGGTTCTCTAATTGAGGACCTAACTGTGTGATAACAACAATAGAAAATGTCATGGCAATCACTGCTACCTTTTGTGTAAAACCACAGGTTCCTGCAGTGTCCATGCTAACACCAACTGCCTGGCTGCAGTAAATGACATCAGGCGAGGCTGCTCGAGTAGCCACACTGTGACACTAATTCTCACTGACTACAGTATAAAGGGCACCTGCTTGTGCAAGGGATGAATAATCCCACCATGCCAGCAGCCAAGTGGAATGTGTTTTGCAATTCATGAACACCTGGAATGAAGTAGAGTTGTGCTAGCATATAATGGGTTCCTGCTGTAATTATCTGTGTTGCAGGTAGATTTAAGAGGAATCCCTTTGAATCTTGGCATCTTTTTTGGCATCGTGGTATTTAAATATTAGTGAGGACATTGGCTCACAAAGTAACAATTAATTAATTGCAAGCAGTTCTCAAGGAAAAGCAGATTTATGTTCCTGAAAACTAAGTATCATGAGAACCTGAAACAAAAGTGGTGGGATTTCAAGAATTATTCCTGTTTGAAAGGGGAAAATTAAAAAAAAAAACCCAACAAAAATAACAACTTCAAGAATTGCATTGCTACACTGAAAACTTTAAGACGAAGGTAATTACAAACTGCTTGCTGCTCTCTTTTTGTCTTTTTCTTGGGGAGGGGGTTATGTTTTGTTTGGTTTGCGTTTGGGGCTTTTTTGTGTTACAATACTTGTCAAAGAAAGAATTTTAGTGATTCAGGCTTGGTTTGCTATGGCCCAGAGATGACACTGTCCAGCTCACCTGCTCAGAGGTTTTATAAAAGGCCACCGAGGCATTGACGAGTTTGAGCCTGTCCTCCATCTTCAGCATCAGCTGCTGCCAGTGCAGGGCCACCTTCTCAGCACATTCTCTGATGGCATCGGCATCATAATGTCCAGCCTGCAGCAACACTTCGGCCTTCTGCTGGACCTGCAGGGCACTCTGGTGTGTCTTCTGTAAGGAAGTGGCATGAAAGAGGGACTGTGTATGAGGGGAGGAAAGGGAGGTTGTACAGATGTGCCAGATGTATGGTAGAAAGGTGAAGTGAGGCGTGAGCATGGGGATGCGAGAGAGTGAAATATTTTCAGAGAGTTATCTTCAGTTAACAGTCACTTTCTGCAAAGCATTTTAGTTTCAGTTATTCACACACATTTGTAACATGTTATTAAAGTTTGGAATGCGTAAGCACTGCTAAGATGGGCTGGCTCTACTGGTCAGCCACTGCCCCTTTGGCAGAAACATGGGGTAAGTTCCCAGGGGTCCATTTTGACAGCTCTTGTGCTGAGCTCTCACCCAACCTCAGTGCTGACTGCATCCCACACAATCTGCAGACCCAAAAGCAAACTCTAAACAGTTGGCAAACTATGGGCCTAATCACCCTAATTTGGCCCTTGCCAGGCAGTTTACCTGGCATCAGCAGCTTTACTTGTGCAGTTGTTCTAAACATCAATCCCTGAAGATACGAAGATGTCTTAGTAAAGGGCATGAATTGTATCACAGATATCAGCCCCTACAAGATGCATTTCTGAAAGGCAGTTCACTCATACTGGAGATCAGACTTATGCTCCCACGTTTAAGGTCAGAGCTGGGGAGAGTCGAAACATTCCCTCTACCATTCCTCAGTTTACTCAGTAACCACTTTATAGGCAGGACTGAGTTACCTGCCCCTTTCCCCAGCCTACACCAGCTCCTCACAGAGTTACCAAGTGGTGCCTACACCTTCCTCTGTGGGCTGCTAAAATAGCCCCCATCCCTGCACAGCCTCCTGAGTAACTGTGTTCAGACATGGTTCAGTCCAGTATTTGATTTTAGTCTTCTGAACAGAAGCCCTAAAATCTCTCAGACTCCTCTGCTACGTCCCATTTGTAACTGTTGCTGACAAATTCTCATGTGATAGTTTTATGATCTAAGCCATCAACCTGGGAAAAAGCTTGAAATCATCTGGTAATACACTGATGAATAAAGCAATGTAGAGAAAGCTATTAGAAAACAATGAGGATTAATATTTGGCAGAAACTTAGGAAGATGTTCAAGAACAACTGGTTAAATTTAATATCCAGCTGCTTTACTGATGTTAGAATTGTAATACTTGTTTGAAATAGACTTTGAAGGATTTCAACTGAAAATCAATTCCACATCTAGAATGCTTTTAGAGAACAGTCTGCCTTATGTGCTTTGCTGATCTCTTCCCCATATTGAGCTTTAAATACTTTAAATATTTAATCTAGTGGTTTTTCCTTCTGAAAACTTATTTTCCTCTTAATGTGGTGTAACCCTCTTCTCCCTCTGTGATTTGCATTTACCACCAAATGCAAGCACTTCCCCAGTGTCAGAAGCTGTGATAACTCAGCCAGTGGCTGTCGTGTTCCCCACTGCTGTCTGATGGTGGCTGCCAAGATGTGGTCAGCACAGCTTGGTACCAGCCAGCTCATACAGAATTGATAAAAAACTTCTTCCTTTTCCTTTAGGAGCTGCAACAGCTGCTCCTTCCTTACTCTGAGCAGAGCTGGATCAAAATAAGTCATTACCTGAGATTTAAACTCTAAACTTATTAGCATCACTGTAATGTATATTGATTTACTTCAAGTTTACTAGGAGACATCCCTTCCTCTTCCCCCCACCTCCCACCCCCAGTCAGGCATCTCTTCAAATCTCTATACTTTCAGAGTTTAAAGTTTGGTTTCCTTTTCAGGTATATGGGTATTTTTCAACTGTTCTTTTCTCTGTAAAAAGCTGACACTTAGCATAATCTGGGAAGCAGACAGACCTTTTAAGATGGAACAGGAGAAAGCAATGGAACCTCCTTCTAGCAGCTGAAGTGAGCACACCCTGTGTGTTGGGTTTGCTCATAATAACAGAGACACACGAAGTACTGAACTTAACTAGGAATCCTGTACGCAGGGCAGACCTTAGCCCTTCACTACCTTCTCATTCAAAGGAAAGCTGCTCAGAGCAGGGGCTCTTCCTCCTTGCCCTGTGAGTGAGGCAAATAGGTTGGCTCACAATCTGTTTCCAAGGGCCAGGTCAAAGATGTGTAGTTACTCCAGAGCAAGAAGGGGCAAAAGCAGTTTAGGAGGCAATTCTTAAAAATTGCCCCTCTTGCTTCTTAGTCAAAGTTATTTGAGGATGAGGGTTGGAATGAGTTTCTTTTCTGGTATTCATGAAAGGAAAGCTGAATGAAAGATTATTTAGTGTGAGAGCATTATCCAGTAAGAAAACATTCACAAATGAATGCTGTGAAATGACCTGCAAACAGTGGATGTGGGAAGAAACTGACTTGACAAACTTTTCCCATTTCCAATCACTTTATGAATTTTAATCTTCTTAATTTTTTATCAAAGAAATTATCAGGAGATGCCTGAGTGTCATTTTCATGAATGGAAAATCTGATATCTGGCAGCAGAAGAATTAGCTGCAAGTGATAAATAATTTATTTCACTATTAGCCTCTGGTTACATTATGAGTTTAAGAGTAAGCTGATTTTCTAAAGCTTCTATTCCTCCCCTTCCTTCAAGAAAGCAATGATTGATGCCCATGAGATAAGCTTTTGTATGATGTTCACCTGGGAAGGAGAAACAAAGTTAACTTGGTGTTACCTCTATTGCCAGCTGAAACTGCTCGTGCTCTCGCTGGAGCTGCTCAGCCTCCGAGAGGGAGCTCGCATTGACAAGGCTCGCGTTCAGCATTGACTCCCCATTCCTGATCCAGCCAAGCACCTGCAAACAAAGGGTGTGCTCATGGAAAGGTTGCTTCTGTACCAAGGTTTATGCAGTCACCTACCACAAAATGCTTCAGCCTAGCTGAACAACAGGTGTGGTCTCGGGCTGAATCTGTGAGCAGAAAGAAATCCTAGGATAAGATTAGAAGGCAAAGATCTTATTGAAGAAGTTATTGCTTGAAGAATTAAACTCTCTTTACATTGATATCCTTTACGTAGATATTTGGATAGCAAAGAGCACTCATTTCCAAGGTTTGACCACAAAAATGAATGGCCCCCTATAGAACTACCCCAGGTCAAAACCACAAAGCATAATGAGGGAAATTTGAATTTAAACATCTTTCAAATTTCCATCTGGAATCATAGATGTTGCAACACCTTTCTGCTTCACTTGCCTGTGTTTCTCTCACAGAAAAGTCTGAGCTTAGGGGTGAGGAGGGAGAAGATACAGTTGGTTTAATCTGGCATGGAGTTAAGATGCAGTTGGAGTTTCCATCTACACACAGAGCTAGGAAAAAACACCAGGTCTTGCATTTTGTATTTAATCAAGAAGCTTTACTTCAGAGATGCTCAAATTATTCGTAGACATGCAATCCATGCTGTAATGACTGTAGAATCAAGTTCTAAATGTACATAATTAATCTGTCAAGCTTGTACTCACTCATTTAAACACCAACGTTTTCTGCTATTTTAAGACACGTGTTTGCACCCAGAATGCACATGCAAGTTCTTTCCTGTGTTGTCTCAAAGCCTTTTTTCTACCTGTGAAGGTGTCAAATCAGTCCAGTAAAGCCAGAAAGTTGCTGAATCCAATTCATAGATGCACAGGAAATGACTACCCTAAATTTAGTTCACGATTTCTAAAATTGACTTTGCTGCAATATTCTACATAGCAATTTCCCTTTTGTACTATCCTTTTCTCCAAGCGATCCATTAAATTGCCTGAAGCAAACAGGGATTTTCTATTGTTTGTTTTTCATCCCTATATCATGCATCACCCTAGTTAGTGCCATTCAGTTCCCTGCAGGATAAAAAAAAGAGTTTTCCCTAGGAGAAAAAAGGAAGACATCTATACATGTAGCTGACCCTAATTTGTAGAAAATTACATTCTGCTCAGTACAACAGTGTGGAAGATTTCATTTCATTCATTTGTCTTTCATCAGCAGGTGTAATTGTTCCTGTGGGAAATGCATCACACATTTAACGGAAAAGCAATCGAGTTAGCATATGGCAATTGTATTGTCTGGCCTGTTCTATAATCCATCCTATTTGAACCCTACATTATTACAAACTATCTGGTACCAAACACTGAAGTTAGCCAAAGGATCACAGTACCTGGAAAAGGCTTGAATTGAGGACATCATGAGGCAAGACATGCTTTCATGTTTTAAATATTGCAATACATCCAGGCTTGGACCATTTGGAATGTAGAAAAAATTCAGCGTGTATGATAAAAACCCAGATTTTTTTTTTTCCCCCCTCTGTGGAACAGCTTTTATTTCAGCTGAATTTTTCAAAAACTGCCACAGACAGTTTGACACAGATTTCACACAAATATCTGAGTCTCTAAATAGTAAAACATCAGAATAAAAATCTGTGGAAACTCAGTCTTAAAACAAAGCAACTTGATTAGGTAGAGGGACCACACAACCAGTCTGCCAGGTTTCCTCTAGTGTTAACAACACATATTCATCCCTCCATTCAAGTGTCTTGCAGACTCAAATTATCCAGGGGAAAGCAGTTCCAGTGGGCTGATGGACTCCATGTGCCAGCAATGCTGCCAGCACCGTTTCTGACCAAGGTTGCTGCCATCCCTGAGTAGTTGCCCCCTCTCCTTCTCCCGGAGTGCGGGGTTAGACACTCATTTTGGGGCTCCTACATTCCCCTTTCCCGGCCCAAGGAGCACCCAAGCAGCAGCAAATTTTGCTTGGAAGCACTTACAGTGACCCTTCCTGCTTCCAGAAGTCTGCCAGAATGTCAGAGCCTCATCTGGGATTGCATCTGCTACTTTCATAGTAATGTTTCTTTCTTACTTGTGTGTGTTGTTTACATACAGTAAGGAAAAAAATATCAGTTGCAAAACTAAGGCTTCTTAAGTCTAAGTTCAAAACTCAGACACTTGCAGAGATAGTCCTTGTGTCTCTGGTTTAGAACTGGCTGGAAGGGGGCATTTACACATTTGTAACTGGTTTACAAGACCTGCTCACAAATTGACTCCTACTCATATAATACTTAATACCTTTTCATTAAAATATCTAGAAAAGCTCCTAATACAGCATCAAGGCACTTCTGTGATCATTTCCTGTATTCATAGGTTCACCATTATTTAGCAATGTGCAGACAGGTCAACCCTAAAAGATAGCTTTAAACAGACATTTCCTACAAATTACACATTTTATCAGCTTTGTAGAAGCAGTGATTAAATAATTCTGGAGTTAAATAAATCTTCAAAGACTTTCTTATACAGCCTAACAATTTTTTATTTTTTATAACAGAGAAGCAGGAACACTTTTACAGGATCTTATATAAAAGGCACTTGTCACTGGAGAGCAGTTTCACTGCAAGGCATGGGTTGTTTAACAGGGCAATCACCACAGCTCTGAAACAACTCCCACATTTGATTCCAATCTGCTTTACAGAGGCCAAGCTCCTGTACAGGGATTCTCTGTAATTAAATAATAGTACCAAATTCTTCCAAAACTCATAATTTCTTCCCTGGAAATCTGCCATCTTCACTGAGCACAGAGTCAGACTCTACAGGAAAAATAAAGATTGAGGCATCCCTTGTGCAGCCATCCTCAAGAAATGCAAGTTCTGTACCATGCAGTGCTTTTGTCTACTACTCAGTTTATACAGAATGCCTTCCTTCATGTTTCTAAAAAAGACTTAAGGCCTTGCTATGGATACCTCTCCAGTCAGATAAGAAAAGATTTTTATGTTTAAAAGACAAAACATTGTAAGTGAATCTTTTACACCTCCAGACCCTTTGCAGATTCCTTGAGAAGCTTTTACTAACACAGACACAACCATCAAGGACAGCTTCTGGTAATTTTAACCATGTTTAAAACTGCATCAGTTTTCCAGGAGCTTTTTGACATAAGATTAGAAAAAAACCAACTATATTCAGTGTCTCTCAAATGACTACTTCCCATCATCCCTTGGGTATATATATTTTGAAGTAAATGTTACGCCAAACAGCAAAAATAGATGGATAACAAGAACATCAAAAGGACTAAATATACTTCAAAACAACCTGGAAAGCAAGTATAGTGGGACATCTTGAGGATATCTTGGAGCAAATTAGGTCAAGTTCAACAGTTATTAAAAAAAAAAAAAAGCCCAAACCATACAAAGATAAATTAAGGGGATAGGGAAGCCAAACAGCTGCAGGCAGAGCATTAGAGTTTGTTTTTTTAAACTGATCTCCACAAATCTATCCTGCTATTACTTTTATGTAAACAGTCCAAGCTCTGTAGTTTGTGTCAGAAATAAGTGGGATCCAAATGAGGGAAAATCAGGCTTGGACAGAATTTTTCTTAATAACAAAGACCTTGTGAATTACTGATCTTTACTATTTCCACGCTAAAGCAGTTCACAGAACATCTCATTTGGAATTGCTCCACTTTAATGGCTCCAAACTTCAATTCATTGTCTTGGCATTCACCCTTGGTGTGTAGGATATAAAGCAGAAATCTCTGGTAAACGAAACTTAAATAGATAGAGACAGTTAAAATACTTTTTATTTCCATGAGCCATTTTATCAAAATGCAAACACATGTACATGTAGAAGCCTTGACCAATTTTACTCTGTCAGCAGAACTTAACACAGCTACAGGAGGTGTCTTGCAACAACCACATCTCAACTCATTCACAAGAGAAAGGGCAATTTGGTAATGAGATCATCCATCATCTCAGATGCACTAAACTGAAAGTGAAGGAAACCTGGACCAGACTGGAGATGAACTACAAGCCAAAATCAATATATTTCCCAATTTTACTAAATGGTTGAGAATATGACTCATCTACAGGAAACCAAATAGAAAGAGGCAAGTTAAAATATTTCTGTGTCCTTTCTAAGGGAGACTGTAGCTGTGGTAATTTATGGGTTAACAAGCAAAGGAGCCCTTAGTATTCAGCTGAACAAATAAAATGTTTTTTCACTACTGGTTTGCTGAGAGGTCACACAATAACAAAGGCTCTGATGGTCCCAAGCTCCGTTAGGGAAATGCTAATTCCAGGCAGCTGTTCTCTCACAGTAAGTACTAGCTCAGTCCTATAACCACTTCCTTTGGGTAGATTTTGGCTGTAAAACAGTTAAGGACCAGCAGATATTTGATAATAAAGCAAATAACATCAGGCACCTGCAGAAGGTGCTGCACTGCCACTGAATGGCTGCAGGAGCAGCCACAGGGCTGACTGCACTTCATCCTGAGCAAGTGGGCAACCTGCATCTTGAGCTTTTCTGCTACACGTGTAACTCCTCCCAGTTTTCTGTCATAAGTTAAAATGGCTCTGCTTCATCATAAATCTATCACACACACCTCCAAGCTTAGCTAAGCTGTGTATAAGAAACTTCAGGAACCTATAGAAAAAAAAGGATATACTTCATAACCATGTTAAGATAGTGATTGTAAATATCACAGAGTGTTTCTGGGTTTTGCTTGTTTTCTTTTTTAATTCTTTTCAGAAGAAAGCCAAGCAGTCAACAGAGCTCCAGAACTTCATGAGGAGCTGGTCTTCAATAATCACAAATGCAAAATGACCATATTTTAAAAATAAAAATTAGGAGAGTTCTATGCTACTTTCAGGTAGAGTTGCAAAACATTCACATCAAACTAGACTTTGAAAGAAAATGTATGTACTGATGTTAATGCTGCCAGCTTTCTGAGTGTGAAGGATTTTTTTTTTTGCCAGCAATGATAAACCAATTCAGCAAAGCACCACTCAGTTATTCTGTCGTCAAAAGTGAATATTTATGATCATATGTACTGAGCATTCAGAGTGTGTGTGTGTGTATAAGTAAACAAATAAGCAGATAGGTATCTTTCATGAACACCTTGTACTATTTGGACACTCCTCCCAACACCACTCCCAACCCACCTATTTGTATAAGTAAAATGGAAAACTAAATTTTCCATGTGTCTGGAAAAATATTCTTGGTTTTCCTGATGAAATGAAGACCATTCAATTAAAATCCAGACATACACTGGAGTGTGAAGCCACCTATGGGCTAGGAAGCAGGAAGTGTAATGTTATCCTGTGCAGCAAAGTAAAACAAAGAAACATGAGGCATCCAAATTAAATAGTAGGGAAAACCAAGGGAGGCAGAACATGACTGCCTGCACAAGGATAAAATCTGAAAGAAAGGCAGTGTAACAATACGAAGATGGCTAAACAAGTCCTGGGATCTAGAGACCACTGACAGAATTTTTTAAATCACCAGAAGATGTTAAAGATTCCTGCAAGACAACAGATGTATAGCAACAAATGAAAAGGTAAAACTACCATAATGTCATACTTATGTCACAGCTCAGTTGCCTTTGCTTTGGGCCTGTTCTCCACCTCAGTTAAACTCTGGGGCAAAAGTCAAATCAGTATATTCCCAGAACACTTGGAGTTTGAGGCTGTTTCTCCAGTTGAGAAGCTACATGGTCAGTTCTGTGCAGAATTCCTGCAACTACTCATGAATTCAAGAACATGCACACTTAGGGGAGCAGAGCCCCTACTCATTTGCAAAGGGCCATTCTGAAACCTGTCAGCAAATCAAGTACTGTTACAGAAAGGGGGATTTAGACTGTTCACCTAAAGGTTTGTCACTTGGCAGACACTGGCTTAGCAGTTTGAATGTCTGTAATGGCTGAAACCTGCCTTAAGCCCCTCATGTGTGGTTAAAACTCTCACCTGCTTGACCTCAGCCTGGAGGTGCCGGAGCTGTAGGCACTGCTCTAACCTCTTGTGAGTTTGGTCAGCATTAAGCTCCAGCTCGTGCTGTTTCTCATGAAGGAATTCCAGCAATTCTTGAACCTGTGTCGCAAGATCAATGTCTTTTTCACAGATCAGCTCAATGCCTGTAACATGCAGAGAGAGAGAGATCATCGCACTCACTTGAAATTTCAAATTTGCAGAACTGTAAACCTCAAAATTTTTTGCCACCTAACACAATAATTTACAACTCTGTGAGTAATTCTTTCTCACTTAACTTTCTCACATGTAATTTTTGGCTTTCCCAGTTGCCTACCCTTCATCACTATATTTTTCTACAAAACAGTGTTTCTCTGGTTATCATTGCTCATCTGACTCATTGGCATCTGGCCAGCAGGACATGACTTAAGCACAGTCTTGATCAAAAAACTTGCATGAACATCAAATTTTTAAAAAGACAGAAAAGACCTCCGTGTTTTAGGGTAATTCATAGACTTATACTTTAGAAATGCGTGTTGAAAAAAAACCTAGAAGAGAAAAGAGGAAGAAAATAGAAAAGTGAAATATGGGAAGTCAACTCTAGGCACCAGATCTACAGTAGTGCTACAAGTGCGGAGAACTCCATGGTGAAAACTTTTTTCCATCTGGATGCTTGCAGAGGATCATTAACAATGAATTAGTTTAACTCAGAATTTAGTTCTTTCAGAATTATTCCACAGACTGACTTTCATCCAATCCTCACATACCAAAGAGAAGGGGTGTCTTAGTACCACATCCCCCTCCCTTGCATCCTACGTGAACTTGATAAACCCCTCAAAGGCCTAGTCTGATTTCTTTGTCCTGACTTGATCAGGAGATTGAAATAGAGACTTTCTGAGATCCTTCCTGCCTCCTGAATGTTTTTTTGACACTGTGAGCCACGTGTGTAGTGGTTATATGACACACAGTACAGAGCTTCCGTCGGGGTGACACCGGTGCGACTGCGACACTGGGTTCACTACCAGTGCAACAGGGAAGGTTTGGCCTGGAGGAAATATGATGTCATCCCATGTTACTGCAGTCCCTGGGACTGCAAACTAATAAAGACCTGACTTTTCCCTTAGTAAGGTCTACTGGAATTTTGCCATTGGCCTCGAAGCAGGAAGGATAAGGAACCTAATATAAAAACAATGTGATTGCAGTAATGCTGAGAAAACATTGCACTTTCCTCCAAAGCCATTTGATTTCACAGAATAATACAGCATTAAAAAAGAAATGTGTTAATTAGAAGCTGCTGAAAAAAAGACTTGGACACTATTTTTAAAAACCATTTAGAAAGTTGTCTTTACCTCCCCCTCTATCCACCTCAGAGGTTCATGACTTTCATTCAGCGGTATCTACACAGGACAGCACACAAAATAAATATGACCTTATTACTAACCCTATCTCTTTTTCCTGGTTTCTGGTTTTATCAGGAAAAGCACATGGGAATGCAAATGATTGGCTTATTTCCTTTCCCAGCCAAAATAAAAGAGTTCCTTCGTTACCAAATAAAATGGAATGGCCCCTGGCTTCCCATTTAAAACTGGAAATTTAATATATGTTTCTATTCTTGGGAGTGAAGTTCCTTTCAATTGCCAGACACCAGGCATTGTTGCTGCAATTAGCATGCATATGGTTCTGTATCCTGAGGACATGATGGATTTTTTTATGCTTGACTTCACCACACCTATTGGATATTAAATGCACAGCTTTCCCTCCTGCACGCTCAGCTGGTGCAGTTCTGATCATGCTAACTCATCAGCAGCAACCAAGGAACTGCCTGGGATGCTATCCAAGGGCAGTGTGTGCTCCCCATGATGAATGATCTGCCCTTTCCTGCTTGTCATATGTCACACAGATTTATTCTGCAGTGCCAGTGCATGCAGTGAGAGCACTTTTTCTTCTCAAGTATTGGCTGGCAAAATAGAAAGCCCTGTTTTCCGAATAATTTCATACATATTATCTTTACATTGTGTTCTGACAGCTAGAAAAGCACAGCTGACTTTCTGATAAAATAAACTTGGTTGCCATTTTCTTCTAATGTCTCAAGCAATACAGCAGATGTCAAGTGAATGATATTGAATTGGAAATGTTTTTAAAAAATCCTAAAGGAAAGAGTACTGAGCCACACTAACTGGCATCCTACAAAACATACATTAGTGACACCTGAACTGCTTGCACTGTGAGGTACAATTCAGTCTAGGGAAGGGGTATTGCTTTTTAATCTTCACAAAACTCCTCTGAAACTGCTTTAAACCTGCTTTAGCCTGAAACACGAAGAGCCTGTGATAGCAGAGTTTACAGTCTCTTCTTTGCAATATAAACTACAGTTATAATTAACTATAAAGGACGTCACAAACCAAATGAAATAGATTTCTGCTTCCCTTTTAAGCAACGCAACACTTGGAAAAGAGGTGAAAAGTGTTAGCTTGATGACCAGGAAGCAAAAAGACTTTGAATTTTACACATATCAGGTAGTGTCCCCAACTTCAGCTCTACAGTGTATTTCAGGTTTGGCTTAGAAGCAATTTGTCTAAGATAGAAAAAGGGAGCTCTGTAAACCGTTGGAGACTCCCAGCTGGAGGCTCATTATGACAATGATACTGACAATGCAAATGGACTTTAATAATCAAATAAATTTGCATAATCAATTAACCAGCTATTAAAGTGTAACTGCTTTTAATGCCTAGAATCAGACTAACTAAGGTGCATATGCTAATAAATTACCTGAGAATGTCGTCACCACAGCTTGGGCTCAAGTGGTAAATCACTCCTGAATAATTATCCTAAACTTCCCATGCGAAATGGATTTCTCAGAAATGTCCAAGTTGTCACTTTTGGAAACACCAGGCCCCTTCAACATATTGAGTTAGGCACCCAGAAAACTCAATAAGCATTTCTGAGAGTATTTACCCACATATTTAGCTTTGCTATCAGTGGTAGAGCTATAATCAAACAGGAAAAATAGCAGATAGGTTCCTTGAAATAAAAAGTGCTGGATCATTAAAAACTCCAATCTTGTTGAGAATACTGTTATTATATTCTATACATGCAAAAGTTTCCTGATTGACACAGATTTTAGTGACAATTTTCAAGTACTGCAAAATTTCAGGAAACACAACCTGACTTCCAGATCTTACCTATTCCCCAACAAAACCAAACATTTCTTTAAAAAATAATTATTCCGATGGTTGAAACAGTCTAATCCAGGACCACTCGCATGTGCTGGAGTAGTGGAAGTGATCACAGGAACATAACCCTGTGCTGGATGGAACTTTGGAAACACTGGACTTGCAGAGATGCCTGATTGCAGAGATACCCTCAATATCCACAGAGTCTGACCTGGTGCATCACAGAACCACCGGATTTACTGTGCCAACATTAGAACGTTCACAGGGATTTCCAGACACTCCACAGCCCAGTAAGGGTCAGTCTGCATCAGACATGCAAAAATCATGGGTGAATGTTTAAAACCTTCTTTTTCTACCTCCACAAGACTTCCAAGTGAAAAAGACATCACAAATGGAAACACCTGGATGTAATTTTATCTGACAGACTTGCTGGCTTAAAGACCTCCAAGCCAAACGACAGAGTGATCAAAATCAAGTCAGTTTCCTGTGTGGCACGTTGAAAAGAATAAAGCTCAAAGAGAGTTACAGGGAAGGGAAGAAACTTGGTCAATTAAGGGTGGTTGGTTAGGTAGAATGGCTCTGGAAAATCACATTTTTTCTGGCTTTATCTTCTGTGGCTGCAACTGAGTTTTGATTGTAGCAGTGGTGACAGTGTACAATAGGCAGCAGCAATAGCATCTGATTTCCCAGAACCCCTGCAAGTTTTCAGCTCTGGCAGTTAAGAATAATCATCCCCTACCCTATGCACTGAATGGCTATGATAAAGGATTCAGGAAGAGGGAGTAAAATTAAATCACTTTTTTATGAAGTAAAACTGTTCTTTATTGAAGCAAGAAGCAGTAGGCTCCTAAGTGCTATGTCTCTCCCTTATTTTTCCATTCTCCCAGCATTTAGCATTCCATGCATAGCAGACATGGCCATTACCTTTGATTAACTGCAGTTACTCTACATCCCCATGGGACTTCTGCTTCCCTGCTTTTGGGAGCAGTGGATTTTTATTGGGTAGGCTTCATAGAAAGTCATCTTAGATAATTCTACAAAAACATTTTAGAAGTCAGTTCATTGAGTTGCTAACCTTTTGTCAGCAAGCCAAAAGAAGTTGTTTCCAACTTCTTGACAAACACAGAATTTATATATTTTTTATTTTCTAAAATTCAGTCACTGAGGCTCCTGACTGTGCTCTGTTCTGGATCATATTCTTTACCTCCCATGGATTCCTTCAGGATTAAAAAACAGACAAAAGAGCACAAACATCTTAACCAATGTCTTAGGACGAGTTTTCTAACTCAGAAAGCAGGGAGGCTGAAGCACAGGGCCAGGCATTGTGTGGGCACATCCCAGAGAGGCTCACACACGGGTCACAGAATGCACTACATTATCTAGTTCACAACATACTCTTGAAGCAGTCCTCAAGCCGCTGTTGAGTGCAGCCTGCCAAATCAGGCTGGATACTGCCAGATTGTTTTGAAGGTAGGTGCCTAGATGTAAAATGTTTGCCAAAGAATAAAACCATAAAATCCTTTTTATTTCAAATGAGGGAAGGAACAGGAATTGCTCTTGCTTTGCACTCTTTCCAAACGTTTTAGAAGGTTAAAACACTACACAAGTAACATTCACTTCTGGGCTTTATGCAGTGATTAATCTGAATTATGATATTCCTTTGCCAGATGCAAAATGCAAGGATACAAAAATCCTGACTCTTAGGATGTATTAGAAATAGGATCTTATGCTGAGAAGCAGAGTAAAATCAGAAGACTCCCTATTGAAATGAATCAAGACTTTCATTTAAGAGCACATCTCAAAGGGCTTTTTTACACTCAAGTTGCTACCTTTAACTTTTAAGTGTACTCTGAAAAGGAGAATTCCAGTATGGTTTACCATATTCCCTTTTTACACAAAAAAATTCAAAGTAGAACTGGCTGGAAACAAGAGCTCCATTTCATGACTGGTTTCAAGGCTCTCATATTTGGATTCTTTCCCAGAGGACTCTTGGATAACTAGATTCTTTCTCCCCTCGGGCATGTCTGCACCCTGAAATGGGGAACAGGGAAAAGGTCTGAAGAGAATGAAGCCGGCCCAACTGGTCAGTTTGACTCTCACTAAAGTCTATTTGCAGTAAGATTAACAAGCTAAGAAGTCTAGAACAACTAGACTTCATCCAGACCTGAGGTTTGACTGCCCAGCTCAAGGATCTGTAGCTCATGACTCTGCAGTGCTTGTTTCTGAGCTGGAGGCAAGGACAAGGAGCTTGTCTTGCCCTCCCCTCTCCATCCAATTTGGAGTCAATCACAAACATCCTGCAGCTGTGAAACTTTCGGAATGAAACTTGAAAGTCAGCTTCATTTCCTCAATGAGTTTCAATCTCAAAGAAACAGCAGGTTTTTACATAAAATCCTGAATCAAAATTCTCAAAACAAGCGGAACAGTTCTGGGAGAGAAGAGACAGGTATTGCCCATACTTACGTTAAAAGCTTATTTATTTGATATGTATTGCAGCATTTTTGCCTGAACTGGGGGTCTTGGGCTTTTTCTTGTTTTGTTTTATTTTTTTCTCCAAGTGGAATAGAGACCAAATTGCACTGCTCACCTGAAGCCTGGACCTCCATAATGTATTGGTGCAAGTCTTGCCCTTGTTGGATGACTTCAAAGGTCATGTTGTTCATGGCCAGTTTCCGCTCAGTGTGCCGCTGCAATCGCTGCTCAGCCAGAGTGAGATCCTCAGTGTTGAAATCGTTCATTTGTCTCAGCAGATCTTCATTCCAGGCATCCAGCTCTGCTGTGACCTTCATGGGCAGAAGACAGGCACTGTATTCACTCAGGATCAATGAAATACCTTACTCTCAAACAATGTTTGGACCAGAAAATACTTCACATTTTGACTCTGATCCAGAAACCTTCAAACCACAGCCACAGTACACTCCAGATCCTGCTCAATTAATGATCACACTTCACATTTTTTTTAGGTGAGGATCCATGAAAAGGTTATCAGTCCAACAAAAGCTGTTACCGTCCTTTTCCCTTACACATCCCAAATGACACTGGAAGAGAATACCCACTACATTATCATTGATGGCAGAAAGAATATTTCTGAATATAATCAAATTAAATGAAAAAATAACATTTCTGGAATTACAAAGCACCTTGCAAACATGCAATCCCAAAATGGCCTGAATGTTTCTAAAACCATTTTGCAACACACTAAATGTTACATATCACAGATGTAATGCACAACACAGTAACATCACGCTCAAGGTTTAGGTGAATCATCTACAGATTCATGAATGGTACCTGGCTGTAACCAAAGACCTGCCAGTAACTCCTGGGAACATGCAAAATCTTCTTTGCTTTCTCTGCTTCCTAATTGTGACACACAGGCCGATTTTAGCAGTCCATTTATTGTACCTTCTGCATTTTACATCTTTCTCCACAGTAGCCAGCTGGTATCAAAGTCCTCCAATTTTGCCTGGGCAATTAAAGTAAGATCTAGTCTCCACCTAAACAGCCCAGTCTCACCTCAACCTAGGTTCTGCTACCGCAGGCAAAAAAGAGAAGAATGTGCTAGTGACAATGAATGAGGGAAGGGGGACAAGGGAAATGGGAATTAAGTCATACAGGGCAGAATACAAGTCTTAGAAGGATTGAAAATTATTAAATAAATGCCTTAATTCTGATTAATAGGTCAATTCCTCATAGCTAGATTCAGGAGAGCTAAAAGTAGGTATCTACATTCCCATTTGTGCACGAAGTGCTCTTCAGGGCCTGTGTGCAGTGAGATACTTAACTTCCTAAGGAACCAAGATTCAAAATATTCCATTCAGCTTTCCTATCCAGAAAACATACATTATATGCAACACAAGCTTAGGAAGACGACCCAAACGGACCAGCTCTCAGCCTTTCTCACATTAGAATGGACAGGAACGCATAGTTTTGTACTAGAAGGAAAAAGTGCACGTTTTAGGCTCTTTTTTGAGAGAAGCAGAAAAGCAGACTTACTCAATGAAGAACTTGGGACTCAGCTGCAGGGTAGAAGGCAGAGTGTGGCTATCCTGAGGGGCCTCTATTTTTCTTCAGCTTGTTCCTTTGCCCATTCCACTCAATTACCTTTAAATAATAGCTATCTCTACACTGTCTTTGGCCCCATTCCTGATTCCAGCAGCCTCTGATTCATACACATATCACAGCAGGAGTTCCTGGACTGTGGAGACTTATTGGCAGAGTTAACAGTTATGGAAAACTGTCCAAAGTTGATGGTGGAGAAGAGTTTTACTAGATACATTTACATTTAGGGACAGATGCTCAGCTAACAGTAATCAGAACTGAGGTGATCTTGACCTCATTTCAAACTACAAACAACAGAATTAATTCAGAGTGAGAGCAGGTTCCTACAGTCATGACAGGAACACAAAGTTCAATGTAAAATCTCTTCTGCTATGTCTAATGGAAAATCACGTGACATAAATGAATCAGAAGAACTTTCTCTTGGTAACTTCTCCACTTGGCTGCAGAAAGGACACTGATCAGCATTGCTTTTATTGTTAAATCTACATAATTTCCATCCCAGCACTGGGAAATGGTTCTTCCTGACCATACTGGTTTTTGCCCCTAAGCCCTGAGTGTCCAAGACAGGTCTGCAGCAGAGAGGAATCTGCAAACACTCAGGAGAAGGGTGGCTCCCAGAAAACCAGTGCAGTTCATGCTTGTGGCAGCAACCAGCTTTCACCAGGCTACACACACAGAAGGAGCTGCACCTAAACTTCTACCTGTCCCTTGTGGACAATGGAGCTTAAAGGGTTTTTGCTCCATTATCCACACTCCTCAGATCACATCAGTGTTCCAGCTAAAGAGGAAAGGATGGTACAAGGCAGTGAGGACACAAGCTGATAAACAATGCGGGATGCAAGGCCAGCCCATCGTGCTCCATGTCACATTGTCAGGGCCAGGAACAGAGGCTCAGCCTGCACCTGAGCAGCTCTAGACAGTCAGACACGTCCAGCAGTGACAAAGCTGTCAGAGTGAGTGCCAGCTCTGCCAGGCCAAGAGCACGGCCACCAGTAGAGGGAAGGAGGGAAGCAGCCTTTGAGTGGGGGCTGATGAAGGAGTGACAGTCATCCGTGTGCTGAGTCAGGGGAAGAGAGGAAGGAATCAGGCACAGCAAGAGGTGGAACAACATCAAATTTCTCAGGCTAAGTGGGTACAGGAAGGCTGGGTACATTGCTCTGAGTAACAAACAGATGGCTAGCAGGGAATCTAATGCACACTAAGGCAAGAAGCAATAGTAGGGCTGTGATAACAACCTAGGTTTCCTGAATCCCAATCTGGTGCCCTATTCCAGAGTCCATGCTGCTTTACATATCTCATTAAGACATTTCCTTTTCTGTCTGTACAGACAATGCCTCAAAATCCCAGCATTTTCTGTACTTCAAACAGGACCGTTTAGAAATGGTGCCAGAGTCTGCATCTACTGGTTTGCTTTGGGTACAGGGAAAATGATTTCTTTTTCTTGAGGAATAAGATGTAATTAGGCAGCTCTGTTAACTACAGTCATATATTTTTCAAGTCCAAAAATTGGATGCTTTCACAGATTAGTCAGGCCTTGATATCTCTGATAAAACTTGGACTGCATCAAACAGAAGTGTCCTGTCCCCTAAGCTGTGGCAAGACCCAATTGCACTGGCCCTGTATCAGGAATTCTCTCATAAATGAGGGTCACTTGGCCATGAACTTGTTTTATTCCCTTTTGACAAAGAAGAATGGCTGATTAGTTTACCCTGTTCATGTGCTAGTTTTTTGGTGGGAAGAACTGACAGTGCTTTTTGTTTTATTCACTTTACTTCTCAGTGTTTGTGATTCTAAATAGACCTCAGCAACCTTCACATGCAGTGAAAGAAGGGAAGCCCTGCTGTAATAGAAGACCTGAGCTCTGCTCTGTTCTGCTGTGGCTTGAGAAAGAAATTGTACCAAAGCAAAAGGGTTGTGGGAGCAGCAAGAGCAGCAGTGCACAGGTCTACACTAGCACAGGCAGCAGCCTCATCCCCCGGTTCCCACACTATTCCAAGGAAAGCTGCACATACGACTCATTGTCAGCCACACTTCAGCCAACTCCTTGGAATGAGCCACCCTCCTTTTTTGTGGGTCATACAAGGTCAGTGGCCAAGAAACAGCTCCCTAGTACTAAAGGAAGGTCAAATGATCCAGGAGTACTGATGAGAGAAAGACATGACAAAGCTGTTGATTCCAATGAGCTTAGGAAGCACATTTTGTAATTCTTCACCTGAAACAGATGCTCCTGCTGCCACGATGACAGGAGGAGAAGCAATGCTGGCAGTGAACCCACTCTAGTATGAAGTGAGATATCTGAGATATCCTTATCAGAGAAACGGAGGAAGCATGTGAGCAAATGCTGGGTCTGCGTGAGCTCCATGAGACCACCACAAAGCAATTACGGATATATAGACTATGGCAGCCAGGTCTGTTTTCCAGGCAGACACAGTGACCACAGTCTAGACCACATGGTCTTTAGGCAGGAATCCTCCTAAAGCAGCAATTTAATATATCCAAATTCCCACTGCCGCAATACTGCTGCATTTGCTGCCTCCTGGATTTATCATGTTGCAACACCAGCAGGAGACATGACCAAATGGAGAGGGACATGTTCTCCAGTCCTGGAGAACAATGAGAGGTATAGAGAAGAGACACACAGGTGAAAAGTAGTAGCATTAATAATAGCAACAATAGGAGCAGTCCAGGCAGCTCATGCCTACCTTGTAGCTTGTTTGTGAGTTAGGCCAAAGAGCCTGCCAGAGCTGCAGCAGCTGCTGTACAGGCAATTGTACATCTCCAATAAGTTATCTAAATCCTTAAGTATATATTTTTTATGCTGCTGCTGCTGCTGAGATTTTCTACAAAATGGTGCTTCTGAGCCTTGAATGCTGCTTGTTTAGCCTTAATTCAGTGTTCAACACCTAAAGTCATGTTGTTTAGTGGCAACCTGAAAATTTTGTTTGCCAGTTGAAGGAGGTGGAGAGGGGAAGTGAGGAATGAAGTGAAAGAAGATAAATGCTATATGGAAAATGAATCACATAGGAGCTGATATTCTGAAGTATGGGCTGAGGAAGGGCATATGAGGAGGAGGGAAAAACGCTCTATCATGGGAGCACAAGCTATCGACACAAAGAGAGTGGGCTTGAGAGGGATCTAAAATAAAGATGCCTGCAAAGAATAAGCAAATGTAGGAGGCAGGTTGCAACAAAAATTGATGGTGCAAGTAGGAAGAGAAGCAAAGGTGAGAAGAGTGGGTAGAGCGTGGGGGTGAGCCAGGACAGGAAGAACAGCCACACAGGCACAGAGCAGATCTGTACTGAAAAGGCAAGATCTAGCTCAACTCAAGAGAAAAAAAGTAACAGCCATACAGCTGTGATTAACAGAGTGAGGATGGATGAGATGAGAGGTAAGATTTGATCCAGGAAGCAATAAAAAAATATTCCAACTCCTGGATGCAGAGGGATCGTCTGTGAGTGCAGAAAGAAAGGAATTATAATAGAGTTGGTGAGACCAGAACTCTAAGGCACACACCAGAGATTGGGCACCAGGAATACCAAGGGCAGCAGCATTCAGAGCAGGCTGAAGGAGCAGAGGGCTGGATGCAACCGTGTAAGTGGGTCCAGGAACGGACTAAGATAGGAAAGGGTAAATTGAACTGTCACTTCTACAGATCATACAAGCAGTAAGTTTGCTGTTCCTCTTTCTCAGGCCTTGGTTTTGGCTGATGCTGTGCAAAATGACAACACTGTCACCCCAATTTTTTGACAACAGACAGAGATGCCGCACTGGCTTAGTGGGGACCTGAGCCACTGAAGTGTGAAAGGACTGTCACAGTGATGATTCTGCTCTGGTGCTTTTGACTCCTTTGAATCCCAAAAATATCTGGAGCAACAATGGAATTCATCTCCAAAACCCAGGGTGCCCAGAACAGCTTAGAGCATTCCTTTTCTTAAAATGAAGTGACATGCAGTTGGAAAACTTGGCATATATGAAAAAGAGAAACAAAAGCTCAATAAGCATGAAACATTACAGGATTCCAGCTTATGAACAGAACAGGCTGAGTTTTTTTCACCGTTCTTTCTTTCAAATCTATCTCAAAATCACTGTAACACTTATTTCTAATAAAGAAGTTCATACCTGGGTGTCAGCTCTTAGTCAGTGAGGGGGCTACAAAACATCTTGCATACAAAACCTTCATGCAGGCAGCTAATGCTCTTGAAAGGTTCTGCTAGTGTTATAAAGCTGGAATGGGATGCTCGTACGAGTTGTAAATAACAGTGAAATGAGCTGCCGTGAAAGCTGCCTCCTGTTTCCTCCTAAACTCATGCTCAGGGATGGCTGTGAACAGCCAGAAGAGCCAGCAAGAGAAACCAAGGCTGAAAATTTTAATTAGCAGGTGAAACAGAGCCAAAGAAATTGATGGGGGAAAATTAGATGTCCAGCAGGTGAAGATTTTAGTCATCATGGGGTTTTTCGAAATATAACAAACTGCATACAAGATCCAATTTACACTGTACTGTGGGAACCCCCTTAATCCCTCCCAGGACTGTCCTGGTGTAGGAACCACATCATTCTAAGACTACAGAACACAGGTTCTGTCTAGCATTGCACATTGTAGGAAAAGAAACAATACATGCAAGGGAAGGAGCTGGACACTTCTGGGAAAGGGAGAAGGAAGTTTCTTTTGAGGTAACCAACAAATGCTGCTGGACACATATTGGCTGAGATCATTCCTGTTCACAGTCATAGCGTTTTATAGAGGCCTACAGGTGAATTTGATAATCTCTCTACAAAAGCTTTAAAGGAAAAATATGCAGAAAGACTTTGCATGGCAGTAATTTTTTAGGGGGTGCAACTCAGTGCATTTTACCATTTGGTTCTTACACATTTACTCAGCATTTTGCTGTACATTCGCAGTCACTCAAATAATGGTTAATAAGCCTCTGAATTGCTATTCCTGAAGCAAAGGACAAAGTATACTTGACAGAGCTTCCTGAGGATAGAACTCTGGAGCAAGACTGTGCTTCATATGTGTAATACACTCAGCGTGGTGCCAGCACTGCTGCTGATGTCTGCCAGCCCTCAGCCCTCCAGCCTTACTCCCGATTTCCTCGCAGCAGATCAGCTACCACATTCACATTCCATGAAATCTCCCGAGTTACCTGGCTGGCTGCACAAACTCAATTGAAGTCAGTATCATACAGAAAGACCAACCATATAATCCCAATGATCCCATCTTGTTTTGAAATGTGCAGTGGCTTGGTAAAGGAATAAAACATATCAGGCATCAGAGTTGGACACGTTTCCTAAATAAAAGATGGGCTGTCATTTTGTGGTGTTAAAATTTAGGGCAGAACAGCCTCCCATAGGGACAGCCAGGCTTTCTCATGTTTCTGTTATGTCTGTTTCCAGGTGTTGCCATAGTTGGGATTTCATAACTTAACCCAAGAATCCAGAGTGTAAATATCAGTCAATATAATGAGATTAAGGCAAGAAAGAACAGGCAGCTCATGCGATGGGCCTGTGGGTCTGTACCCAAATTCATATCTGCCAAACCTGCCATGACTCCAGGACAACACAAAAGCTGCCTGTGAGGCTTAGAAGTCCTTAAAAGTCCTAAATGAACACAGCTGGCCTGCCCTGCCGAAGAAATGGGCAGGTGGCTTCTCTTAAAGGAAAGCATTTTTCCCAAAGATAAAACGCAACAATAGTTGACAGATTTTACTGAAGTACAAGATCAATAATGCCAAAATAGATGGAAATAAGTGTTGCTTGTGCAGTAATCATTAATCCTGAAGTCTGTCTGGACTCCAAACTTCTGTCAAGAAGCAAAGATTATAGAAAATCTCAAAAACCAGGAGGGCTACAAAACAGATGGGCACAGTGTAAGTTTAGGAAGGTGCCAGAGGAACGGGTTATGTGATCTGTGGCACAAATTTCGATATCTGGGGAGAACAGACAAAGCAGGGAAGTTTCCAAAGAACAAAAGGCAGACACTTCCTAAACAAAAAGGCAAATCACTCATTTGCCATTTGTGAATTTTTAAAAATCCTAATACTTTGTCTGCTTTATTAATTAGAAAGGAGAGAGAGCAGCAGGGAAAATTAACAGAATTGAAAATGTTCAGTACCAAAACTGGATGGAAAGAGAAAACATGAGATGTAAATGTTCTCTGAGGCTGAGCTCTAACGTGCAGCCTTCCCTAAAGCTGTTGGAAGCAGATTGACTCCCACAGCTGCATCCCTCTGGCTTCCACTAGAGAGATGCAAATCTTCCTCTCGCCAGAGCTGCCAGGGAAGGGACCTCATCTCAAGGGATTCCCTGGAGCACAAGAACCAACAGACCCAAATAACAGACCTAAGAAGGAAAAATTGGAAACTTGGGGCTTAACAAGGCAGCAATGAGGAGAAAAGTGTTCAAGTTCGGGAAGAGGAGGAGGAGGGCCCACACTCTGCAGGCAGTTTGTGTGAACGCAGGGAGGATTAACGCAGCTGCAGCAGGTAGAAGTCTTTCACTAAGGTTGTGCTCAATATGGCTCTGCTCTTTGGACAGATGGAAGGGGGCTTATCTAGACTAGAAAAGGAGAAATTCATTTGACAATCAATCATACTGGTACACATTATTTCACTATTCTTAATCTATGCAGGATCTAGGCTATTATGGAAAATTAAAACCTAAATACATTTCCAGTCATAGCTCAAGCTACTTGTCTTTAGTAGCAAAAAATACTTAATTTCCTGTTTTAAATGTCATCATCTTTTCCCCTCAATAGCTGGGAAGAGTCAACCATTAGAAATACTACACGCTTTTAAATTATGGTGATGAAAAAAATCTCTTTGTTTCTCAACAATGGCATGAGATAATTCTGTTAATTCTTGTAACAGTTTCCTACTGACTTGGAATCTTTATAACACAGCTGAGGCAACTGACTGAAATCTACTTTCTAAGCACCATTACTGTGTCAATTTGAGCCAATTCAGCTGTTGTTTGAAATGCACAGCATACATGTGTTACTTAACGTTTTATTTTAAACTGCCTTTGTTTTATTATCCCTCAAACTGCCTTTCTTCTTTAAGTACTAACTGTACTTACAGGGTTTAAGATGCTGACCTGGATATATTTTTCACCATGTTTTCAGTAGAAATTGTCACAATTATTCTAAAACAAAAAATATGTTTCTGAGAGTGGGAGCTTTCTAAATAAAATCATCTGCCCATAGACTCTCTATGAAACATACTCTCAGATTTCCCTGTAATATTAATCTTGCAGAGGGAATTCAGATGTTCATTTGATAAAAAAAATAGCAAATCTACACTGACAACTAAATGGTGACTTTCTTTAAAATCCTTTCTAGCTAATCTGATTTTAGAAGACTCTGAAGCACATTTCCAATTTTAAATATCTTAATGTATCACAGCCATTCCATTCTGTGAATATAGAGAAGTAGGATCTATGCAGAAGCAAATCAGAGGTATCCACAAAGCATTCCCATTTTGGTATCACATCTGGAGGGGAACAGTGTAAGTTACATCCTCTCCTGATGCCTCGGTTGCCCCATCAGTAAAGTAATGCCTGGTGGTGACACTCTTTGATTGAAAGACTATTTAGAAAGAAAAGTAATTTAGCACAATGATTTAATTTTTAAAAAAGATTTTTACTTAAATCAGCACAATTATAGATTCAGACCTTGAATCTGCAGTGAAACAGGCTGAGACCTTAATGCATAACTCACATGGGTTCACCACATACTGCCTACAAACACATTTGGGTGTTCCAGAAGCACATATTGGTTGTCTCTTTTATTTTTTTTCTTCATTTTTGAAAACACAGGTGCCACGTATAGGTATGTTCAAGTACAGCATTCACACCCATTTACATCTTTAGAGTAAAACTCTCAATTATTCAGCATCTGCCACACCACATATATCAAAGTATCCTCTATTTAAACATAGGAGGTGACATACTTTGCTGGAAGAGCAGTATCTGATATGAAATAAATACATTTATATTTACATACACAACCAAAAAATACTGCCTCTCAATAGCAAGGAGGCTGCATATAACTGGTGAATAAAGGAAACTATTCCAATTTACATAATTAACAAGCACTGTAGGACAGACTGCAGTGAAATACCTCACCGTGCAGTTGCAACAGACAAGCTCAGATACTCCTCACTGATTCCTATCTCTGGCATTCAGCTATAGAACAGGACACCTCTTAGGAAACAGGACACCTGTTTCCTGCCTTTTATTCCACTATAATTCATCATGCCATGTCTTAAACACAAAATGTAATGTGGCATTCTAAACCTCCCATTAGTTACCAGCACCCACCTTGACAGTATGCAGGGATTTACCAGCAATACCTTCAGGAAGGTATCATCCTCAAACACTTACACGTGCTCCCTGAACTAAACAAGCACCAGGGGGATACAGCAGGAGGAACACATCCCAGGAAAGGACACAAGCACTGACATGAGTCTCATGGACTTTGTGTACAAGTTAATATACATTTTGTTCTTTTTTCACCATGTCCTATCAGAACTACAGTAAGTAATTACTGAGATTGGCTGGAGTCTCTTCAAAATTTCTCAGTCCAAGAATACCCCAATTATTAATGTTTTGATGAATTTTCCATCCAGTGCTTTTGATTCCAAAACATAAGTTCAAAACACAACTGACGGACCTTTTTTGCATGAAGACATAAAATGTACTTTAACTTTCCCCTCTAATATTCTTTTCCTTTTTAAATAAATCCACTGTAATGTCTGAAAAGCCCACCTTTTAAATATCCTTTCCTTTTATGCATAACACAGTTTTCACTCTGTGGTTTAAAGACAGGCATGTATCTGTATCTGAAGAGACAAACCTCACTGATAAGTGACACACGACTTTCAAATCCTTAAGTGACTCATGTCAACAGAGAGTTATAACAGGCATCTCATAAAGCTTCTCTGCAAAGCAGGCAGATTCTCAGTATAGTCAGCTAAGCACCCATGCACCTATTTCAGTGCATTCTGGCAGTTTATCCTAAAGTATACTTTAGGTCCAACAGTCTGAATTAAAGAATGGTTGTAAATTGCTCTCCCCCTCACTGGACAGCTGAGCACAAACAAACAGCTCAAGACATACCCTCAGAGGCTATGTTCACGTGTCCTCTCTCTCCCACATCTCCCCCCTGCACAGGTCATGCAGCCAGCTCTTACCTCAATGGTGTACTGCTCAAAAATCCGGAGCTGAAGGAAAATGTCTAGCTTAATCTTCCTCTCATGGAAGAGCTCTTCCATCTGTACCTGGGCCTCGTCGAGCTGCTGAAGGACAGATTCAATGTGGCTGATGGAGCTGTTGTGGGGGGTCTTGTTGTTGGAAACAGCAGAGTCCCTGTAGCAAGGCAGAGAGCAGGGTTAAAGCCGAGCTGTGAGGCAGGCAAAAGAGCAAGAACAACACATCTGTGATTCTGTGTGCTGCTGAGGAGAAAACCCAAGCACAAAGGGCTGAGGGAAGGTGTGTGCAACACTCATCTCCTCTAGTTGCTGAAATCCTCCTGCTCCTGAGCTCGGCACAAAGTTTGAGCAGGGGGATCATCCTTTTTTGTGTGGTGACACTGTGACCTTACACGCTTGGGAGGGGCAGGGGAAGAGATGGCACATCAATCTCAATGGCTCTCTTGAGGAGACTGGCAGGCAATCACCTTTAATGCTACAGGGTCACCTGTTCCTGCCTATACTCACATCAGCCACCTGGACCTTTACAAGTTAATTTCCTGCATTACCTTATTACTTACAGACTAATTGAATTAGAATGATGAGTATTTGAGACCAATGGCTAGGGATGCCTTGATATCCTCTGGATTACGTAGTACAGAAATGGATACAGAATACAGTGCAAAAAAACCGCAACACACCTTTCCAACACTCCAAGAGAGATTCTGACTTGTCTTTTCACTGGAAAAGTGAAATGAGATGTGACTGTGGCAGGTCAGATACTGCTCCAGTTAACGTTTTCCACTTACAAGCAGCAGAAGGGAGCAGACCTTTTAACTGGTGGGCCAGGGCCAAGGGGGAATTTGCTGTTCTTGAAAGAAGTCTTAGCATGGGCACAAGACAGTCCTGACAGTTCCTTTTCTATTTGTGCTTTCATGTATATTAATAGGTTCACCTAAAGTCTGCTATGTCTTCAGCAAATTTTTTTTCAGTGACTGTTTTATGGATAAATACCATTTGCAGACATAAAGAAGTGAAATTTATCCTCAAATGTTCCACACAAGGCCCTCAACTTTCAGAAGGGCCAGAAAGGAAACTCTGAAGCCAAAGTTTAATCTTGGCTTTGGCACGTCAGCTAAAACAAGATTCAGATGCAATAGTTTTCTCCATCCAACCTGCTCAAAGGTGTGTGATAGCAACTGCATTATTTGGTATATTTAAACTAAAACAACAGAAAACCCTATCAAATACACTGTTGGAAAGACCTGTGCAAATGTCATCACACAGGGTCAGAATAAAACAACAGCAGTCAACTTTAATATTAACTCTGTCAGGGAGCATAATGGAGAAAAAAATCAAGCATTATCTTTAGCAGAAGCTTTTAAAACTGAACTGGGCTCTTAACACAGGGTCATTTTGGCTGTGTTTAAAACACACACATTATTCTGTTTTCATTAAGTGCCTTGAAGGAAATGAACAAGCATTTGCCTGAACATCTAAGACTGAGAATAAAGTTAAAAATACAGAATACTATTAACTGTACAGTAATTAGCTCTTTGGATGCGTTTCACCTCTTTTCCCTCAACTACTTGATATTTAATACGCTGAACTTGAGATGCTCCAGCATTATTCTAAAGCAAGAACTACCGATTTCCCTTGCTTATAAGGGAATAATATTACATCAATATTTCTCTCTCCAGGTGTTATGGTTTCTGTCCCACTCTGTTTTCACATTCTTGGTAATCACAGGGTCTCTCTCTGCCTCCACATTAGAGCTGTACAGAGGAAGAAGGAATGAAAACAACCAGAGATTTTGAAACTACAGCATAATCTGAGGCTGCATCCAATAAAGTTCTGTTTCCTTCAGTCAGCACCTGTCTCCTATAAAAGGACATGAAATAAATCTTCACTCAAATGGAGGATTATTACTATTCATATATTATCTAAATTGCTCAATGAATTATTCAAGACTAGTGTTGAATAATCTCTCACGGGATCTAGAGACACACTTAGTTTTAGAAATTCTATTTCATTAAACATTTCACTCCTCAAATCAAGCCGCACTTGCATTTCAGTGACTGATGCAATATAAAAGTTTAAGAGTAGTAATCTGGTACTTTTTTTAAGTCTCCTTAGATAAGGTATTGACAATCCCTAGCTAGTCTGGTTCAAGAAAGATTTCCCTACAGAAAAAAAACATTTCTGAGATTGCACGCCTCTGCCACAATATTCCTTGCTCTGTCTGGCAATGAGAAACTCTGGGAAAGAATAAATATAAGATCCTTACTAATCTTTGAAAGGCTATGGATTAGAGTTTTAAAATTCAAGGAAATTATTGGAAAAAATCCCCAAAATAAACTTTGGGGAACATAAAATTGGACTCAGTACATTGCTGCTGACTTTGTTTAAAATGAACACTGTGCTCCTAAAACCACTTTCAGTGCTTTAACTGTGAGAAAGCTCAGTGAGAAATACCCATTTTCTAAAGCTTATGGGCAAGATACCTAGCTCTTCACTGGCTTTTTTTTTTTTTCCAGCCACGAACATTCCTGCTCTTTCACATCTCACTGGAGCAAGTCATTGTTTTGCCTTTCACAGATGAGCAGAAATATTGCCCCCAGCAGCACCCCTGGAACCGCAGTTCAAAAGGTTTGCTTCTTGTTGACTGTTGAGAACAACAATCACCTCAGTAAAGCACTGATAAGAAAGAGTGAAAAGTGTTTCCAATGTGAATCATGACATGTACAGAGTTGCTAGGTAGGCCTGTTTTACTCCTGATAGGTATGGGCTCCTGATGTAGTCACTGAGGCCTTGAAGACCTTGTGTGAAGAGCAGTCCCAGGCAAGGTATTTAGTTCAGGCAGCTGAGCTTTTCATCGCCTATCTGGAGGGAACACAGAGTGCTATTACACAAGTGATCCTCTCTAAACCAAAATCTGTTCTCTCAAAGATAAGGACAAGAAACATAAAACTTTCCAAAGCTCCAGCAATTTTATTGCTTTTAACCTGTGTTTTGACATGCTTGATAAGAGCAGTGTATTTCATTCTCTTCATTGTTGTAGCGTTTGCAATCTTCATCTATTCTTCATGGCAGGTACAAGGTGATCCACACTGAAATGCAATCCAGTGTTAAGGAAAGATTGCAGCAATTCTAGTTTTTCCTTTTTTTCTTTATCTGTGTGTTCTTTACCATTACCAGCAGCCACGAAAGATTTTAAGAGTGGGCACACACAGAGGCAGCTTCACTGCATTTTTTCACACAGTTCTGCCTCACTTTTTGAAAGAGTCCAGGATCACATTACAGGCTTGCAGTTAGTCAGAGTGCTCAAATCCAACACTTGAACCAGCTAATCTTGACAGTCAGATGAGTTCAGTTCAGTGCTGCAAATTTTTGTGTGCATTCAAAAGTTTGGCAGCCGTTCTATGTGGCTTTGGTGTTAACTCCATCAGAAGCAGGGAATCACTTTGCACAAATATGTTCACCTTGTTCCACCTTGCTCACTGCCCAGAGTACAAGCCAGACCTTAAACCCAACTTTTTTTTGTTAAACACAGCCACCACGAAACCTGCCTTGGTATTTTACAAACATTTGAGTGTGACACGAATTCCATGTCTCCAATGTCTCAAAGCGGAGGCCACCATCACTTTTCCAAGATTGAAACTAAGAATTGACCATGTTCACATTAAGGAAACCTCAAGTCCCACACATCACCTTGCAGTTCACCTCTTCCTCATGCTCCACTGACTTCTCAGCTCCAGGTATTACCCTGGCCACTCTCCACAATTCCCTACAACTCAGGTGCAGGCAAAAAGCCTTTAGGCCAATCTCACAACCAGAACAAGGACTCTGAATTTAGACACTTTCTGCAACCCCACAAACCACTTCACACTCCACCTGATGGCCTTGTACAGGGTCCCTTTCAGACTTTTCTCCATGGGTGTTTGCACTGAAGTGATGCCATTCCAATACTTGGGAAGAATAACAAAAAGTCTTTAGTCCACAATTTCACTGCCATTTTTTGACCTCACAGAAATGCCCTAAACTTTGCAAACAATTTCTTTGCACATAAGTAAGTGACCATGCAGACCTTTGACTGACCTGCTACAGCTGGCCACAGACACATTCTCAGCTAAAACCCCTTCCCCTCTGGCAGCTCATTTAGCCTACTCAGCATGTTTCTTTCCTACTCATCTCATCAGCAAAGATGAATAGAAGGATGGAACCCACCTATGTCTACTCCTGATCCTTCCTCTCCAACTCTAAGATTGGCAAGCAATACTACAGCTCAGGTCCCTCACCCTCTCCCATGATGCCAGCAAATCACACACAGCAAGAGTAGGAATCTCCATGGGCTCTCCAGTGTGGTTGCCCAGGGCTGAATGACAATCAAAACCTAGAGCAGTCCTTTCAAATCCCTTTTTTTTTTTTTTTTTCCCCCCTGACCCAGCAAACTCTGCATCCAGAATGACAAGAAAAAGCTTAGAGGAAAGCTCAGCATGTGGCAGTAGTAAAATACTTAAGGACCCCAGGAGGGCTCTTAAGGGCAGAGCTCCACCAGAGCCCCCAATGTCCATTCTACTCCAGAGCATCTTAAGATTTTCTTATCAGGTTCCTATCATGGCTCATGACTTTCTGCACATCTCAGGTGAAAAGTAAAGGCATCAGATTAGGAAAGCTCAGGGTGAGGAGGATGCTGTAACTATCTGGGACAGCCTGGTGAAATGCATAAAACCTGAGATATTTGCATATTATAATGCATACAGAACATGCACACCATGTACATGTGGATAAGGGCAACCTGTACCAATACAAAGATCTAAATAATAAGTGATGGTTCAGTGCCCAGTAACATCCCTAAAAGGCAGGAAAACTTCACTGCTGTCAACAAAGCTAAAGGCACAGAAAACCACTGTTACAACAAATGAGAGAGATTTCACAACTACAAATTCTGTATAAGCTTACTCTGCAAATATTCATTTGATGATAATTGCAGATCGAGAAAGAAAAAACAACAAACCCCCAACAAAAACCCCGACACCCCTTCCCCCCACCCTCTGATAAATTCTTGGGGTTAGTCTCTTCATGTATTTTAAATTAGGCAAAAACGAGCTGGTTTAATTCATAGTGCTAGTAGAATCAGCAGTATAAGAGCCTCTTTGACACTATGAATAAACCCCCATACACAAAGTTAAATAGAAGGGTGCTGCATGCAAAATGAAACAGTGAAGACTGCTAGACACGTGTGTATTTTATTAAGAGGACTACACTTACCCTACATCAGGAAACTAAACCATATAAATCACGAGGCCTCAGCTCACAACCATTTAACAATCTTCTATAAATACCAACTAAAAATATTCACTTCAAACACATTTGGTTCAATTCACTTCCCAGTGCCTATAAATAATCTCTCTGTCAAACAGGAAACCCATGTTCATCCACAGACTACTCTAATCAGTCCACACAAATCACTCCTTGTAATTTCAATAAAACATTGAAAGGATCCTTCAAAGGATCTGAAGAATTACAAAGAAGCAAAGAATTAACAAACTCTCCCAATTGAACCTAGCTTGCATTTCCCAATTTAGGCACCCCTAAAGCACAGCATGCATCAGATTTCTCAACACCTGTGCCCCAGGTGGATGCTTACCTGAGCTGCTGGATTAGATCTTCCCCTTCTTTAATAACATTGAGGGTAGCATCCAGGGTGGCTGTTTGCTGCTGCTGAAACTGCTTGATAAGCTCCTGAACTGCATCCACAGAGTCAGCACAGACATCCTCTAAGAGCTCCTTCTGCAGATCTTCCATCCATGTCCACAGCTGGGTAGAGGGGAGGGAAATATAAATCAGAGAGGGATTGAGATTTAACCCTTTTCCTCTCTAATTCCAGATCAATAGGCATTAGCTAGGGATGCATGTTTCACAGGAAAACTGACCTCAAATTTCTAAACCCAAAAGGATACATTTGTTATTGATTCTATTTAAAGCAATAAAGTAAAATAAACATAATACCAGGTAGTCTTGTAAAAAAATTTCAGTTTCTGTTCATTATACTAACATAATAACTAATTATTTTATTCTGATTAACTCTTTACACAAGTAACAAATTAAAATCCCCTACAGCTGTGATAACCTAACCCTTTCAGGAGCTGAGCACTATCAGCTGCTATTAATTTCACATGTAGCTGAAGCCTGTTGCAGGACAGACCTACAATCTTTGGTATGTGTGTACAGTACTGACTGAAGTCTAGCTGTGCCTGCTCTGCTATGCTTTCCCAGGAGTTGAGGTTTTGGGTTTTTTTTGTTTTCCAGCACTTAAACCCCCTCCTCAAAATGCACTCAGACTGCATTTTAACTCTGAGAAAATCCAAACATAGAAGACAGAAATATTACCAATCAACCCCATGCAGCTCCATTAATTTTGAATAGTCCTGACTACCAGTTTTAAAGCCACAATCACAGCAACAAATCACTGCAAGTGCTTAGATGAGAATTTCCATCCAGCTGTTCATCAGAGGTCTGGACAGGGGCAGGAATGCCCCGGCAGCCTCTCGCTGGCTGTAAAGGCTTAAAGTGAACCGAGGTTTCCCCTTTAAGCTTGTGCTGAAAAGTGAGTGCAAAATCGCACCAACCGAGCTGGCAGCCTGCCAGCAAACCCTAATGACTCCACCAGAGACTCTTTTCTGTGCCACGCCTGCCCCATTAACCCACATTTTGCTGGAATGCGCTGGAGGTAGCAGCGAAGTACCAGAGTGAGAAGCAGCACCAGCGCACTGGGAAATGTCAAAGGATGCGGCGCCGGCTTCTCCAGCCGTCCCAGGGACTGCACGGCTTTGTCCCACAGGGACCTTGGGGTGAACGTGAAGCAGAGGAGGACATTGTGCGTGGGTGGCAAAGAGCTGGTAAAAATGTTTGTGTTCAAAACGAGTTGCACTGTATCCCATCCTACAGCATTTCCTCCGAGACTGTGAATTCTGCACGTCCACATTAAATGAGAGGAGGATGGGGACGTCTAAAGCTCCAGCTGCCAAAGCTTCCCATAACCAGGGCCCACACCTAAGGCCAGTCACTAAATGCTACACTATATACATGCTACAGACTTCAAGGATATCACCCCAGTCCAAACCAAAATCATCAAACTTAGAACCTGTGCCAGCACACTCATGATACCAGAAAAGGGAGAGCCCAGTGCCTTGTGCTCTGTCCCCACTTCTGCTACTGACTCCTTGCTCAACAGACTTACAAAAACAAGTATTCAAACATATGCCTAACTTGTAGGCTTTTCAGAGTCAGCTTTGAATATCTTGGGTAAACGCCTCAGTTTATTCATAAATAGCCTAATCATAATGGCCTGCCCTACTACTGGCCTGAAACGGAATGTCTTCTCTTGGGATATTTACATACTTTCACATTCTTAGGTAAAAGGCGTGGTATAAAAGGGCAACTATTAATAAAAGAAAAAATGTAAGTAAATAGGCATGAGAAAGAAGTGAAAAAATGAAAATATACTTAAAGAGCCAAATAGAAGGCTTTTTCATTTTTGGTCTGAGGTCCATGTGCTGAACTTCGGGAAGCTACCATAAAGGAGAATGCATTAGTGCCTTTATATATTAATTACATTGAGAATCTTCCTGATTTTGATCCAATCCCTGCACCCACTCAAACAGTAGGGACAGCTGGACTATAACAGACATGGACCAGGTTGTTCAGGGAATATTACTTCTGCTTATCAGACCTTAAAGTAATAGAGTACTTTGTAAATACAGAAAAATAGCTATGTGTATAAATCATCCTTCTGTTTTGAGGTGGGAAATACAGTAGTTTTTAAATTTCTTGCAGTTCTTAGTTCACTTGTCAACTTAACAAAAAAAAGCTCAGGGAATTTTCTGTACAAAAATGAAAGTGAAATAAGGAACTTTGTTCATTGTTAGGAATCTGCTGTTTTCTTGAAATTATCAATGTTAGGGCAAAGGAGAAAGTTTCCAACCTTCAGAGAAAAATCCTGTTTTCAAAAGTATCTCCAGAAACCAGCTTTTCAGCAGGAGCATTGGACACTTAATATCCTACTTCACTTTTTGAGTAGGCTTCTAAATCGAAGCAGTTTTAAAATACTTAAACATAAACTGTATTGTGTTCACGTGGAACCAAAACACTCATTAATTTCAGAGAGCACTCAAATACATTAACTCATATTAGCTTCAGATGTTTCCATAAATGACCTCTGACTGTAAGGATTTGCATAGTAAAACCTATCAGAATTTAGGTCATCCTTGACTCAGAGCCCTTTAATCCTTTAGACTCCACCAATCCCTGGAAAACCCTAATACAAAGAATCAGTCAATATTAGTAAGATTAGGAAGACCTTTCAGGAACAATTCACAATAGGAACCTGATTCCAAAACCTTCTAGGTTCTGTGCTACAACTAACAGCACCTGAAACAAATTGTTACCAAGCCTCGCTTGTGAATGCCACAGCAACTACAAGACCACAGTCAGAACAGCTGTTAATCATAAAACAGAAATCACATCCTGGTTGTCACTGCTCAGGAAAATCAGTCCCTCTTAGAGCATGATGTTTCATTCCAATGCAAGTATTTGACCGATTAAAAAAAATCCTGACAGTTAAAGCCCCAAATCACTGGATACCTGGTGCATTTCCAGTCCATGCTGTGACCTACTCTAAGCTAGATAGATTACTGAAGGAACTGTTCCCATTTTTCATCTAAATCTGACTTATTGCACAGCACAACTCTTATTTCATATTTGCAGAAACTGACTTTTATTCTTAGCATGAACAAAATTGGTGAGCATTTGTCCCATTCTCATACATAATTCAAACTATTACCAAGGTACCACTTGATCCCATACAGGGGATGTATGTAGATACATGCAGATATTCCACATATAAAGACAGTATTTCCACATCTACCTGTGGTGACTTTCACTAAGTTAGCCAGTGATGCATGTGTCCAGAAAAGGAGATAATCTCTGCATTATGTTACTTTACAGGTACTAAACAAAAAATACAGAATCCTAGAAAACAATAAAGAAGTATCACAAAAGTAAGTTTTGTTCTTCCTTCAACTGATCTATGCTTTAATATGATTAATGGATATGGAAATACCAATGCATTAATGGTAGAACCTGAATTAAGTCTATCAGAGACATCCAGCCACAAATCTGACTCATGCAAGCTACATGTAAATGTGTCATAGTTGTCAGCTACACTGGAGTCTCAGGTAAATACCTATCCCTAAGACATTCATGCTGAAGGTCCATAGTAGCTCCACAACTGAGGCTTTATTTATCAAGGCTTTAAACAAGAAAACTAATTCTCCTCTGATTACTAGAACAGTGGGAAAGAAGAATGACACCCCTCCTTTCTTTTGGGGGAGCATCTGGTGCCCCTCATGCATTTTGACAACAACATTTGTGCCTTTCTTGGATATAAAACACAGGCAGTTTCCCTCCATCCAAGAGACAATACAGCTCTTTATTCCCAACTACTTAATCTGATGAAATACCCTTCATTTTACTCAAGTATTTAGTGAGACCACTTAGTGGAGGTTTGAAGGACACCTGTGCCTGTTACCTAAAAATTAATGCTTTTGACTTAGAGCAAGAAACCACTTTAAACAAAATCCAAAACCTAAAGAGATTGCTAAGAAAATCTTGCCTGCATGATTGGAATAACTCTTAAACACCTAATGTTTATATGCTGCTATTTGTAAACGACAGAGATGAGTTATAATCCCCTCAAAAGCAGTTTAAAAGCACTGAGTAATGGGAGCAGTGCAAAGAACCAGTCAGTTCAATCCATGAGATTTACCACTCTACATCATTTTGCTAGTCTTCAAAACAAGGATGTCAATGGAAACAAGCAACTTCCCAGGGTGTATGTTCCACCCCTTTACTATGTCAGAGAAGCATCCGGTATTGCAGGGCAGGCCCCGAAAGGATGCTCATGACAACTCAGGAACAGAACATTCACCACAGCAATGAAGACTAGAACAGAATGCAGGAGAATTCAGTGACATACAGGGACCCTGCTGCCACTCCATTGCAATGTGAGTGTTCAGAGAACCAAGGGCAGGCTGAAAAAAAACCCCAAAACCACACAAGCAGAACTGCTCCAGAGAGAGATGTCCATCAACCCTATTTCCCTCTGCTACTATGCCAGGCTTGTCCAAACCTATTCTATGGCAGTAACATTTAGCTAGGAATGCATAACATGCACTAGAAAGTCACACAGATCTCAAGTTCAGGTTAATTTATGGCAGAACTTCAGCCTGCACTTGTGTTTAGGCATCTGTTCAAAGGCTGCTGTGCATCCAGCTTGACTGCACAGCCTTCAGTAAATTGTCTGTTCTACTTTAATTTCCCCACACCAACATGGTGGAGAAAATAAAACTTTCCAGCACAATTAACCCTCATCAGCTGGTATTTAGTCACACTTAGAATGCATCCAGTCCCGTGTAGATACAAAAATGCTGCTAGCAAGGATTTTCTTGCTATTTTCTAAGTCCGTGAGAGACTTTTCTCTCACGGAGAAGAGGTAGCAGGGAATGTAAACAACCAAGCCACCTGCAACCTTGAAAAGTCTTGTTTATAGTATAGTAGAAAAATATTTTGACAATGGATGTTTTAGGATTTTAGCCAATCACCCCAAGGGGTGGCTGATCCTTTGTCCAATTAGACTATGAAGAAAAAAGTCTATAAAAGAGTTTGTAAAATAATTAAATAAATCAATCTTGCTGCACAATTCCTGCCTGCTGGATCTTCTCTCCTCCTCCTCCCCCTCCCTATGGCTGCGGGACACGGTGATATACCCTAGGCCTGCAGTAATAGTCCCGTTTCGGTTGAAAGAACTGATGGGTTGTTGTAAATTGGAAGCATATTTCAACAACATTGTCCGAAGTCACGTTCAAGCTCTCAAGGAAACGTCAACAGAAATACAGAAAACAAGGTCTGCAATGATGAGTTGCTAAGTGACCTCATGCCATCATCGAAGTGGCACATAATGACAGCACTAATAAAATGTGACAGGATGGGATATGACCAGACACTATGTATGAAATGCCACAATATGCAACTTCCATGGTAAGACACAACCTGTAAGACTCCCTGCTGCAAGACCTGATGTTGTCAGATACCACCAAACTGGTTGGGAAGAAATGACAAGTGGAAAGGGAACATTCTGTGAAAAAACCCATCTGATCTCTTCGAAACCTCTTTCTTGCTTTTTCCCTTTTCCTCGCCAATTTCTTGACATTCATCCTTGGTTGGGCTGCATCTGGTGCTTCTGTATGCTCAGGCTTTTTAATTAGTAACCTTGCCTATGGCAAAAGGATTTACACTGCCTAAACATCTGATGCTTTTTCCAAGTCCTGCGTGGACCAGATTGATATAGCACAAAATAATCTCCTCTCAAGGGAAATATGATTTGGGTAGCTAGGCTTACATCAGAGAGTGTGTAGATCTCCAGCCCAAGGTCATGTAAATGTAATTCAGGAACTATTTCCTCTAGGAGAGAAGATTGATTTAGAACTGAAGAATCAAATGTACATGCTCTATGTTGCTTCTACTACCATCATGAATTGTAAAAACATGTTCCTCTTCTAGCATAATTTTAGTACGTAATTTGTAATTAGGAATCTGGATATAATTAACTTCAGTAACTGTAATAATCAAGTTCTGCACTTGATCATACTGGTAATAGGCTTAGAAAAGTTCTTCCTACACTGGAAGATTTACGCAGTTTTACACCAGTGTGATACAGAACAGTTTGGTGCAGAAGCTTCCCACACTACAAATGCAGCAATTTATTAAACTAAATGTAGGTACCATTACATTCTCCTCTAAATTGTTCACTGGTTCTAAACATCTCATCACTTCTCAAATGGAAGTTGCAACACCCCTTCCCTCTATGCTTTTTCCACGGACTGGTTGTATTTATCACTGGGATTCTTACCCTGATCTGTTGCTTCGAGCCTTTTGTATAACTTTGTGCACTACGCCCTGGGAATCGCAGAAACAAATCATTTGTGACAATTCTGTATCATTCTGAAACTTGCTAAGGACTGAAAAAACTGCATAACTTTTCTTAAACTGATCAGTCTTGCTGGATCCATTGACTTGAGCCACTCCATTGACACCATTTTCAACTAGTTAAATAGACTCCTGTGCATACATGCACTTCAGGTGAAAGACAGAATGTGTCTTTTGAGTGATGAGTGAATTACAGGAGTGTCCCTGTATGGCTTTGATGGAGATTTACTCAGTACACACATTACTGCAGGCACTGGCTGCCTACTCCGTTGCCTTTGTACACAGCACTAAAGCCCACACACTGGAACTGGGAGAAGCTCATCTTCCTCAGCTTCAGGAAATCAAGGAACGGGCAGAAATGTGTCTAATAAAAGAGTACTTCATGAGAGTTGGCACATCCTATTTAAAGATGCTCATAAAACTCCCTTTTAGCTGCAACATGACCCACTGATGTTTGGAGAGCAAGGCATACAGGCTGGAGACCCATTTCCACAACACTCAAAACACATGCAAAGGCCCTCAAAAGCCAAGGACAATATTTGAGTGGAGCCATTGGTCTGAAACAATGGTGAATGGCCTGAAAAATGTGGATAATGAAGTATGAACTTAAATGCAGTCTACAGGAATCCTTTGGCTAGCACATGGCAGACTGGTGGAAAGAACTTCTCTTCCATGCACAGGTTTGACTTCCTGACATTTGGTTTATGTGGCTGCATTTACAAGCATTTAATTCTCACTACTTTGATTCTGTCTTGCAATCTTTTGCCATCACAGATGGCAGAATTTTATTCACTAGTGGTCTGGCTGTGCTTCAAACTCCCCTGCTCAAGAGCAGGATGTGCTGCCAGGATACCACAGCTCTTTTCTTTCCCAGCTACTTAATCCTTCATGAAAAAACTTGCCTCTCAGCAACAAATGGACAGGAAAGAAGGGCACCCTGCACCACCCCAGCTGTCCTGGTTCCTCAGTCCCAGATCTTTGGTAGCTTTACAGATACGATTTAGCTCTGCAAAAGCATCACCAAAGTTAAGGATTGGTGAATGTTGGCATTTTGGTCCAAGCCACAGTCTACCCTCTGGAGTTGGGGGGGATTTGCTTTTGTTTAACTGCTTCATGGTAATTAATTGCTGATAACCCAAAGTGCACTTTTATATAGCTCACACAAAAATAACACTTTTTGTACCAGCAGAGCCCTCTCCACAGCCACAATTATCAGAATGATAAACTGACAGGCGATCTGCCTTCTTCAAGGTATCTGCCACCCAGGCAAGGGACAGCACATGTGTTACTTGTACATCTGGCAGTTCACTTCTACCACACCCTCTGACTTCTGCCTGCTAATTCACCTCTGATGGGAATAGGAGAGTATCTAGGAACTGAGCACTTCTTAAAAAAAACCAAACAAACACAACAAAACAGCATTCACTTAGAATCATAGAATCACAGAATCATTAAATTTGGAAAAGACCTTTAAGATCACTAAGTCCAGCCATCCATCTAGCACCACCACTGCACTGATTCAGCTCCCAGCAAAAATAATGGTCATACTTATAAGAGGCATAAGTCTAAGGTTTGATGTTTCACAGCCCTGCAGTGAGAAGAGGCACAGATATTTTCAAAGTTTGATTTTGCATGCTGTTGTGCATCTACATCAGCTGTTAATATTATCCCAGTGAAGGACAAAATTTCAAGCTTTTGAACAAGGCACATTGTCCTTAATTCTAACACTGAAAAGTTCTGGGGTGTGAATTGGCTACTCAGTGAATATTTTATGTGCACAGAAACAGTTTGGGTCATTTTAATGTTTAATTCTTTCCATTTTTTTTTTTTTAATCTGGACATAATATGAAAAAAGGAAAAAAAAGTGCTGTCCAGGACAGGAGCAGTGTGTGAGTGTGTAAGACAAACACTTCGTGGTAGACGTGTTCAGAGAACAAGACATTTTCAGAACTTCCAGAAGTTGCCAGCAAGTGGAGTTGCTAAACTGAATATCCCTTGCATCACAAATCTTTATTATATAGTGGGTGATTGCTCTGAAAAGTCAATATTAGCAGTAAAAGTCAAACAACAAATTTTTAAGTTCAGTAACATTAACTTTGATTCCTGTGTCAATTCACAGTGAGTGACAGGATTACAGGATATATCCCAGAACCACTGTCATGTTTGCTCCATGATTAACTTTGATACATTCTGTCAACTCTTCTGATGGGAGTCAATAGCAGCTGACCTCAGTCCCTTGAGCTTTCTGCTCCCTGCGTCCCAGCAGCTCTGCCTTGAAGTGAAGAACAAGCCCTGTCAGAATTAGTGATCTAGACTGAAATAATCTCCTAATCACAATATTCAACTGAAGCAGAGAAAATTTAATTTCACAGGTCTTGGTTATCAAGCAAAATTAAGTTAGCAGTGCCTGCAATAAAACACTATTACTGTTCCTGACTGATAGGGCAGACCCACTCCATTACCCACTTGAGTAACCCCACTGACATCTGTGGGGTGACCAAGGTGACCTGCTGACCACAAATAATTTAGGTTATAATATAGGAAGCTGTCTGACACCTAATGGTCCAGGACTCAGCTCTCACTTTCTCATGGCCTTATCAGACAAGATTTTCAGACTGAAACTTTCCATAGCAGGTGTCTGCCTAAGGCTGAACTTGATGAATTTTGAGGTAAAAAGTCCAGAATGAGATGAAGGGATAAAAAAGGTACTTTGCCTGTGTTAGGAGTTTTATTTCTGCTCAAATGAGATGCTCCAGACCCTCCATGCTTTTAAGCAAGGGTTTGAAATTTTGCAGGGCTTAGCCTTGATGTCAAGAATACACATTATGTCATTCATGTGAAAATTTTCCCAAATTTGGTCATTCAAAAGCCCTCTGCCAAGTTCTGGTTTCATGTTCATAGGAACCTGTTAGGAATCTGGCAGTTCCTTTTTCTCAACATTAAATATTTTCTGAGCATACTCATCCCCCATTCTGAGGGCCAGGTATTCATGGCAGGCTCCACATGGAAGTGCCAGGACTGAGCATCTTGTCCTCCTGCTCTTCTGACCCACTAAGGGCCAACAAAGCACAAGGCACATGATCTGAAAACACAGTTCTCTCCCTTGCTGTTTTTTTGTGCTGGACTCAACAGAGAACTGGTAATCTGAGGCCAATGAGAAATGAGAAACCTAGAGGTGGTAAGACATGCTTTTCATGCCCCAAAGAATTATGAAACAATTGCAGAACTGCTTTGTAGTTTAGTTAAGGCCCATAAGGCCCTCGCTGAATTCAGCGAAGTTACTCCTCATTCTTAAGTTAGCAACTGCATTATCAGCCAATACAACAAGCAACACAACAAACCTAAGTCATCATTTAATGATGCAAGAGGATTTTAAAAGCTTTTAATGATATAGAAATGGTGACAGTGCTCTTTCCTGTCTACATTTTAATACTTGGAAATGTAAAGTACACTGCAGAACCTTAAGTATAAAACTGTGAGACAGTAAAATATTAAGATTCAGACAAGGAATTACAAGATGGTTTCTTATGTGCCTTGAGGGTTTTGGGTCTTCAGGATGTGATGTTATGACATCTGCAACCTCTTCTCCAGGAGGCTCAAAAAAATATTCTCTTTTAAACAAAATCAAATGGCAGCCAAAAATCCTGTATCATCATTTGATCGTAGAAGCAGAAAGTTCACAGAAAAACATCAACTATCATGAGATTTGTGATAGAAGTGAAAGATCCGACAATCCTGACAATAATTGATTCAGATTTGAAGAAAGAACCTGAATTTAATTACACTTAATCCTGAGAGAAATTATTCAGGTACAACGCTGTTGAATGCATTTATCCCAGTGATAATAATTTATAACTTTACCCTGCCATACAGATAATTGGATTTGATTCCCAGGGTACCAGGTTTCTGCTCACACCATCAGAAATGCCTTGGTCCAAAAGGGTACGAAAATATTGACTACAAAACTAGAAGAGTATAATGAATGCTATAGGACAGTGGGACACACAAAATCTCATTTACAGGCATAGCAATAGGACACCTACATTACCCAAGAGTTATGCTACCAACAATCACTTAGGGGACTGCTTCCAATTTATGCCTCTAAAGTGTTATTACCACACCAAAAAGTCCTTGTTTCAGCCTATTGTATGTATTGTTAAATAAGGCCACTTAAAAAAAAAACCCCATCAAAATTATTGTTATGCTTAATTGACTGCATTTTTCATATTCCTTCAACTGTATGAGTCAGTGTTTAGCAGAAGGGATCCTCTTTAATGCTTTCACATGAAACAGGCAGTGATTCGAGTCTACTGTAGTATAGAAAAGCAACTCTGAGCTTACATTACCCATGGGGATATCTACATTTAAATGACTGCCTAATTCAACACTACCTATTGTCCTGAAGAAATTATAGGAAGACTGACTACAAAAGGAAACAGTTCTTTGATAAGATCACTTTTTAAAAGTAGGAGCAGTTAAAAGTTTCTCAGGTGGTGGGAATCTGAGCAGTTGCATGTGGAGATGAAGAGGTGGGCAGAGTAGAGGTGAAGCAATGAGAAGTTCACAGTCAATCAACTCATCCACACCTGGGAATTACCACATCAGAAATACAATTCAGCTGTGCAACGAAGACTGTCAGAAGAAACATGTTCATTGTAGGAAGATATTTAAAATAATTCCAAAAAAAGAAAAAGTGTCAGTAAGACTGATTCTTCCTACTTAATTCTCCCTTTCACCAGTTCTGTCTCAATAGATTAATCCAACATGAAACAGTGAGAATTTGTGAAGCTTAGATGAAAAATGCTTCCAGGCCATAGTTTCCTGCATCAGGGCCAAAAAAATATGAAGGGAACCTTTTTTCGTTTCCAAGGACACAAGAGAAAGAGTTGTTCATAGTTTAAGAAATGGTTTTAAGAACTACAAATGATGAAATTAATAATGATGGCTATTATTAAGGAACTAATAATGCCTTCTAGAATAATGCAAAATACGTCAAGTGTTAACCAGGTTAGCATGGCAACCAAACTGCTTTCTCCTCACTCCAGGACACTCCCAGGAGATGGGTTTAGATGGTCATAGCAAGTCCAGCATCAGGCCCAGCATGGCAGGTAGGAGGGCAAGGGAGGCCTGTGTGAGCACCGTGGCTGGAATGGCTCCTGCTAAACAGCAGCAATGGACCTCAGATCTCCCACTATTTTACTGCTGCTGCAGCAAAAAAATTCTTTGCCTTGACATCTGCTGTGATTTAAATTGATTTGTTATTATTTAAATTTACCTGTTTTGTGTTCATATTGAAGAATGACAATTACATTGGTTAACTTGCCATTTTACAATACACAAGAAGGGCCTAGCAAGGCCAAGCAATGACTCATTTTTACCTAAGCCAATCTATTTATAGCATTAAAAGGCAAATACAGATCCAAACACGTGCTAAGGCTCTCCTGTTGTAATGCTTTGCCCTTTGCACCAATTCCCCCCAGCAGTCTTTTGTTATTTCACTGTGTCTGTGAGGATCCCCAGAGCTGGCAGACAAACACTAAAACCGCAGCAACTTCCTCACTTAATAGTTTTGGCAAAAATATGCCGAGGTATTGAGTTGTGTGGCTTCCACCAGCACAGAAACATGTCACTGAAGGAGCCAGGTAGTGGCACACAATGACATTCACTGAACCTGCAGAAAATCAGAGTGTTTGGCCCCTACAGGAGTGAATTAACACAGGGGTAAGTAAGCGAAAACTTCCCCTTGCAGAGCTCCTGGGCATCCTCAGACTTTGGGGAACTCTTGGAGACTGAACAACTTTATCAACCCAACCCAATGGCTGTCATTCATTATCATGGACGTGGATTCCTGTGTTCACCCTGACTTTACTGTTGTCCCAGCAATGCTACAGCTCTCTTGACTGTCCCTCTGGAGAGAGAGTCACAGAGTCATAGAATAGTTTGGTTTGGAAGGGACCTTTATAGGAAAGAGGCACCCAGAGTCTGTCCACTCTGGATCTCCTTAAAAGTGAAAAAAATTAATTATTGAGCTTTCCAAAAAGACATCACAGAACCAATCTGTCCCACAAGAAAACATTAATGAGGCAAAGATTTAGCATTTACTCTCAACATCTAGTGAGCAGCATTGATGCTATCACAAAAGACTGGTTTTAAAAGTAATTTTTTAAAAATGTGATTTTTTAATACATCTGCATTTTTATTCACCAAATCAGAGCTCATTAAAACCAGGTGTGCAGAGCAGGCAAACTCCCTTCTTGTCGAAGAAGAACAGGAGTAAAATGCACTACAATCCAAATCCCTTCATATAGGGAGGCTTTACTTCCCAAAGCCAAATTAGCCTACACAATACCAGTAACTATCTTTTTTTCACTAGTCATCACCTGCATAGGTGAATCAAGGTTAATCACAGCAGGAAACTGTTATGAAATAATTTTTACTGAGGATTTAACCAATTAAGTTTCCCCAGTGGCAAACCAGCATAGTGTTTGAGCAACTCTGGGAACAACAGCATTACCCACAAGTTGAAAGTTAACTGTATTTTAATATATTGCAGAAGCAGGATGTTAAAGAAAAACCTTCATGTACCAACAGCTATAATGGACATGCTGTAACTCCATCTTCCATACACACATAAACAAAGGTGTGCATGCACCTTCTACTTCAGGGGCTCGCCAACACGCTGAAGCCTGATACATGCAACTTGTTTGTAACATGTAAATCAACAAGCACAGGCAAAGCTTCAGCTTCTCAGAGTATCTTACTGATCAAGTGTGCTTTTGCAAACAGATGCTGCAGAGCATGAAAACAACTGTCCCGACTAATTCCATCTCTCTCAGCAGAAACCCTATCTTTAAAAGTCACTCACCACTGAATGGCCTTTGGACTGCAGAAAATGTGAAGTATGCTTTAATTACATCCCCACTGGCCTCCCATTTGATGTCCTGTCCACTGTATCTCTGGCAAGACAGTCTTATCTCTGGATATTTTTCAATTACACTAAACAGCATTTATTCAGGTCCTCACTGATTCACTGTATCAGTATGTGGCTGTTTTTTTCTTTAACAGTTGTTTTGAAAAGTCAAGTCTGCCTCATTAAACAATGTAAGATTTCTAGTAACACATAATGATATTGCATACATTAATTAACTGTACATTTAAATGGAATCCTCAGAGGATCACGCTGCTGGCATGTTTATACCTAATGAGTTAATATCAACTCATGTTCTTACAAGAGAATTCTTGTTTTCTAACAATACATCCTAGTTGTGATTAAGCACCACTTGATATTGTGTCCCTGTATTTTAGTGTCCTGTAACACTCAGATGCTTAATTCACATTTTAATTCCTCTTTACAACAGTTACTCATATGCATGAAATGAACTGGATAATTACAGCCTGTGTGGTGAAAATGCCTTTTCTCTGTGATCTGAGTTTTCAAAGACAGCCTCTTGCAGCACGCTACAATACACAGCAAAATTCCCTCATGCACATCTTACCTCTTTGGTGTGGGTATGGAAGGAGACTGACATGTCCAAGAGAAGTTTCCTCTGTTCCACCCTCCGGACAAAGTCCTGAATCCGAACTTCCAGATGCCGGGCTGCTTTATAGATCTCTTCAGGGTCACATTCCCCAGTTTGAGCCAACTGCTCTGCAGCCTCCAAGAGCTTGTCTGCATTGGTGTATGTATTCTACCAGCAAACAAAGCAAGAAACACAGTATGAGTAATACAACTGTGGCAAGTAAACCCCTGAAAGAGGCTGTTTATCCTTAAGGCATGAAAACGGGTGATTACCAGAGTTTTAAAACAATAGCAGCATTTCCTAGTGGCATTGCCATCTGTGAAAGGAGAACGTGTAAAGCCACGTAGACTAATCTCCGAGTACACATGAAATAATTTCTTATTTGAAACACACCACTCCAACACAATCCTGCCAGGCACAGCAATAGGACTTCCCACTTATTTATTTCCAAGCTCCCTGCAACTTCTCAAAGATAATGCAATGAAGCAAGCGGGACTCACCAGCTCAGGCTACCATGCCTCACGTGACACTCAGCCACCAGCTCACTGCAATGGCCTCCCAACTGCTCTCACATTACAGCATGTAATCATGCTAGGCAGAGATGTCTCAGCCCCAAGAAATATTTGCCTTTTCACTGGCTTTTGTGAGACAGACCATGTCTTCAAGCTCCTTCTATGCTTTTTTCCTCTTTCTGCTGTCCTGCAATGCATTTCTAAATGGAGTGAGTCTATGCGATTTGTCTGCAGCTGCCAATATGTAAAGCTCATTTCCAGTTTGCCCAGGGCACGTACCTGCCCTGCACTACCTAAAAATTTGAACGCTGCACTGTCCTGAACAGCTAGGGCCCTTGTGATATGAGGTGTATGACTCCTACTTTACAGAGAGGGAACGGAAGAACCCAGAAGCAAATTAATGTACCCAAGATATGCCAGACTGTCAAGTAAGAGAGGGGAACTCCATTCAACTTACCTCAGGTTTCAAGCTACCTGCCTATCCTTTCTCTCTCTTTTTCACATTTCTGGAAAACACCACTCAACTAATACACCAGAGAGTCTCATAAACAACAGGAGAAATGGAAAGGGAGTGCAGTCATCTTCTCCAGAACCATGGAGCTATGCCTTCGTCAGCTGTGTTTAGCAAACTAAACGTAGCCAGCCCTTGCCATCATATAAAAGATTTCTTCACTCAAAATGAGGCCAACAGCTCTTTGGTATTCAACACTTAACAAAAATAAGGAGAGACAAAGATACCAACTTAAGGGTCCTTCCATTACTGGGCTAGATCTTCAGAACTTCTTGGCATTGGCTTAAGACTGCTCCCGGTGGGAATTTTAACCTCTGCTTCAATAGAAGCAGAATTGTAGCACCTTCCTTGTCAAAATCCTCCTCAGTTTAGAAATGCATTAACTTGATGCATATACACAAAATACCTTTGAACACCGTGGACACATGTACTTCTGAGCCACACATGAACACTGTCAAAAATAAAAGCCATGAATCAAGCCATGTTGTTCCTACTTAGGTAATATCCTGCTGCAGCCAACAGTTGTTGTTTGAGAAAATATTCAATACAGAGATGGAACACTGACCTCCAAGTGTTTAATGGGGGAAAATATTTCCAGTTATAAAAAGCAAAAAGAAAACATCTCATTCAGTGTTCATCTTCCCAGTTTCTGAGGGCTGACTATAAATATCTGGTATTTGCATTTCTCCTTTTGGATTGTGAAGAACATATTCAAGACAGTTTTGTTACCAATTGTAAATTTTTATTCCCTCACTTTCAGGCTACTGCTATAATGGTTAGGCTGTTAACAGCAGCAAAATTTTATGTTTTAATAATCATTTTTTGGAAACCTCTTTAGCTGAGAGTTTGTAAAAAATGTTCCATTTAATGTGATCTGAATTAGGGTCCGGTTTCACTTAACAGCATCCTTTCTGAATGATCCTCTTCCAATAGTATTTGGAGTGTATGCCAAAGCTAGCACTATTTTTCAAAGTCTAGTCCACCCCCGGGTTTTTCACACATTACCACTACAACAGCTCACACAGCAGTCCAGCTCCCTGAGCAGAAGACTGTTCCTGCTTTTATATGTATTATTTAGTTTACTTGTAAATGCCTTCCTTTTCTCCATGTGGCACAGATTTGGGACACAGAACACTTTTGTTGAAATACAGTCTGAACACAGCTTTGCTGCATTTGTCCCTAACACATTTAGGTCCATCTCTGTTGAAAGCCATCACAGTTTACGGACTCCAACATGTGCTGTGTTGAATTACCTAAGGATGAGATGAGTTCACTGATACAATGACCAGATGTAAATACGCTGGTGAAAAGGATGTAGGTTGGATCCTAGACTTTGGGGGAAAAAGAATGCAGACTGGCCTCAAAAGAAGCTCTGGCTTCACTGCACAGATAATAAAAGATGTAGCAGCCCCTTTGCATTGCACAAGATTTTCTGAAGGCAAAGGGGATTTTCTGCAGGGAAGCTGGTTGGGTGTGGAAGGAGCCACATTTAGTGTTTTCCCTGGGCTGCGACAGGCACTGTCAGCATACAGGGCTGCTTCCCTGAAGAATTCATACCTAATTTTGGATGTGTTTGCATAAATGTGTCATGCACAAAAAGTTTGAACACAGAGCATTTTGAGTATGGAGTAATTTTTGTTCACCTCTTGTTCTGTCTCTGTCCACTGATGTCACAGGTAAGTGTCTGGATTTTAAAAACAGATAAAGTTTATGATAGGAAAAACAACTAATGGTTATATTCCTGCTCATTCTAGAAGGAAGGCCTGGTACTGAGAGATTTCCAGCTCACTGTTGCAGATTTAAGAGACTTAGATACATTTTAAATAAGCAACCACATTTGGGAGTTACCCACCCCTCTCCTTGAGCTCCTGAGGCTGACGTGCTCATGAAAAGACTGTCCTCTCTTGTCAGCTGTCGAGATGTACACACAGCACAGGCCAAATAAGCCAGAGGTTACTCATCTGCTAAGGGCCTGCTCTATTTCTCTTCTGTTTGTTTGCTTAAAGTGCACATAAATCATACCAGAAGATGTTACACATATCAAATATTTTAATGCACAACTATTTCTCTACAAGCACTGAACCAAAGCGCTGTTGAACCTGAGAGCTTCATCCTGGTTGGTGCTATAATGCTGCACTGCTTCCTTGCTCCCTACATTTTCATCCTGAGCTTGCTCTCTTGTTAGTAAACTCTTGGGGGTACACACCCTTATTTTGTTTGAAGCACTTTGTACTTTTTTGGTGTGACACAACCCTGGATCTGTCAGGGTGGGAATCCAAGAGAGAATTAAGTTTTACAATGAAGAAAAGCATGAAATGCCTCCTTGTCCCATCATCCCCAGCCAGAAGAGGTTAGCTCAGATTCCCAGCCCTGCTGAGATCCGGCTGCAGGATGGGATCTGGCGCATCTGCAAACTGGCGTCACAGTTCAAAACTTTGGAAGAAGGTAAGATCTAATGCAACTGCAGAAGCAAATTTTTGCTACTAGAAGGACAATCATGGCTGTCCCATTTTCTGCAAACTACAGATCCATGGAAGTTTTCTGTAGTATTCTGAAGAAGGTGACACCAAAAATGACTAATCCCTGTAGAAGGGAGATCCCATGAAGAATTTCTCAGGTTCATCTGTGGAGATTAGTTCCTCACAAATAATAATAGCACGAGTTATCCAGAAAAAAAATAATCTATGAGGCATACAATGATATGCTTTCTGAAATTTTAGGGTTGTGTGGCATTTTTTCTTAATATTGTATTAACCCACGACAGAACTGTCAGGTGCAAACCCTTGAAATTCTCAGTGAACTGCTACAAGGCATTCTACACTTCTGCACCATTTCACGCACAAAACCAGCTTCCACCTCCTATCTCTTAAAAATCTTTGTAGATCAATCTTTGCATAATGACCTATTTCTACCATGAAATCTGCAAACACAAGGGAAATATACCTATATCTTTGTGATCTTCCCCACATTTTTAAGGCATCCCTCAATTTAGTGCAGCATTTTGGTTTTGGCCCAAGTGGTTTTACAGAAAATTATTCCATGTAGTTTTTATTTACTGCTAGGAACTACATGTGCAACTAGTTTATTGCTGCATGTTTCTAGGCTGATTACATTGAAAATAGCTGTGTCTAGTGGTAGTCCAGGGCAGAGTTCATGGCCTTAATCTGGACAATTTTTTTCCAGAAAATCTCTCCCTGCACACTATTTTACAGCAGTTTATTATATTTGAAGGGTTTTTATGGTAACTGTCTCCAAGTTCTCCAATGTGTTCTGAGCCATTCCCACCAGCCAGAGAAAGATGTTGGTTGTAAACATGAGGAGAAACATGAGGGAGGGGAACAGGGCAGGTGATCAGATACATGATCACATTAAACACAAACTACATGCCCTAGACTTCACTTCCCAAGTAGATGATGAGATAAGGGGAATGAGGTAGCACTAGCCTGTATCAACCAAGTTCTGGGGCTGTGCAAGGCAGTTCCAGGTTCCTTGTGTTGATTCAGAGAGCTTTGTCACCAGGGTTTTACCACGAAAAAGGCGTGGAAGAGATGGCATCTCTGGAAGCCAGTAAGTACCAACTAGAGAGAGAAAGAGGACTAGCTTAGATCTGATATTCTTGACTAAAGACTAGTGATGTGAATCCCTTATTATGCCTGCAGGTTGAAGTTTAGGAGACTTATTAGGCTTTCTCTGAAGTGATATCTCCTTTATGTTCTTTAGAGTTGTGACTCGACTCTTCAACGCCAAAGATGAAATCTCTGTATCAGCACTCCTGCTGGGAAGTTGGGATGTTGAGACAAAGTTCAAAGCCTGATCCATCTCTTCCTGAAAGCAGTAAAAAGGATTTTACTGACTTCAGGGAGAACTGGGTCAGCCTTCTAACCATCTCCCCAAGATCACAGGAGGAGAGAAAAAAATGGCAAAGAGCTAAAAATAGTACTCTGGAGGCCTGGTACCTGTTCTGTGCACAGACAGTGAGTAGAACTCCTGCCCAAAGAAACTACAGCACGATTCACATTGGCAAAACCATAACTATAGAGCTGATTCTGCAGTTCTTGTCAAACCTTATAAACTACTGTTATCCTTAATTATGAAGCTCAGTTACTGCTATCAGATTTTTTGCTCAAGCTACTTTGTTAAAATTAGCTCCAGTATTTGTTGAGGTTAAGTGATCTCACAGTCAGGCCTTTGTGGAGAATTATATCTTTAGTAACTTGATATTCTAAAGCTAAAATAAGTGACCACAATGAAACATTTCTTTGATAAAGAAATCTGGGGTTTAAGGAAGCATCCATCTTTGTCAAAATTCCTCCTCCCTTAAGAAGGGCAAAGGCTAAGTGCATATGATGATCTAATATAAGTTGTGATTTTATTCCGTTTGAATTGCACATAATCAAATCAAGATACATATTCTTACTTGTGCTCTGTGGCTCTAATTCAAAACAGACTTACCAGGAATTACAGTTACAGAAGTTACAGGCAGAACATCTCTCTGAGGTCATGCAGCCACTCACTCTGTCAGTACAAGATTGTTCCCCACTGCACACTAGAATGGAAACTTCTTCAGACCTTTTAAAAAAATATTCAGGCTAATGAAGTTTCCATCAGCACCTTCTTCTTCAGACTGTCCTTCCCTTAAATACGGCAATTCATCTTTAGTTTTTCTTGTCATAATTTTACCCCAGTTCTCCGTGCACTCATATCATGCTGATACTATTGACTACTTTACACCTCCAGTAATTTCATTATTTCAGTGAACTGTATAAAATGCTATATATAATATACTGTATATAATATGTTTTAAATATAAGCATATGGCATTTTTCAGTATTAATTAGATATGAAATATTCCCAGGAATGACAAGGTGGATACAACCCAGAATCCTCACTGACCATTGTGAAGAACCAAGTATCTTTCCATGCATTGTTACTTTTATTTATGATTTTTCCCTCAGGGCTCCCATACAAACCAAGATGAATTTATTATTTGAATTTAAAAGAGTGACACTTACACATTACATCAACTGCTGAAATACCAGATAAATTGATTAAAAGCTACCTTCAAACTAATAAATAAGCAAGATTGGAATTAATAGTGGGAATACATTAGCAAAAAGAATTCCTCTTAGTGCTGTTTCATATTGAGTGCTTACTTTAGATTAAAAAAAAAGTTGGCTATGGTGTATTTCATCCCATCAATTGTTCATCTTAATCAGGAGTGCACTCATACCTCAAGTAGAAAACACTCCCATTACCACAATCATGCTAATTAACTCCAGTGTGATGACAACCATTACTCAACGAAATGCCAGTGAAATATACAGTGAAATAATGTCTTAAATTATATCTAAAATCACACACATCATCCAATATTAGTAAGTATGTAAAGACACATAGATGCACATCTGTGTGTACATACTACAAATACACAAAGAACAAAAGCTGGCTTGGCAAAGATCTACACTTCTCAGCCCCTTCAATGTCATCCTGAGACCAAGAGAGGCAGACAGCTGGGAAAGCAAATTACATGGAGGCTCATTTTGTGCTTATAAGAATATTTCAGTTTTTATTTTCTGCCACCTTACTGCTCTTCTGGTAGAAGCATATCCAAACAGAATATCAAAATGAGATGATGAAATACCCCTGCTGTTTCACTATTTTATGGTCTTTACAAGGATCTATAAGAATTAGGAAACATATTTGAAATTGATGATTATTGGCTAGGTTTTATTCTAGTATTTTATTCTTGGTAATATACATGAAAATAGCTTGGTCCCTTCACTTTGAGACCATCCTTGTACAGGAACAGGAATGTGAAAGTGAGCAGCAGCAGGGAAAGAAAGACAATGAAGACAACAAAACAATTGTTCTGGTACCAAACATGAAACCAAACTGATTCTGCTCACTGTTATGCAGCACAGAAAGTGTACCACTAAAACAGAATTATCACTGCCCAATTTCATAACTGAGTAACTTGCAGAGTGTACAACTGAGAGCTGCTCAAGTGACTGTATGGTAACTGAGCCTTTGAAATTCAGCAAAAATGAAGAAAGCATTTTCTTTTGTGGAAATGACAAGGGAGCACAAGAAAGCAAACTGTCAGGAGTGAAATGCAGCTCCTTTTGAAAGCTTCTTAAATGATTAATATCATCAAAAAACCCAGGTGGTTCACAGCAAAGCTCCACAACTTCTTTATGATAGGGGCAAAAGGGAAAGCGGGTGGTGAAGAAATAAACATGCAGCAGCTCCAAGGTGAGCAGCAATTCAGGAGGGCATGGTATTGTTTTCTGTCCCAGAAGCTCAGTTCACATCTTTTCTGAGCCCTACAGACATGAGTGCAATTAAGACAGCTTTATCAAGTCCAGTTGGACTCCTGAATTGAAGTAACTCCAGGCATTCTGGATTTAATATCATGCTCATGGTTTGGAGATTTCAAAGACATGGCAACAACAGTATTCAAAGGCTTTGGGCTGTCTTCAGCACTGTGAAAAGCCAGCACTAAGTACAACTGGCATCATGGTTGCCTTGAAAACAGAAGCAGAAATAAACTTGTGAGAATGTGAATTCTGTGCCTGTATTTTTATAAAAGCTACTTTAAATAAGATAGCAAAGCATTTCCTCTCCATTTCCCTCACAGCCACTACCCTGACTCAGCTATGCTCTTATTGCCATGAATGTGGGGACAGGCTATTACATCTTTCCTGAAGCCCATTTGAAGTGGCATGGGACTGTTCATAGAATGAGATAATGTTTAATGGACGAAAATTCGGCAAAACTTTGACCCACATTCTCCTGAGCTTTCAGCTTAAGAATTCCTACACAGCTGAATATTGAGACCAGGCAGTCTGGAGCACAAGACAGTGCTGTATATACATCACATAACAATCATTCTTTCTGTCTGGTAATATATGACAAAAATGCAACACAGCCTGCTGCAAAAAGGTAAGTGTACCACTAATGCATCATAGGACCTCCAGATTTGCAGTGAGCTCTTTTTGCCATAAGTGAAAAGCCACCTCTGACAAGCAAACTGATTGTTGACAGAAAAAAATACAGAGGAAGATACACCACATCCTTTTAGCACAGTTAGTGCACTGCTGCTACCTGAGGAAGGATGCCGAGGTTTAATTACATTTTTGCTGCCGCTCCTTTGAAATACAGATTTCCTCCCTGACACGCTGCATTGCATCAGCTCCTGTGCACCAGCCCAGGTGGGAGTGGTGCAGGAGATGCTCTCAGTGAGGGCATCACATCATGTGGTGCCATGTCCTAGCACTGTCTATATTCCCTGGAGATTCAGAGGGAAGCAGGGAGCCCCTTGGTGTTCTCCTGGATCCCTCCTACTTGCGCTGTTAAATTTAACTAGTAGCAAGGAATCACTTAAAAATTCATCACTTAAAAAAAAAAAAAGCACTTTCCTTCCAGAATAAACCTCACACTTCAGTACATTGCCTGCCAGAAACAAACACACAATTAGAATAAAACACTGACACTTCTGTTCACAATTTGGATAATTCCATTTGACAAGAGGAGGCTTCTCAACATACTCTATGAACAGGAATAGTAATACACCACTTAGATAACATCCATCTCCATCTCCCTGCTCTCTGGACCTCAGATAATTGCATGGAGAATGCCCCTCTGCTATCTACAATAATAAAACAGTCTCCTTCAGCTTCAATTAAAATTGAAGTAACTTTTTACTCCACTTCCTTGTTCTAGCTGAGCATCTTTAGGAGCAGGTCAGCAAAACGGTCCCTTTGGATTGAGAATCTCTTCACTATCAACATTAATTCGTCTCTCTGTCGTGCTTTACACACTGGAATTTGTTTCAAATGAGTAGAAACCATTCTCTGAATCTTACTCGATTTATAAACCCATTTTTCACCACTGTTATTTCTCTGACATTTGAACTGTCTGTAAGGCTTACCCATCAAATTAGTTCTTCAGAGGTGCCACCAAAGCAGGATGGACTAATGGCTTTGTCTTCCCCAAAACTTCAAAAGATTAACATCTCCTGTAACACCTAGGGAGATGTATTGCATACTTACACTGAGGAAAAATGGAAGGAGGTTTCACTACCCTGGAAGTAACAGAACATTTTATTTATTTTATACCAGACTTTAGAAAAGTTCCAGACAGGAACTAACATTTTTCATGTTGGCCAGAAATCACTCATATGGGGTCCATTTTAAAAATGTGTTCTACTGTGTGAATGAAATTCAATTCAGCTTATCCATAAGCACAACAAAGATTTAGAAAAATATCACGGTTTTATTTCTGGCTCTTATTAGGGGGCCACACATGATCTGAGATAAATATATCTTAATAATGACTTACAGTGAGAGATCTGGTACAGAGGCATTCCCACCAGAAATTTTCATGCTATAAAACATACTGATTCTTGGCAAGTGGTAGATCTCCATGAATATCAGAGGCATATGAGATACTGCCTCTGTAGTCAAGATCCACCATATCCTGATGGCTTTCTACTGTATTCTTTATTTAGTGTTGCTGAGTCCTTCCTTCTCCGTATCCAATCCCCTTCAAAAATCCCAAATCAACCCCCAAAGGATAAGACTGGCCATGATACGAGACGAAAGCAAAGATCAGAGAAATTCTCTTTGAGTTGTCTTTTGATCTCTCTCTGCCTGCTGTCCCTGTGCCAAACCCCAAACAGTAGGATCTGGGCACCTACCCCCACCCTGGAGACATGTCCAGCACGTCCAAACTGCAAGTCACTCTCCTCCCAGCATTCTCATCCAAAATCTCCTTTTTGCACATCCCGATGCTAGCACACAAATCAGATTCGCGTCTGTGCTCTGAAAAATCTCTTTTTTTCTGTCCCACATTTACATGCGCCTGCCTATAAAAAAACCTTAAATTTGCAATGGTTAAATGACCCACTGACCCAATTCCCCATCCCAAGGGGGAGCACACTCAGAAGAGATGACTGGCATTTCAGCGTGGCTGCACAGCCCTGGCCGTGCTGCGGGGCTGCTTCTCTCCCGTTTGGTTTTCAGTGCATGACAGAGGAGTGGAGCCTGAGCAGTGCCCATCACTCAGTGTGCACTGAGGAACTGTGCTGTGGCACAGATGAAACTGTGAATCCTTTGGGAAAGGGCCTGGAACTGGGAGGAGCAGCTCTCCACCCCGAGTCAGAAAAGGTTACCTTTTTCCAAAGGAGGAGAGTTATAAATGCATTCCTGGCTGGGTAGCATTTGTCTGAGCCACTTTTGTGGTGGGAACAAACACCTACCTCTGATTTTCAAGAGGTTTCAATTAGGTCTATTTTGAGCCTAAAACAAACCCAAGAAGACAACAGAAAGTAACACTGAGATTGTACCAGACCCTTCTCCCCCACCGTGGAGCACTGCAGGTTTCCAGTCCTTCCTGTACTTAACTTTGATGTGTGGGCATTGACAAATCCAAGCTCTGGTTTGTCAATATAAATCCTGGCCACTGGCAAAACAACCAGGGGCCAGAGGCCCAACGCCAGTGGTGTCAGCCATCTCTCCTCTCCAGGCAGAGACACCCTTCATTCCACCCAACAGTGCACTCGCTTCAGCTGACACATTTAATGTGAAGGCTGCACTGCCCATTCCCTGATATTAACGAGTCACAACCACCCTTTTACACTGTGTGCTTCTGAACTGAGCCTTAACTTTACTCCAAAGGAGGCAACAGCAGGCTCGGCTCTCTGCTTGCTGCAAAGCTGTGGATCTCACCAGTGTGACAAAGACTCACCTACACTGTACAGAAAAAATCCAGCACTGACAAAATCTCATGCATTGGACAAAACACCCTAATAAAAATGAGAGTCATGTTAATAGGAGCTGGTGCCATTGTTCTGGAGCACGCAGTGGTTTCTGTTGTATCAGCTGCATACTAAAACAGGCAGTCATGCTAAACTAACACGTGTGCACACGCTCACTGACAGTTCAGAGACACCTCCTGTCTCAGTTCCTGACTTCTTGCAAATTCTGTAATTTCCTTCTCCCCAAACAAGCTTCATTTTAAATGTAGAGGCATGACAAGGATGATTCTGCCTGCTTTCCTCATGTCAATCTTCGAATTTCTCTCCCTAGCTCAGCAAAGGAGGAGAGGGCTCTGTATGTGGTGGTGCTCTGAACCAGACACTAAACAAAGGTGCCTAAATGCCTTGAACCAGGAGCCATTTCCATAGTGACACAAAACAGTGCTTCCTCGGGACGTGGTTACGCAAAACTAGACCTCACAGACCACATGGAGGGCAATATTAATGGCTGGGCTACAAGCACTGAATCAACAAGTGAATTATTTATACACACATTAAGATTTCTGTCCCTATTCACACATGTAATTCCAAAAGAACTGTGTAAATCCATTGAGATTTCCCTATCTTATAGAGGGGAAATGGAGATCTGAACACTCTTCCAGGAAAATAAAATTTAAAAATAGGTTTATATGCAATAAAATGCTGGTTGAATATTTCAATTTATGTATAATCAGTATAAAGCCTCTGCAATAGTCTCATAAGGCAAGTGTAGTTTTTAGACAATTCAAACACCTGATGTGGGACTAAGAGAACATCCTTCATCTGGACAATCAGGGATCCACGACTGGGAAAGAAGAGAGGGACAGTCACACTGCCAAGCAGCTTCTCCGCATTGCAGAGCCATCGAACTAGATTCTCCACTCTTTAGAACAAGTTAATTATAAGCAAGTTGTCTGAAATTGGAATGTGATTTTGTTCTAAACCTTGTGCAGCAGAATGATCAATGGAACTCGGTCTATTTCCAGAAAATTTGCGCAATGATAACAAATACTTAAAATTTGTCCTTGAAAATTATTTTGCTCTGTTACTGCATACAAATCTCTTATATTGGCTTAATCTACATGAAATTTCCTTTTTACCAGTGCCTGCAAAGCAGCATACTTGTGACTGGCAGCAATGTCATAACCCGTTGCTGTGGCTCATGTTGTGCTGTTCTCCTAAAGCCACCACTGGCTGGCCCAGAGGCAGCAGCACAGCCCGGGGCAGGTCCTTCAACTGCACTAGAACAGAATCACAAACTAAAAATGCTGATATGATTCACAGTGTCACTCTTTTTCCCTGGAGCCTCCCCGTTATCAATAGCTACAAGAAATTGAAGCATACCAGTCCACCATCATTACAAATGAGACTTGGACATTGCTGCAATTAATCTTCTGGAATCGATAAGGTACAGTTTGATAACCCACTGACCTGCCAATAAGAAGAGCACAAAGAAAAATGACCAAAAAGTTTTAAAAGCCTTTAGATGATGATGGTTTTCATCAACACAGACAGGTCAGTCAGAACAGCAGCAGTTCTTTTAAGTGGGTATATTTCACAGAAATTGTCAGACCTTTTGTTTCAGCTCTAGGTTTATTCAGTTGATACATCAGTATCATAATGGATATATTTTTAGTACTCAGTTTATATAACATATCAGTGCTATAATTTTCCAGTGTTCTCTTTAAGAAGTTTTGGGCCTTGAAGAAACAAATTCCAGGATTTATCTTCTTTAGGAAACATTGGCTGTCTTTTCTGATTCAAAAAGAAATCAGTTCAAAATCTCAGAATTCAGCACACAATAGAAATTCTATTTTCCAGAACCTCCAGAATTAAAAATATATATTTCTTAAATAGCTTCATTGTCTCCCTTTCTGCCATGGGAAGAGCATTATGCATTTATAGGAAATTAAAGGAACATATTTTAAAGACACAAAAATAAACCTACCCAAATAAACCAGTGATAGGAAGCTAGCTCCTGGCAATTGTGAAAAAAATGCACTGTGTTGCCAAGACTTGAGATAGGGAGTATTTAGATTGTGAATCATGCGGCAGGAGGTTTAATGAAAAGATTCAGCTGTCAAGTGCTTTTGGAAGAGAAGAAATAGGAAAGAAAATCACCTTGAGCTGGAGGAGAAATACACTGAAATGCAAACTCAAAGACATGGCATAATAGACACAGCTCTTCATATGACTGCCAGGAAGATCTCTGTGCCATTATAGAGCCTGTCTAAAACAGGTTCCCCACTACCACTAGATCATGGAGTACCACTGGCCACCAATTCAATTCCATGGCTTCCAGAATATTTGCCAGGCTGCTGCTACTGGAGTCTCCATGGGACTGATATCCATAATGTGCTCTGAAGAGTCCTTCCTTCACACTTCCTCAGGGAAAACACATCTCACATGCCCTGCTTCTGACTTAGGTCTGGCAGTCGAGTCCCCACAGCATCACATCCGACCCAGGCAATCTGCCCAGCCCTTCCCAGCCTTTCTGGTTCTTGGCCCAGGCTGTGCAGAACCATTTTGGTATCTCTGCTCTTGCAATGCAGATACGCTCTGAGGCACCCAGAGGCTTCTAGACTTCATGCACAGAGTTGTAATACAGCTCCCATGATAAACTATCCAGCCCCCAGGTATTCTGTTAGAAGGTTTTGGATCCAGCAGTCCCTAGATAACCTTCACAGACAGCCCATGTATTGGCAATTCCACTGATCTCTGCTGGCTGTGACTGCCAGATGCAGCCTGATGCCAGCCAGGAGGAGAAACCAAGAGTTCTGGAGCTCCTGCACCGTGGTACAAAGGCCTGTGTAATCTTCTGCCAGTGGGCATTTTTTCCTCTTTGTGTAGAAGTGAATACATTTACATAAATGAACAGGAAAAAGCAGATTATAGCTTCAGAACTTGCTAATGGCCACGTAAAGGATGATGAAAATAAGAGTAGATCTGATTTTTTGTTGCCTGTCTCATGCTTTTGTTATTTTAAAAAAGATTTGGCATTACTGAAAGTACAGTTATTTTTGCCAACTTTGAGCATATTTCTTACCAGGTTTAATTGTCTGCTTTCTCCCTGTTTTGGGTTAAGATTTCATCCTACATAAGATTTTAGTCACTCAGCCCAAAGGGAAAAACCCAGTATACCCAGCAAGCTATTCCTTTCAACAACCAGATAGGTCACAAAACTGCAAAAAGTAAAACAAAATAATAGTTAAAAAACCCACCCTGGGACAATGCTTCCTAAGTGCTCATTATCAACATGGACTCTTAATTTATTCCTAGCTGTTTTACATCAGTACCGAACTTCATGCCAAACTTTAGAACAACAACATCCAACAGAGCTGGAATTTGTATGGGAAAGCACTAGGTTTTTATCCTGAAGGCCAAACAAGTAGCTGTTTGCAATTCAGCTTTGGCCTGACTATTCCATTACCACACTTAATTTTAAAGCAGTTCAAGTAAAACTGTGTAGGACTGAGAGGTCACACAACACCATTTTTACCTGCAAAATTTCTTACTGGATCCTCTGGACATTTCACATGACAAACAACATGATCATATTTTTTCAACATATTTGCACCTAAAGTTCTTTTTATCTGCAAGGGCTTTTCAAAAACTTTGAACTGACAGTATTTTAGGAACAGCAGAACGGAGGAAGGGAATACTCTAGAAAGGAATAGTGGAGAACAAATTGCTTCTTAGATGAGGAATATCACCTGAGCCTTGATTTCTTATAGCTGATACAGGCCCTTGGCTTGCAAGGTCTCTGCTGAAAGCCTTCATTTACAGAAAATATATTTAACTCCCTGAGATGAATAAAAGGAAGAGCTGAATCTTAAAGGAACTGTGCATGTACACATAAGGGTAACTTTGATGATACAAACCTACAAAGCCAGTGTTCAGGTGTTTAATCATCATCTTCCAAAGCTGTCTTGGAGGAAGGCAAGCACAGATATCCAAGAACAGGAAAACTGAATGGCTTCCCAAATGCCAGAGTGCAAAGTCCAGCATTTTTTTCACATTTTGTCTGGCTCTTCTTCTTTGTAATAATTCAAGAACAGTCCACTACATTGCACTTATACCTTGGCAGAATGAATCCCATAAAGCTTTAAAAGTCAGGAATAGAAGATCCAGCCATGTACCTACATCAAAACTGTTTTAGACACAAGGCCTGAACCAAGAGTTGCTGCACTGGACAAACCCCACGAACTCTGATGGCCACACAGCCTCCAGTCACTCTTCTTACTGTGTTTGATAAGAAGGGACAGCCTTCTTATTTTGAGCCAAGGCTGTTAAGAACATGTGCTTTGTTGTGATATTTCACCTTATAAACATCAGTGCCTTTGGATTACCATGAAAAATACACCAACTGTTGCATGAAAACACACACACAGGTACTGAGTGCAAACCCAGTTGTAGCTGTGAGCTGAATGTGGCCCAAGAGCCTTGAGAAAAGCGCCAAAGATCTGAGGGCAGCTTATCCCATAAACACAGATGACAAGCACCACCTTGACTTGAACCGTGGACAGCCCAGGTCTGCACTTAAAAAAATGAAATATTAGGGGGGTTGTTTTTCTGGGTGACCTTGAACAACGTGGGTTTTGGCAGGGGTGGGAGAACACCACGGGACAGGGAGCGAGCCAGCTTCCACTTCTGCTTCATTTCACTGCGAGACAATGTTTGGTTAGTTTGGATGAGAAACATCGGCTCTGTTTCCCATTAGGGCTCAAGGCTCTCCAGCGCATTGCGAGTGCCATCTGCAGGTGGAAATCCGCACCGGTTCGCCGGCCAAAGGGCGGATAAACCTGAACGACAGGAAATCTTATCGGCACGTCTGAGGGAAAAGCTCGTAAAGGCAGAAAGGCGACAGAAATGCTCGTTTCAGACCATTCACGAAACCGCTCAGACCTGTGGCAGCAGAATGCAAGGGATTGTCAGAGCAGCTTCCCAGTACCTTTCCTAATTCTGCAGCAGCACAAAGGCAGCAATGCTCTTTGTGAGCAGAGGATGCTGAGAAGGCCACCTTAACCTCTGATTGCTGGGAATGCCACAAGAGAGGAAAATGATCTGTGACCCTCTCTTCATATACAGAGAACAACGCATGCAGTTCAGCTAGGTAGTGCTGAAGTGTTGGGAGAATTTTCCAACTGGAAGGCATGCCGTTTTCAGGATAAAAGCCCTGAATAAGGAAAAGTTAAAGAGCCTAAAATAAAATTGTCTTTTCATTTACAACCATAACTGGCCGAACTACAGTTAATCTGATTTGCAAAAAATAACTCCAGCCAAGCAAAGAGGCCATCATTGGAACATTGTAGCTACATCCACAGTGATATTCCTTTGGTGATGTCTTGATAATGCCAGGCTACTAAATTTCAGGGCACAGCAGGCCCTGTGCTGTGCCGAGGTTGGCACTTCCACAGCAGCAGCCTGTGAACAGTATTAGCACCGACCGAGAAACAGTTGCAGGTATATACAAGACAACAACCTCCCTCCCAGGAGCTCAGGCTTTTTAATCCAAATTCAAACATTTGCCATCTGTGTGTTCCGTGTAGTATAAATACAGTCAGAAAAATTGCCAGAGCTTTGTCTAAACAGCAGTTATGAGAGAAAGAGACCCCAAATTACATTTCCTACTGCCCACAACACAGCGCTGTAAAATCACTGACATTTTTCTGAGCACAGCTGCATGCAGGAATGGGATCTATTTGGGCCATGCCTGATTGAATCATTACATCCAGATTTATCAATCTGCAGTTTCTAATCAGACTTAGAGGGAGCATGTTCCACCTCTCAATCTAGTGCCTTGGCAGGTCAGTCAATCAGAGCATTTCTCAGCACAGCAATACCAGACACAAGACTCTGGTAAACATGCAGTAAGGCAAAACTAGGAATGTTTTGCCCCCTGTTAAAAATGTCAAGAAGACTCCTGAAAATTGCTTCTAGTCTGACCTTTGCAAATGCCCTCCTGAAACAGCAAGAAATAAGAACAAATATATCAGAGCCAAAGAGAGCGTATTTTTGAGAATAAATTTATACTGTATGGCAGGCTAAGCATTCTTATCAGAGAACTGCCAATAGAAAATACTATTGCTTATATTGTCAAGCTCACCAGGTGTGTCAGGTGAAGACTTTTTATATTAAGAAAAATAAACATAATCCTTTTTATTGCCAGGAAAGCTACTAATTAACATCCTGATGAGGGGAATGGGCAAACCCAATAGTTTGTTGAGGATGATGGCATATCTGCTCTATTACATGATTATATTGGGAAAAAGTCCTGCCAGTTATCCACCCTAGTCATGGCAAAGATGTTTGCTAGCTTGAGAAAAATAAAAAAATATTTAAACTTAGAATTAATTTCCAACCAACTCTAAAGTGTTAAGCATCAAGAAGGGAATTAGGAAGAATAAAAATTGGTCATAATCAGAGTAGAAAGGAGATTTATTCCCCAACGGCAAAATCAACCCCACTAGAAGCTTCTGCAAGAGAATTCCAGGCGTGATAGATTTATGGCCTCTCCTCTTACCCTCACTTTTACTCTGTCCAAAGCAAAGAGTATTGTATTCCCAAGTCCTTGACCTCAGATAAAGCCTGAGATTCCTTTCACTTCCCCTCACTGCGTGTCCCCATGTCCATTTGCCAGCACTACATTCCACTGTCACACTGCAGACAGGCCTCATAAATTAGCAATGATATTCTCATGTGAATGCACCAGAGGAAGCTATTCCTGTCAAAGCTGTTGGGGAGGAACCAGGTTCAATTTGTGTCAATTATTTGGAATTAGGAGGCATCATAAACTTCATATTCACAGCAGTCCAGGCAGAGCAATGAGATGCTCATTGATTCTACTCATCAGCTGTAAAGGAATCAGATTCAGAGGAACCCAAGAGGTTCTATAACCATGTAAATGACACTTCTTTCTTTCCTCTGCATCGCCCTTTGAAACACCCGCCTTCATCTGAACACATGTGGTCACCCAGTGAACAGAATTCATTTGCTCTGAATTTGGCCTAGTGAAGTGAAAGGAAATGTGTCTCAAGTTATTCACAGAGAGATGTGCTGAAACGGTATAGAAGGAGGCCTAACAGGGAGGTTAGAGAAGTCTTCAGCAAAGTAATTATATTTTGACTTACCCTAGTACCTACACATGCAAACTGCACACTGGAAGGTTCCTCAGCCCTGATGAGGGGATGTGTCTCCAAATTACATCAGCCAGGGGAGCAGTGGCCAAATGAGCTGTTGTTTCCATGTGCAGACAGTTACATGGCTGGCTCTCATCTCTACTGTCAGGACCGTGTTATTTTTCTGTCTCTTCTCACCTGCTCATAATTTGTTTCCTACATCTCTAGTTAAGTCATACTCAAAGAGGAGGTAGAAAAAAATGCTAACTGTGACCCAGAAAACGTGAGATGGAATGGGAATTATGAAGATAATGTATCAGAAGTGAGTGATTTAGAAAATATTAATGACACAAAGGACATGAAATCACCTTGTTTCAGCTCCTGTATATTACATGATCCTAATCTTCATTTGCTAGCCCAGTATAGCATCCACTCACAGCTGACTCAAGCACTCATTCTGGAGAGGCCCCTAATATTGATTTTAGGATGAAAACTAACCCTATCTTGTGCTTTTGGATGAGGCCTTATAGAACCACGGTTTTCAACCTCCAGCCTAAAATCCATTTTAAGAAATTTGCAGAAATTTAAACTTTTAGAAATTCAAGCCTATTACCAGAAAGCTTAAATCCACAGGTGATCCCATGAAATTTTAGAAACCCACCAATACAGAACTGCTGCTTTCAGACTGTGTGATCTGTCAATGGTATGTAAGGATTTCCCATCACAGCTGAAAGGTAACACTGAAATTCATTAGCAAGCCAAGCAATGGGATACTCCATCAAGAACTGAACATCTAATGAAAAGAAGAATGTTGGTAATCTAAATCTCCAACAACACAGATAGGAAAATATTTTCAAGGGATTGGTGAATAAAAACATATTAGCAGAATTCAATATGTTGAATATGGTTGAGGCACATAGGACAAGACGTGCCAACATTCTACAGGTATTTCAGGGTTGTTAATTCGTCCCATTTCCTGGGATTTATCTCCTTAAGAGAGATAAATAAGACTACAGGGATATAAACAAGGGAATAATAATAAAAAAAGAGATTGAGAGAAATATAAATTCAATATGAGAGAGAGGAGAAAAAAAATGTTGTCGGTAGCTGCCATCAGGCAGTGAAATATTTTCCCTGAGGAAACAGTAAAAGAGGTACGTCCCTGTTACTGGAAATATCTTAAACTAAACTAGGCCAGCACATGGGAAAGGTTTTGCAGAAAACCAAAACTAAAATATAACAAATTTTCATCTTATGCCACAGTGAGACATTTGAGCAATAACCTGCCCTGTGTGCATCAGGAAGACAAAGCATTTGATACATTTTGCTTTATGTAAATCAATCAGGAATTTATCCAAAATACCCAAAGGAGAAGTACTGTTACAGATTATCAGTTACAGATAGAAGATGTTTCAAATCTACCCCAAAAGAGTGTAACACAGTCTGGCAGCCAGAGCTGAGACTGGAAAATTTCTGACCATGGATACTTAGGGGGGAAAAAAAAAGCACTACTCAATCCATGGAAGAACTTACCAAAGGTCCTCTTTTTTTTAATTTCTATAAATAAGGACAGGATGTATATTTAAACATCTACTATGACTCCACTTTGAGGAAAATTTGTGAGATTTTGGCTTCGTACTAAATTCCTGGAAAAATCTTGCTTACAGTGTTCTATGAGGAAAATTAATAACAATAACAATGTCTACCTGTAATGATTGCCTCTCATTCCAAAACAAAAAATCCCTTCTGCATAATGCACTGAAGGATGGGAAGGGTACTAGTCCTTACTGCAAACACTCTCTGATGTTTCCCCTGCTTCCCCCCTTATGCTCAAGGCCCTCAGTTTCCACCGTAGCAGTTACGATTGATTTTTTCATTGCTCTCACTCATAACCATTCTCCTCTATGTCCCAACAGTTTGTGCTACTTTCCTGTAAACTGCTTGTAATTCCTCATGGGCTTTGAGACCTTTCATCGACCCAGTGTGGTGATTTTCTGACTGTAAGTCCTGCCACTATCCTGCTCTGCAGTGTTCATGCTGACTTCCAGACCTCGGTGACTGAATCCCGGGCAGCATCAAATGATTGAAGAGAGCAGTGTGACCCAAAACAGCGATACCTTTTTCTAAATATGCAAAAGGAGTAACAAAAATCAAGCCAGACAACAGAAGTCTCTGACTCTTACCTGTGCTACCTCTTCAAAATCATCATGTCTTTTCTGCAGCGCGCGTGCTCTGTGTAGAGACTTCCCCACTCCTGTGTGTTTGCTCAGAAAGGCTTCCCCATGGTTTTCAATCCAGTCCAGTACCTGCCAGAAAAGAAGAACATCCAGTTACCTCTCCTGTCTCAGCAGCACAGAGAAATCCTGTGAAGGTGAGGATGGAACAGCTCCAGAGGAATGCTTTGTGCTTGCTGTGGCTGAACACAAGCAGCTCTGTCAAAGTCCATTCTAACTGGAGAGAAGATAAATGCTCATGGACGCTATTGCTAAATTAGGTTTATTGAATTTTTGCTATTCAATTTATTTTGAAGTGTAGCTTAGTTATTTGAGCCTGGCAGATATTAAATATTTACTTTCACACAGATGACTTTTGGGGGAAGGCAATCAGAAATCTGGAATCTTTTACAGGAAGTACCCTCTGATGAGCTTGTGTAAACTGCAAAACAGCAACAGCTGATTTCACACCTCAGTGTGAGAGGGAGTCCAAAAGCATGGTGGAAGGATCAGTTAAAATCTATTTTATGTGGACAGAAAGCATTATCAGAGTTACTGGAATGAAAAGGCTGAGAAACCTACACTGCAGGCCATTAAATATTGACAATGTGAACCCTCCAAGCATTTCAGGTTCTTGAGTTCCAAGTGTTAACTGATCCTTATGGAAAAGTAGGATGACTAATCTGATATTCTGAGAGTTACAGAGGATTCTCTTTTAAAAGTATGTTATCTCTATGAGCACCATCCATGTGGAGTTTCTCCTCACAGTAACACGGGCACTAAAATATAGATCAAATCTGTCTGGAGTCTACTACAAGCTGGAAAAAAACCCCAAACTTGACAATATTAGGTTGGGAAATTTCAGGATGAGATTGATACTCTGTTCTTCTCTTTCCCAACACACAAAAGCTAAGGGAATACAGAGTACTTGAGCAGCACTAGAATTTCTGTAACTGGTGGGACTTCCTTCAGCAAGGAGCCCTGCACTCGCAGCGAGTTCTGGATCCCCACTGCAGCCAATGCTGGTGGACAGGGAAACAACAGCTGGAACTTCTGTCACTCTGAAGGGACAAGACACTGCAAGCAGACCCAGGATAGTGATAGTATCAGAGATATTATTGATTAAGCCTAGAAACCTACCACTGGAGACATGGAAGATGTGATTATTTGTTTATTTATTTATTATTTCAGGCAAGTAAAACTATTTCATGGTTTGAATCTAAGCCGCCTGGGCTCTGAGCTTTTTTTGTAATGTAGATCCCAGGCATATTTTATAGGAAGTCCGAGGTACAAACAAACCTTTATACACATATATTTATGTTCCAACCCTATTTCTTTACAAAGAAAAGCATTTTTTTAATTAATATTTTGTGCTTACAACTTATTTTCCATCCACAGCATACAAGTAATTTCACAGAACGGAGTATCAAAGCACTTCATGTCCTGAAGGGAGAACACATATTTGGCACAAGTGACACTGTGGGGATGAGGAAGCAGGACCAGAAGTGTTGGCAGTTCAGTCATCATTCCTGCTTCCATTTCTCTGACCAGCTTGTCTCCCACTTGCTCTGCACAGAGAATCCCAAATATATTTCTTCAAATTGTTTGAAATCCATGTCCCAACTGGTCTGCTAAGAGTTTTTCTGCAATATATTTTTGACCAGGAATGACTATATGACTTATAAGAACAATTATTGGGGGCCAATCTCCAAGCATTTGTGTCATTAACAGTCTTCAAATAATCCCATTAACAACCTCTTTCCTCTTGTCAGTTTTCAACGTATCTATTAAAAATGGAAGCAGAGCCAAATTCAAGTTTGGAAAAAATCTCATCTAATATTCTTTTTCAAATAGAAAATGGCTTTACTTTAAACAATGTTTCATATTAAATTAGTATGCAGTATGTGTTTTTTATTTATTAATAATTGATAGCCACTTACTGTAACTCTGAAGAAAACTATTCCAATAACTTTTTCATGCTTAAAGCATTGAAGTAGTAATTAGAGAATAACTTGCTGAATAGCACTTTCTGCTCTTGGAAACCCATGTTAACATGTCTGATCACTCCAGTCATCAATGAATTTGTTTTCACAATCATTCTGTGAACTACATAAATGCTATAATTTCATTTTGCATAGAAGAGAAGAAAATAAAAACATTACATATATACATTACAGATATTATATAAAAAGACTAAGTGAATTCCTGAGGTGTCTCACGAAGCTGGGAAAAGACAGGATATTAGGATGAGGCTCTGATAACCCAATAGCCATAATTAACTAAAGAATCCTCAGCATTTCCTAAGGTGCTAATAAAGATAGTATGTTTTTTCCTTATATAAAGCACTTGGATCACAATAATCTGCAAACGCGGACAAATATCACATTTTTGTTTCCATCATAAAAGACACAGAAAGTTGGCACTTAAAAAAGCTGAGATATGGAACAACTGATGTATGGAATAACTGAGTGAATAAAACTACAGCAAGAACATAAATCTGTGTGGAGACATAGCTCTTATTCCCCAGTGCAAACAATGAGAAGTGTTAAGCAGTCAGTCTGTGGCAAATGCAGGAACAACTCTGAAAGGTCCCATCAAACCTGAAATCACCAGCACTTGTAAACATCTACATGTCAGTGTATTTGGAGAAATTCTTCCTTACCCCGAAGAAAGGAAATGTCTTTAGAACTAGAATAAGTATGTAATAATTCAAGATAAACATTTAACATTGTAATTGAGAGCACAGACTGTATAACTTGCTCCACTGCCAAAAATTAACATCCTGAGATACAGGTAGACATTGAAGTTACAGTGACTTAGTTCAAATAATTTTATTATCCCTTAAAAACTTAAGCAGCTTGAAGATGCCATTAAAAACGCAGTTAAGAGTGTTTTCCAAATTAAATCTTCAGGTTTCCTAATTGTGCTTTATTGCCAAGCTGCATTTTATTCTAGCTAGGAAATGGCTGTAATTCATGAGTTCTTTGGAATTAAAATACTGTGCTACAGACAGATCCATCATCTGAGGTGTTTCTTGAAGCATAAAATGTATTTTATAACTCCAGTATATGCCAGCTCTCTAGGGTGCATTTACTCCTGTGCTTGCACTGGTTTGAAAGGTGCTTGAGAAAGGCCCTCGTGCTCTGCAGCTCCTGCACAGTGAAGCCTGACCCTGCCTGACCCTGCAGCTGAGTTCCAGGCCAACCACTGCCGTGTGGACACACTCCCCATGCAGGCAGCCTTGTCCAGTCCAGGCTGCTGTCCATTACATAGTCCTGCATTAATGAAAACATGGCTGAGTTCAGACTTCAAGACATCTCCAAGAATGGGTGCAGCCATCCCTGGAATCACCTAGGAAGCATCATAACTCACAGACAGCTGCTGAAAGGATTGTAGGGTAAGTCTTGGTGTTTTACCTTCACCAGTGGCAAATTCCCATCCCACACCTTACTGACCCAGTCACTATTGTCAAGCTCATTGGGGTAGCTGTTTCTCCTGTTCCTCTGCTAAAAATGTGTTAATATCTTTTTTTAAAAAAAATGTATTTCACTAGTTTAAGATCAAAAATGATAGAAGGATTATTTTCTATTATGATGTGCATCTCCTGTTTCCTTATCTTCTCAGGGCCACAATTACACACCCAAAAAACCATGCAGCAAACTCAGGTCACTGAGAAAATGAAATAAAACTCAGTACAGCTACAGCAGGCTGACTGTGCCAGCTATTACAGTCATTATATGGCTGGATAAACACAAGATTCAAAATGCTGCCTGGAGGAAGAATAGCCCTAACTGTCCCTGTAGAATGATCTGTGTAACTGCTGAAATAATACTAGTGGCAATTCCGACAGGTTTCATCTGAGCACAGCACTGGGAAGCAGGTGCTTTGAAGAGAGCCACTTCCAGAGCCCTCTCCACACTCCTTTTTGCAGAGGATTAAAGTCCTGCCTACAGGAAATCTATGACCTACAGCACAACTAAACTGGCAAAACAAATCCTGCCCAGGTGAGGTCAGGGAAAAATGTACTTGAGAGTCCACTTGCAGGGAACGTTGATAGTTTGTATGGGATATCGTAGGAAAACATGGGAAGAAAGAGATGGAAGAATGGTTTTAGAGGAAAAAGGTTGAAGAAGCAATCAGGCAATAATTTAGCAAAGCTCTGGGATGATAATTGCTCTTCCTCTAAGCTAATTTGTATGATGGGAATATGGCAAGATGATTGCATGAGTGCAGTTAAGGTCAAGTTATTTAAAAACTTTAAAAAAAGTTAATTTGATTTTTAAATAATAAGAAAAAGCAATGGGGCTCTATTTCAAAAGGGCAGACAGACATTTCAATGTAGCACTTTGAAGTCTCTTTCTGTAGGTATCTTTCCTAATCAGGAAATGTGAAAACTAAAAAACATCTCTTAACTTTATCCAATTTAAATCAAAATCTCCTTGGGAACCAATTCCTTCCTTGCAAGTTCTCATGATCTGCACCCATTTTACATGAATACAAAATGTCAAAGGAAGTAGTAAATCCATTACTTTAAGGAACTATATCTGCTGTTGAAGTTAGTTGAAAGACTTCTGTATTTTCACATCTTTTAAACTACATTTCTTTTAGCAGAAATAAATGAAGATGAAACGAAGATGACTTGGGTAAGAATCACAGAATCATTTAAGTCAGAAAAGAACTTTAATATCAGACTCTAACCAATAACCCAGCACTGCCAAGCCCACCACTAAACCAGGTCCCTAAGATTGTGCGTGTCTTTTAAATGCCTCCAGGGGCGGTGTGTCCACACTTTCCCAGGCAGCCTGAACACTGAGGGTTGCTCAAACACAGCCGTCCCTGACCCCTGCCCTCATGCAACAGGAAGAGATGAGAAGTGTGAGCTGGTGATTAAGATGCAGCGTGTTGTACCAGCAGTGACAGAGCACCCTGACTTTTGCATTTGACCCAGGCCATGTCGAACAGTTCCACTGCTCCTGAGTGAGGTGGCCCACTGAAGTGTCTTGGCCAAGGGAAGCATTAATCTTTGTTACCCTAGGACTCACTGTTGTTGCCATAGTGACTCTAAAAACTAGCTTACTCTGAAAACTGAAAATAAATGATACCATTTTACACTTCAGCAGTTAAGAGTCAGATCTTGATCTCAAAACAGTACCAACCTGGTATAACTCAAAGGAGTTAGTTTAACTCTTTGGTAACAGAGCTGTAATAAATTCCAGAGCTATCCCACCTAATTTATTCAGCTTTAAATGAGGCCCCATTTCAAATAGGTGCATTAAGCATTGCCTAACTTTAAACATGTGGATAATGCCTCTAAAATCTTGTAGTGAGAGGAAGCCAAGCAGTGTCAGGCTGCCCCTATGAGCACTTTCTTTCTTGCTCTTGAGACACTATGGGCTAACTAAACGCTGGTGTGATACCAGGAATTCATATGGCACTTCAAAACTCACAAGAATCAAACCTTATCTTTACTTCTTCTGTAGCTGCTATTAGGAATGCTCTCTAACTCCAAGGCCCTGCATGTCTGAAACTCCTATTCCAGAATCTCTGCCTTTGCCAAGCCTGCTTTTTGTAACCAAGAAATGCAGTTAAAAGGTTCGTATTTCAGATCATACTTTACATCCAAAGCTTATTGTAAACGTTTTGTTCCACTGCACAGCAACAAAATCCAATCTTTTCTGTCAAAGCCCTTCAAAATTCTACAAGCCTAGTTAGTAATACTTACTGGATGTACTAGATTTTGCAAATACAAGACAGAATCTCTTGGCAGAAGATGCTTCATTTTCTTCTAGCAGAACTAGAAGCTATACATCATATATGCATTTATGAACAACACAGTTCAAAGAAGATGTGCTCTCAGGTTACCCACAAACCCCTCCTTTATTGGGAGGCAAAAGGGCCTTTAAGAGATACTTTGCCCATTTGCCAGGGAGACCACTGACTATGAGCAAAGGCAGCAGCCAGTGTGGGATTGTCAATTTCTATCCATTGGCGTTCCACCTAGTGGGTAATGCTGTTCTGTGCAGCATGGCAACCCCTGGCCTGCTACCAGGCCCTCCAGGAGAACTTGGTGTCAGCAACAGCACCAGGGAAGACAGAACAAACACTGAGAATCAGAAGAAAAACAAAATAAAAAATCCCCCCAAACCCACAACAACTCAAGGAGACTTAAGAAATACTAATCCTCTGTAATGAATAAAATGCACACAAAGTCTGATTTAAATCAGTTTCTTTTTGTATTCCAAATCATTGCTGAAAATAGATTTCTTTTCCTTATTATCCCTGGCCTTGTCACAGCAGGGTAATGTCAAGTAAAGGTCTAGCTGAGAAAATATACTGAAATACAAAGGAACTTATCCTCTGGTTTTCCTGCTATTATTAATGGTTTATAATAGAACCCAAAACAAAAGTCAGTCATTCTCATCTGTGGATTTTACCTCCTAATAAAAACTGATCTCCCTTTTTCACTTCTTTCTTCATTATAAATTTATGTTGGTGGCACAATAAAATATTGTTACAAAATATTTTAAAGATGGGGATCACACCTCATGTTTTAACAAGAAACATCAACTTTGGCTCCCATGAAATCATTTTTATTTCCAAAGGCATCTATATCTGACTTTGAAACTCAGATCTTGTTCCTAGAAAAACCACAGCGAAGTTTCAACTGCCTTCAGCAAATGTGGATCAAAGACCTCATGTTTGTCAAGTTAAGAGGCAGTACCTAGTTGTGCATCCAGCAGGATCTGAGTCTCTGGACACACATCTCAACACCATGTTCTATTTCCCATGTAGCAACCTGTGAACATGTGTAGTTCATAGGACAGCATGTCCCAAGCTGCACATGTTGATGCAGGTAAGTGCAGTCCCCATGGACAGGTAGAGCCCTGCTGGTGCAGCTCAGCAGCAGCAGCAGGAGGGAGCAGGGCCTTACTCTGTTCCCTGCCTTTGGTCAAATATGTCATATCATGAAAAGTTTTCAGAAATAAGCAAAAAGCAACAAGGATTTCATATAAAAAGTAGACTGGAATTGGAATGATTTGGTTCAGCGCCCAGTACTACAGTTCAGCAAATGACTCAACGTCCCTGCCTCCATTCACTTTCCTAAAATGACATTAATCATATTTACAGTTGAAAAAAGCAAGGCTGACAGAGAAAGTGGAAAGAAAGCTGCCTTCCACTTTAAGTTTTTGCAGCCTCTAGCAATATGTGGCTCCAAATTTGGTTGGGGATTCTAGGAACCTTTTCCACTGAAGGAACATAGTGAAATATAAATAATAAGCAACGTGGTGATGGCAGCTGTACAAAAGGGAATAGGCAATCCATTGAAAGGCAGGGCTTTAAAACCAGGTGTAAGCTGCTCCAAAACCACTCTGGTACAAATGCCTCATTGCAGAGCGGGTACCTATAAATCCTGAAATACCATAGCTTGATCTGACCATGCAGGAATGACTAATTCATCTTCAGAAAATAATACAGCCAGCCTACCAAGTTCTCCTGTATTTAATTCAGCTCAGACATACTTCTTTCAAACTGTCTTGAGACATGGTGTATCCCACTATTACCAGACAAGCAATCTGAGGTTTCAGAGGGGTTTTTTGGGTATGTTTGAATGTTTGTTTAAGGTGGAATTGAGTGAACAGAGCTACACTCATTAACATAGTCTGAAGACTGGACAAGAACGATGAATTTTGACACTTCAATAGTTTCTCAAGGAAGAGCTCTCTTGAAACACTGGAACAGACAGTTTTCCCTGAAGTCAGTCAAAAATTTTTGACCACCATTTTGCCTTTCCTTTTCACCACAACTCCTCTGGGTGGTATGTGTGGACTCAGCTGTGCCTGGGTCTCTTTCAAAAGCCAGAGAACTAATGCAGCTGCTATTAAGTAGGAGTTTTTAATCACTCCCTGCTTTTGCTCTCTAATTGTAACTATTCCAAATACCACCACATAATTAAAGAGGTCTTTTCAAAAGAAAAAGCATACAGTCCCATTTAGCCTTGGAGGGAAAAACAACCTTACAGACCTATCAGTATTTTGCTTCATACTGCAACTAAATTAACGAGGGGAATTAAATGCACAGCCAATTAAAACATTTTTTTTTTTAATTTCCTTTATTCCCTTGTCTACATTCAACCAAAAAAAGAAGTCTCTGTGAAGTCAGATTGTAGGTGTTTTTATGAGCTTCCTGGACATTACGTGAAAGTTTCACCTCTGCACAATTTCTCATTTCAACATCAAAAATCTAACCTCTGTAGTTTAAAGCCCCACTAGTTTGTCAAAACAGAACATCCATGTTCTGTTCTTTGCAGTGGGGGCAGTCTTGCAAAGCACAGGCGACACTGCTGAACACATCTGAGTAAATTATACAACTACTGAGACATGTGGGTCCAGAGGAGTGTCAGGAAAGTCCTAAATGCAAAAATACATGTATATAGTCTTATTCACACTTCTCACTGCTTCTAGCACCCACAGATATCCTACAAGCCCATCTGGAAACAGGTCTGTGGGAGTTTATCCAGAGAAGACAGTCCTTGCAGCAGGATCTTTGTTCATCGACAGCTTCTGCAGTTGAAAACACTACAGAATAACAACTCCCCCAGCAACCCCCTTCTTAGAAGTTTCTATTGCAAAAATATGCAAACTGGTTATGAAAAGGCTGCAAAGTTAACAGGATGACTAAGTGAAGACAGCCTAAATATCTCCCATAGCAATGGACTGCACACCAACAAGACTGTTCACAACTTTTCTAGCAGACGCTCAGGAGTTCATGGTGACTTGCTGCAGCACTGCTCTGCCATCTCCCACCCACCTGCAAGAACTTTCCCATTATTGTAGACCTACAGACCTGAGCAATAGTCACAATTACTCATCTGCTCCCAGACATGCCACCCTCCATGGGCAACATGGCTGCTCCCCTTATGTGATGATGAGGGACGCACCCCCCCACAGAGCTGCTCCACCTAAACTCCTTACCTTTTCACAGGCTTATATGGCAAAAATAACCTTGTGTCTGCTTTCTGCAGATGGCTTTTATGTACTTGCACGTTCTTCACATCTATAAAAGTATCATCACAATTTGAAACTCATAGAGTTTGGAGAAGAGCGAGAATACAACGTCTTCTGGTCTCATCCATCTTCTTGTAAAGAAAAGAGTTGGTCCCAGCTCTAATAATTAGCAAAATGTAGGATTTAGTTATGTGTCTCTTGGAAACAGCACGTTCAGTTCCGGGCTCTGGCAGAGCTGACTGGGTGTAGACTGGGCATTCTGAGAGCGGGACTTGTCCCTTTCCTCTGGGCATTGCCTGAGGTCACGCAGCCCCAGCCTGCTCCTTCACTAAATGCCATCATCTGGGATGTGAGCTCCCCAAAAGGGAGTGGGAATATACACCACATGCTTCTCTTACCCTGAGAAGGAACCTCTTCAAACTTAACATTGCCTTCCTTTGGTAAAGTTCACATTCATCAAATGGACCCCACTTACCTTTCATTTTCTTGATTAAATATTTTACTTCATAAAATTTGGCAACTGCCTCTCTGAAAACATTCCAAGTAAGAGAACAATAGACAGACAAATGAAGAACTAATGTTTCTTCCTTAATGCCTGGATTGTTACTAATGTTCCCAGAATGTTGTTTTTAAAGAAATCAAGAAAAGAAAAAACATATCTTCAAGTTAAAAACCTTGTTGTAGTCTTTAAATGCTGCACTTCTTTTAGACAAAATTTCAAAGCTGCGTGTAGGTGGAGAAGCTATAAATAACCACATTTGTGCATGTTCCTCCTGTACAAGACACAGAAAATGTGCTCTGCATCAGCATGGAAAGATGCTGCTGTGCTCTGCATGGAGCTTCTCCAGGCTGACAGGTAGATTATTTCTTTTGCAGCTATGCTGCTGGGTTGCTGTTTGTGAGTCTTTTCTGCAGCTCTCAGGAATCATACCTGGCACTTAGCTGCAGGGTGATGAATTAGCAATACAATTAATCAAGTCTGTCAGACTCTGACCAATGGTAATATTCAGAAATACAGAAATATTTTCTTACTTGGGCCATATAGAGACTTTTGGTTGTTGCTGTCCATAGCACTAGTTAGAACAGTGATTTTGCTCCGAGACTAAGACATTTTCTCCAGATGCTCCTTTCTCGTCCCATATTTGTCCTTTCACATAATTTTTCCAGATGCAACTACTGGGTCAAACATGGCTGTGGCCAGCTCTAGTCTAGGTCTGGCTCCCCCTGTCTGGGCTGTTTGCTTGGACATAATCAGAGTTTTCTGAAAGAATGTCCCAGGTCTCTCACAGCTCAAGAGGATGGGAAGAACATTGTCCCAGGCAGAGTAAGCACTGAAGCAAAGGCAACCTGAAAAGCCCTTGATTTTTGCTGAAGCAAATCTCCATTTCTTTTTCCTCTATGGTTGTTTCCACCACTTTAGCTTATTCTTTGAAATTCCCAGGAAGAGGAAACACCTGAGCATGCTCAATGTCTGGCCCAGTTTCTTTCCCAATGCACTTACATAGGGGATCTCTACAGCTCTTTAGAACCAACAGGTAAAACTATATCCTAATTATTTGAAACCTCTTTTATTTTAATAATGCTCAGACTCTGCTGTGACCATGTGCACTTGAGATTTTATTAATTCCTCAAATTATTTAGCATCTTGTGTTTCCTCCTACCTCTAGTAACTCCCTGTTTTGCTTCTCTGGCACCACACCAGCAGAAAAAAAGCATTTGCAGACCTGATAGTAAGTGGAGACACACACAGGACTCATCTGATTTAGATGTCTGAGATCTTGACCTCCAAGTTGTTGCTACTAATGACAGCTATCATCACAGTTAATGTTCATGTTTGTGAACACAGCAGCACAGTGCTGGTTTTCATGTTTTAGAGGAAAAGCTTTCCGATAGAGAAATTTGTGCATTTCTCAGTGGGGTCTTTCATGGCTTGTGAAGTATTTTCCTCGCATTTGTTTGCTTCATTTTTTTTTTTTTTTTCTTAGTGGGAGTGTCCAAAATGTAGAAGAAAGAAATATGTAGAAATATAGCAGGTATGCAGGAGGGAAAAGAGGAGCTACATGAGCTCTTTAGAAAAGTACATTATTCTCAAATGTGTAAATAGAGCAATTGATTTTAACTCCAACAATGACAGATGTGCCTATGGTTTTCAAGAGGAGAAAAAAAAGCAAAACTAAAAGAGGGTGGATAAAGGTTCAGAAAAAAACACAACTGTTCCTCACAGTTCCAACACTGATTTGCTTTATGGTCCCTTTCAGAGCCTCAGTTTGTAAAACAAGGAAAGAAATTCTCTGTCAGATAATGTCAGACTAGGAAAACAGTATAATTACTGCTATCATAAAATGTACATTTTGATAGCATCAACCCACTGAAACCTGTTACTAGTTTAAACAAGATATTTAAAGGTAAGTAACAATTAGAAACGACTGATAAAGCAAGGTTGAGTTTTGCAAGAGTGTCTTTAATGCAAGTGCTGTTCTCTAGGCCCTAGATAGGTACTCAGGCACTCCCCACAGTGTTTGAGTTGCCTACTTCACCACAGAGGAAACTGCTGATTGACCAGGATATTAAATAAAGCACTGCTTTGGGTTACTGTGGGGAGATGATGATTTAATCATCCAAATTTAACAAGGCTTACAATCACAGCACACAGCAGAGACAGGTTTAGCAAGAGAACAAATCCCAGCTGGGTCAAACAGGTCTTGGTACAGTCTTGTGACAGTAATAGAAAAACTCACCAGGATGGCAAAGCACTGCAGCCGTCTTAAACATCCCTGCCAGGAACAGAGCCCTTTGGGGCTGAGCATCCTGCCAACAGCTAGGCAAACACAACCTTTCTCCATGGGGCTCTGACCTGATTAGAAACTAGAGGCAAAATATGAGAGTGTGAACCATGTGGGGAAGAAGCAGGAGAACAGAAGTGGAGAAGTAGGAAAACAGGGATGAAAGAAGTCCCTGAATGTTTTAAGTGGCTATTCTTCATCAGGGACTTTTCTATGATCTCTTGTCTTTTAAATAAATATCCAGGTGCCTCACAACATTTTATCTCCAAGTTTGTATGTGCCAGGCTGTGTGCAGGGAGAAGGGAGTGCAGTACAAGGCTATGTCTGACCTCCTGGCAGTGCTGACACTGGGTCTTGCCCAGCGATTCAAACCTGCACCACAGCTTTTCTCTTGCTGTAAGGCAACTGCAGCGTCTCTTCTGCTGGTGCTTCCTGTCTGCCAGTCACAGTTCAGGCAAACCAGGGCAGAGAAATCACAGCTCAGTACTGCAGGGAAGTAGGGAAAGGGCCAAGTTGCTGTGGTGTGTGAGAAGCTTTACCTGTAGCACACAGACCCCTGCTGAGCTGGGCACTCCCTATGCCAGACAAGCAGGGCTGAAACAAAAAGGCTGGAATGTTTACATCCTTGTGTAATCTACTGCTGATTCTTCCACATGCCACAGCAGAGGAGGATCCTTTTCTGAGAGCTTCAAAGGGTGAAAGGCTAGTGACCTTACAGATGCACCAAAGGAGGCCATGGATAATGAGGAGCTGTTTGTAAATGGATAGTGAGCCCAGACTCCCATGGCAGACAGGTAATGCAAAAATAGACTAGAATATATGGGCAAGCAGGATCAGACTTAGGAAAACCTTTTTCAGCAAAGAATAACTTTGACCTGTTCAGGGAAAAGAGGAGACACTTAAATGATTCCAGGAGTGAGAGTCATGGGCAGAATGAAGGGCAGAAGCGGATGGGGACTTTCCCTATGAGCACCTTTTTAAAGAACGCATCAATTTTCCCCAAACTTAAATTGTATGTGAAAAACTGCTTTCTTTCTTTTCTTCTAGCTTCATGGCTCCAGGGCTACAGCATCCCCTCATCCTGAACTTCCTTCTCTTGTTGTTTCCTAAAACCTTGTGGACTTTGAAAGCCTGAGGAGGTAAGCAAGCAGAAACCATATCCAAAATATATTTTGCTTGTTTAAAGTTACTTTTTGTTGGAGGGACAGGGAAAATAATAATACAAAAAAAGTTTCATTTTGTGGTTTCCCTCCCCCACAACTTTTCCTCCTTGTTTGGGAAGGGAACCATCTGAAGGTCAGAATGTTTTATATGTTGCTGAAGCCAAAAATAAAAGTAATTTTCTCCATCCCTCAACACACGTTCCATCTAAAAAAATCCAAAAGGCAGGAAAAAAAAGAAGTCAAGAACTTTCAAAACAAAGGGAGTAGAAAGGTGAAAGACCAATGGATAGACCTGAAATGTGTTTGGTTTGCATGTTTTCACATTTGAAAGACATTTTGTTAAAAGGGAACCATAGCGTAACATAAAAGAAGTTTATAGCTGTAACAGTATACAGGAGTTGGAGCCAAGCAGCTCTGTCTAAATGTGCCTGAAGGGTTACCCCAGCCTAGGCAATAGCTTCCAGAACTACGATCCAGGTTACAACTTTTAAAACAAGCAAAAAGCTTTGTGTAAGTCTTCCCTGTGAGGAATATGAAACAAAAGAAGTTGCCTAAAAGTCTCCTGTGAGCTAAAACTCTGCTTTTAGTCCAGAATAGTGCACAACCTCTCTTCCAAGGACAGAAATACCAGAACTCTTCAGTCTAGTTGGTTTGCTAAGACAGCTACCAGAACCAGGCACAGCCCACAGGAGATGCTAACAGAGCAAGGAGCTGCTGCAGAGCACAGCCAGGGAAAGTAGTTTGTGGCATGGAGCAAGGCAGAGCTGCTAGGATGAGCGAGAACTAATGGGAATGACCAGCATGGAGAGGAGCAGCAAGGAGAGACAGGTCATGGTGCCAGATCAGCTCAGCCTAAGTTGGCTCTTGCTACCCAGCAAGACATCATAATCTCAAACCATGAGTGTAATTCATTACAGAGGGGGAAAGTAACCAGCTGGCTGAGCATCTGCTCAGTGGAGGAAAACACAGGAAAGTGTTATAGTTATACATTAGGAACTTAGCTTTCATTATGCTCTTTGTTGTCTGGCAAGGTTTTTTCTCACATCAATGAAAATACCTTTTGTTGGCCATCAGTCAAAAGCAATATGAAAGAGGATTGATCACTCCGAGTGACAGGCAGGACCATGAAAAAAGCTGGGAGGCCATATGAGGAGATAATTGAAAGGAAAGATCAAGAGAAACAAAAGGAGTAGAAAAGAATGACTATTTTGGACTCCTAAAACAGTGCCTAAAATAGCATATTTATTTATTAGCATAACGTACCTTTATTTAATTTTTAGATAGTCCCAATAAATCCTGTAAGATCTTTCCAAAAGGGGTAAAATTGGAGTAGTAATGACTTTGATGGTTTAGAGCAGGGATTTGTGACTCAGACATCCTGACATGAAAAGTTCTAGTCATGAAGCTTTCAGTGACCTTTGGCAGGTTGCTCAACATCAACCTTTTAGAAAACCCATAATCCTGAAATGAAAGAAACCTTAATAAGCAAGAAGCACTACTGTTATTGTTACTTCTTAAAGTTACAGGGGAGAAAGTTTTCTGGCATTCCAGTCTACATCTACTCAAAGACCTTATTTTTCTCCATGTCCTTGTGACCATTACTCATTCTAGCCATTGCTTTCACAAAATATACATATAGCTGGAGAAAACTATTTTATTTCTTTTTCCTCACCACTGCAACCCTTCTATTTTTGTAGGGCTAATCAGTAACAGACAAGCCTAATTCTCTTTCCTCTTTTGCCATGACACTAAGAGCCAACGATGCCTTTCAGAAACAATAAACTACACACGATATTTTCACAAATGTTGACATGCCAACAATCCTGGGACAGAAATAGACAATGAGGACATGATACATAATGACTACAAATTCTGTTCAAGTGTAACAGCAAATTTTAGCAGTTTGCCTAGGACTGACTTCTCCGCAGATTGCTGCAAAGCAAATCTGGGATCAGGAAGACACTGAATGCCCAGCAGAATGGCCCCACACAGGATTTGGGTTCTTGCATCCTAATACATCTCACTCAGCATTAGGTAGTGCAGTGAAGGTCTTGTCTGAAGAGCCTACATTATCATTATTTCCCTGACAGTCTGCAATAAGAGAGGGAAGGATCCAGGGTACAATTAGAGTCATTTTCAGGAGATGCCAGTGTCTCTCCACTGCCTGTAAAAGGAGACTCTGCATTAGGCTCCTGACTTGGATGATTCAGTTGTGCTTCTAAAGACAGGCAGGATAAATACAGACCATGGATCGTTACATCTGCCTACAGAGAAGGAACTGCGTCTTTATATCGCCTTCTCCATTTCTCCATACCATGAGTTGTTTCCTCCTCATCCACTAAAAGAGAGATCCAAATCCTCAATGAGTCAGTATAATTTCAGAGGGTTTCCACAAGAGCTCCTTAGCCTAAGAACCCAAACATTTGCCATTCAAGAAGTAGCAAAAAAGACCAACTGAAAGGACTAGGTCTTGAAGGACAGACAGTGCTCTAAACAAGAAAAACACTTTCTGACAGACAAAGGAATTTTTTTTTTAAGTTCCTCTTCTCACTTTGGTAGATTCAGAGATCAAGCTGGCTGGTTCAGATTTCTTCAGATCTTATCTCCCAAGACAGCTGTGAAACTCATCAAAGTGTTCTCGCACTGCTCATACATCAGTGCTAAGTAAACTTCAGTTGGTAACTGAATCTGGCCCCTGCAGTTTGATATCCCTTGCTCTGTGTATAAATTAAAAAGTGATCATTATTATTTTTTCATCAGCGACTCCTTAAAAGCATAAAGAACAATTGTCTGCTTATCTTAACTATGTAAAGGAAGAATGAGACAAAGGTTGTTTCCAGATAATTTCAAGTTATACTTTAAATCAAATTATGAAGAGGATAGTGTGTTGTTAATCAGCAACCTCTAAGGGATTTCCAGAATAAATATCTTTAAATGAAAATTTAAACCTATAGTTCTTTATGAAGAATTTTGGCACAAAAATAATACAAGAAAATACAAGCCTAAATTTAAGAGCATTGTCAGAAAGTTAGAACAGAGTTCCCTTTCTCTTATGTGAGTTTGAAGTATGTAAATCAATTTACTTTTTAGGCTGGTAGCCTGAGACATCTGAGGTGTTCTTATACCATACAGTGATCAGTGGTTTCAGGGTGCAAATGTGACTGCCTGGACAGAAACACAGAGCCTGCCTCTGTACCAGCCACTGTTTGAACGTGCCCAGATATCAAGCACATCACTGAGGAAGCTCTGCTGTGGCCCCTCAAAGGGAGGATTTCCAAGACAGAGTTATTGGTAAAGAGGAAAAATGCACATTACTTCTTTCAGTTGTGTTCTTTTTCCAAGAACCCTGTCCTGTTTGCATTGGACAACCCTGAGCACACTGTCTATAAATGCTCCATGTCTTTGCAAGCTAAAGGAACTAGAGAAACATCCCTATGAAAGCACCAGAAACTGAAGAAATATGTGGGCAATATTCTCCTTCCTAGTGTGGCTCCTTGTGTGGCAAATCCAACACAATCTGGTTGAGGAGTAATTCTATCAGAATTGTCCGCTGAGATATTCATAATAGATAATAAACAGGGACACTGTGGCCTCACCAGCTGCTGGGGGGCAGGGTTAGTGAGAACAAAGGTATTTATCTCTTAATCACAGATAAAAGGCTGTTTTCTCTCCTGTTTAATCCTGTTTAATTTGAGAGAAGGTTGCCAAGAAGTTTTACCAGTATTGATTTGTTTTCATTATTTTGGGGGGCAATACAACCATGATTAGGACCTCTACTCAGTGTCGCTTACAGCTGGTAATGTCACACACACCTTCTGAGCTCAGAGGAAGTACAGCAGTAATACTTTGAATATGTAAACATGTAAGTGACAAACATTAGGTGCATCTCATGACTTCATCAATTTACCAAAGGAGTTGTAAAAATTCTCTAGGATGCTTTGAATTGTAATGTTTTAATTCGTGATTGACAGTGGGAGCTATTTGCAGGCTAAAAATGTTCAGATGGCACACAGAGCATGTGATGTATTCTTGCAGGGTGCTGCAGCTGAAGTCATCTGTTAGTAAATACAATCTTGACTTACTTAAAATGTTCTTTTTTTTTTCCTTGGCAATTGTTTACGAATAAATCTCTTGTTTTACAAAACCCAGCAAAGGTATTATTGTAAACAAAGCATAAAAGGAGACATATAGTCTCATTTCTTCTGTCTCTGAAACAAACTATGACAAGTTGGAAAACAACAGAATGTTGGAGAACTCTTCACTGCCTTGAAGAGATCAAAACAACTGAGTGTACACATGCAAATGGGGGAGTAATCTACAGACCTAATCCTCTAAAATCTTGTGTGAGAGTTAAATGAAACATAAACTGCCTTAAATATCCAAGCATTCTTCTGCAAATGGACTACATAGATCACATGTATCACATGAAGTGTTCAGCATTCTCAGATAGTGTATGGAGACAGACAGATGTTGGCAGGACATTTTTCCATACAAATGATGTCAGGATCATGTCCTGATCTGTTTTCTCTGCCAGTAAAAGCCAGACACATTACAAGTTAAAGTGCTTGGTTATGAAGAGAGACAGCCTTTCCTCTTCAATACTCTGCAGTCTCCCACAACAATGGCAGCTGGTAAATGTAATGATATCAGAATGGCCACATGGCCTTTTTATCCATCACCAGAGGCAGATAACCACGTAAGGCAACCAAAACTATGTCCCTTAATGTATCTGGGCATGAAGCCAACAGAAGGCAAATCCCCAATTTAGAGAAATCAGATGAACCTGACACTAGTCTAGCTTGACCTTCTCAATAACCAAGAGGATTTGAGACATCACTGCAGCTGGAAAGGCAACAGTTCCAGCTTTCTAAGCACTGCCTACCCTCTGCCAGTAAATGTTTGTTAGTGTCATCTTGCTGTTGACCACTGCTCTTCATCTGCAATGATGGGCCTGCTCCATTTTGCCACACAGAGCCACCACATCTAACTCAACACTTTGCTCATAGCCAAGAAACCACCAGCACACACAGTACCTCTACATCCACCTATTTTTCAGGTCTTCATTTATAGGCAGACATCCTAACCAAAGTGAAGCAAGAAGAAAGTAGCACCAGCAGTGACTGTCAGAGTATCCTGTGAGTCTGTGGAGAAACAGGCTGCCTGTGCCAGGCTAAGTGTTGGCATGTAGGTATGGACATGATGGAAAGGCTGAGAATGAGAAGCAATGAAGCCTGCAGAATGAGAGTATCAGCGTGACTATTCTGACATGAAAGTGTGCTAAAGTACCAAGCTCAAGGCTTGCCCAGACCATTTCGGTAATGCTTCTAATGGGTCTCCATTCTCCTTCTCCTTCAGCAGGTGTGCTTCACTTGAATGAGTTTATAGAAAAGAGAATTCAGGTGAAATGCTTGCCCATATGAAACAAAAGGGATGGGGGAGGCAGTGGGGTGAAGACCAGCCTTATAAACTTAGTTCAGATATTTCTAAGGCTGTTTGGTAACATCTCATGCTACAAACCTTTTGCTACCCTTGCTGTTTCATGGTGCTGCTGTTCACGGGGCAAAGGGAACATGTTAGAGTGGAGAGATGTACGCAGAGGCTGGCAGGATAAATCAGAACCTAACAGTGCAAATCAGTGGAAACGTGAGAAAACATGAGAACAGTTTCAAATCTCAACAGAAAGGGAAATGGTGTTAATTTGATGCTAAATAGTCAGCAGAAGGGGAAAACTCAGAGCAGAGGGAGGAAAAAGGGAAAAAGTATTAGAAATGGGCCAATGCATCTGCAGCAACTACAAAATAACAGCATGAAAGTCAAAGGGATTTTTCTTCTCTCTTGCAGGACAGAATCTCAGCACCTCCTCCCACAGCTGTGTTCTGAGAGGATCAAACAGCACAGTTCTTCTCCATCTGAAACCAGAGAACTCCTAAAAAACAACTGAAGCAATGAAGTATTTTACACACTCAGCAACCCAACATTTTTTATAATGATCCTAAATACTTTTGGTGTTAAAAGAGTTTCTTGTCAGTTCCTGCCTGTGTTGAACCTCATGGCAGCTCACAAATTTTCTTAACTGTTGTTGCTTTTGTGTGAATGATGCTCTATTTCCTGTGAAGGCTGCAAATGCAGTTTCACACCATTTATTTTCTTTCCTTCTTTAAAACACTATATATTCATAACTCAGCATCCTCAGCACACCATTATTTACCTTGGTTCACATGTGCAAATGGATGTAATTGTATTAATACATAGATGTAGTAGCAAATAGTCTTGTAAAACGTCTGATGGTGTGAGGTAGTGATTATTTCTAATGATATTTTATAACATAACATTTCTTACATTAATATTGTAACTTGGCAATCCACAGTGTTTACACTGGTTTTTTATACAGCACAATGTGTATTTCAGTTAGGCTGTGACTGTAGGGATTTTGTGCAGTTCAAAATGAAGCTCAGCTAGAATCAGAAGTATTTCCTTGATAGTGTGAAACTCGCTGAGAACATAGCCCTGACGTGCCATTAGTACATACAGCAGATAGTCTTGCCTTGCAAATGGTGCAGATGACTAGAAATTATATGAATGAGCCCTGTTGAACACAGCTTAACCCTCAAACCCAGTCCAAATGGCACACACTTGGCCTACACAAAGCCTTAATCCAGCTAGTCAGTTTTGCAAGACCCCTCTGTGCACAGTTGATATTCCATGCCAAAATACTCTATCCCTCTGGCAAGAAAAACCAGAGTAGTTAGATAAGGATTTACTGATCTCTTGGGTCCATCTTCTTGGAGATATCTTTACCAAAATCTATTAATGCTGTTATTAGCAGACTGAGAGGATGCAAAATAATCTTGGAGTCTGTATTAAGAACATACAACACAACAAAACCTGTTCCTATTAACATCCACGTGTAAGACAAGATTGATGCAGAACAGGTGACGTGACAAGACAGGTATGGATGAACAAGTGAAGGAGTGCAAGCTCTGCCACAGAGATCGTCTTTCACCAGAACTTTTACTGCACTGGACAACAGCTGGAGAGGGTGAGCCACAGGACATTCTGACAGGGAAAACTGCACCTGTGAGAAACTGTTTAATTCTGAGCTGTGTGAAAGGAGTGTCTTCCTTAGAGAAACTACGCTGTATCGTTACGTGCTTGGAAGACAGAAGTCTAATAAACTCAGGGCTCTCTTGTCAGGATTTGCTCTCCCACATCTTTTCATTTTAGACTTGAATTAGGGGGAACTCAGTTGGAGGTTATTTAATTTTGACAAGGCAAGAAATTATTGTAGATAAATGTTGCTTTTGATCAGTGACAATATACAGGTAGACAGCATCATCTGCCAACTGATGGGCATTTAACAAAATAAGCATAATAGGAATTGCATGACAGATATACAGGAGGTGATTAGTTTCAAAAAAAAGCCCCCAACACCATACGTAGATATCTTCCTCCTCCTCATGGAATCTGCAATTCATATTTCTGTTTAGCTGATAATTTCATTTATGAGTTACAAAGCATTTATCTTGAATGGTACAGATGTTTAGTGAACAGAATGATTCATCTCTTCCTCTCTACTTTCTAAGTAGCACAAAGAGATGCCTCCAGTGTGTGCTAGGATGGAAGCATGTCTGTCATTAAGTTGTTGCTTCCCAGATAATAACTACCCATTAAGAGAAAAATTTGGAAAGACTGCTGCCAACAGAATTCACACAGAGTAATGCTCTCTAAAGTGATTGTGCTCCAGAGACTCTCACTGCCTGTTTCTTTTTCTCTCACCAAAAGCCACAGTACAGACAAAGACCTGTTCCTTTTGAAAACTAGTGACACAGCCTCATTGCCTTGCATGCGTAGGAAGTAAAAGTCTGAATGGGTTTCATGAATGAACCTCACAAACACTTCTACTGAATTCAGAAGAAGTGAGAGAGAAAGTTTCAATTTGGAAAGATTGAACAAAAGTGTAAATCACCCTAGGGAATGAAGAATACCTAAGATAGTACAGATTCTTATTGACATTAAATACCACAATTAGAAAAAGTATAAAACCATCAGAATTTAAACCCCTAGATTTTTCAGATTTTAGCCCTAAAACTGTATTAACTTCATATATTTGCTGAAAGTATTCCAATTGAACACCAAATACATGCTCTATTTAATATATAGCTTATGAATTTCATTACCATGCAGTATGTTTGCTGACACATAATGATAGCAAAGTTGCTTAAATTAAGCATCTGTTACATTCAGTCCCAGTTTTAGTTATATATATGGCATGAATATTTTTATGGTTTTAGAGGAAAACCTGAGTAGGTAGAATTACTGGCAAACTTTTGAAGACTGCCAAAGAAATGGTCACAAATATTTGCAAAGGATATCCACAGCTACAGTTCTGTCTTTGCTGGTGCACTCCAGCTACGGCACTAACAGCACCACATATTTGCATGTTGAATAACAGTTGCCTGTCTCCTGTCCTTGTTGGTTCATGTCTATTTTGCATGTGACAGCTTTGTCACTGCCTCATTTTTCACTTGGAGGAAGGAAATGGCATAAAGAACCCCAGGGACATTAGAATGCTCCATAAACATGATTAGAGCTTTCAGCCTCTTCATTTAAAGCAAGTACCATATTGCTACCAACATCTGCTTTGGGCTGTAATGGGGCCCTTAAATAAACCACACCATCCTGAATGAGCAGAGCCCTGGAACATCTGTTGATTGTGCTTGCATAGTTGTCAGCTACAAACATGGCATCTCATACTTACTGTCACTCACACTGTTGTGATGGTACTCATATGCATTCCTTTGGGAGAGAAAAGTTATCCACCTGGAGCCAAGGATCTCGGAGACGAGCCTGTGCTGTATAAACTGTATTTCTGTGAGGAGGGCTCTGAGCATTGGGGTGTGCACTCACTGGAGCCAGCAAACTCATAGCATGGGTATGTGGACTCCATAAGTGGTGACAGTTCAAAGATCATCTAAACAGCATCACTAAAGTGTCAGTTTATGTTGTTTCCACACAGGAAGGTGAAATACACCACAGTTCAATTGCTTTTTACACTTGAAATTCTTTTTTCTGTTAAACATCACTTTCTCAGGAACAGCAGAGTACCTATAGCTAATTGCTCACTTGTGACAAATTAACTACTGAAAATAGTGTCACATTCTTATGAGGAATGGACTGATCAATATTCAATGGACTGACTGACGATTTCCAACATGAAACCAAGAGATACTGAAAGGTGCATTAGGACTTTAGCAGATTTCTAGCATACATAGAACTGTGTGTGAAATCTTGGTTATGGCACCAGCCTCTGGATGAATCACTAATTTTTATGGCTGCAAATAAAGGGTCATTTTTAATCTCTTCAATAGGGATATTACCTGTTGAACATCCTGCTGGAAAACACAGAGCTGCAGCCTTTGATGTAGCCGGACCTTTCTGTGTTGCCAGATGCTTTCTAGACGCCGCTGGTGATGCAGGACTTCATGTACCACATCCAACACCTGGTGAACAGCCTTGGAGTAGTTTGCAGTGGCAGTGAGAGATTCAGAATTCCCAGGACTCAAGGGACGCTGTAGGACATCCAGCAAGGCTTTTCCATCCTGGCTCACCTGAATGAAGAAATAGGTCTGCCTCACTGCACTGGTACTTAAATATGCAACAGCTGACAGAGAACATTCTAGCTCGTTCTTTTTCTGCTGCGTGTTTTCCTCATTTCAGTCAAAAAGGAAGAAAGAGCTCATAACATCTCTTTTTGACTTGTACTTACACATTAAGCACTTGCCTTTGCTTCCTAGTGGGCCCGCTGTGTCACTCAGCAGGAGCAGAGGTACCACCCTGCTGGGGCTGCACACAGAGATCCCAGGGCTATATTCCATTCTGACACTCGGGCACTGAAAACTCCTGACGCACACTGCTTGGTGACAGCTGGCATTTGCAAGAGAGGGCCTATTTTTGTGAGGAGGTGGCATTTTAAGAAAACCACAGATGGCAGAGTCATTCATATTCTGTATAATAAGGGAAAGTCCTTTCTTCATAGGATTACTAAGTATGTCTATACGTTGAGAAGTGTGACATTCCATTCTGTATTTCATTCAGTGGCAGTGAAAAATAAATTAGTATATGACTGATTCTTTTCTTCCTCAGGAACAGCTCAGAGGGACCTGTGGTCTCCATTTTCAATGGACTACAAAGTTTGCTGGTAAATGCAAAGCCCTCTGCACACATGTCACCTTTTTCAAGCACATTAAAAGATATTTGCAGATGCAAAGGCATTTGGGCATTAAAAAAAATCAAAATGCCTGCAGAATGCGAGATTTTTTTTTTCTGGAACATTCCTGTACCATTTTCATATTGCAGGGGCAAAATGACAAATGTAACCATAAAAAGCAGATTTCTAGTAAAAAAATGTGTGCATGCACTGATTCTCAAAAAAAAAAAAGGCTTTTTGAAATAATTTTTCAGTTCCAGATTATAAAATTAAAATATTTTGTTCAACAGAAATGGTGAATGAGGACACTATTGTAATCCCTCTCTCTTCCCAGCCCACTTTTCTCTTTTCCCTCTGAAACAAACTGCAGTGAAAATGACAAGATTTCCTGAAAAGTGTATTTGTATGCAGTCACAATTACCGATTTTGCCAGAAAATAGGGTAAAGAATGTTTTTCATCCAGTTCAAAATTTGAACATTATCGAAGTTAAAACACATCTCCAGGATTTCCATGTCTCATTTATTCCTGTATTATAAGTTGCATGTTCAAATGTAGCAAATAACCTTTAATGCCCAAACCTGTGTCTTTTGGCAAGCCATGCCACGTTCCAGTCTGTGGTAACACTGTGTACCTGGTGCATTTTCAGAGAAATCAAGATACCTTCTGAGATGCATGCTGGCAAAAATTGGAGTAAAATCTCATCATATTTATGATTATTTGGTGGCCTTAGGCAAGTTCTTGGATATTTTTTAAGTATTCAAGGCAATTTGGAATTAGATGAGGAAATATGTGTAAAGTACATAGGGAGTGGCTTCCCACACTCAATTTCAGTTGCTGCTGAAGATCAGCTGGAATAATTTGCGCATGCCGGAGCCTTCTGGGGTCAGAGAGGGAACAACATATGATATGATGGAGGATTTTAGGAGGAAACACTGAGGCACAGGTGTTACCTTGGCAAGATTATGGAGATGGCATTAGCTGCTAGCCAGGAAGAAGCAGCTTCCAGAGGAAGGAGATAAGGCATACTACATCCTATTTCATCTGTGGGAAGGCAATCAGCAACTACTTAATCACTGGGAACAGGAAACCAAGGCTATGGACACATGCGGGTGCAGCTTATTAGACCAGAAACTCCCTCTTTGCACTGCCTAAATTCACTGTGTAATTCACTATGTATCTGTTACTGGGCTTTGGGCTTTGAGTTGGTCTGAATCAGCCCCTGGGTGGTGTTCCAATGGTTTTAGTGGAGTTCCTCTTGATTTACACTACTAGCAATCACAGCAGAACTGGGATTAAAAATAAAGGTTCAAAACTTTAGCAGTAAGCGATGTGATTGCACAGAAAATATAACAGACATGTTTTACTCAGGACAACTTTCTTACAACGTTTGTGCTATAATACAGATCTATTAATAGCTACACTTCTGTATTGTCTCTTACTCCTTCCTCTTCTATGGGATGTGGGTTTTTATCTATTGTATGGCAATTTGTTTCTGTTGTCTGTCTAAAAAGCCCCAGAGATGATAAGTTATGATTTTTCCCTAATGGGGATAACCTCCTAGTTATTCCCTGCACAGACAGATAAAACACCAAATTTGAAGTCCTTGTGTTGTCCTGTTAGTAATTATTAATACAAATCAGAGGCTATTAGAAGTGTTTTTCTGCTCTCCAGTTTACACCCCTGTCCCATCAAACTGGACTAAATAAATGAAAAGGAGCATGGTGACCATCAGGTAACCAGTGGTACTCAGTATTCACAAGGATTACATAGATATTCCACGGTTTTGTATCATCTGCAGCTCTGAAATTCTTCAGCTTAAAGAGTCTGTTTTCCAAAATTGTGAATAATATTGTATTCCCAATCAATATCTCAGAAGGTTTGTGCTCTCAGAGTTCCCCAAAGAGCAGATTTCAGAAAGGAACAGCCTCACAAATGGAGAAGCCACCTACTGTGCTCTTTCAGTCGTTTCCATGTTCTCCTTATAACTGCAAAAATAAATCAACAAAACTCTTTTCATGTGAATCTTTTTGAATTTTTCAAGGACTGTGCAAGGAGACAATGAAAACAGCCCAGGTTAGTCACATCGCTTCACTCACATCTTATTTGCAACGTATTTTTAAGTATTGCAAAAGGCTTAAGCTGAATGGACCTGCACAATTCTGGCAATTCTACATACTGTTTCAAAATGTACTTTCTAGTAAAACAGTATAGAGATAATTTAAACATCTGTGTTTCTGAAAAATTATATCCTTCTGAGGAAGCATCAGCAAAAGCATTATGGATGTTAATGGGTACTTTTGGCAATGAGTTTTAAACAAAATTTTCATTTCACAAAAACTAAAATCAAGGCTGACAAATAAAATGCTAGTTTAAAACATTAGTTTTTACTTAATCCAAACTTGACTTAGTTTTTAGAAATATTTTTAAATGAAACCTAAAAACGTAGTTTCACCTGACTAGGCACTTGTATGAAATTCACAGCTGCAACTAGAGGTCAACAGGACTCTTCTGTGTTTGGCACACGATGCACTACTCCTGAAAAGCCTGAGGACTGAGTAAGGAAGCACCGTTTGTGATTGCAAGCCAGACTTGTTCCTTCTTATTTGACTAACTCCCAAATTCTTGCAGGTGTTTGGGGAAGAAGAAATTTCTAATACTCCTTACATTCATCATCAAGGTAACTGCACAACTTCACTGTGAATGCATGAGTGCCTACCACCAAGATTAAACAGTAAATCAGCTTCTCTTCTATTTTATACTATAGATTCTTTCAAGGATATGATGACCAGAGCAAGAGATGGGATGAGCATGTAGGAGATACATATAGATAGATAGATAGATAGATAGATACAGATATACGTGTGTGTGTGTAAAATATTGCTCTATTCTGTCCTGAAGTCTTCACTTGGTAATTTACTAAGTATAGCAAACACTACCACAATCCTCCAGTCCAGCTTGGAAAACTCTGCAAGGAGCAAAGTCCCTTCACAGCCAGAGAGACTCCAGTAGAGCACAGTCCAGGGAAATGTGACATTTTACTTCATGCTCTATAGCCTGAATGGGGAAAAAAGCAAGTAAAGAACTTCATGCGGGGCTTTTTGACAAAATTACAGAGAATTTGTCTCAGGATTCTTGGCATCTTCTTTTAAAGGAAAAAAGCACATACCCTATTTAGGTTGGAGATATTTTACAACAGTATATACAAATACATCTGACATGGTGCTTAGGGACAGGATTTAGTAGTAGATGATAATTTTAGCTCAGCAGTTGAATTCAGGATTTTAAGGGTCCTTTCCAGCCTAAATGATTCTAGATTCTATCTAAAGCAAGTCTTTTGAGCATTTGCTGCAATCAGGACCTTACATCTCCTTGACTTGTACATTGCAGGAAAAAGCCTTTGGCACCCTTTGAGCCATTAGCACACCTGTGCTAGAGCCAGGATTCATCCACAGAAGGAAAGCACAAGGAGTAAAGGTGCTGGTGGCAAAAAGGGGTTCCCAGTTCAGCAGAAGCAGTGAAATGATTCTTCTTTGGGGTGCCAACACTGGTTCTAGATTTCATTTCTGTATGATTTCAGATTTGTCCTTTGGTTCTTCCCTCACAAGCAAATTGCTGGGAAATCACATACTACAGCCTGGGGTTAGGTCTGACTCCATCTTTGAAAGAGCTGCAGAAATGGAAAGGAGAACCTAGCTCATTTAGCAAAGCTAAGCTCCTAAATGCAGCCATGTGTCTGTTATCACTCAGCAGGTACTCACATTTTCTCTGGGAAGCACATACCTCTGTGTAGGCCTGTGTGACTTGCTCATACAGGGTCTGGTGATGGTGGATGGCCAGTTCCAGGTCTTGCATTTCTGAGGGGAGGCCTCCATCACTGCACATTTTGCACCAGGCATCCACACCTGAAAGGAACTGAGACAATTCCAGGAACAATGAGCAACAAAACAACCTCTGATCAACACTAAAAAACTTTGTAGAGTGCCACATGTGACTGCAGCAATGACTGAGAAGAACACAGCAGTTATAAAGGAGTCCTTTTGGGCACTTTGAAAAGGCACATTCCTGTCACCTCCTCAGTACTCCAATGACACCTGGATCCAAAGGAATGTTTTCTGTTTCTTCTGGATTAAAAATAAATGCTTATTTAGGCAGGTTCAGCAAACACTCATTCTAAAAGCCTTTGCACACCATCAGGGAGGCTGCAACATGTCTAGAAAAAAACCATCAGTGTGAAGAACAAAAGGGCACAGTGACCAGCTCCAGCTGCCTTTGGCATTGACTCATCTGTCTGTCTTTACTCAGTCATTTACCTGTCCTTAAAACTACTTGCATGAGCAACAGAAAACTCCCATTAAAATCACTGCGACATTCATTTCAGTGAAAGGCAGGCAGTCTGCATTCAAGGAGTTCCCAACCCAGGTCCAGCTCAGTGGGATTGCTATTAGGATGCCAAGGCTTTAAGCCTGTGGGTCACACGTGCTTCTGGCCCAGGTCAGCACTGATCAGATACCATTACCATCTGATGCCTGCTAAGCAGCCAGCACAAAATGAGCTGCTGGTCTCAGTCCAGTTCCTGGTAGGCAGATGTCCATGAAAAGGGAGAAAAAAGAATGCATTGCCATTGCAATTGATATGGTTTAGCACCTTGGTTGGAAGCCTTAACAGCCAGCCAGAAACTGAACACTTTGGGGAGCAAAGGGGTGGAAAAAAATATTTTTCCACTCTTAAAGGCCTCCAGAGTAATGCTGATGCACTTTGGCAGAACAAACTGAGGAAGCTCTCCTGGGTGCTGCCTGTTCTGTAAAAGAAAATAGGAATTTAGTCTCTAAGACCCACCCTGTTTTTCTTTTAAGCAGGGCTTAGTTCAATGACACAGCTCACATGTTCATATTTTCTCCATATGAACTGCCTAATGCCACCTCATTACTTCTCATTAATGCTTTCTCTTCCTCCACCTTTTTGTTAAACCAGCCTGCCATACCTTGGGCTATTTATAAAAAAGAACAGCTAATTACATAACAGATGCGGTGCCCTGTAGGACGAATGTATAATGCCACAAAACCACCCCAGGATCACAGCTTTATTGCCTCCTGAAGTGTTCACCTGTGGCTTGTTAGTAAAGCACTCACTCACAGCGTGAAGGGCTGTGAGATTCAAAGCAAAGAATTCCAGTCCAACTCTGTCTCTGGCATCAGCATCCTTTTCTATTGGTAGTGTAAAGCTATTCACCATGCTGCTGTGTAATCAACGCTACAAAGTGTGTGCATTGTAAACACTTCAGTGCACAAAGATTTGGTGACAAAGATGAATTCTGAAGCATTCATGTCTACAACGTACAAATCTACCAGTGACAACTGTGCTTTCTAGAAAGCTAGAGGCAAGGATGGCAGGCTCTCCTGCACTGGTTTGACTTATGATCTGTTGAATCTGTTCAGATGAAATCCCCAAACACCCCTGCATAAAGCTGAAGTCATCATATTTTTTGCCAAAGTAATAGAATTCACATAATTTCCTATGCAGTTTAAGAGCCCAGAGCCGAGATTGATCCCTTTCGGGGCTGTACCATGAACCTCTTGGTCGAAACAGTGAACAAAAGACCTTTACACTTCATAGATGAGTGTTCCTGCAGCTGGAGTCACACTGTTGTGGCTCTTATCAAAACTGCTGAATTCTACCAATTTTAGTAAAAGCTCTTATAGTCATGTTACTCATCTATTGTCACATCCCCAGACTGTGATTTGCACAGTAGGTGGGAGAAGTCTCAAGAAGATCCAATGCACAGAACCACGTCCACCTTGCTGTCTTGCATCTATCTTTTGTACATAGACAATGTCACAAATACTTTGTTAATTTTGCTTCTGCCACTAGCAAGAGCAGTTGACATCATATGTTTGAAAAAGTTTTGAGAGATGCAGGCTGTCAGTGTTTGATATTCTGAAACAGTGCAGAGTGGTCTGTGCTGTGTGTGCAGAGTCAGGCAGGAAGAGCAAATAGGGTTTTTTTAAAGATTGTTGCAAAGTGCTAGTTCAGGCCACAGGACTATTGATTTGGATGTTTTGAAAAGAGCAGCTTTTTAAAATTTTATTATTTGTCACACACTGTGGCAGACAAAAAAATTATTTAAATGTAGTCCTTCATGCTAGAAGCAAATTCTTATCACAAAATCACCATTTGACTGAGTTGCAAAAACTTGAATTTAAAATTGTAAGTTACTAACTTAATTTGGAAGAGGAGTCCTTACTGTCTACTAGAACTCAATACCATTTAAATGAAATGCTTAAATTTGTAATTAGCTTATTGACTAGAATATCTCCTATTGGGAACATAAAAACTGCTTAAATATGATTTGAAATGACAGGCTACAATAATTGTCCATGCTTTTCAAGGCTTTGAGAAAGATTAGGAAGAATGTCTCCCAAAAAAGAAGTCCCTACGGTACCTTTGTATCTCTGATTCAATCCAAAAGTAACTTTAAAATGATGACCTACACTTACTCCTAAATCACAACATGAGTTGCAAATTCTGTATGCAGATTCTAACAGGTAATAAAGGATTCTCAGACTTCTTACTAATTTTCCTCAGGGACTGCTCTGCTGTACCACGAGATTGCTCCAAAACACAGCTCAGACATTTTGTACTCTTTATTTCTATGTATTTTTTTGCACACTCCTTGCTTACTGTTGGCCTCTGTGTGGAAGCTGCAGGATAACCAGGGTGGTTCTCCAGGATCCAGAAAATTTAAACCAAAATTCTAGTGTGCTTTCATGTTCCAGCATGGCTGTGGGGAAAGATGAGAAGAAAGCCAAGAAGCAACTTTCTTCAGTGACTCTTAATACCTCTTGCTACCCTGAATTTTTAAATTTTTCGTATGAAGGTACTTGTATATTTCCTGATGCTGTTTCTGGAATTTCCCTATCTATCTTGGTCTTAGCCCTGCATCTTATAGATATTAACTGGCTTTTCCTTTCTTCTCTTCTCTTCTCTTCTCTTCTCTTCTCTTCTCTTCTCTTCTCTTCTCTTCTCTTCTCTTCTCTTCTCTTCTCGCTTCGCTTCTCGCTTCTCTCTTCTCTCTTCTCTCTTCTCTTTTTCATTTCCTTGCCTCCTATAAGGGAGTTGAAGATGTGCTTAGAGAGATCCAGGCAGAGCTGAGAGATGAGAACAGTAATCTTCCTGACTGGGGAGTAAAGTAACATGAAACAAATGGTCAGGGGTCACTTTTCTGAGAATCAGCATAAACGTCTAATGTGTGCACTTAACACCTACTACCTTAAACAGTAATTCTGCTCATGCACTTCTGAGGGTAGACTCTGACCCAGAATTAATTGGTTGAGATCTGCTGGCTGATTCAAAACATTAATTTGTTCATTCTGACAGGATCTGTAGAGTGAACATCTTACGAACACTTTAGCACACCTTCAGAGATTACATCCAAAATGGGGAGGACACCTGGTGTGGGTGCTTCCCCCGTCTGGTGGTTGGTGAGCTGAAATCTCATCTGGAGTAAATCAGCACATTCTCTTGAAATCTCAATGAGATAAGACATGTTGTCCTACATCCTTCTGACACTGAATAGTTTCAGACATACATAGAGAAGCAGATTCTCTTTTGCTCTAGAATATCTCCACATAAGCATGAGAAAGGGAGGGGAAATAAAAAAAAAGAGGAAAGAAGGAAAAAACTCCAAAGAATCAAGAGATTTGTAGCAGGGGAAATGATAGGAAATTTGGGAAACAACCTCCACTGAATCTGCTGAGGGGTACCTTGACCCGGAAAAAGTGGTTGTTTCGAGTTTAGTCTACTGGCTTTTGATCAAACACCTGTGTTGAAGGGTGCCTAGCTGGAGGCTAAGTAGTTGGCAAGGTTTGTCTTGCTTTCTTTCTTTTCTTCGCTGTTTTCTTGATAATGGTTTAGTATGTGCTAGTTGTGCTTAAAAATTTAAGAAAGACAATTATGTGCACACACACTAAAAAACAGAAAAGGAAAAAAAAGAAATAAAACATCCAAGAATCCGTTCAGCTGAGTCCCGTTCATACATGCCACATGTATCTGCAATAAAAGCCAGGAAAGCATGGTGATTCTGAGGCACATGAAGACAGATGTGAGGTTCAATTCCCAGCAGGGTTGCCTCAGCCTTTCATCCTTCCAAGCCAGAAAAATTGTATTTTATGCAGTTTTCTGTGTGGGGTCTTAAGGAAGAGACCTTGAAAAAACAAGTTTCTTTCTGCTCAGCTTGCATATTATAGATATTTCATAAATCTCTGTCTCCAGCCAACGACTCCTTTGCAGGCTGGGGTGTGCCAGAGGCTGAAAGATTATGGTCCTAGTAGACTGGCTTCATGTTGGCATCACAGAGACCTTCAATCAATAGGAAGGAATGAACAAAGAGACAGTAGCAGCTTATTGCACTGGAGAAGGAATGACAATCTGCACCAGAGATAGGTGTGAGGGAAGCAGGGATACACTGTGGGAGAAATGGCTGCATCTGCAACAAGATTACCCTTATTGAGAGAACAAAGAGAGCGAAAATAGATTCTATCTGCAACAGAGGAAATAGTGGGTTTATCTATATCTTTGCTTCACAATAAAGCCCTATTTCATAGTAAGCCCTATTTATTGTAAAATAATGAAGCCCTGATTTGAGTTAAAAAAAACCCCTGCCTGATGCCAAATAATAAAGAGTCACATTTGGAAGGAATGTCTGATAGACAACAGACTTAGTTACAGACCAAATCTCAAACACCTCACTATTTATACTGTAGAGAGCTTAAATGACCAAATTATTAGCTCAAGCCATTGGTTTATCCCACCGGAGTTACTAAGGCAGGAATGAAATTTTAGTCCTGGCTCATGGACACAATGACACCCACATTTCTTTTTTGTAGCTGAGTTCACAGGATTCATATCAGCATTTATCTTCCACTGAATTTTCTCTTACTGCAAGTGAGAAGCAACTGCTGTCACAATTAGTGAATTCTCCTGTCTGTTAGTCATGAGAGATTGGCTTCTGTCAGACAGCACAAACTTCAGTTTGTTGGGAAGAGGTGCAGGTCAATAAAGTTTTCTGGTTTATTGCCTTTCATGCTGCACAATACCTCAGCAGCTCCTCAGAAACAGTAAACAAGACTGACACTTCAGAAAAATAGGGAATAACTCATTTAAAAAAAAAAAGTGATAAAAACTACCCCAAGCCTAAACTAAGCAAACAAGAACTATCTAATTCTTTAATAAATCCTAAACATTTTCATTGTGACTAGAGACTGCATATAAATTCTAGTTTTGATTTTACTTTATGAATATATGATGATTGACCAATTATTAACATGCAGACTACACCTAATCCCTACAGTGTCCATTGTAAGGAGATGAAAGTTCTTGTACTGGGCATCTTAGATTATCAGTCCCATCAAAGGCCCTGAGTGTGCTTACATGAGTAAGTGCCCAGTAGGGTGAGTAATTGCTCTATGCTATTGCCTGTTGTCAATAGGAAACATGGAATAAAGAAAAATCCATTGTAATTCTACAGTAAGAAACAAACAATTAGGAAAATCTTTTTAAGATAACCTTTTTTATACATATATTCTGCCTTAAGAGACACAGTTTCTGGCTTAGCTCTTACAATTTCTTCTTCAGATTCTTCAAGTATGGGTTATTTTATAAACGTCAAGCACACCCACTTAGTAGCTTTGGTATTAACTACTTGGAAAAACAAGCACACAACAACACTGAAGAGAGCCCCAAAGCAGTGTTTGTCACTGGATAATGAATGTAATCAACATATAATCAATGTTGAACCATCATCATTAGGTGGACCTGGTTTAGATGCAAAAAAAAGCACAAGGTTTATTCAGTGACATTTTAAATCTTTTCTAGCTATGAATTACGGAACCATTCTAGTAGTTGTTAAAGGCACAAAATAAAGTTCAGGGATATGGAAAATTTTCTTTGATGTTCACAGCTGTCTCTGAAATCTCTACTTGGTGAGGTCTAACAAAGTCTGGGGCTATGGAGAGCACTGTAAGAGTAAGTGTTGGAATGAATTCTGTAATTTTCATTAACAACAATGTTCTTTGGCTCCTAGAAATTGCCTGCTGTTTTGGGTCTATATCACGTGTGAACATTCCTGTGCACATAGCACATACACATTTGAGTGCAGATGCTGTTTTCCTGACCATAATAAACCTGAATTTATCCACAGCACTAATGAAGTATTAGAAATAAAACAGCTTGTTACTGCACCAGTGCACTTCAGTTATGATCAGATTCTTCCTCATTATTAAGGTGAAAACATAATTTCTTACCCATCAGGGGACATGGGCCATTTTTGGGGTGGAAATGTTATTGTTTGTTTTTGAGACACTAAGCCACCAGGAACAAAGCTCTCAGCCTCACTGCACATAAGCCAAAAGCCATGAAGTAAAAATTGCAGTATCATCATTATCGAGGTAGCACTGGACCATTTCGCCTCTCCCAAAAGGAACTCACCTGTTCAGCTTTCTGGTGAAAGACAGCAGACATGGCTAAGATGGTGCTGCGCTCATCCAGAGCTGCAGCAAAACTCTTCCACTCTTGATCCAGCTGGCTGGATATTTGTTTAATCTGCTGGGAAGCATAGTGGCCTGCCTCGGAGAGCCTTGACGCCACAGACATGATTCGATTGATGTTGACATAGGCATTCTGAAAATTAAAAAGCAGACATAAATAAAGAGAAGGAAGAACTGTGACCACCCTCTGCCTTCATTACACATTCCAAACACCATCAGCTGGAGTAAAGCCAAGCAGTTCAGTGAAAGCAATCAAGCACCTGCTTAAATATGCGTGAATGGCAGTCATACTACCTGCCACTCTAAAAACACATCCCTCTGGATTCTTTCTGTACATCTATGCCATTATCTAACACTGTTATCTCCCCCTCTCTCCTTGAATTTATTTATGTAAAACTAATTTGGCATACTTCAGCTATTTACTCACCTGTTAGGGTGTACTCATTGCTTCTACCTTATTCCTGATATTTCTGTTGCATTAATTCATATTTCTGGACATATTGATAAGTAAAAGGTTTGCTTTTGCCCTTTGAGAACTGTCTGATAATCCTTTATAGACGTGTAGTGTCAACAAATGGAAAAGTCTTACAGAATTTAAAAGAGCTTATAAGGATATTCTACAGAAATATAAGTGTTTCCATAGAAATGTCTATTACGTTATAGCCTTCAGTTAAAATGTTATCTTTTCTGCAGGCTATTTTAAGCTGTTCTCCAGCAGAGATATTATTCAACTCCATTCTGCATTTAGAAGGATTCAAAAGCCTCTAAAAGGGTAATATTTTCTTTTCTTTCATAAGAGTTTTCCATTATTGTTTTTATTCAGCCTTGAAGAAGTGGAAGAATAGTTTTTTCTCAAACTGAACTGTGGACAGCAATGTAATTGCATTACAATACCCCCACATTCTGCATAGGAATTTATGCTGAAAATAAATAGCCATCATGACTTACATCTTACAGCGATGCACCATCAAAAGACAAATGACAGCTGTCCTGCAGATTTCTGGAAAGGCATTTGATGTAAGCACTTTTCCTTTCTCTTTCCTCCTCATCAGGGGAAAGGAACATCTCAAAATTTGAGATGTTTTGCTAATGTTGACCTACTGCTGCTTTCTTGTCTCTCAAAACTATTTCCAAAGGGCTTTAAAAATCTCTAAGAGTAGAATCTGCAAGACCTTCACGCACAAGGACAGACACAACCTTGATGATTTTAGCAGCATTACTCATGGGCAAATAATAAATCAGAGATTGAAGTGTTTGTTGGAGCAGGATCTCATCAGAGTGAGTGGGAGCAAAACGTGGAAAGGTATCTGCCAATCCAAACATGAAATGCAACAGAGCACTGCCAAAGTAGGCACAGGTCCAACCTAAGTTGTAAAGCAGGGCAAAGTATGTCTGCAAAGTGTGTGGGATAACTATGAAGTACATTCATCATAAGGGTAGGTGCTAAAGGGGAAAAAGATTGGGCCCCAGCCCTTTGAGCCACTCAATTCTGCCTGGTAGAACTATGACTGTGACAACTGCCACATAAATAACATAGATCTAAAGCAATACCCAGCCTTCAGTCTTGTTTGTTTTCCCCTTATCACAAAGCCTTTTCTTAAAATTTGTATTTGGCTCAAAATCATTAGATTAATTTTAAAGAAATATTTTTTTTTCAGTACAATTAGAGAAACCAATCAAAATTGTTCTGGAGCTTAAAGTATACCAAAAAAAGACACTATGATTTGAAATTTTGATCACCAGCCACAGTCAAACATTTCTTTGTGTCCCGCTAGGTAAGAAACTGGAAATCAGGCTAAATATTTAAGCCTTTTTCCCAGAAATTCTCCATGAGTAAACCTCAGCCAAGATAATTTTGCAACATTTCAGGTCAATCCTTTTGGTAGAAAGTAGTGTAGCATCACTACAGCTGCTATAACTTGTTTGAGTTGCACCATGGAACTTTGCTGTGTTTGAAGGAAAGGTTCCAGAAGTTTTGATTTCATGTAGTAAATAGTTGTTTTCATTCTGATTTTATTTATTTGTTTTTCCCCATGCTGAATTATCTCAGCCACTGCAATGCAATGGGCATGGAGGAAACAACTGTGAGTTCTGTGGCTCCCAATGGCTCCAATGCATAGATGTGTTACCCAGCAGGAGGGCAAGGGTAAGTTTAATTGAACTGCAGCAGATATTCTGAGTCTGGTTTTTAAGTCAGAGAGATTTATACATTTTTATGTCTGTTATATTTTTATACAGGGATGAGGATGAAACTTCTCTTTCCTATAGGAGAATTTTTCATGGAAGGGTACCAACCCACTAACTCCATAGCTTTTTCAGCAGGAAGCAAGCAGCAGCTTGGGAATCACCTGCTCACACCACTCTTCTTTGAGCACCAAGTGGAAAAGGCTCAGAAAACAGAGACTCCTGAGCTTCTCCTGCTCGTTTTTGAGCAACAAATGCACTCAAGGGCAGTATCACCTCTGATGTGCTCTTCTGTAGTGCTGTTGCAGATTGAAGTAAAATGCAGTACAGCTTCAAGGCAATCCATAATTTACTTTCAGGAAAAAAAACCCAACATTAACTGACCACAATTCACAAAATGCAAGACATTTCTTTTCCACCTTGAAGAAGAACAACATTGTAAGACAGTTTTTTTTTTCTTTCATCTTTATCTGCCAATGTGTAATGTTCTGAGTAAAATGGAAAAATCTATGCTGACAAAAATCATCTGTTGACATTTCACAAAGTTAAACCTTCCTTTCCCCCTGGTTTGTTCACTTTTATAAACTGAGTGAATTGAGATTTTTTTTTTCTATGTCACTATTACAGGGATCTTTCAATCTTTATATGAAATAAATTCAATAGAGCAACTAATTTCTGTGACTTTGTTTTACCTTTAAGCTTGGAAAATCCACCATAGCAGGTGCATGGAGAATCTCACTTTAAATTCAATGTAACCTCACCTTTCTTTCAAAACTGAGAGGGGTCCCCAAAGAGGACTGCAAGGGATCACTAATCTATGGCTATATATAACCAAAATAGGTCAAACAATAAGGAAACAATATATTAATGTCTAGAAGTAAAAGCACTTCAGCTGACATTCCGTAGTCATGACACTAGGGTACACTGAAATTTTGGCTAATATATATCTTTCAGCATTGAAAAAACTTTATTTCACATGTATGTGCAGACTTTTCAAAAGCACTCCTCGTGTTAGAAGTAATTTTTTATTGGCTTTATTTCAGCTTTGAAACTTTAGTCCAAAAAAGGGGATTTTTGCCTTCTAAAAATCACTGGGCTGGCAAACAAAACAAAAATTTCCCACATGTACATCAACATTATGATAGGTAAGAGATTCTTTTACAGTTTAGGAAAGCCTTGAGCAATGCCTTGCAAGTTCACATTCCCCTCTTTGTCCACCAAATCTCAGTCCATCTCTGTGGCTGAACCAAGGCGTTGATTCTGGTCCCCAGCGTGTTTAACTCAGCCATTCCCTCCAGCACAGCAAGCACTGCCCAGGTCCCAGCACGTGCTAAGAGCCCTCAGTGTCAGCAATAAGCACTGACAGCAGTGGAGTTGCAACTGTGGAATGATCTCCCTCAGGGATATACAGTAATTCATCCCTGATCATCTCGTGGGCATGCTGGGAGACCTCCCCTCCTAATTAAACCCTCCAAGCGTGGCTGGGACAACACTTTCTTATGATACACTTATGAAAAGAATGCCTGACACTCACAAAAGAAAAATGAGCTGTGGGAAGCATTAAATCTGCAAGGCTGTGTTCATCTCATTCTGAAGAGGACTACGTGAGATACTGTGATGGCAAGCAGCAAAGGTGGGCTGCAAGAGAAAGGGTCTGCAGATTAATTGAAAATGAAATTTGATTGCTGAAGGGTTTTTCTTTAAAATTAAATAAATAACCAGTTTGCACTGTGTTACTGTGACTTTAGAAACCATATGTGAAATGACTATAACACATAAATATAAAGGAGAATGTTTCAGTGACAAAAATCCCCTCATGAGATGTCTTTAAGACCTTTAAGTTTCTAGAACAAGACCAATTATTGGTCTGTGTAGTATTGGATGGCATTCTAGCTCAGCCTACATACAGAAAAATACCAATAATTTAAGACAGATGTTGGGAATTTTCAACAGACACTATTAGGCTTTACATGATAATTGTAATGTGTTTGAAATATATTGTGATTCAGGACAACGTGGATCTCTGTGTGGTGTCAGACAGGTAACTCCCTGCCAGCAGGACAGGCAGCAATATCTGCACTGAACAGTCCCATTTTTGTGTGCATGCCTCACAGAAAGCAGGAACTCATAATTTAAGGAAGTTATCTGATCCAGGCATAAGAAAGTCCAGGCAAGGGAAATACAAATAACTTCAGTCAGAACAAATGGCATGTACACCAGGTATCCAAGCCCAGTATGCTTTGTGCCATACTGAAACACCGAGGTTTTGTTTTCTAGTGAATTTTTTAGATTATTGATATTACCTGAAAAAGGCCTGAGTTAAGTATTCATTTTTGTGGAAAGTATTATTGCTTCAGTATAAACATTATACAGCTGCGATAAAGAGTAACATAATTTATTTTGAAACTGAAGTGAAAACAAGCACTGCCTTGAATCACGGAAAAAAATAATCTATGCTCCTTATTTAAAAGAAAAATACCATACTACAGTTTATTACCTCAAATATATGATTTCCCCACATCCCACATTGATCATTTAAAAGGAAGAATTATTATTGTAACAAACAAGAGTACCAAATTGTTTTTCCGAGAAGGAGCTTTGGTCACAGCATGCCTACAGAGATGTACAGGAAGATCATGCAACAAAAGGCATGACCCAATAAACATTAGGAGCATGCATTTTCTAGAGGAATTGAAGATCATATTTTAATTATTATTAGTTATGCCAGGCTTAAGGGACACTAGGCACAGTGTAAAGAAAAAAATCCAAACAACAAACACAATCAAAACCAAACACCTCAGAGATCCAAGATCTGATCAACTTCCACTGAAGTTTATAGGCTTTTTCCCTGCAAAACATACAGCACCTTTAGCTACTTTGTCCTCCTCCAGATCTTCACTCGATACTGATCTTAATGTATTAAAAACACAAAACAAAATCCAGTACCATAAACAAGCCCAAGCCCCACAACCAAAAAAAGTGCTTCAAGATTTCATTATTTTATTACTCAGACTTCCGACAGCTGAGCTATTCTCAATCCAATAGTTGCTGATGTACTGCATCTAAAAAGATCCAGCTAAATTATAAATCAAATTTCTAGCAAAATCACAATTAAAAAGCAAATTCCCATTTAAAAAAAAAAAGTTTATGGTGTGATCTAGCTCACTCTCAAAGTTCAGAAAAAAAAAAGATTATATATATAGTATATATATTTAAAAATCCCAACTAACAAACAAAACATTTAAACACCATCTAACTGGGTTTGAAAAGTCATTCTTCTTGAACCAATCTCCATGTCCTGAGCCCGAAGCATGGTAGCTAGATATCTGAGTTTTGTAATTAGTATGAGAGAGCTTGTAGACTCCTCAGATATAAACCTAATACTTGTTTTGTCTTATTAAAGCTCTCCAGAATCGTAAGTTTTCAGACTTGTGTGGGTCACAGTACTCTACCTGGGACAGCAAACAAATGTGAGGGTAATAATCTCCCCTTTCTCTGTTAAAGACACTGGAAAGAATTCCTGACATTTTCTTTTTGCAGCCAAGCGTATTACATGTAGAGACTGAGAAATATTGCATTATAAACACTAATGAGTACCTATCTGCAACTACACAACAGTAAATTCACCAGAGCTACAGTTTCTCTAACATGTTCTGCACTACATAACTTAATCCTAATCCTGAACTTCACAAATGTTTATCAGTGGGTAATCTAATGCAAGAATATTTTTGAGGGGCAAAAAAAATTTATGTATATTAATATTGTAGGAGCAGAGACTTTGTCAACAGACAGCAAGGCAAAACCCATTTCTTCCTTTGAAAGTGCTCAGGAGCTGTAACAGTGCCTTAAATCTCCTGCTCTTACTGCAATATAAACATTATCAAGTAATATGTAGCGGTCATTTTCCAACAGTCTCCAACAGAAATCAAATGGCAGCATGAACAACAGAAACAAGATATTGCCATAAAAATAAGAGAGGAAAAGGTCACTTTAGTTTCAGTCTCCTCTGGCTCTTCCTGCATGCTTTACTACCTATGGAGTGACTTGTATGCAGCCCAACACTCTAATGCAGCAAGCTGATGTCTCCTGCATGCCAACACCCTCATGTTCACAACACTGACTTCTGGGGAAACCAGGACTCACTCCAGATTTTTCTGGCAAAGACTTTGCTCCATCTAAAAAACTGGTACATCACTGCTGAGGGTAGTACTATGCTCACGTAGAACAGCAGCTCCAGGTTAGTTCAAGTAGCCATATCTTAATGGTGTTACCCTTTCCCCACTATTTTCCAAATGTCCTTTCAGCCTGATACACCCCCACGTCTGCTGTTTCAAAAATGGGATGCCCAGCCTTCTGCAGGACAGTAGCCCTGTCTAATTCCACAAGCCAATCTCTTCAGGCTGGAAAACTCACCTCATTTCCCAACCTGTGCAACCCTGGCATTGAAATACCCTCTAAAAAGGCCACTGTGCAGATGCATAATCCAAATAGAAGCCTTTCAGCCACAGGGAGAGTCTAGAAAAACCTTTTTGATTGTGAGGAATTCTAGAGTCTTTTTTAACCCAAGTTTGCCATACTGCCAATAACAATACCACAACTCATTGTCCTATCTCTGACAACTGAAATCTGCTGAAGAATTTTTCTAAGTCCCTACTAAAAGAGCACAGCACAAGAATTATTTCAAATGAAAAATTTAAGTTGAATAAACTGTTCCTGTTTTCTATATGAATTGATGTTGATCCAAAACCAAAGAGAAGACATCACCCCATCATCAGAGGGGATTCTGGTTCTAAAATTCAACTACAGCTAAAGGAAAAGTAGCATATGAAGAATGATGTACAGCTGTATCTGTTATATTCCTATAGGGAGTGTTTGGGATATTTGTTACATTTTGGGGCTCCTCCCCTCAAAAACTTTGCTAATCTCTCACTTCCTCACATTCCTCATTCTTAAAGGTTCACTTGGGGACAGATGGAAGAAAAATTGAGGAAAATAACTTTTCTTCCATTAGGTGGCCTATCCCTGTCACTCGTTAATTTTCTATTAACAGCAATGATCTCTTTCCAAGCCTAACTGCCTGTTATTTTAAGAAAAATACCACACAACATTATTTTACATTACCATATTTTGTGGTATTATTACCATAAAAAAGGATAAAGGGAGATCCTTCAGCATGACTCTTCTAATGGTATTTTCTGAAGAATTACGGCCAAATTTGTATCTTTAATAAGTCAAATGAATTTTAATGCACTAACCTCCAGGATACATTTACTTGTTGGGACTCTGAGAGCAGCAGTGTTATATGGAGGCAGTGTTATCCTGGATTTTGCTAGATGGCACTGTGATGGCAAGTTTAACAATGAGGTGCCTAGAGCCTGGTTTTCACTGCTCTGTTCAGATATAATCACAATAAACACATTAATATGCATTATAAACATTTGTCATCTCCCACTGTTATGCAATGCCCTAGTGAGGCACAGTGATTTAAGTGGGGAATAGCTAGGTAGGTGGAAACGGCCTGTGGAATTCAGGTCAGAGAAGTTAATTACCTCACCTGGAATTTCACCAGAATCCCAGGGTTAATGCCTGTAACCTTATGAAAGCAGTGTGAGGTCTGTAGCTTCCTCGGGTAGGTGGGATCTCTTTTTCCCATTTCAGACAGCTGCTCTCCAGTACCAGAGCAGGTGTGGCTCTCCAGTGACTTACACCATCAACTTCAACCACCTCCGAGGTGTCAGCCCCTGTGCAGCTGTAGCCTGACCCTGCACAGCAGGAGGAGGTTCACCTGCAGGAGTGGTTTACTCAGGGCAAGCTTTGCTGTAGTTGGCAGAGAGTGTTCAGAGAGGGCTCATCTATGCACTGTGCAGTTGCAGCAGGGGGTATCCATGCATTTTTCTATCCCACTGCAATAATCAAAACATCAATACATCCTGTCCTCATTTCTGTGCTGAAAGCAGGGCAGTTTCCAGAACAAATACCTTGTGTCTGGAAAGAATAAGAAAATGAGCAAAGCACTTATAAAGGTATGATGATTTTTCTTTTTAAAAAAAGAAAGGTATTTTGATTTGCATTCAAAAGTTCTGACCGATTAACAACTGAAAGAGGCAAAATCCCACTGTGGCCACAACTGACAGCTTGATTAGTGTCTCCTTTTCAAGGTTTTGAAAAGTACCTTAGCAGGGTGTGGAGGGAGAAGCATAATTTATTAAGGTGCCACCTACAGCTTGCATTAATTCCCTGTCAAAGAAATGTCAAAAACTTAAAAAATACTGTATTTGTTCTTCAAAATGTAGACAAACTCCGCAGGACTGTGCTGCTCTTAAGTCAAGGAAGTAACCATAGATCAGTGTCTGGGTAGAGAGCAACACTGCTGCTGTCACAGCCAGCCTGACCTTCCTTACATCACCTCTCACAGGTCCATAGAGCCCTGTGCACTGGAGGTGGCCTCCTGTGCTGGCCCTCTCCTCCCTCCTGTGCTGGTCACAGTGTGCCCTCAACTCACCATGGAATTCATGGCAAAGTGGTTGTGCTGTGTCTGCAGGTCCAGGGCGTGTTGGTAGCTCACACCGATCTCCGTGTGACTCTGTAGGAACAACTCTTTATTGTGGCTGATCCAGTCGAACATCTAGAAGGGTTTGCAAAAGAGAGAGGGGGAAAAAAAATAGAGTTAGACAAGGAGGGAAACAGTAAGAGAGTGCAAAATATAAAAGTCCTCTTCTGAGATAAATGTATGCAACACAGACAAAATCACCTGACCTATGGTGCCCTTTAAAATAAACTGTTGTTGAGCAATGGAAGCATTGAAGTTATTGCCAAATTTCACTATTAGCAGAATGATAGGTCAGGAAAAATAATTCATAAAACATGTTCCTCAGTAAGCTTGATCCCATAGTCTATTCCTATAAGTAATGGGAATTTCATATAAAGAAAGATAGCAGCAGAGGGAACTGTAATCAGGGATTGCTTCATTGACCAAAGATCTAGCAGTCTGTAAAGTACTTTTAATCCATAAATGGACCAAAAATTCTGTAAGTATTATGATGTGATTTTCTCAAACCCCTTTCTTTTTTATCTAGATATAAAGTTTCCAAATATTACATTCAAATAGCCAGTTGACTTTCTACACTTTTATTTCATAGATCTTTCCAATTTCAAAGCCAGAATCCAGCCTATCTTTCACTTACTATTTTTGGGAATGAGGAGGAAAAAAGAAAAGAAGTACTTTATTAATATCTATAGAGAGCACACATTTCAACTTCTTCCACTTCCAAATAAATTCCCAAGCAAAATGGATTGTTCAATACTTCAGACAGAGATAGAAATATATTGAATAAAGCTGATGAAACTCATTCCTTATTCAGAAGCACGTCAGTGTGACATTTCAATCTGCAGAACGTTCATTCATTATGAGCTGTCACAAGTCAGCTAAGAGATAGTGCATTCATGTTTTAGCTTGTTCTGTGTTGTGTTAGAGACTAAATGCATTCAAAGTGAGAACCTTTCATTCTTTACCCCTGACTACAGCTCTGCAGGCAATTGCAATCTCAGATCTCTTCTTTCCTGCAAACATTTTTTTTTGCAGGATCCCTTTAAAATCATGTTCCCTTATCTCCATCCCAGTAAGCTAGGGAACTATCCATTAATAAGAACTCTTTCATAACAACAACAACAACAATAATAGTAATAATAATACCAACAATGCACACTCCCCCCCCGCCCCCCCCCCCCCCCCCCCCTCATTAATTCATTATAAAAAAAGAGGAACTAATTATAGAGGCAGCAAAGGTCAGGTCAGTTCAGTCCCTGGTGTTAGAGAAAGTGTTTTAAGGTAAAAAGGCAGTGATGCACCTTCTAAGTAACCACCTTAGGGTCAGAAGATCAGTCCAGATGTTTGTTACAACATTTACATGTCCTCCAGTAAAAAGCTGGTTTGTTCTTCAGCACTGCATAACAATTTTTGACCTGCGACACCTGAAGAACACTCAGAGCCTGCTGCTGAGGCACTGTATGTTGCTGTAGTTGCTCAGGGTCAGTTCCCCATTCCCTGTGGAGATGGTGCTCCTGAGAGGAGAGAAAAGGCCCTGCATGGGTCACCTAAGATTCCCTCAGGAAAAACAGCATTTCATGCTGAGCACTCAATCCAGCATGGGAGTGCTCTGCTGTATGGAGGGGATTTGCAAAAATAACGTTGAATATCCCTTTCAACAAAAGGCAAATAAACATTCCAAGTGTCAGCAGACACACTACACTGACCTGGTCCCAAAAATCTGTCACATATGCCTGACTTCTTAATCTTTTATTTATGAAAATACACTTGCAACTATAGACTCTACACCAGCCTTGTATTTTGTGTTGATAAATGCTCCTAAAAGCCAAATTTGGTTCAAATTACAAAGATGCAAGTACAGAGTAATATCAGTGACACAGTTACTTTGTCATTTCTACCAATGGAGCGGACCAGGCCTATCACCATTTTTCAGGAAACAATTAACAAAATTTTTGCAAGGATGAGGTCAGAGTTTTCAAACATTACTGCCAATTAAACAGAATGAAACAACCTACTACACCTGAAGAGACATCTAAAGCTTTCTCCTTGGATTCCATTTTCTCACTTTATGAAGATTTAATAAGCAACATTAGCACAACATAATTTGCCATACTCTTGGGCTTAAAGAAAAAAAAAAAAAAAAGAGAACAGGAAAACCACAAAGGTAATAAAGAAAGGAAAATTCCCTAACAGCAAAGTTCATGTCCCAACAACAAAATTTTATGTCTCTGTGGAAAGACCAACAGAGATTTCTTGTAAGTAGAATATGTTTGATGAGAACTTTTTTTTTTAATGTTTTAAACAATCTGAAGACAGTCAGGGAGAAGAAAATTGGCAGCAATCCACTAAAAATAAACAGTAAATTTAATATTTTATGCTCAGCAAAGCCGAATCGGGATCTTTTTAAGACAAGTAATTTAAACAAGTAATCTACTGTTCTGTGGATAGGGAGCATTTCCTTCATCTAATCTACACACATATTGCTGGATGAGAATCTAGCTTAAGTTAAGTCATGCTTCTCCTTTTTAACATAAAATAATAAACTATCAAGAAAAAGAAAAGCAGTTTAAGAGATGATTAGCCTTTTTTTTGTCTTGTTAAATCAACTGAAATACACAACAACAGTTTAAAGGATGTCCTCCAAGAATTTTGAGCAACACTGAGCGATAGACCTCAATAATGAGATATGTACCACCTTCCAAACCAGTTCTATCTGTAGATAACAGCACATTTTTGAAAGAGACTCACTTTCAGTTTAGACTTTGAATCTTTCTATGATACTGCTTTGGTTTCAGCAGACCTGTTTTCCAGTAGGAAATTATCCCCTATCAGTACAATCTAGAATCTCATCCTGACTCTCTCACATCCCACACAAAAGCCCAGAGAATGAAGAGTTTTGAGTTTCATATGGTTTGGAGTCAGGAGAAAATCAAGCAAGATGCACAGGGACCAGTAGAGAGTAAAAAATGGTGCAGATTCACTATGGGCTAAAGTAGGGTTAATGATGCTTTTGCTTTTTGTAAAAACTTTTGTTCCTCTCAAGTCTTAATGACTAATAAGCAGTATTTACATTCACTCTTGCTTTAGCCAGCAGCCAGGGCTTTGCAAACTGCAGACACGCCGACCTTAAGCAATGATTGGTGTGTCTGAGGTACCCAAACAAGTTCCAGATAAACTGGTGCCTCTGCATAGTACAGTACTGTGCAGGGCAGAAACACCAACCTGCCCCTCCAAACAGCACAGCCTGGCACAGGACTGCTTGGATTTGTCCACACTGATTTTGACACCAGGGCTGGTTCCTTCAGTGACTTCTCCAGGATTTCTGCTTAATGCTTACTTAACTGCAGGCATTTTCCCAAGTACCCAGAAGAGAGTACTGGAATTTCTTGATTGCACAGGTCTGGCATCATGGAATACTTTTTATTTTCATCCTCCTGATCAAGGATGCATGGAAATCATAAGTATTATACACTACCACAAGTCACAAGATTTACTTAACAATGATGGAATTTAAATAAAGAAATACCTAAAAACGGGGCCTTATTTCCTTTTGAGATATAACGGATTGTGTTTTCTTTGACCAAAAAAATCTAAAATGGTCTTAAACAATTTTCTCATAACAATATGACTCCAAGTTGAGGCTCTGAAAATACCAGATGACAGGTGAGTTGTGATGGTGCTGTGAGAGTTTGCAATGTGTGGCCAGGAGGTTCCGATATGAAGGTCTGTCAACATTGTCTAACCTGGCCCATATTACCAACAATATGTCCTGAAAGCTTTCAAGTGAAACTTGTTTTCCACTTGAGGAACTCTGATGTTTCCTGTGTTCCTGAAGCAAGTGTGCTGCCTCGTTTGTTTAATTAAAATGCACCATTACGGATGTGAACATGGCAATGACCCAACAACTGCAATTTCTCTCAACCCTGCAAGGACTGCCCCAGTTTGAAGGGGCTAACATGGGCTCCTGGAAAAAAGTTCAAGATCCTTTGACAAGTCAGTTTCCCTGTCAAAGGAATGAGTTTTTAATACAATAAATATCAAAATGTGGAGAATGTGCCCCATGAGATCAGTTTAAGCCAGACACAGTGTCTCAGCAAACAGATTTTCTGTGTCACTCTAACGTTGCTATACAGCAATGTATCAACTGATCTCATCCCATCCATGAAAAAGACTGTCTTAACACCTAGTCTAGTGATTACCATAAAATTAATTGATCTTTAATTATTCCTGTGACTTGCTTCTTAGTTGGAGTCATGCTGACTGCCAGTGAAATAATTCTGCTCTCAAGCCTTCTAATCATTCCTGCGGTCATGAATTCACACTAAACAGCAGTGCAGAATAACTAAGATTGGACATTACATCACTAAAAACACATGAACCAACTGTCCTCAATGTCTCCCAGACTGACGCTTCTCCACATTGCTGTAGATAATCTGGAGACCACTTAAGTAGTCAGGAGTTTTCCAGTGACTGAGAAGCAGGCGAGGGGTCAAGAACACACAAAAAAGAAGATAAACTTTCAATGTGATTATCTCTTGTAGTCCTGTTTCTAACAATACATAAAGGAAATTGAATGCATATGCTGAAGAATGTTAAATGCTACATTTTATTAAAGAAATTAGTCTTTTATAAGAGAGTCAGAAGAACTAAGAATGATCCAAAGGGTCTCTTCCCCATGCATTGTAAAGCATCTAGCCTCACTGCCACTAGTGATCATATATGCACCAGTAATTATTATAGATGTGGTCTTGAGGCAACTTCACTTGAGATTAGGGTATCAGATCACATCTCCAGCATCAGTCCTGCTGGCAACAATGAGTCCTTAACTTCATGTTTTGTCATCATAGTTGATGAGTTACTAGAAAATCCAGGTTAAGTGTTAGACCAAACAGCAGGTCTCAAGCTGGTCATAAGTCCTACAGAGAAAGAACGTGACTCCATATTTTCCCTGGATTTGTAACATCTGGCAGGCCAGTGAGTACAGGGTGAGAACAGCTGTTTGAGAACAGACGAGAAACACACGGATATGGAAGAGCATGTATGTAGGCTGTGCACAGTCCAGCTCTACATCAGCTAAAATGAGATTTATAACATCATTTCAGATAAAAACCTCTGCTCTCTGGCTTTTGTCAGTGCTTGCTGAGGAGCTTTAGCACTGGATTCTGAACACAGCAGTGCAGAGCACCACAGGATAATGTGCCCAGCACATGGCTGGCAGCACACCCTATGCCAAGTGGTATTGATGAGAGGATTACAGCCCTCATGTCCTTGGCAGCCAGTGAACTGAATATATTTATTAATGAAATTGTTTAAACATGCTGGAAATAATAAATCTCAAATCTATCGAATGCTATATGATGGCTGGAATTAATTATGAACAGGCTTGTAGCAAATCATCTTTTCTCTAGGTTCTGAGCCATAAATATCAAACTCATATGGTTTATTATATTTATTATATATTATATATATTATTATTATATAATTAAAGGCTGAATGATAACCATTATAGCCACACCATCCTGAGGAACAATATAGGACACATACAAAGAAAACGGTTCCAAAGGGACATTCAGGTCAAGTCCAATCACTGCTTTGGCAGCTAACCACAGGATAAAATTTCCTTTCGTAAAAAGATGAAGCTCCACCTGAAAACTAGTGAAGTGCTACAGCTTGGCTCCTCCTATGAGAAGCAGCTCCAAAAACTTTCTGCTCCTGTTACTGAGCTCTTCGTATACACTCTGATCTACACAAGGTTCACATCCAGTTTATACACATTTTCTCTAAGGTCAATATTTCCCTACAAGTTAAAAAAGTGTTTAACCAGGTGTTTAACCTTTTCCAGTGTGGAACAGGTGGGTTCATTGTCTCGCCTGCTGTTTGTTTTAATAGAGCCCAGCTCTTTTAAAGCTTCTTAAGATACACAGCCTTTCTCTGCACTTGTTTTAGTTCATGGATATCTTTCAATCCCAGCTGAGATCCTAACAGGACTTTGAGAAATGTTGATTCTTTTTTTTTTTAAATACTCCAGCTGACATCATTTCGGGTAACTTGTGCAGTGCTTCTGGCATCAGCTCTAGAAAAGGAGATACAAAAATGGGAGAGCAACAGCTGCTGGATCAACATCAGTACCTTCTGCTTTGCCTCAGTATCTTTTCTCTTGGTAGTTCCCTGCATAAATACTGACAAAGACCAGTAGTGTTTATGTGATTTACTCTGACAAGCACAACTCAGGTGACGTTCTGAATATGAGCAAGTTCAAGAGCACTTAGGAAAAAATATGAGGCAGGGTTTTGAAATCCAGGTAGTCATAAATGCATTCTCTCACTATGCCTCCCTATGCTGCTAACAAGGAGACTAAAAATGTTAATTTAAAAGAATGTCTTGCCTGTAGTTGAGGAGAGGGTAGATCAGAAATTATAAAACAGATGAAATCCCTACTAGATTAGTGCTTTCCAATCTCTTCCAATCTGTGGACCCCATAAATTTTTTCAAGGCAAGCACTGCAGCCACTTAAGGGCTTCCAACAATAGATCTGTTTTATCAAATACCTTCCCCAACTATGAAGGAACTTAATATCCATGATTCACAGGCTGGGAAATGCTGGAGGTAAGCATACATCACTTATTAAAGAGAGGTCCATTTAAGAGTCCACGTGCATTTTGTATTTTCAAAAATGTCCAGCCAGTGTTAAAACTGAATAATCTACAACAGAAAGTTCCACACTGAGAGCATCTACAGCTAAGCAAGTTCATTTTTATATGTTTCCACAATATAAACGAAATAATAACAGTAACTGCCAGAGTTCCTCTCTTGAGGTTTAGAAAGTTTCCAGCTACAAGGTCTATTCCTAACTCATTAAGGGAGTTCAAGTATTCACAACAACTCAATTAAACAAAAACCAAGGCATATTTCTCACATCTTTTGCAATTGAATTTAGCCAGTATTTGAACAAAAAAGAATACTGTGCAACAGATTTGTGGTACACACACAGTCTACACTGACATGCAAGGGGACAATCCAGGAAAGATTTGCATGTGAGCTAACTTTATAAGAGACAATCAAGATACTCCCCCAATGTCTCCAGACTAGAATCAAAACTACAATTTAATTGGAACCAGCCATATGTCTAGGTCACCTAGACGGCTGGGAAAGGCCAACAGAAGTGCAACACCTCCATGAAGGAGCACATGGGAAATGCCAACAGTCTAAAGAATCAGGACTTCTACCTGGAATACAGAAAAATCCCTCCAGTCAAGCCTCCGAGCTAAATTCAGCACAACAGAGAACTGATGCTGACTGTCCAGGCTAGCTGCTCCCTATGGGATAAGGAGCCAGAAACTAAGACCCAACAAGTAGAACAGGGGCCTCTTTAACCAGAGCCTGTCCCACAGCCCCTGAGGTTTAAACCTGACAGCAACCAGATTTAAACAAGAGGACATAACACAAGCTCTGGTGACAAGTCTAAGCTTAAGCTCTGAAGTCAACCAGCAGGTCAGGATCAGGCCCAGTGAGGGTAACCAGATGCAGCCCCTGACCACAGCACAGTTCCACAGCAACGAGGGATGTCCCAGGTCATGCCACAAAATGAACTGATGGATCAGTGTCTGGCTCAGCAGTGCCTGTGGCCAGGCTGAGCAGGGCCTGTGGCAAAGCTGGCAGTGAGGTTGGTCATTAATGTCCACCAGTGCCCACAGGGCCCTGACAGTGGGCTGGGTACCTGCACAGTCACCAGCAAAATGGCTGTTCTCAGGCAGCAGGGTACTGGCTCCAGAATAAATTTTGGACTTAAAGAAAACTTTGATAGCACATTTAACTTTTTTTCATGAATTAACAGATTTTATGGAAACCGTTTCAACAACAAAAAAATTCCAATCTGCTGTAATTCCTGCTGCCACTCTATAAATACAGCCCTAATTAAATCAAAGCACTTGCAGCTTTAAAATAGAACTCTACATACATCTAAATGCTTTGCTAAGCCAGGGCCTAAATGCAACACTGTGTTTGTTTTTGTGTTTGTCTCGTGTTTACAGATGGTGACGGACAAGCCAATACTTCTGCCAGATCTTTCCCTTTCACATGTGTTCGGTGCAGTCCATGGCCAGGATAAGTTGGTGTAGTTCCAACGAGGCCAATTTACACCAGCTGAAGATTCAGACCCACAGCTGTATTTGTGTAAACCTCCATGCTGCATGAGCACAGCTTTTCCATTATGGATATCTGTGTATATGATTCATAGAGTACAGTAAGTAAGGCTACAGCACATTAAATTATTCCAGACAATGGGCCCAACTGTCAACCCACTAGAAAATTAGTGAGATGTGTGACGTGACAAATAGCTTTGTATTTATAGCAGAGCACCACTTCCAACATACTCACACTGAATGTTCCTACTAAATGCCAGAGTAAGAGATCTGTGTATTTTTTCTTGACACATATCAAGCCACAGCCATGCACAAAGTAAGGCTTGTGATTCCTACAATGTTGAATAAAAAAGTAAGAATTTTATTGTTGAAGGTGGGAGAAAATTACAGATCCTGAACACAAAAATATGACTAATGACATCTGGGCGTATTTTATACATCTGCATTTTTTGCTTGCTTTTTGAAATATTGCACCTTTCCACCACACTTAGTAACATCAAACACTCAGGAATTCCTGGAAAGGATTTTCTGTTCCTTAAAATGGAAATGGCCTTTTCTGGGCACAGATCATCTACAGAGAACTGCTTTCTGTCTAAGTGGAAATTAATTCATTGGTTGGATAGGGAATGTAATAGTAAAAGATATAGACAGACAACAGCCATGTGAATGGAAAACACAGTGTAAATTATGAAAATTTCCCCCCCTAGATGAGGGATCTTCCTCTCAGTTTTCAGAAGAAATTTTCACTCAGTTGAAAATGCTGTAGGAGTTTGGTGACTTTGTTATAGACCCTGTTTCTCTTCCTGGCTGAATGTGTGACATTCCTGTGACTCCAAATAGCTGCCACTAAGAACAAAACAGCCAGACAGATGTTTACTGGTTGGTACCAGAATCATGGCATTTCCCCTACCAAACCCAAGTGTGTCTGAGGCCCAGAGATGGAGCTGTGGTGTAACCATAGCTTTAAACTCCTGACATGTCATGTTGCTTCATGTCTGGTTGCTGGAATGTCTGATGAAAAGCCAAGGATATCAGCTTTCCATTGGACTTTGGGGCGTACAGCCCTCCTTACCCCATCCCACAAATCAATTAGTTCAATGTTTCCCCTTGCTCTGGCAAATCTGTGGAGCTGGAAGGGCAGACAGTGTCTGCAGCTGGTGAGGTGGCACAGGTGGCTCCACAGCTGGCACTGGGTCTCACTGCCCCCTTGGCAGAGCCCCTGGATCTCACAAGGTGGCCTTCAGGGGATCCTGAGCTGCCACCAGCCACTTCCTACCAGCTCTGGCACTGAGGGGGGCCCCATCAGGAACCACCACAGGCCAGAGCCTGACTGTGGTGCCAGAACATTAATCAGCCAGAGAACACCTGGATACAAGCTGTTAGGGAAAGAAAATGAGGGTTGCTGAGGGCTGGAGACACACTGTGGGGTCACACCTGAGGGATGAGTGGCCCATGTCAGGGTAGGAACTCTAAGGAACAACAGCAGAAAAAAATTAAGAACCAGAGAACAGCTATAACAGCAGCAAAAACAAACTTATGTGAATATTATCCCTGACATGCCCCGCTGCCCACCAGCCCACCAAAAAAATTTTGATGGACTGGTTATAAACCAAGACAAAAATGAGGGAAATTTAAGCCAGAGAAAAGTAGGTGTTTATGGCAGTGTGTTCTGCTTTTTCCTCTCAACACCCAAATCAAGATCAGAAGTTTGTGTTCATAAGCTTTAAACTGAGCAAAATTCCTCAACTCAAGACTGTTTTGTCTGTGGCACCTCTTCAGCACCTGTGCAGGACATAAGGCATCCAGGACTCTGGTGCCAAATAATACAGAGAGGTCTTGAGAGACATGAGAGTTCAAGAAAATATTTCTGAATTAGTTTCTACAATGTGCATGATTTGTAAGAAAAAAACTCAGAGCGACCTGGTTTTAAATGACACTGATACTTCTGGAAGCTATCCACAGACCATGCTCCTGGTTTTTCCTCTTCAACCCTTACCAGCTCCTGAGAAAGCAACTTCTCAGCTGTACACCCACCTTTATCTGTTCCCTATAAATAGATATCAAGGGTAATTTAAGACACACTTTTAAGACCCCAAGCTCTGCCAAATGTGGGCCACTGAAAGCATTTCTGCCAGGCCAGGAAGACGTTAATTTAGAAATAATCACATGGCTACATCTGAGAAAGATGCTGCACAATAAATCTGTGAACCTCATGTACATCTTAATTACATTATTTCCTGACAGCTAGTCTCTTATCACCTAACCTTTTTGAGGATCAAAGCAATAAATAAAAAAAAACCAGCTTTCTTCTCTTTTTCTAGATGTGTGGGCTTTGTTGCCCTTTAGAGCATTTGGGTCTTCTCATCTTCACTAGCTAAAGCAGAACTTTGTGGTTAAAACATGCTATAATCATCCTTAAAAATGAGTTTTAAGCCTGTATTCGGGTGCCAAACCTCTTTTTTGTGCCATACTGATCAGGGGAGCATTCCTGTGCCTCCCAGCAGTGCCAAGTTGGAGATGCTGAAAAAGCCTCAAAATGCTCCCTATCAAAATTGGCAAGCGAAAGAAAGAGGAAATTTCTGCAAATGCAAAAATATTCCACCAGAACATACTGCCTTCAATTATTTTTGGACCCATTCTAATGTTCATGGAGGAAGCAAGAGGAATAGTAACTGCGTATCCAGTGTCGGCAGCAGGAAACTACAAATAGCAGAGCACACCATGTTCCAGTTCCAGCAGCGGCGGCTCCGAGCCGCTTCCTTACAGTCAAGGGTGGATGGGCAGCGAGGTGGCTGCTGCCAGAGCCTGCAAACAGAGCAGAAACCACGCCATGGCTCGGGCAGTGCTGTGCCCTCTTACACTGAGAGGTCACGAGTGTGCTGGATGCTCCAGTGTAAATGGGACAGAGAGTGGCCCTGGATCCTGTAACTGTGCTATAGGGCACGCTCAGCATGAAGGAAACGTGCAGCTCTTCCTCATCCCGAGTTGCAGCAGCAGAGTGAGGCATTGTTAGTGTTTTTACATCCCCAGCTAAAAGATCAGGTTCAATTCCAAGTGCTGTGGAGGCAACATACTTAGCTGCCAGTAAAAGAAAAAAACCCCACCCGATCTGGCAGCACAGGGCAGAATGAATTAATAAAGAAAGAAGGAAAGCACTGGGATATTTATTTTACACATCAGATCGGGACTCCCACTGCAGCACAGGCTTCCTGTGCCACAGGAGGCAAGGCAGTTAACCCCTGTGGTTTTTAATTCCCAATTTTTAGCTTTGAACTTTGAGTCCTTTGCACTTCATTCTGCTACTCCAAAGCCAATCCAGCTCAACAGAAATCAGTGTCTGGCAGATGATTGCCCTTCCTTATGGACAGCTGTCCACATCTGAAAAATTAGTACAAATGCCATCAGAAGATTCTTGTGTTCGTTGCTTCTGGAGTCTGAACTTGGGTCATGGAAGTGTTAAGGGCGGAAGTTTGTACCCTCAGAGCTGTTGAGCCAGCAGCAGCAGACATGTTGCAAGAGAAACAGAAATGTCAATGGGAGGCTACAAAAGGGTCCTGCCCCCTTTACCACAGAAAAATAAGTGATGGTTACAGCCATGGAAGGTGACATTCACCACTAGAAAAACAGCCACAAGGAAGAGAATTTCTGATATATATATTTACTTCAACCCCTGAGTTGCTCTGCTCAGCAGGCAAGGCAATCCCACGCTTCCTCAAACCAGATAGCAAAATGGGGTTTGTAGCTGGTTTTAGTTGTAGGAGCAGCACAAAGCAGTTGGTGTGCACTTGTGAGGTTGTCCTGTGGTCACCAGCTTTGTCCCCAAGCTTTCTCCTGATGGATGGAAAGGCAGAAAAGCAAACATTCACAATATTGGCATACAAGGGAAGACCCTCTGTGGTCATGACTGATAAACTGGAAAGTAGCAGGATACAAGCCTGACATGGTGAAAAAGCTGCAAGCTCCTTTGGAATATCACTAATAATGAAGGCTTTTTTCTTTTACAGTCAAATTAGCAGAAATGAACTCCGTTTTTGCTTGAGGAAAGTTAAAAACTTCTATAATGATCTCCTGATCTTGCAAAAATCTGGTAGTGGTTTTTTTTCCTACAGGTGCCAAGAACAGGATCTTATTAAGTGTGACCAGCAGTGGTCAAAATAATGAACACTTCCCACAGAGCCCACCACGATTACTTCCCGCTCCGACAACTCTTCACTTTAGATTGGGGGCAACAAATTGTGGATGGAATTAGCAACCTGTCAGAAGGCAACTTCCGACTGAAGCGAGCAGAGGTCAGCTCGCTGCATCTTTAATTGAGAGCTGCAGCCTGCAAAGGCTGCAAGTGCCTGCACACAGGTTCCTGAACTGAGAGATGCAGGCTGTGCAGGATTCATCCTCCTCTTAAAGATGAAGGGATTTGCAAGTAATTTATTGTTATAGATGCTGAAGAAGGTTCGCCCCCACAGTTCCCCAATGATTCTTTTTTGTCCATGACTAGGTGAGGGAAATGGCAGATTTGACACAGTTTAGCTGCCGCTCTCAGAGCCTTCCAAAATGGAAGGTGCTGATCCCACTATGACATCTCTTTAGCACATGACATCTACGCTCACAGCATCACAAGGAACTGTCAACACACACTCTGTGCACAACCACCCCTTGTTATAATGTTTTCTCTGCTTCTAGGCAAACTTTGTTCTTTTATTTAGTTTGTTTAAAAAAAAAAAAAAAAATCTGAGAACAGGTAAACCCAGTAATTTGGGAAATCCATGAGCCTGTTATGCCACCACTGAGCTTCCAAAAAAACCCAGTAAAGATGCATTCAGAATATCATACTGTTTATTCAGCTGCATCAGAACACCTCATAATGGCTTACCCATGACAGCAAGTACTGATGTGCTTCAAGACAAAGCAGAAGCAGTACTCAGTAGCAAAAACTGAATTATTTTAAAATGCTACAGAAACATGACAAAGAAGACATTTGAATAAACACTGAAAATTAATTAAAACCTGCTACAATAGAGTTTTTGCTACATGCTTTTAATTCTCACCTGTTTATTAGAGCCTCCTTTGTTCTAGGAAGTGTGAAATAATTAAATAAAAGTGATTAGAGCTGGCATAGGGTCATCTGGGGAAATACACAGATTTTTAAGAATAGATGTCCTGTTTCCCCCTTTGATATGAACTTCCTGTGTTGATCCTTTGTCTGTCCTTGATTGATGCTATCAGAAGAGTTATTGCTCAAAACAGCTTTAGTGAAGCAGTATACTCCCAGTATATGCCAAAGCAACCCAAATCCTGTGTGGATATACATATTCCATAGGAGTGTTGTCATACCCTTACATCTCCAAGGGCCATTTTCAACTGAAAATCCACATTTCTTTGTTGGAAACAACCAATATCCCAGTCAGATTCAGGACCTCACTGTGCTAGATGTCATACAAACACGCACTCAACTTTTTATTGTTTGTGCACCCAACTCAATCTCGATTCAAGCCTCCTTTCCACATCACCTATATAATGACATTTTCAACATTTTATAATCTGATACTGTAAGATGGTGTCTGCCAATTTAACAATTTAGTGACCTATCTGCACTTATTTTTTGTGTTATGCCCAGTATTAGAAATTCTGTGTCAGAGCAAACACTTCATGTTGAACATGGGACCTGCCCTCTGTTGCTTTAGTTTCAGAGCAGGCTTAAGTACAAAGCATGGGATGAGATGATGACCTTCTATTCACATGGTAGCTTATTTAGGCTGGCAGCTGACTTTCCTTCCCAACACAGGCATCCCAAGCCTGATTCTGTGAACAGTTATCTAGTGAGAATCTCTAGAGCAAAAAAAAAAAGGCACCATATGCTAAGGGAAACTTCAGATTATAAAATAAAGCATTTTTCATTGGCAGCATGTGAGAGAAGATGCCAGATTTGGAAACAAGGTTTCAGGAGAGAACAGACACTACGTGCTCTGTTCAAGAGTCCATTGCATGAAAAAAGACAAAGATGTTAAGGTAACTTAAAATACTTTGACTAAAGTCAAAGACTCTTGAGCAATGTCTATTCCAGATCCATAAATGTAGACAAATGTATATTTATTTTATACAATAAAAATAAGAACCAATTGTGTCAGGAATTCATTTCAAAGCTCGTTGTTCTTATATTAAGACTATTGCAAGCCCTGGCAAATCAGGCTGCCCATAATGTTTCAGATGTGAGCTAACACAACTGGAATCCCGGGATGGGGACACCAGCATGGACAGATGGAGACATGGCCTCGTTACCGTAAGTGGGTGGCCACGGCTGACCCTGCCATCAGCAGAGCTGGAGCCAGAGCCAGTAGCTGATACCAGGGAATGCCACACTGCTCCAGCTCACTCAGTGCTGTCACTGGGAGCTCTGATAGAGACCTCGAGTCCTTCACTCATTTCAATAGCAGCTGAAACTCTGTTTTACAGGACCAGGTCTGTCTTTTTTAGCACACGACTCAGGGAGACCTCAAGCTCCAAAACACAACTAGATCAGGAGTACAGCTGAAACTAGCCTGAAACTGAGTTGTTTCACCTGAAGAGAGTAGTTGTTGCTTTGGGCTGACAGGGGTAGTTACCACCACCAGCTTTGTCTTCTAAGAACTCTTTTTCTGGAATTATAGGTAAGAGATTTCATTTATGCTCAGCATGAAATTCTTGGTCACTCTTCTTATAAAGCTCTCTTCAAACATGTGCATGTTCACAAACACAGACAGCCAGTTCAGTGCCTTTGCCAGTCAGAATTCGTACCCCATGGCCCTGTCCTTTTTCTGCACAGACATTTGAAATACACTAAGCATGACAGAAACATGTTTAAATGAGTCTCACTTAGACCCTCAGTCAAATGTCTCTGCAGAAGACACTAAGCTTATTGACTCCTTTTATTGCAGAAGTCTTATGGAGCTTACCTCAGGCCTAACAACACCACTGGTGTTCAAAATCTCCAGGAAAGCTCCTTACTGTGATGCTCGCTCACTGTGCTGTTGTGATATCCATGGTGTAAGTACTTAGATGGAAAATCCAGGGCATGCTGAGTTCTGCCCACCAATGCAGTGTTCATGTAACTTAAATGAAATCTAAATCCTATACAAAAATCCATGTCTAATCCATGATTATTATGCCTGTATGATTACTACTGTTAACTGTTAAATACCACTCATTCAGTAACAAATCCTTTCATAGTCAAACAGCACATGGGGCATATGGACTTCAGATGTGCCCTCATTATTAATCTTCACTGTGGTTCTGTCCCCTCTTAATGTGCTTCCTGGCTCCTCCCCACTCCTAATTAACCACCTCCCCAGAACTCCTTCGTTTTGTATTCATTTCACATATGACAGGTTCCCCTGTCACCTTCTCTGAACTCTCCTCACTGGCTTCCCGTTCTCACTCCCTGGGACACTACCCTCTCACAGTAACTTCTAAGCCAATAATTCCCATGAAATCTTGGAGGCAATTGTATATATGGCACATAGCACAGATCAAAGAAACCAAGTGCTTCCAGCAGTGAAATCAGAGAGGGGAAATGGTCCTTCACTAAGTGGATTTTATCTCAGTCAGAGGAGCCTGTCCCAGGTGCTGTGCCTGGTGGAATTATGCAAGTCCTTAACGGTTAATATGACGTGTTGCAAAGAGGAAAACTCTATAAATTTGCTTTAGGTATCACTTCAAGGGTCTTTTGACACCGCTAAAAGAAGAGAACTTAGAGGTGATGTAGAATGTAAAAGGAAGCAAAGTTGGTTTTTAATCTTGCTTATACTGCTTTTCCAGAAAGTCAGCTAAGACCCATTTCTAGGAAATGCTTCCCTTGACTAAAGGAGCAGCTACAATTGCTCTACTTAATGGACTGTAATAAAATAAACTGCCTCCTATTAGGAAGAAGAATCATATCATCAGTTTTGTAATGCATTTTATTACGAAACATACAGCATCAGAATTTTTAAATGCAGTATGAGGGGAAGTAATGTACGAAACAGTTAAAGTGGGTGTCATACAATCATAAATGTACTGATAGTTTCCTTTCTCCCAAACATCAAGATATCAATGTTTCTTCTGTAAAGCCATCTTTTCCCACCTGAACCACAGCATAAATTTCTACATGTTGCACTTGATTATCCATCAAAGCCATCCTGCATCTTTTTAGGGAAAGAGTAGCTTGCACAACATTCCTTCCTTCTGAGGAACGTGAACCTTTGGCAGATGTAATACTCCAAAACGAGCATGAGCATGGTTCAAGTACTTGGACTATATATTCTTGGATACTCTTCCCCCCCGCTGACTTTACTGCAGAGCTAGAGCTTCTCTGTATTTTTCTAGACTAACTCTGCCTATTAAGTGACATTCTTAACCAGGAACTCCTAAATTTCATCTGGCACTTCCGAATGGGTATATTGTTAGTTAATGGATATAATGTGCTTCTGCTGAAAATCAGTAGGAGTCTTCCCAATACTTTCATTAGGAATTGGAATCGGACACTGGACAGGAGTCTAGTACATCTGATACAGCTGTAACTTTCCTCCTTGAGAAACCAAATGCCACATTATTTATTTCACTCAGCGGGGGCTGACTTTAATAGCACCCATTCAGTAGAATAACACAACGGTTCCCTTACTTAAGGAGACTTGACTGAGGAAGGGGCCAGAAGTGGGTGTGAGAGGGAGGAAGGCAGTGTCTGCTCCTCAGTGCCGTGGTCTCACTGCCCACACTTGCACCGGGAGCGGGAGGCAGGAGAACTGCTGCAACTGTTACTGCACCCTATTCCTCTTAACCATTTTGCTTATACCCCCCTCCAAATTTGTCTCCTATCTATGAACTTTGCAGTGTTAATCACATTCCAATCACTCTTGCACTCACCAAAATCTTTCTGTTGCTCCAGGCTGGTCACATCACCTGGAAAAAGGGAGCTACAGCTGCTGTGGAGTAGGAGCTGCAAGCTACCCATGCTTTCCCCTCTCGCTCCCTGCAGACACCCGCAGAGCAGTCACACCATAGCAGCCCCAGCAGCCAGCACAGCTTCCCATCGCCTGCTCCACAAGGAAAATCACTGGCAGAGCTGTATTTTTCAAAGGGAAGCCTTGGTTTACACGGGGCTGATGGTTTTGACTGTAAGCCTGCTATTTCACTGCTCCTTGAAGACTAGATGTGGCCTGTGGTTTGCCACTAGACTTTCTACAAAGCTGGCCTGATCCAAATAAAATGTTTCTCCCACCGCAAACTTCCAATGAAATTCACTCATGGCATTTTCTAACTCCATCTTTTGGAGTTTGCCTTTGTGTAGTGGACTGTGTAGGAAGTCAGGAAGCAAGAGGGGAGGTGAGGACAGAGAGAACATGCCAAGCCCCCTCTTGCCTGCTATTGGGGCTGATTCCCACGGTGTTAGAGCAGCTCCTCACTCTGCTGTGAGGAGCTTACAGTGCAGACCCTTAGCTCGGTCCAGCTGGTGACTGTATTGTTTATACTTAACATGGACAATGCTGATTACATCATGAGTTTTTTTCATTCACAGACATGTTGGGGTAGTAAAATTGGTGTGGAACCAACACAGAATGATGTGGAAATTCCTACATAAGTCAAATTGGGTGCCAGTTACAAATGATTTCCAGAAAAGCTGGAAAGTATGGAGTGTAAGTATAATTTTTTGCCTTTTTTTTTTGTATTTATTCAAGTGCAAAACATGTGGACTCTTGCCTGAACTCTTCTCCCTGTCCAGATTTCCACCAACCAATTATCATTTCTCAGATAGTTCTAATACTTGGATCTACGCTGATTGTGGGTTTTTTGTTTCAAACAATATTCAATTTAGACTGGGATGCATTTTTTAATGTTACTGGTGACTAAAAATATTTTCCCTGTTACCCAGTAAAACACAGTGAAGCCTCAGTTCTAGTTTCAAAATTATATATATCTACATATGTATTTCTCCATTAGTTGGTGAGCAATAAATTTGTTGAACAGTGAGGGTCAGGGCTTCGCCAGCAGCTGAAATGTGTTATTTATCAGCAGATCATTACAGTCAGCACTGCACAGCATGTGAACTTCCTCACACCCCTCTGCCAAAGCTCCCCACATGGCTGACCTGCCTGCTGACTTGAGCTTCAAGGAGCTTCCAGTCTCCATCTGGAGATTCAATCTCACTGCACTGTTTGTGCCTATGTGATAGCCCAACTTTTCCTTTCCCTTGGCCCCAGTACAGGAAAATAAAACTCTAAAGCCCTGACTTGGGGACACAGTTTCTCCACAGAGAGCCCTGCTCTCTCCCACTGATTTGAGTGGGAGAAGCCCAGGCTGTGACTGCCACCCCCTCTGTTTATTTTGGCAATGAGTTGTTCAGCACACAACTATACAGACTTCTGTGACTTGTAATGCCTGTAATTTAAATATTTTGTGTGTCCTGGCAGTGACTGCCATTTCTAAATGTTCCAATAGAGGGGATCTATAAGAGGGGAAAAAAAGTGAATTGATTTGCTTTGAACATCTGGGGTATTGTAATACCAAAGGGTGCAAAAATTAACTTTCCTTAGAATACTATGTGTTTTAGTCCTTGTGTCCCTTTTTTTTTCTATCCCATTTTTAAGAACTTTTCAGACAATAAGGACACATTAAATTTTTGAAATCAGAGATGTCCAGAAAATGAAAGTCCTTCTCCATTTTCTCCTTATTATAACAGGTTTCTTGAAATATCATCCAATGAATATACAGAGATATTTTTAAAGACCCTAAAACCTTGTTTATATTCAGAATTTTATGTTGGAGTTTGAGCTTTCACAGGCTACTAGAGTTGTCATTTGACTAGAACTAAACGACATATCCAGGCTATACAAAAAGATCTGTGTCTCTCTCCAGGAGATGAAGAGTATCCTGGCTCTGCTACCACACCTAAGTAAAGTGCAACTGAGCAAATGGAGGTACCTGGAAACTCTAAAATTCAATATGCAGACATATTGGTGGCTATTTCTATAGTGGAGACAGCACTCAGACTGTATTTAGCTCTGAACATTTTATGAAACAAGTACTTTCCAGTCTGAGGTGGTCAGACTACTTCAAAGAGATCTGAAAAAGGCAGCTACAGAGGAAAAGCACATCAGTGTTTTACATCAGTCTACACGTGCGAAATGTGACGTTAAAGGGTCTGCAACCCTTCCAGGAAGAATTTTAGGGACTCACAAACTGAGAAGACTAAAAACACAGACTTGGGAATATAAAAGAAGAAAATATTTTATATTCTTTGGGAAAACACAGAAGTAAAGAAAAGGCAAGCAGAGCTAAAGCAGAGAAGCTGACTGTGTCTTTGGTTAATGTGAGGCAGATGAAGAAGAGAAGTTGAGAAGAGGAGAATCCTGGTTTTGTCAAACTGGAATTGCTCAAGGCAGCCAGTGTTAGAAAGGCAGAAAGCACATTCTCACTTCTTCCTTCACGTCAGAAATTTCATTTACTTGTTGACTTGCCTAGACCTTACACATAACAACCACAGAATAACACATGCAAAGAGCTTTGCTGTCACATTGCCTAGACTTATATCACATCATCCTTTCATGCCTGTGCAAGAGGTAGAAAGGAAACACCCTGGAGACTTCCGTCAGTGCCACAGAACAATGCTTGGCAACAAGGACTTCTCAAACACTGGCTTGATCTGAGAGCCTTTCAGCTTATAACATTATTAATTATAATAACTTCCTAAATATTTACTAATAATATTATCAAATAATAATAATAAATTTAAAAATAAAATTAATAAGCAGCGGTCATCCGAATAATCCCAAAGAAACTGAAAATCCAGAGTGAAGGACTGACTGAAGTACAGCCACTGCTGGGAAGGACAAAAGTGAGTGGCCTCCTTATAGCATATAACACACAATGAACAGGGGAAATGCTACTATTGTAGCATTTGGAATTTAAACTCTGCTCTTATGCATCCTTGAGTGATGCTGCAGTGACTCTTATTTTAGAGGGACTCATCTGAATTCAAGGTTTTCCCAACAGGAGGATTGATTATAAAATGATGGAGCTTTTACAGTCCCAGCAAGTCTTGGAGATATTTAGTACATGCATTGAAATCCAATGTCAAGTGTCTGGTTCTGCACTACTCAAGATTAAGTTTGTTTCAGCAATGTGCTTCTCCACGGTGTTTTAAAATAACACTAACTAGTAGCTGATTAAAAAAAACCATCCTCATGAGATCCCCCTGCAGATGAGGTCTGCTTTTCTTTTGCAACTCCTCCTGGGTTTGTCCAGGCAAACACATTAGTGAGACAACTGGATAATGCATTAAGTAGAGAAGATTCAGAGATTGGTGATTTTGATGGATATACAGACTAGATAAACACGATTCTGAGAGCTCACGATTCTCTCTTCCACTGAGAATACCCTACCTCTGTGGCCTGGAATTTTAAATGTGCAACAAAGACTTCTCACAAAATCACCTAAGAAGGTGCCAAGCACTTCTGCATTAAGAAAGCCAAGGCTTTAGTGCTACACAGTGTTCTAAAGTAAATTCCCTGAAACCTATACTTGAAATTTCCCATCGACTCCAAGAAGATCAAATAATCACAGTGAATTAAACCCCAAAATCATTCTTTCAGTGCTGTGACAAACAAATATATTCATAAGCTTAGTAAAAGAAGTTTGAAAAAAAAAGCCAGATTCTTGTGCTAATGTCTAACAAATATACTCATTGTGAGACAGAAAAGCAGATTAGCTTTCATCAAAAGTGACAGAGACAAGTTACTCTTGGATATTATTATGCCTGCTACATCCAACAATTACCTTGGTGAATTTGGTTTATGAGTCACATGAAGTATATCTGCTGGCAACATGAGATTTACACCTGTGATGAACACCTCATGTCGCCACTTATAGAAAAAATGGTCACCCTTGCAACAGAGTGTTGTTTAAAGTATGAAAAAAGGAACAGATTATTCCCTACCTTCTCAGCATCTTGCTCAAAAAGCCGGAGTTGAAAGCACTGGTCCAGTTTCAGCTTGCGGACATGCCACATCTGATGCAAGTGTTGCCGGGTAGAATGCAGCTTGTCTAAAAGGCTGGTAATCTTTGGCACTAGACTTTGAAAATCTGCACTTCCAGGAATGCAGTTCCTACCAGAAAAACCATCACTGGATCTTATGCATTGTAATAACCTCTGGCCCTCACGATCCAGTTCTTCCACAGGAGCTTTAATAACTTTTTTCTTAAGCTGTGTGTGCTCATCAATCAGCCTTCTTGAGCCCTCAACATCAACTGGAAACTCCTTCCTAGCCAACATTTCCTGGAGATCCTCCAGCCTTGATAATAAATGGATGGCGCTGTTGAAAAACTCTTCCAAGGAGACACGCAGCTCTATCCATTCATCGTGGTTGTAATCCAAGGACCCTTCGAACTCGTCCGTCAGTTGAGAAGGGTCTACAAGCTTTGCCAGGCCTTCCACAGACACCATACTTGTCTAAGGAAGGGAAAAGGACAGCATTTAAATCAGGGGCCATCCAATCAGAATTAACAGCACAACCCATAAACAGCATGAAGTGAGTATTTTCCTCATCAATACATAGCTGAAGGCACATTGTAAGAGATGTCAAGGACTGTGTTTAATTTTGATGTATTAATTGGACAGAAAACTTTGCTACTAATGGCACTTATTTATTTATTTATTAAAAGACATGATATTTACTGGAATAATGCCTATCTTTTTTAGCTGGCCTGACTATCAATAACATGTAGTGAAAATGCTTCTGCCACAGCTTTTCATCAGCCCAGCTGGACACGGAAGACTTCTTACTGCAGCCTTTGGATATCTGGACATGGTTGTTCACTAAACAGGTACAGGTATTACAGGGACTCTGCTATTTGTGTTACACCCCAGCTAGTGGCTACCCAGAAGCAAAAGTTTCAGTTGTATGAACTGAAGCAGGTATTGCAAACTGCCATAACTGAGAATATGCTGGGTTTCTTCTTCCAAGTTATTCCAGCTGGCTTTTTGTCACTCTTCCACATTAGCAATTCCTAATGTAATTATACCAAAATCAATGTAAAAGTGAAATGTCATTGAAGTATTAACAACTAGAACTTGTTGCCAATAGAAAGTACTGCTCATGAATCATACACAATCAATGAGAAATGGTTTTAATTCATTCAGACTCGGTAACTGGTGATAGAGAAAAGCACTGGATGTCTCTAAAACAGATTACAGTTCAAGGACACAGAAACTGATAGCTTTTCCCATTTGTTTTAGACAAACTACTTCTTTCTGAAATTAGGAGCATAGGGTTTCATATGTAACTAGAGATTTTCAGTGCTGTCATGTTAACACCCAAGCTGGCAGTCCTTAAAGGCTTGTATCTTCATCAGTAACTGCACATCTATCCCCTAGAGATCAGGCCTCTAAAGAATGCCAGAGCTTGTGCTCTTCAGAAATGGAGGCACCCAGTAATCACAGCACTCTTGTAAAAGTAATCTACGAAGAAAAACACCTAAAGTCCTGACCACTATCCTGAATTATGTCCATAATAGTAGGCTAGCCACTGGTTAAAGGTTAATAATAGCCTTTTTCTTCCAATTTGTATCCATACAAAAATATCAGGCATTCTGCAATGTATTAAAATTGAGATTGTATTGAACTTAAGCTCAGGAGAAAGATTATTTTAAAATGTTCTTGCAATATTCCTTGCATTGAGGAAAAGTGAGGAGAGTGGGAAGAGCAAAGAAACAGTGGGAAGGTAAGTACGTAGCTTCAGAGGGTTTTCAAATTTTTAAACCTCTTTATCAGGACACTGAGACCTTGAAGATAATTCAATTTAGAGTTTAACTGCCTGTCAGGGAAATACTTCTCTTGATGGCTAACACTTAGGGATCCCTCTCATGGATCCAAGCTAATGGAAACATTGCTCTAATCATGGACAGAATTTGACATGAGATAGTAGCAAGGCTTTTCGTTTCTTGAATTCTGCAGAAATTTTCTTTATTCAGGTTTGATTTTTTAAGTAGTTATTGAAACTCTAATGAAAACAATTTTAGTGAGGTAGGTAGGTGCTTACTGTTTCCTAGGCACTACTCATCCCTCTTTTGAAATCAATTTAAAAGTGTTGCCCAGTATTTAGACTCTTCCAGCAGGAGAAAGAAAATAATCTTGAAGGCACCTCTGAATTAATGCTAAGTAAGCTGCCTGGTCCATTCCTCAAAGTGACAGGAAACTTTGGGATCCACGTACATCAACCAAACACTTTTCTTTCTCTTTCTGGGTGAAGATCTGTGTACATGCTTCACTCTGGACTGTGACACAGAAACACTGTGCTGGAATCTCACCCCACAAAATCCAGTTCATCAGCCTCCACTAAGGGTCACAGTGCCCTGGCACACACATAATACTTCCATTAAGCTCAAAAAATACAAAACCTTAAAAATAACTGGCCTTAAAACTAACACTGGGTACTGCTGAGTTTGTGGATGGGATAGTTCAGCAGAGACTCCTATTGCCTTCCACTGCAGTGTGCTCCTGCCAAGGCCCTCGTGTTTGAGCCGAGCTGTGGGAAATTGCCACGACAGGCCAGTTCAGAGAGGGTATCTGTGAGCTGCCCCACATAAACCAAATAAATGTGGGCCTTGTTTGATATTCACAGTTCTTATGAGAGAGCATGAACTGCCCAAGAGCCTGAACTTATTGACAAGCAATAACATCCCAAAGAATCCTTTAAACAGAAGTTCCTTGATTGTGGTGTGTATATTGTAGGGTGGACCACAGCTTAGGAAACCTTGGTTTGATTCATGGAATTGAAGGACTCAAACCATTCTGTGATTCTGAGTGTCTGCAGGTGGTTCAATAGACAGTGAAAGCACTGACTCTCCCCCTCTGGGCCAAAAATTTGTGGACCATTGGACACCCATGTGAACAGCCCTGCAGACAGACCAAGGCTCAAGGGCACTCACAACACACACAAAATGAAAATACATTTAATTCATTCCAGCATGTACAGCAAACAAGTCCAGAGCTTTTTAAACACTACGGACTCAGAGGTGTAACCATGAAGAATAACTTGATCACAGTTTACTCTTTACTATCATCACAACTCCACATAATAAAAACATATGTCAAGCCTCCAGAAAGCATTGATTTTAAAACCAAACCAATGTCCTAAAAATACATACTTGAACTCTGTTCCTTTACCTCTAGGCTATGAAACTTTAGGAAGACATTTTCTAAAGCACTGGAGAATTGAAATTCAGTGTTGGATATACACTCATATTCTTGGGCTACTATGTGACTGCCCCTCAGTGCCCTCATATATTTTAAACAGAAGCTCCCCATGCCCTAAACCTATCCTACTGTTAATCTCTGCACAGGCTCCCTCCTGCTCCATGTTCTGCTGTAGCCACACAACTCCCTTCTCCTCCCCACTGCCCCCATCCCTCTCACTCCCCACGGCAGCAATGCCAATGTCACTGCACTGTGATGGCAGCTGCCCCGCCAGGACCAGTGACGGCAGTGAGCATGAGGAATCTCTGAGTCTAACAAACCCACACTGGGGGCAGCTTTGCTTTCAAAAGCACATATGGGATAGCAAGTGGAAGTTATTTTGATGGCTGAGTCCTCAAAGGTACCAAGGAGTGTAAAGACTGATTTAATCAAAGCAAAATTTATGAATTGACTGGATTTTGTGAAACGGGTGAAAATTTACAAGCACTTAAAATGTGATAATAATGTAAAATTGTGTTAATGAGTAACGCCAACATAATTCCTCATAGCCATTCAAGGGTGCTTGCAAGAACAGGTTGAAAATAAGGACACATTTATATCACACCAACTTCACCAAAACTTAAATAGATACTTAAATACAGTCTTCCATTGCAGTAAACATTAAGAACTATAGCCAAATTTTCTTCTGCATTCCAGAGATGCAAAATTTGTGTGTCTCTCTGAAAATAATGGATTGGTAAGACAGCCAACAATAGAAATGTTTTTCAGTGAATTATTAAAAGATAATGCATGACTAAGTCATGGCAGGGCATGACTGATGTATGAGCACTTCATGCACCTGAGTTTTGATTCTTTTTGGATAAGAAGCTAAAATTCACAGAAGACTGAAGTGCTCTAGAGAACACAGCTGGGTTTGTCTTCATCAACAACAAAGTTAGTAAAATTCCCTTAATTATGCAGTTGTTATATACTGGTTACTTCTCAAAGGACATGCCTGAGGCACCTTATCATTCACATGAGCTGTTAATGTCACCCCTGAACTGTAAATCTCAATTAAGTGAAAGAGGTGACAATTTAGCAAATGTCTTTTATAAAATAAAAGCCACTAGTGGAAGTTTGGTAGAGGTCAACTAACAAACCCATACATTTGCATCCAGAAAAGAGTATCTTTAGCATTTTGACTTGATTTGGTATTTGGTGGGTTTTTTTTGTTTTTTTTCCTATGAGAAACAAAGGAAAGACTTAATGCACCACCACCAAAAATAAATACCACAAAAAAAAACCCCTCAGCAAAATGAACTATGTGAACCTCTGGGATGAAACATGTAACTCATTCCACCAGTGTGCTCAGAAAACAACCTGATGCCAGGGCATCAGCCTAGTCTTGCCACCTTCCCCCAGAGGTATATTTTGCTTTCAGTCACAGGGGGTTTTTTACCTGAAGAAAGGTTCTTATCAGAGATAATGCTTTACCATACATTTCTACATGGTTCTCACCTCAAAGATGAACTTGGAACTGCCGAAGTTTGTTTTCTGCTTCTGCCAGAAATTATCAGGTTTTATAATCAGGGCAACATGAATCTCAGCAGGAAAGGCTTCTTGAAGGGTTTTTAGGAGAGGCTTGATCAAATCCCATTTGGATCCTCGCATATCAATAATAACAGTGAATCCTCGTTTGCAAACATCTTCGCTGCAGGAATAAAAGCATATCATGAGAATTAATATTGTGGGCAGCCACACGGAGGCTTGACTTTTGTTGCTGGTGTTTGGTGCTTCAGAGCAAAGCAAGGAATAATGAACGAAAAAGACTAAAGATAGTACAGTATAAAGGCTATAAGAAAGGTTATATTAAATGTATTATAAATTATATATTATAATGTAATTTACATGAAATTCAAGTGTCTAGATTACAGTTTAATCTCTAATTTTCCAAGCATGTGTAATTCAAATACTCATTGAAATCATACATACTTTCACACAATTGAAAACAGAATCAAATATATCTGTATAGAAGCTCTTTATGTGTACATACAATGGATTCTGCTTTCAACATATTCAACCCAGCCAAAGTCAACAAGCAGGGTCCTGTGCCTTAGCATTAGTGGCTACTTGTAAATTTGGGTGCCTTCATTTTTAGAGGCCCCTATAAGGGCTTTTTAAAAAGTTCCAGTTCCAGAAAAGTGTCATTTCCAGAAAAGTGCCTGGCAATTACTCCCTGACAGGAAGGCCCTTGTGACTCAGCATGTGCACTGTTGTCACTGGGGCCCTTTTCCCTCATGATTGATCTTCCAAATGCTACAGGACCTTTTTTCAATCCACAGTGAGACTTTTCTGACAGCCTTTACTCCTTCTTTCTCAGAAGTCCAAGACAGTTATCTGGCCTGGTCACTAGCAATGGGTGGGGCCCAACAACACCAGAGCATTCACTTGAAAACACACCTCTTCTTTTTCCTCACAAGAAGAGAGGAGAAAGAATAAGATATTTCCATTCAAGTCAAGTCTGTGCAGCTTTCAGCATGGCTTTTCAAGGGACATAGTAGTATTTATCCTCAGAAAAAGAGGTATATGTATAATGCAGAAATTTTAAGACTCTTTATCCTCCACAGAAATATTCCCAGTGCTCAAACACACGGGAGGACTTTCACTACACTCTACCTCTTTAACTTCTTAAAACACTCTTTCTGCTATAAGATCCATCCTACATATTCAACGGAAAGCAACTCTATAAACTTGCAATTAGGTTTCTGGGCTGGAACAAGGACAGGAATATTCTTCATAGGAGGCACACACTGGACTAATACATGTTAAGAGAACCAGCTAACTTGAACAGTCTCAACATAGTGCCAGGCAGGAGCACTCAGAGACAACAAGCTTGGTCCTCTGCCTTGGCATTATTGGTACATCCACAGCACACTGCATAAAATAGTCAGTGCAAAGAAAAACTAGGGAGACCAGGCACTTCCAAACACTCAGGAATACAGACCTTTTTATTCTGCTTTTACCTACTGCTGAAAAGGTCAGACATCTGATCCTTTCATAACTAATGCCAAAGAAAGGCTGTAAAAGAAGCTTTGTTGGGGGTGCTACTGCCTCTTGCCTTTTGGAACAAGAGCTGAGACAAGGAATCAAATCAGAAAGCAAAGAATAGAAAGGGGGTTGTGTTTTGTGTTATTTTTCTTGCAAATCTTTATAGGATCTTCAGGAACTTCTGCCAAATCACTGATCCCTGTTTTACTAAACTGACTTTTCCAAGGATTTCTTCAAACACTTGACAAAGAGATGCAGGAGTCATATGGACACATGGAGGGCTCCAACAGCAGACAAGTAACAGGTAAGTGCAATCTGTCTTTTCTGATATAAATAAGTAAATACACCACCACCATCCACTGCAACCACAGCAAGGCATAGCCAATATTAGCTTCATTCCAACTCCCCTTGCCACAGCCAACCTGCCAACTTACCAAATCTGATGTAAAACAGTAAGTTAACACTTATTAATGAACAACATAAAAACCTATTTTGGTAAGCAGAACAAAAATGTCCTGAAACACTGAAGTCTCCTGTTTATGAACCTGAACTAAAGTCTTAGACACAAACAGATCCAGATCCAAAATTGCAATTTTTTTTTTTTTTTTAATCTGATGAATGGTACTAACCTGTAACAAGATCTGTGGGTCTGTAGTATCATCTACACAATTTGATCCCCCCAGCACAGTGATAACTCCACATTCTTCTGACTTCTTGCAGAAAATTAGCACCTGATTTCTAAACCTGCTTGTCAAAATCTATTATTTAACAGTGTTTAAATTGTTGCAAGACAGAAAGCTGCCTGCTCATCATTTCTACTTTCAGTTGCAGAGCTTGCTGCAGAGATGGTGCCTTTGAGAGCACTTATCCTGCACAAACAGGTAGCTGGATACTAATCAGGTACTAATATCTCAAAGAAAGAAGTGGGAGACAAGAAAATTATTTAAACTGTAACCTCTTCAGGGCAGGGACCATCTGCCATGCTCTGTTTGTTTAAAGAGCCTGCCTTGCCAGAGGTCTCTAGCTACCTATATTCATACTACAGTCTTCAGCTGTCTGGAATGAATTCCAATGAATTACTTTTGAGGAAACCATAAATGCAAATCTAGGGAATTAAAAATAATGAGTAATAATGGTCTGCAAAACCAAAACTGAACATGGAGGTGGAAGTACAAAAGGCTTACATAATTGTGGGGACACCTTACAGGCAATTTAATAAAAAACAAAACAAAACAAACAAAACAAACAAAATAAAAAAAAGGCCAAAATTCAAGTTGCAATATCCAAATATTTCCAGCTATTGACAGTGTCCTAAAAAAGTTGGCCTAGACATAATGAAGCTCCGATAAACTCTGGTGAGGCAGTCTGGAGTGATTTGTCATCTCTGACAATCAGTCATTTTTCTTCAGTTACCTCAGCATGGATTGAGGAAATGACCCGACATTCCTTTTGAATAGTCTAGCCATGCTTATTAACTTTATTGCTTAAAAGCAACAACCCAAACCCTTCCCAATCTAGCAATTGATCGGGAAAAGCAGCAGCAGCAATCAAGCTTCCTCCACATTGTCCAAGCAAGACATGCCTTATTCCTGGCTCCCAAGATGATACATCAATACACATATCTATTACGCACAAGTAACCACTTTAGTAAGGCAATTAACGTTGATTGTTGTGCTTAATTTTTTCCGGTATTGATATTTGACCAGAAACTGGAAAAACGCTCAAATCAAGGTATTTGGACAATCCATCAACCTTTTGGCTGTGCTCATCTGGGCTAGATTTGCAATGGTGAGCAGAAATGATTTGATAGTTGATAAGTCATTTCACTTGCTCCACTGCTTTTAAGCAAAGAGCAGCTTCTCAGTCTAATAAAAATACCCTAGAATATTTGTGAAAATAATACTTATGATCTGAATTTAAAAAAAAAAGGTATAAAACTGAAACTCAGAAGCAGATGTGATAATTTTGTAAAAATAAATGCCTCTATTTTGATTTCCTCTTTAATTCAAGCGCATTCTAAATTGTATTTTCTTTGGCAAGAGCTGTCTTGCTGGGTACCAAATGAATTTAAGGACTTCATGCTTTCTGATTAATCTTTCAGATACCTATTGATTATGTGTATTTTTCACCCTTATGGTTTGGCCAAAGCTTCTGGCATTTTGAAGCTTCAGCACTTGATTAGCTGAAATAGCGTAATATCTCCATTCTCATTTTGCAGTCATGAGTTAATGACGAAGCAGCACATTTAGCATTCCTGTTGGACCACTAAAAGCCCAGATCTGACATGTCCAACATCTCATTCTAAATACGATTTGTTAACGGGGAGAGCAAGATCTCTTTTAAGGCAGGTCAGCATAACCTTGTCAGGAGACACTATCAGAATAACAAGTAGCTCTTCAGGCATCAATACATAAGTGCAAAATCTGTAGGAAATTAATTGTTTTTGAGATCACCATTCCTTTGACAAATGTGGCTGTAGTCAGCCAATTGGTTCACAAGCTGAGAGTGGAAAAGAGGGAACGAGAGCAGAAAAACAGGTATGTGAAAGCCTCCAAGCACAAACTGTTATCCCAAAGGCCTCACTTCATATGAGATCTGACTAACTCTGCTGCCTAGTCTACATATCAAAATGCACCAAGGTTCACTTCAGTAATTTATATGTTAATATTTTTGGTTAATTGCAATTTTTTATTCATTTTGTGTGTGGTTTATTTACTCAGCTGGAAAATAAAACTAGGCAGGGAGGTTTATAATCAGCATCACTTGCCGACTTTCATAGTTTAATTTCTCATCACCATGTCGAGCCTGAAGTTCACCTTGTCAATAGAAAGAGTCAGTACCCATGTTCATAATATACCTTCCAGTACATTTAGAGGACCAAATATAGTACTTTGTAGTAGACCTGTTTGCCAAGCACTCCTGAACAGCATTATTTATTAAAATATTTTGTTCTATTTAATACTTCTCAGCAAAATGTACCTTGCTTATTATCCCAGTTAAGAGATGTGTTCCTGCAGTGTCACACTGCCAGTCTGAGCTGTCACCCACCACTGCCAGTGGCAGCAGCTGCTCAGTGGGATGAGACAGACTGTCTTTGCAAAGATCCTGGGACACTTGTGACTCCTAGTCCTCACATCTCCCTTGTGTGCTGCTGTATCAGAGACCAGGGGAGGAGCTTAGTGGTGCACAACCCAAGAGCATGACTGCTCTGGAGTAACAATTCACAGCAAGCTCCTGCCAGAGAACTCCAGCCCCCTAAAAGACTGTAGGTGGACAATCCTTCATCCTTCTTTCCTTCTTACATTTTCAAACTTGGTTTCACAATGGTTTTTTGCAATTAGAGGAGAAACAGCCACCCAGACTCTACTTCCAATTAATCCTTTCTTCCTTAGTGTGACCTAAATTTGTTTATTCTCTTTCAGCACTGAAAAGGAATCACTCATTCTCACTTTTCTTTTTTAAAAAGAGAGAGAAAGAAAGAAATCAAAGCCAGTTTCACAGTGGCTGGAGCTGGACATAAAGCAGTGATCTAGAGAAATTTCAGTGATGTGTTGTAAAAAGACTTGGAGCCAGTGAGGTCCAGGCAGAGACAAACCTCCTGTCTCTGATTTCCAGCCACTGCTCTTAGGGGACATGAGGTGTGTCTGTGAATGGCACAAGAATGCAGATGTGTGGGCTGCACAACATCCACATTCAACCCCTGCCTCTGGCCCCAAGTCAACAGGAAGGGAATAGAAAGGCAGAAAAAACCCAAATACATCAGCAGAAGCTAACTGGTGCCAGATGGGTTCTCCTGCTATTCTCAAGGAAGTAACTCATTTTGGTATTCAATTTTTACTTCAAAGAAAAATGGCTCTGAACTCCAAGCAATTCTGCTGGAAAATGATGTAAGCTAGCAAGAACAGATACCAGCTAGGTGTAAGAAAACCTTTTTCCAGTATATAACCATGATCCCATGAGCTCCTGGGAGTTGTTCTGAGAGGTGCAGGTCCCATTCGTACCTCTGTCAGGGTCCAACAGGGCTGTGTTCTGCTCTCTTCTACCCAGGTAAAAATCCTGAACTACATCATTACAGCCCAGACCAGAACTGGGACCCAGAGCTCTGCAGGCATTTGGCCTCCTATTTAACTGAGCAAATAAACACTATTTGAGAAGCTTCCTGTCTTCATTCAAATAGCAAAGATATAAAACACAGCTGTGTCCAAAAATTGCATGATCGCAGCTGTTAAAGCCAAATCTGGAGACAAAACCTGTTCAGTTTCTGCTGGTAAATGATGTCTTCATCTACACCCATTTACCCTCTTCCCCTTTTGTTGTTGCACATCTACTATATTTGGATCAATATCTGGCAGGTCTTCCTTGAAACAGCTGCTGAGATAAATATGAAATTAATCAGGGCTTTGTTTTTGTTGAAGCAGGGCTACATTTAAAGATTTGTTACTACAACGAAAAAATATTTGAACAGTAAGAACCATTCAACTCTCTGAGCATTTAAAGGCTTGTATTTGAGATGATTTAGCAGAAACAAAACAAAAATGCTTTACCAAATGAAAATTATATGTTCTTGACATTTGCTGGAAAAAATAAATATTAGGGTTGTGCTGAAATATAAACACATGATTCTTGAAAGGTTTGGATGAGCAGAGGCTATTGGAAGTAAGTTTGAAGATTCAAATCCATTGGATTTCCAGAGGAGAAATAGATATATAAATAAATATATGGCTGTACTTAGAACAGCCAGACTACTAAGATTCAGAAAATAAATGGATATTTCTACTTGCACTATGAGGTTTTTTGCAGTTCAGGCAAGGAGACTGTGAAGGCCATTTCACATGCTGTCACTATGAAGTTTAGTCTATGGTCAGCACTGCCAGATTTTCACACAAGGAAAGGGATACTTCATCTGGGCAATGAGTGCTTGGGGTCCTAGACACAGCATCCTAATTTATCAGTTTACAACATCAGTGACTTAACAAGTGAGTGAATGGAGCAGGGTGAACAGCTCCAGGAGTTCCAGTCAGCGCCATAAACAGGGTCACCCTGGAGTGGAAAGCCTCCAGATTGCAAATACATATATTTCCTTGAAATGCGCTGTGGGAGGCAGAGAAACCCAGAGGGGAAAGACCTTTAGTAGTATAAAGAAGCCTGCAAACATGTTCAACTCATGCAAAGAATGATTAATGTAGGTCTAGACAGTCAACAGCAGCACCTGGTAAAATCCAATAATGTCCACAGGCAGACACAATGCCAAATTCCTTCCTGATGCAGGCAGGTATAACCACTCTGAGACTTGCACATTTGATCCAGGGCTCCACTGAGCTCATAGATGATAATAGGAAAAAACCCCTCTTCAAAGACAGTAAAATCACTTTTCCTACATAGTACTGACATCTCTTGCAATAAGCACTCGTCAGTTCCCACACCCTGCTCCTGACAGTGCAAGAGAGCAAGGCACACCCGTTTATAGAACTGTAATTAAAATAAGGAACTAGGGAGAAAAGATGAGATGTTACATATCAATTCAAAATAAGATATTTCATTATTAGAGCAGGTTCTCATTAAAGTATTGCTGAATTTGAAAAAAAGCTTTTATAACAGCAAAATATTCTGTTTAACCCTTTTCAGATGAAATAATTTTTTTTCATTTTGTTCCTTTTTTGGATCAGTCTACTCAGAAGAGTACAAAAACTTTGAATTTTATAGAAGTATTTTGACTGCCATAACATTTCAGAGCTACATTTGTGGGAAATTTCTAAATCTTTTGGATTTTTCCTCATTTAAAAATTTGCACTTCAAAATAGCAGATTCTTCCACAACTAAGTAACTTAGCTTCTGCCCATTTGCAGTGCAGAGTTCAGCATGAGATTTGCTTTGCACTTTATGTCTTCTAAGCAATAATGGTATAACTATTCCTTAAGACTTACAGGATTTTGGCCAGAATCCACACACAAAATAGGGGCAAGCACTGAATTCCAGTGTATCTTTTAGGAGGAAAGGTTGAGTACTCCATCCCAGAAGCACTCTGTGGTCCCTGCTGTGGGTCTGGTTTGATACTATAAAGGAATTTCAGTTCTCTTTAGAGTTGCACAATTAAAAACTGACGCCTCTTTTTTCCCCAGGTTGGACAATGAGGACTGTCCATGACTAATAAATTAGTGGTACTCTTTTTTTTTTTTTTTTTTTTGAGCTCCACCCATATACAAACAAAGCAGGTCTTTGTAGGCACAATGATTTACCTAAAATAGTTCACTTATCAGATAGATGCTTCCTGCCATGCCAGGCTGGGTGAAGACTGCCTGTTGTATTACATCCAGAGGACTTGCTCTGAAGCTACAAAATCAATCTGTGTTGTAAGAGACACTTGTAAAATCAATTTTTGTGTATTCCTTTATACAGCAGACTTTACTCATTCTTTCAAAAAGCTACCACGATGGCATTGAGAGCAGAAAAAGTCCTTTTTACAGAGTCCTCAAGAGACAGAGGAAACTGATGTGCTGTTCCCAACCCAGCTCCAAAACCTCTAGCTTATGTCCAATTTATTCTGATTCTGTCTCCTAGCAAGGCCAGGCTCTCTCACTGTGTCTAGCAAGAGGGGCTAAGCTGTGCCAATGAAGCCACTGGATGTGAGGTATCATCCCTTTTCACGTGTGGAGACATAAATGTGGGAGAGATCAAAATCACTGGAGCTGACTGAGCACAAACAGGTTGGTAACTCAGAATTTCAAAGGCATTAGAAGACCTCAAAGATACCGTTGACACCCAGAGTGAGAAAGCTGGATCTAAAAAAGCTTCTGGAAAGCAAAAATGAATCCAACAGTCAAAATCCTGGGAATAAATATGCAAACTCCAGCTGAGTCAGCCTCTGAGCTAACATTCTCTGAGTGTCTTCCCAAGATCACTTGAAGTATTTCTCCAGCCTCAGATGCTGTCACCTTTGCAGGAGACTGAGCTCCTCAGGTGCCAGTGTGTGGTCTCCTCAGGTTCACAGTCCATCACCCCACAGCAGTGTCCCACACCGACAGGAACTCACACATTGCTGTCATGGCAATGCAGTTTTAATGTTGCTTCCCTTACAATCCTGAACTTTCATCACGGTTGCAAATAATTTCAGTTCTCTATCAGTACCTCTACCACCTATCAGTCACCTCTAATTGGAAAAACCAGAGGAACTGTTTTATCAGCTGAAGCAGGTTCAGATAAATGCTCTGAAAAGTGATTGCCTGGTTTCAACTGCCTGCTCCTTTTTCCCTATTAGCTATATTGCTTCTCTATCAAAAGCACAATAAAACTTCACTGGCAAATCCATCTACAAGTGCCACATGTGAAAGAACATCAACCTATTCATCTCAAGAACTACATACCCCAGGTGGTGCTTTTCCTGTTGACAGACCTGAAAATTATATTGATAAATTAACATATGCCAGGATAGTAATGATAGGAATCAGCTAGTCAGAGAAATTACTATTTATTGTAGATGTCGGCAAGCTCACGGTAATGTAAATCAGGGAGAGCAGATTCTTGAAATACTGCACCTAAGGATATTTCCCTAATACTGAGCCACTCATTTGACCTGGAAGAGGCACATCAAACACACATCTACTCCACTAGACTAACGGGTTTCCTACCTGTGAGTTAAACTAATGCCAGTATAACTTCCTGTGCAGAAATGGGCATAATGCAGTGGGTTTCTGTAGCAAGCTGAACCACCATAGTTACCCCCTCCCCTCCCCACCAGAAAACAACTGACGAGAATCAACAGAAACCACTTCACAATTGCTCTGCAAACCCCTAGCCTCACACTGGACACATCCCCCAGTTTAAGAAAAGCTGATGACGTGTGACTCCCTGATACTGAGATAATACAAATATATGCAGCTATTTTCCTTGCAATTATAGCTTCACGGTTTATGCATTTTTTACACCTGGCTGGAGCACTGTAGTCCAAGGGATGAGACTGAGTCAGGTGAACCTCGCTGGGTTATTCACCCCCTTCCTGTGTGTGCTACCACACTTTGCTTTATTGAAAAATGCCACTGCATTCTTCCATGGAATGTATTATATTTACCACATCTTCAGACACAGGGAGGATCCAGAATTGCAGAAAAATTGCAAATTGCCTCATGATTGATTTACAAAAGCTTAAAAGAGATCAGTTAATAATCTAAGCATGTGCTTATTTATCCATATTGGGATATATTCTCTGTTACACGTGTGCTGATTTTATATAGGAATCATTTATTGCTCCATACATATGCTTATCTAATTGTACTGAATACACATGCTTTATTAAACTCATAAATGAGCACATTTATGGTCTATGTGAAAGTAGAGCCCTTCATATTTTATTTATAAAGTGGAACAATAGAACAGCATTGACCTAGAACACCCATTTAATTCAGAGGATTTAGGGTTGTTCCACCGACTTTTCTATTTTTTTGCCAGAATCAAAGCTTTTGGGTTTTTTAATTAGATTTCTAGCCCATCTGCTTGCAAAGATAGCCTTGACAATATAAACTAATGCACATTTGTCTTGCTGAGTCTGCAGTCAGTGGAAGAAACATTAAGACTAGAACATGAACTTGCACTCTCCATCTTATTGGGGTGTTAACTGAAAACCCTATTCTGGCAGCCTAAATACCAGAATTCTTAACTATTTCACTGCTGCTAATTTTGCCACCAAAGCTGCAGACACACCACTTGTCAAAGCCATGAATTATTCACATAAGCTCTTGCCCATTTTGATGGCCATGCTGCACAATTCAGGCTGTCAGTTAGGACTGAGCAAGTACCTGGCCTGCAATTATAATCAAGGATTTTACTCTTTTTGTATTGTGTGGAGTAAAAGCAGTGATTGCAGCATAATCAAACTACTCAAAGCTTACAGTGGAAAAGACTGCAAAAGCACAACTACTGGGGATTTGATATAGAACCCACAGGAGCACTAGTTTAGTACATAATTCAAAGTGCTTTATGACATAAAACTAAGGAAAACAAGTTAAAACCTTTGTTGCTATGACATGCTTGAAAAACAGCTCAAATAGACTTTTTCTTACCACTTGAAAACAAAAAGAATACTGCACTGGTCTCTTATGAGAGTGATGTTATCCAAACTGCTAAAATCATCCACAAAACTAATGACCCTAAAAAAAGCCAGCCCTGATTCCAAATGTAAAGAACTGTTTCAACCTTCTTTAATATAAACTCTTCTAAAATAACTATCAGTGTGTGCTTATTTCCCTTAAGCAAGCTCAGGTTGTTGATATCTGAAGAGGGAGGTAAGATCAAGTCTGGGTTTATGACAGTGATTGCTGCCTGAATCATCACATGGTGGGGATGTTGCATGGATGCAGTTGTATCCTAACACTGGGGTTTTTAAGGACAGCAATGTTCAATGACCATGTTTCTTTAGTCCTATGGCCCATCTGATAAAAATATCTTCCATCTGGTTCCTGTATGTACGGTTGTCCCTCACAATAGAAGGAGCTTGATTAAGCAATTAAGATGGTGCATGAAGCACATGTTTACACTTGCTGGATATGGATGGACTTATGATCACACTTGACTGCTTTTCTGGAGGAGGATCACAGTACTTAAACAAGAATTAGAAAAAAGACACAGTAAGTAGAAGCCTGCAGGCCAGGCAGGCCTTTTACTGCTTTGGTTGACCTCTTGCATCAATTTCCAATTTTATTGTAGTAAATTAATGTGTTAGCCTGAAAAAGTATTGATATCTTCCTTTCATTTGTGACTAAGAGCAGACATGGTGAATGCCTGTTTCCACCTCAATGATTTCCTTCTTATGCCCCTGGCAACTTACACAATGAATAAATATTCTGTCTTAAGACGTAGGAGACTTGTGGAAAAGTCTGAGAGCTTGGTAATGGCTGCCTAGAAAAATCCTCTCTAGTCTGTTATCTTGAGATTCATTTGTTGCTTAATTCTGTTTGCAGAGCAGATATATATTTCCAGTTCATTCAGATTCTGTTGAAGTCAGCTGTAGCCTGGAAGAACTAACAGGGGAATCCTGTAATTTTCACAGGAGGCACCCACCAAAGGTAGGAAGAACTAATGGTTTGATAAATCAATTGAGACTAACTCATAAAATTACCTAATATAATAATTTGTTCCCAACTACCTTAAAATCCACCCCAAAAAATCCTGGTGATAATGATTTTGTTGCTCTTCTCTCTGCCCTATCTGCCTGAAATGGCTTATCACTAGCTTTGTTAGAACTTCACCAATATTTGAACCTATGTGACATAGAACAGTGTCCCAGCATTAGAAACATTCAATTTTACCACTGCAAGAAAAAACCTACATTATAGGAATGCTGACATAACCTGTTGTATCATCTTAAAATGTAACATCTTATGAGAGATTTTAAAGAGCTTTGCCATGAGTAATCAGGTGTTAAATAAAACAGGGTCTAATACTATGCTTTAGAGTATTTCACTCAAAACCAAAACTGGACTTTGACAAAGAACAAATCACATGCCAGAAGATCTATGACAATTTCCTCTGAAAAGGAACTTACTTCTTGGCCAAGAGAATAAGAAATACAAAAAGGAAAGCAATGACTCAAAAAGCTATGTGCCAAAAAAATGTTCACAGGTGTAGGAATTAGACTTTTAATAGAATCCCTAATTACACATTTGACTTCTGGCATCTTTTCAAGGCAGCATGAACACAGTTAAAGTTCTTTGTGCATTTGTATTCTCCCACAAAAAATGGGAAAAAATATGCTTTCATTGTAAAAACAATTATAAGTCAGTTGCCTCTAAAAGGGCAATGTGAGCACAGTATTAACAAAATGGACTTCAGCTTCTGGAAATACTTGTCAGCAATTTCAAAAGCCCAGAAATGGAGATCAAGACAGCTCTGCACTGGTACTGTATCCAGTACATTCATTCAATTCATATTGCTCCACTTTCTTTACCTTATTCAAAAGTGTCTGCTTTAATTTTCCAAGTGCCCCTGGGAATGTAAAAAATATATAATGAGGACAACTAGCATCTTATTTGCTAAGGTGAACATTTCTAAACCTAGTGTCCAAGTTAGAGCAGGTGGATTCTCAAGTAGCCTCTTTCTCAAAGGTATTGAGTGGATTTTACTGAACAAAAATTTATGCCTTTTTCATATAATTAGTAGTGCCCAACAAGTCATCAGGCAAGTGCTGCTGATGCTAACACACACAGACAAAATTTAACAGTCCCTAAAACTACTGTGGTGAAGCGTACTACAGAATTCATTCCTAAATGAAAATCCCAGGAAATATTTTTACCTGACCCTATTTCCATGTCACCTACAGTTTACAATCAGACACTGCAAAATCATTGGGGTGGCTGTTCTGGAAATTAAAGAGAAACTGAGATTTCCAGTAAGTCTGGTAAGAGTGGAATGATATAACAGTTGAGTTTTGCCTTGTGAACAGAGAGGGATAAAACCCTAAAAAACCTGCACATACTGCTTGTGTATTTGATTCCTAGTCTAACAGGTCATTAACAAAGCAGAGCTCCCAGACATTCTTCCTATGGGTAAGATTTTTCACTACTTTCCTATGTACCTGACTTTTAATTAGATTTTGGAATGGAATTGCAGCTCCTACCCACAAATCTCCAGTGGGGAGCAAAATCTTAACTAATCTGTGATCCCAGAAATGTTTGCTTCTCCAGATGCAGTTTCTGAATTAAATGACAAATGTTGTAGAAAGAGAAGAATGGAGAAATAAGGGGACATAACCACAGCATTGGATGTGATTAATCAGTGTTCTAAGAGTTTAGTTATGTCTTTAGAACAAAAGAAAAACAGAGGTCTTAAGGAAAAAGAACATATTGCCTATTTGAATAATTCTTAGACTAACAGTTTATTAACAAGGAAGCTTTTTCAGACATGCCTCCTATGTGCAAGATCACCCATTAGTTAATTGGGCACCTTTGGGATTACTGTTGTCCCCTAAATTCTTCTTCCACTCCCTAGAATTGCTGCATGGCAAAATGGTACATTTCATAACGAGATAGGTTTTCCAAGTGCATTTTCTAAGGTCAGGCAGCGACACAGTACACGGCTAATTTCTTACACAGTGCTCCCAATTCAGTACTGGGAAAGGCAGCTTTAAGACCCTGCTTCCCAGAAATTAGAGGTCTAATCGGTGCACACTATTAAAGGGATGTGTACTTCTGCCTCATGCAGTATTTTATCTATAATAAAACCACTTAGGGTTTTCTATCTTCAGGATATTGAAATATCAGCTAATATGGTTTCCCAAACATTTACGAGATGTCTCCTGTATGGACTGGTAAATACAGGTTATGGAGTTAAACCAAGGGAGAAAATAACTCTCTGTTGAGTCCTGAACTAAAATTCAGGAAGCTCTGACTGTGTGTCTTCCCTGATGTTCCAGGTTCCAGCATGTGACCTAAATGGGTGGCCTAAATTAAACCTGAGGCTCCATCTGATTACTGTCTACAAAATTAACAAAACACATGAACAGAGCTGCTAATAAACATTGTCCTTAGTTGGTGGTCTAAGCAGAGCTGCTAAGTCTACTGAAATGAAAATGCAATTTTAGTCTCCAGTTAGGATTGACTCAGAGCAGAAAAGCAATGGAAGGAAAAAATTTGCATTGCTGCATTAACAGAGGACTTTGGCCTCTAGGGAAGTCAACTGCTGAATCACAGAAGACTGAGATAGAAGAGACCTCCTAAATCATTTTAACCAGGGATGTTGTTGGTCGTTTGCCAAGAGAGGACAGTAATCAGTACCAGAAGCCTACATTGCTTGTAGCTAATTTTTCACTAGCATTAAATTAACATGCAAATAATGAGAAATGATGGGAAACTAATTTAGACATATACTTTATAGCAGTATAATTTAACAAATAGTGGTCTCCATCTACCACGACTGTGTAGTGTGTAGGTAGTATGCATGCCTTTTCCATGTGACATTCAAAGTGTAGGTGCATAGTAGATGGCACGTGTACAGGAAGCCCATTGGGAGTTCTCTAAGGTATAAAAAACTCTTTTTATTCCCAGTGGAATGTGATTTTTGCCCATGGAGCAGCTTAATACCATGCAACAGCACTTCAGAACACAGCATTCCCTCTTGACCTGACACTAAGGGTTTTGCAGATTGTCCCTCAAGAACATCAAAGCCATGAACCATGCCTTGCAGAATGGCAACATACAAGGAAAATTTGAAAATCCCTCCCGGAATTCCACAGTATCACAGCCCATATATGAGTACAATGTGCATTTTAAAATGTCATCAAGTTCCTGTCAAGGATCCCACCCATCTCTGTATTAATGCTGTATTGGTATCCACATTATTTCTATTCCTTAAATGTGTACACTTAATAACTTGTTTAGGAGTAGTGGAGGAAGAAGGGCTGAATTATACCAAGCAAAAAGTACTTTTAATTAGTAATTCTTTCAAACTAAACTTCAAAAAGTAGTATCTGTTCGATCCTGAATGACAACAACAATAGCACAAGCATTTGGCTTGGCAGACCCTCAAATAAATAAACAAACTATAAAACTTAACTTATCCTTCTAGTGAAAGTTTTCTAATAGCACAGCATTAATATTAGAAACTGTCAATTCTTTCTTGTGTGAAACAGGGGAAAGGGACAGGAAAGGCATATGAAAGCAGCCTGAATCTGGCTGGAGATGGACTACTGCTGCTATGATTTTTGGAGAGGGATGCAATTATTCTACAAAGCCCATGCTCTATTACAATTTCTATTCAATGACTTTAACCAAAAGGACCATTCAGCAAAGATGTCCCTTGTAAATACAGCATGGAGCTTACAGCAGGTTCCTGCTTTCTCTTGTTTGCACTGTAGTGCGGGCATGTTTAAGAGGTGGAACATTTCCCTGAAAACAGTTGCAGGACAAGGGAAAGCTGTTTTGGTGCTTTGCCTTGTTGGTGAAATACCACAAAGGATCTTTCTAAAATATTGCATCACTGGAAAATTCTCTAGAGACTACAGTTTCTCTTTAAAGTTAGACATAAAATAAAGCCCTGTGTACACAGTCAGGGAAACGAATCCTCCCCTGTTAATAGCAGAAAAGTACACTGTGGCACACGTTGCTGACCAGACAATGTTTGCCAAACCAAAAGCATGTCTGAATTACACTCTGCTGCCTTTTCCTGGGGGGAGACAGTCTAGAATTATTTTTCTTATTTATGATTTTACTTTGTATTAAAGTATTTCTTTCTCTCTTTTTTCTCTTAATCTAAGTACCCCAGCAGTCTCACACCATAGAGTTACAATTATGTTTTGCTACATGCAGTGCTTCAGGATCCACAGGGAACTCTGAAGCTGTGCCAGGATCCACAAGGAAGACATAAAACACCACAGACTTGGTTAGGAACACCTTGTGGAAAACGAGAAGAAACCATTGATGAGATTTACAACTGTCTACCAAACTTGGATACCAATTCCCTTTGCAAACAGCAGGGAACTGAGCATCCCAACGTCGGAGACAAATTTTGCCAGTCCCAAGCCATACTTTCCATGCTATCCTGCTCAATCCCACATGTTACCGTGAATTGGTCATTGTTCTGTCTTAATATGATCAAATTTTCTAATACCATAAACTAGCATGTGCTTTTACGAGCATGAGAACTGCCAAACCCTTGGTACTGGTTTGCACATTGATTCTCTAATGGTTAATAACAAATGTGCCTCTTACATGATCTAGAGATACCCCCACACCTCCAGTCTCTAAGAAGGGCTGACTTCAGACCACCTTCCTCTCTCTGTGTACACTAATTAGGTCTCTTTCCTTGATGCAGCTGTCTATTCTCATCACATTTGTAGAAATTTAATATTCTTCAACATTTTCCCTGACAGATTTGGTTTAACAGTGACTGACAGACAGCATGATGGCATCAGCTTTTTATCATTCATTTGGAGATACAGCTAAAAATATATTCCTGAAAACATATCCTCAGTCCTACCCGAGCAGTGCACTGGGGAACCCAGAGTTTGGAGCAGCATCCCCAACACCTCCATGCATCCAATGAGGATAACAAACAGGCTGTCTAGGCTGAGACGACTCCACTTCTGCATCTCCTATTACTTGCTTCATACTGGCACACAGCAAAGATCTCATCCATTCTCCATGGGAGTTTAGAAGAGCTTTCCATGGACGTTGAGATACCTTGGACAATATGCCCATTACAAAATAGACTGCAAAGCACAGCAGTTGTTTTCCTGCTTCTAATGACATCCATGAAGAGATGGCATAAGCCACTTCCAAATAGTAATAATTTCTAATAGTGAAAAGGATATAGCACATACTGGAGTTACTGATGAGGAACACAAGCATCCATAGTGGAATGAGACAAAAACTATTTTACAGTCTCTGCAAAAACTGTAGGAAAGAGATCACCTAAAAGAAAATTTAGGATTGGCTGAACTGCTGCATATTCCACTGACGGCTGCTGACAGCTTCAGGAGGGAACTGTGCACAGCCTGTGCCAGCTCTGCTGCCAGCGAGACGCTCCCACAAAACCTCTCTGTCTACTAATTTTAGCTCTTCTGAATTACTGCTCACATTAGCACAAGCCTGCCTTCTCTGAGGAATTCTCCCAGTCACTGCTGCCTGGACCTCTTGGAGCATGGTGGAGCCACAGTTCTGATGGTTAAAAGGCCCATGAGGAACATGCAAGAGCTTTACACCAGCACTAGCATGGCCAAGGCCAGAGAGGGCAGCATGGGGAGGTGTGCTGCAGAGACTCACAAAAGACTTGTCAGAGCCACTGAGGAAGAGGATGGAGAAAATGACGCTCTGAATAAAATTTATAGCAGCCTGTGGTACCTGCTCCCTCACCAGAGAATGGGTGCAGGATATATCGTAGTTTACAAGTTTCTGCCTTTTCTCCATCACCTCAACTCCTGCCTCCAGGCAGCAGATGCTGGTACAACCAACATGCAAAAGCCATTTAGGAGGAGGAACTGATCTAATCGCCAGACTGAGGGCCTGGACAGAGCTCAAAAAGCAGAGTGTGCAGCACAGCTCTACATGAGACAACTCAGGGGATGGGATCAGGCCCCAGGCCCTACCAGAACCACTGGGTGGCACTAGGCCATGGTGGCTCCTGTGTCCCAGCAGTGGTGGCATGCACAGCAAGGGGAGTTGTTTTGCTGTTTGCTCCAGATTTGGAGAAATCCAAGCAGAATCCTTCCCAGCCAGAATCCTCTGTTGGCAATGCAGTGAGGTACTACCTACATCATTGCTAACAGAAATACAGCAACATGGGCAGTGGCTGCAAAGGACAGGCACCCATCTTGTGTGAGAGACCCAAAACCAGCACCTCACAGCCCCTGCAGGGAAGCTGAGCAACACCTGAGGCTCCCCTGAGAAGACATCTGAGGTTTTCTCAGGGCCTTGGCAAAGCTCAGACCCTTGACAAACCTTGAGAAGGCTCAGTTGATGTTACTGCATGGAATCACCACCCATGTAGGAGGGAGTGGTCTCCAGGTCCCCTTGGCCCTGGCTTTAGCAGGAAGCACTGCCACAGGCATCTCTTACTGTGCTCAGAGGGTTTTAACAGCATTGCTCCTCTCCCAGTAAGAAAGAGAGAGGCCAGGTGTGGTGGTGCTGCAAGAGCTGTGGCTGGGAATCCACCCCCTGCCATCCTTGTGGCTGCTCTGAACTTGCAGCCCGAACGCACTGCCTGTGGGAAGGAGAAATGCTCTGCAGCTGGGAGAGCAGGGCTGAAGCAATAAAGGCCAGACCAGTCAAACCAAAAGTCATTGGACCTGAACTGGGTAGAGGTGCTTACTTTTGCAGCCTGGGAAGAGCACAAAGTAAAACAGTGACCTTTTATTTCATTGGATGTGTTCCCTCCACCAGCCCTATGCACTGACTCCACTGAAAAAGGTATGACTGAGCTCCCACTGGGATGGAAAACAGCCCAGTGCCAGGAAAGGGAACTTCTCCTCCAGACCTGTGCATTTCCCTCGTATGTTAAACTTGGCCTGTAGTGCTCTCTGCAATCCTAAATCTTCAAATTATTAACCACCCTGAATTTGTGCTGGAGATATTAGATGAACCAGAAAGAACCCAATATGACTTTGAAATCTCAGCATGAGTCTGCATGGTTGGCAGTAAGAGTGAACTGAACTCCCTCCCCTACACTGTAAAATAGAACAATTGCCTTGGAAATAATTCAGACATAATAAATGAGGGATTCCTTCATATTAACTGTTTTCATTTGCAGATTTATAGTCTAAAATTAAGCAGATGTTGAGTGTTGAATACAATGCTTAAAAACACAATGACAAGTTGAAATCCTAGTTTCTCTGCATGTGGCAATCAGTAACTTCAATTATTTATTGGAATACAATTAAAATATAATTAAATGGAGCAAGCTATACTTAAGAATAAACAAATATTGTAGAATTTAGTGGGCAAAAAGAACCAGTAAGATTTTCAGGTCTTCCAAAACAGTACAAAATGTTTGGATACAAGATAAACAACTTAGAAAATACTTTGCAAATCCCTTTGTAAGTACTTTAAGGAGCTTACTTTAAATAAGGAATTCACTCTTGAGAGAACACCAACCTTTATTTTATTTATTTAAATTGCCAAACTCACATTCTGAAACAAGAATAATAAATAGAAAGATAATGAAATCTTCATGAGCTTGTTTCAATATTAACATTAAGTTAATCTCATTTGCTTCTATTTCACAATAGAGAGACTTCTGTTAGACCCATATCGATGATCACTGCTAGAAATGAGATGCAGAGCCCAGCTTACAGTGCCTTTTATTAGTCTTTAGAGGGAAAAGGCTACATGAGCTGTGCAGTTCACAGTACACCAACTGCAAAGCTCTGTATCATGCTATTTGTGCTGCTTATCACAAAACCAGTCTGAAAACACTTGCACTCTTATGGAGCTGAACAGTAGAACAGGGCTCAGCAGGTAACCAGGCTGGAATCACTCAGAGAGCACTCTCAGCTCCCACAGAGGGCAGAGGAATAGAGGGTATCTGCTTTAGGTCCAAAGCTGTGCAAGATTGGACCTCACACTATCCAGAAAAATAGCAACAGGCAGTGAAAGCAGGAAGTAATTTGGAAACCAAGACCAAATCACCCCCCCCCCCTCAGGTTTGTGTTCATTTAAAAACAAACAAAGGAAATTAAAATTGTGTATTTGTTTAAAAACCCCACATCTTTATACAAAACAGTGTCACAAAAGCTGGAGTGACTTGTTTTCATGCCTCTGATGCAAGACAGGCATGATGAGACCTGGGTACCTCCTGACACACCTCCTAACAGGGTCTCCAAGATGGGGAGGATACAGAAACCTGCTTCAGTTTTTCAATCTGTGATTTTTTTCACTTTCTTTTTTTTCCCCCATTTTTCATGTGCACTGAGACTAAATTGTTTATATTAGCTCAGGCTTGCAGAGTGCATTTTACCACATCACTTTATTTTCCCTCTCTAACGTAAGCATCCCCAACACCTTCAATCTTTTCTCCTAACTCCTGCTCCCCAGGCTCTGACAGCTCTTGTCACTCCCTCTGCACTTCTAGGAAGTCCACATTTTCTAACAGCTTCTGGTAAATGGGAGTTTCCAAGGTTGCAGCTGTAGATACTTGCTGCAGAATTTCAACATCAATTATAGCCAACATCCACTCATCTAGGAATAAAATGCCTCAACAGGTTATTAACACAGCTAGAAGGAAATCAGAGATCCCCTTTTGAAGTGCTGATTTCCAACAAGCAGTGAACAAGTAACTTGGCCATGAGGTGGTCAGTAAGAGGACACAGAAAGCAACACAGAGCAGTGAGCTCAGCAGCCCTTTAATAAGACAAGGTAAGAACACCACTACTTCAACAGAAGTCCCCCAATCCCTAACAGAGTGATAAAAACATCACACACCAATACCACATATGGTAGAGGCTGGATTTGAACTGGCTACAGAGTGGCAAAACACTCTTAAATTCACCAGTACTCATATCAGTTATTTACTTCCAATGAATCCCTTTCTCCAAAATACCTTACAATTATTTTTCAGATTATATCAGAATACTAAATCTCCATTAGGCTCATTAGTTCCACCACATTTTTTACTGCTGTATTTTGGTACATGTGTATGGTAGAATAATTATCTTATCGATGGCACCAGATATTTAGTTACTAAAATTAGTATGAAGTCCCTGGTGTTATTTTTTAAATAGATGGTTATTTTTGTAGATCTACAATAGCCTCCAGGAAAAAAAAAAAGTCCTCAAAAGCTCCTTCTGTGCTAAGATCACATAACAAAAAGCAGAGCTCTAGGGTTTAATTCCTATCAATCAACAAAATGAGTTTCACACTACTCCCGGTCAGAGGAGCTAATATACACAGTACCACAGGTCACTGGAGAAGAGCTTAAAATAAATCCAAGAGTGGGTGAATATTGCTACATTTTGCCATTCCCTGTATTGTTCTTCTAATTTTACAAAGCCCCAGTCACTGAACTAATTATTAGGGGCACTTCAGTTGTTTTACTGTTCCTAGCACCTCTCATCAAGCTTGGGCAGTTCTGAGGAGCTGTTCAAACACACAAGGCTGGCCCTTGGAAACACTTTGCTGCTGTTATGAGCCCTGGATGTCCCTCAGAACAGGGAAACATTTGAGCAGCTTTTTGAACAGAGGACAAATAAAAAGTAGATGTCTTTAAAAACACAGGTCCCTGAGGCATCTTGGGTTTCCGCTCTGCAGAGAGCACCGAAGATTGCTTATCTTGGCTCCAGAACAGATTGATGTGTTCAGCTGGAAGGTTCACTATAGCTGACAGAGAACATTTCCTTCGTCGTATTGCTTCACTATTCGAGGAGATAACTCAGGCTAATAATATTCTGTCTCCTTTTTATCCTCCTATAGCCTACACATAACTTAATTCCTAATTCCAAAGGGCTTGCAGAGGAGATTGGCCTGGTGCTAGTTTCATTTACACACATATAAATCAAAGCTCAGTCTACTGGAATAGATGGCACTGCAGTGGTGTTAAAATATAAAATCCTCAGCAAGGCCAGAAAATTCTCCCTCAGCTCCACTGATCATAAACAACATGTTATCCTAGATTCAGCCACGCCCTCCAAATTTCTAAACATTGCATCCATTTAAATTTGCATGTAAATAGAAGCTATCCTGAGTCACAAGAAATACAGCTTCGCCTACCCAGAAAGCATTAGTGCAAATGTAAACCAAGCAGAAAATGGCAGAGTAGTAGAAACTTGGCATCTGTGGCAATTATCATTATATCTAATGAATAGCATCTTCGTTTCTTAGTAACTAATTACAGTGGCACTGTTTAAAGAAAAGGACCTTGTGATATGCCTGAAAGAACCAAGGTAGGGCACCAAAGCAGGAGCACATTATTTTATAGTGTCAGGATACCCACTCACAACCTCCTCCTCCTCCCCAAAACTGCAAGATCAGGCTTTTGAACCTTCCAGGAGCTTTAAATTACCCCAGGCACTATGGACTGAAAAGTTACCATTTTGGGATAGGAACAAGCTGTGTTCCTAGATCTTCACCCCCAGGCAGTAATCCTCAGCCACACAGGAAACCCCACTGCCTGCAGGCACCTGCCTGACTGTGGCTCCCAGCTGCATGAAAGCCCTCACTATTCTGCTCTAACTCAAGCACACATAGCTGCTTTCAGAGAGCCCACATTATTATTCTGGTTTTGAAGAAGGAACTGCAGGAAGCTGAATCAGAAACTTTGAAAACTGCTAGCAAGACCCTGGTTTCACTTACCCTAATCTGTCATCACATTTCATCACCAATCTCATACCTGCTCCAAGCTCCCAGCACTGCGCCACCTCTGCCCCCTCCATTAAGATATAAAAAAAGGGTTAAGTGACAGATAGTATCAACGTGGAGAGCAATCTGTCTCACTCAGAAACCAATGCACCGAGAATAAAGAAAGAATTATTATCCTGGTGTCAATATGATAAATTACAGGCTCTTTTTCCCAAAGAATTTTTAGTTTTTCAGCTAGCACAAAAAACTCTTCCCCTTTTAGCACTCAACATCAGAGCAGTTTCTTCTGACATCCTGCTCAGAGTCTCTGCTAATGACATTGTTTATTTTGGTGGATGGCTGATGCAGTTAGTAACTACAGCACTCATCTTGGAATAAACATGAACTGAGAGTCAGCGACAGGAATTCCAACTGTTCCTTCCATGTATTTGTTTCCAAAACATAAGTTTGAAAGCTCTGCTTGCTGCTTGCCCTTGTTAAAGTGAACAAAACGTTTAGGGAAAATGAGTTTTCAGTGTTTCCTTACACCACATAGGTTACACAATCCCATGCGCTAAGCCCATGAAGTTTGTGGTCACATTTCCCTCCTACAGCAGTGAGTTCACAGCTGTTGCACCAGACAAAACAGGACTAGGAGGAACTGGGAGAAATAACCTCCTGATCTACCATACCCTCTCCATAACATTTATATCAATTCCAGAGGCTTGTCTATACAGCAATAGAAAGATCTAAGAAAAAAATTAGATTACTTATAGTGCTAATGGGAATCCATTACAAATCTTTTCCTCATATCCAGCCTAATCTTCACTTGCTTCAGTGTAACACATTTGTTTGCCTTCACCCTACAAACTCTCTCCTTTTGCAGCATCACAACATACTTGCACAGACCCTTTTCACTCTCTACAACTGAACAACCTCTACACTTTTAATCCTTCCTTGACAGGCCACTTTTTCAAGACCTCTGATCATCCTTGCTGCTTTCTGCTCCACACCTCTCAACGTGCAAATATCCCAAGAAGGAAAGAGTACTCCAGTTAATACCTCCAGAGGTCCAATCTGCAAGGATACTTGGGAAGCCCCTCACTGCTGGGCACATTTTCATGACAGGAGATTGTACCACAGAGGAAGGGATATTCTCCAGTATAACTAGAGAGACATCTCCAAAGGCTTCACACACCAGGACAGAACAAGGCCTTGTAGTGACCACCAGGAGGAGAATGCTTTTTTAACGTTTCTAGAGAGACAGGCAGCTAGGTCTTATATTGGCTCCTTCAGCACATACCTCTGACCCCAGGTTCTGTATCATCAGAGAAAAATCACTGCTGCTCTGATCCAGAGTGAGGCAACCAAAGGCAGCATCAAAGACTGAGCTAATTGATTCAGTTGTATGACAGGGGGGAACAGAAAAGATGTATCTTTCTATTACTGCCACCTCCATGAGGGAAGAGCAATTAATAGAAAAGGTTGACATGTTAGAAAGTAATTTTTGCTCTGCAATTGCTTGCAACCCAAAGCAATGTCATATCTTCATACCTGCAACCATGCAAAAAATGGTAAGATGTAGGGGACCAGTTTCATTACTGCAGCAGCTGGGGGGAATTACCAAGCTCTGGGGCACACACTCCCAGGGAGTGACCTACTGCTCCCCAGCCCTGCAGCATGTCTGTAATCTCTCTCACAATATGGTTGAAAATGGAGCTGGCTAGAGGATAAAATGAGGGGGGTGGGGAGACTCAGCTTATTAATAAAACCTTGACAACTGAAAGTCCAACAGAGCAAAAAGTGCATCACCAGAGGACTTACAACTTCCAGGAAACAAGCCCTGGCAGATCTGGTACACACAGCTGCATTTGCCACTTGCTCTGCAGCCAGGTGATTAAGTATCCAAACAGCCGTTAACCCTCTACCATACCAAACACAACCTTTGTCCTCTGCACATTGCACGTTTAAGGAACAGAGTGCATTTCCAAGACACTTACCTCTTGACTTCTAGATGCAGCCAACCCGCCTGCTCGTCATGTCTTAACTTCACACTCTTTGCCAAAACATGCAATTGTGTAACAACTCATGTTCTGGGGGTTTAAAAGAGAAGGAGCTCCTGGGTGGCACAGGATGTGTTCCTACAACCCTGAGCATCCCTTCTCAGTCCCTCACCTGCCCTGGGGTAACACTCACCTCAATAGCTGGTGCAGTACTTTCTGGGCAAGGATATTTGGCAAGCTTAAAAACAGGAAAAGGAAGGTGGATGAGGGCATATGTAATCTCATACTCTCTAAGGCTGGATCAGAAATACCTATCTGGGCACTGAGCCCTATAAATGATCTCCCAAAGCTTGAAAAAATAAATATGCTCTGGCAACACACCTTTCCTCCAGCATCCCTGGGAAAAGGATGGGGACTTGCTTGTTGGAAGAAAGCCACAGAGACTAATGCGGGGAAAGGTGGTGGTTTACATTCAGAACAATTTGAAACGGCTTTCTTTGAAAGTTTCCTCCTGAGTCCACCCATGTTCCTTCCCCACCCTGGAGAAATCTTTAGAAAGTGCTGGGGCACCAAGATCTGCCTCCTTGTACAGGCACTCTCTCCTCCCCAGCAACTACAGTCCCCTACCCCAGCTCTCCCGAGGTATCTCTCCTACAAGGTATTAAAAAGCAACAACAGACAGCAGGCTCTCTCCAGCTTGCTATATTTAACTGCAGACCTCTAAGCATTCCCCCCTTTGCACTCCCCTGAAACAGTTGCGTAGAAACATGGAGAATGAGAGCTGCTCCTCGTTGCTGTGAGGAGCTTGAAGCCCAGGTTTGCTCACACTGTCCCCGCTCTGGGGCTCCTGCATTACCACGTGTGCCATAAAAACCACCAGAGCACACACAGGAGGAGGAAGGGAACACTTTTGTTCCTCCGCCCCAAGAACTCAAGGTACTAAATGTTAATACTTGGAAATCAGCAACTGCCAAGAACAAGTTCCCCACCCACCCATCCACCCTAAGCTTTGAAGTGTTTTCTTTCTAGCTTTACCTTGGCACGCTGGCCAAATAAGTCACAAGTTTCCGAAGGTCTTCCTGCCTTATTCTGTCATGATTGCTGCGGGCTGGGAAGGTCAAGACAGGACCACCTCGTTTATCACGGCCACCTGTGGAAAATAAAGGATTGTTAGAAAATCAGGCAGGAAGCACACGTCAAAAAAACTATGTGCACCAAATTGATAAATATAAATTACAGCACATTTAAGAGTCTGCACACCCGTTGTAGCTTTCAGACTTGCCTAATTGAGGAAGACAAGCTTGCATTTGCTGGAGCTCCAAACAGGGGATATAAGAAAAAAAAAAAAACCCACACAAGGAAAATTGCTACTAGCACTTCTTCTTTCACCTAATCCCATCAAATCTAAGCTGCCACTCCAAGCAGGCAATGCTAATGAAAGCCTACTGTGGGGATAGTTTTAAACTGGTCAACAGCAAGAGAGGGAAAGCATTTTTCACTGTTACTCACTGTGTTGCACCATTCATTCCAAGATAGTTTACCACGTCCTGCCACTTTGAAGGGATGTATCCAAGTAACGTTTATGCAGCACAATGTTCTAATCTATCAGATCATTCATTAAAATGAAATTTTGATTAGAAGTTCATGTCTCCTAAGCTTTCTATCTATAAATTGTTGCTGGCAATCAGAGTAATTGTTTGGAGGGGGGTTTCCTGTAGCTTTCCTGTCTTAAAAAAAAACTTATTTTAAACTGTCAGTGTCTGGCCCTTCATCTTTTACAAAAATTGTCTAAAGGCTTAGCCATAAAGGAATGACTCTACCCTGAACTATACCATCTATTCTACAGCACCTTATTTTATTCTCTCCTGTAAATAGAGTTTAAGAAGATTGAAACTGAAATATAGTGCATCACTCAATGTTTAGTTCTTTCTTCACATATTATCTCAGGATTTTTTCCAGGAATTGTGTGTTGTTAGATACATGTTTGCACTGTTATCTAGGAAAAAGTTAAGCTAAACTACAGCTCAAAAAGCTAGCATGGAACTGCAAGGACCTCGCAAACAAGCTGTAAAAATGCACATGAGTTTGCACTTCTCAATGGAAAGTATAATCCCTTTAACAGAAATATCACTTCTGAGAAAGGAAACCCACATGCTTTCTGAGCTAATTCACTTGGCCAACAAGAAGAAAAAGCTACACAAGGACATGAACATCTCCGGCACTGATCTACACTGCGCTCTCTCATTAAGAACTTGGGACACCTGCAGGCTGTGCTATTGGCACATTCCTGTTACTATATATAAGTTTTCTTAAAATAAAGATAATTTTTAATTGCTAAGACCTGTCTAGAGAGTCTTCTACATCACTGCTGCCTGTACAAGACAGTCTGTTACACAAACTTCATTATATAGACAGAGATGCCACTGGTACCCCATGTCACTGTTCATCAGCCTTCACATTCCCATGGTTTTCAGTGGATGCAATACACCTGAAGGGCTACATTGTGCAAGTCTCCATTGGAACCAGGTCATGTCTGATTTGTCCAGGGATACAAATGGAGAGGCAAACAACAGATGTCATCTTTATTTTGAGCCCTCATGCAGATAGCGGTACATATGGAGTACAAAAACTGTCCTCTCTAATCTCCACCCAAATCTCTGCGCCTTCTATTTGCCTTTGGCTTTCCACCATGAAGGTGAGGAAGGTCCATTGGAATTCAGTGTCATCTTGGCAGATCCACACCTCTGCCACATAGCATGAAAATGGGGGCATAATGTAAGAAAGGATGCAGTTTACAAGGAAATAAACTCATTTAAATTTTCAGACCTTTTTATGAAAAAAAGCTTCCTCATTTTAAGTACATTCTCCCTTTGTTGAGATTATTTCACACACCACATCAATGCCAAACCATTGTATCATGCATGATATGTGTCCAACAGAAAAGCAAGCCAGCCTATAGAATAGCAAATACAGTAACTAATAGAATAGCAAATACAGTAACCAATGCAGTAACTAAAGCTGGAAGGGAATATATTTTCAACACAAGAAGCTTTTCAAGGTTTTGAAAAATTTCCCATCATATCAAGATGTAACTGAGGCTTTCAAAAGCTTCCAGATATTTGCTGAAGCAGAGACCTTAACTTGAACTGCATCCCAGAAGAACATGCTACCCGCTACTCATTCAGGCTCTCTCTCTCCTCCATTCCCAATTATTTAAATATTGGTACAGCGTGGAAAAGCACCAAGAGTTATGATCAGAAGACATCCAAGCCCACATTTATAATCCTCTCCCAGGATATGAAACACCTGGAAAGGGCCATGAGCTTCCCACAGCCCAGCAGCACTAATCACTGATGCTGCCCATTCACCTTGGCTTCATAAACCCAACCTTGTGTTTCTAGTCAGGCACCCCTTTAACACCTACCATTCCACCAAAGTGAGCTCTAAAAAATAAATAAGTAAGAAACCTGTGTAAATTCTGGTAGGCTGAAAACATTAAGTCAGAAAATTCTTTACCCTTTTAGTAACAGCAACACAAGGATTTCAGCAACAGAAAAGAAAATAGGATCCAGAACATTCCTGTCCTGTCTTTGCTTCAGGATAAAAATTGTCCCTCAACAGTTCATCTAAACTGTCCTCAGGGGAGCAGGATAAATAAGGCTCAGGCACAGGGTCAGAAGTTAGCAGGACAGACCAGAGAAAATGGGTTAATTCTCATTGGAGGGGGAAGGTTACATGATGACCCAGTTGGAGGTTTCTGGATGATGGAAGGATAAAATAAGTGCCTGGACTGATTCCTTCTAGTCTTACAACACACAAAAACAAGAAGACTTGGGTAAAATATAATAACCTATAAGATAGGCTAAGTTTAGAGACAAATGTTTCTCATTTCTGATGGAAGTTCAGCTCTAGGGTTTGAGCAATAGAGTGAAATTATTACAAATACATCATATATATTAGAATCCTTCAATTGTGTCCTTCAACTCCATGCAATCCAAATTACTGAGAAATCCCTAATTTTTATGAATCCCTCCATAATTTACAATTTTATCAAGAGCTTGTATAAAGAAACATCAGATTTCTTCTAGAGCTAACCCCTGTATATTTAATTCTCCATCAGATTTGCAGAGTTCAGTAACTGGTTTACTCTCTTAGATACTGATAATACGCTGCGTTTTCATTGCACTTTGTAACCCAAAATCTCAGCTTTTCTAGGCAGACTAAAGGGGGTATTGGCACCATCAAACATGCCTACATAAGGACGCTCATCTCCTCTAATGGAGCCTGCTAAGAAGTAGCAATAGGCACTAAAAGAGAAGAAAATCTTCTGGCATTGGCTGTGCAGGGACTCTGTCTATACCATTGCTTTTCTTTACTATTATCTTTTTACTGAGGGGAATAATAAAGTACTGAGAAGGGAAGAAGTTCAGCGCAGATCCCACAGTGAATCACTTAAAAACCAGGAGTAGAACTGAGGTTTTCTGACTTGATCCACTGTGTTAGAGCTTCACAGTGCTTAAGAATCTGTCTCTGCTTGTTACTAATCCACTCAGGGAGACAAATCTTGCCCCAAGTCAGCCATGATCTCCACATCGATTGTACATGCAGTCTTCAGAGAGCTACTCAGCACATTGTTTTAAAGGACAATGAAAAGTAGAAGGAAGCCAGGAGTCTCAGTTGCTCTAATCAGTAAGTCCCATCTCCTGCCTCCCCCTGGACTCACAGAAATGGGATGCAATAATCAAACATGTCATTAGGTTTGCTAATTACAGTTATTAAATGCTAAAACAAACAGCTGATAATTTCTTACTGTTTTTCAAGTTGGGTTTTCATGAGCTTTGCTCTGATTTAGAGAGGCAAACAGATGGTCTAGTTATTAGTGCTCTGGAAAAAAAGAGTTAGAAAAACACATGTTCTTCGGGGCACAAAGTACACTGAGAACAAATATTTAGCCATATATGCCTTGCATTTCTCCTACAAAATCCTTTGCTAATGGCCTTTCCTGTCAGTGGCTTGCTTGCCAGTTCTTCCCATCTCCCTTTCTTCTGTCCTATAAGAGCCCATGGCTAAATTCAGGTTTTATTCCCAGAAGTGGGATCACATAATTTTTTCCTCCACAAATCATCCAAGGGACATTGCAGTGATGGCACAAGGCATCGTGATGCATACCACATTAAAAGAAAACCTTAAAGAAACCTCAGAAAACCTGCATGCAGGCAAGCACCACAGTCAGTGGCCTTCTGATAACCACTTTTTCAGTCAAGCCTGCAACTAAGAGGAAAGAGACTCCAGTGACAAGATCCCTGTTCTGGCAGCTGCCTGAACATGACACCTCTAACCAGTGGGCCCAAATGTTTCTGCATACAGTGGCACCAAATGCCCACAGGTAAGCCAAGAAATTGGCCACCCCAGAGTGTAAGTGACATGAACTCTGTGTACAGGCTTTACCAATCTCAAGTCCCGAGGCACATCCATCCCTGTTAATACACAATAAACTGGAATTCCAGCTATTTGTAGTCCTGTTGAGGACAGGAAATTATCAGTTTCCGTTAATGCAGGCTTCCTGCATACAGCAGATAATGATTTTATCAAGCTCTGTTTTCAAGCTGCATCTCTCCAGTTCTGTCAGCCCTTCCACCACGATCCTTACCTGCTTGCAGTGATCCACATTTAAGGGTTTTAAACCCTCTGCTTCCTTTCACACTCCCTTCATAAGCATGAATTCACAAGGATTAACCAGAGACAGGCAAATGTCCACGCATGTGAAGGTTCCCAAGAACCTTTTCTAACACCCTGCAGCACACCAGCAACGGAAGCAGGAGCAGCACACAGTGTCTCTGGCCTCTGTTCAGATGTCTACTGCAGTTCAAGTGAATGCGCCGCTTCATCTGACCCTGTAGATCATAAGCTGATCAATCTTTATGTTGTAGACCCTGCTGAGACTGTAAGTGAGTTTCCAGAGAAGCTGAAATAATCCTCATCAGGTATTTCAGTCCAAAATATGGTGAAAAAATGAATTATAATGAAGAGAACTAGGAGACAGACAGAGCTCAGTTGATGTCAGGCACTTCAATACAGTGATAAACAATACACTCTGGATTTCTAAATCTAATTAACAGACTTCCTAGGAAAGGAAAGTATCAAGGAATTGGTATCCAGAGTCTTGAAATAACATTCCTTTCCCTGTCATAGCTGAGCTCTCACTGTGAGAGTCTGCTTGCTACTGGACTTACTGCAAGCAGACTTCTATACTAAAACTCCTTCAGTTTCAAGACAGACTAATTAGTTGCAAGGGTCATACATAGGATTAGCTGTGTGACCACCCTCCAACTCAGCTGGTATCAATCAGGTGATTCTAGTGCAAGTGATGGAAATTTAAGCTCCCACAACAAGCCAATTAACACAGCTGCAGTGCAATCACTGGGGCCTGATTCTCCAGAGTGCTGCTCTTTGCAGCATCCATGTCTCAGAGTCAATTGCCCAAATCAAATTCTAATGGCAAACCCTTACAACATTACTTTTAGGGTTAGTGACTCCAAAACGAAGGCTAATTGTTCTCACCAGAAGATCACCTGGCAGAGCAGGTCAGAGGCTGTAGATGGGACACCCAGTGCAGCATCTGAAACTGAAGGATCCTGTTTCCTACCAAGTAAATTTGTTCTTCAATCACCCAAAGCCACTGCATGGATTTGAAGAGACCACCTGTTGTGACTTGTAATTAGTTTTCACTGCTTTATGCAAGTATTTTGGGGTACTTCTTTAATTTTAAATATACACTGGCCAACAAGCCACAGGGGAAATAATTTCATTTCCCAAAAAGAAAGTTATTATTCCAGCAAGGCATAACTAAGACAAGTGAGACTCATTAAAAGGAAGGGAATACCTTCCTATGTGGAAGGAAAACTTCCAGAGAGAGTACAGAGGAGCTTGGCTTTTTTCTCTGGAAGTAGCTGGATTGCTGAGGAGTCAGGGGAGCACTTGTACCTTCCTCTTCAACACTGACACTAAAGCTCTCTGCCTTATGCCCCAGCTACAAATAACGTTTGTTGATCTTGTGTCCTCTATTGCAGATGTATGGGAATAGCTGTATGTATGAGAGACTGAACAAAATAAACCCCAAATCTTCTAACACAAAACACCCCACTGCAAAACCTACTGCACTACAAAACACCCCTCTTGCTGCTGGAAAAGGGAAGGAAAGAGCACATGGTGATGCCAGTCACTGCTGATGGTGGTACAGACAGACACTCCAAACTCACACCACAGGGCACAGTGCTAGAAGCTGTACAGAATAAGGAGAAACAAAGAGAGGTCAGATACACCCTGATCATACACTCCTTCTCTTCCTCATTTGAGACAAGCATGGAGAAATAGTCATGCTTTTCTAATAGCAGATTTCCCTTTTTTGAAATCTCCATTGATTTCAAACTACATCAGGGAATGGTATAAAATGGAAGATATTTTTCTGTAACAAAATATAGAAGAATTGTTGATGTTTCATTTGAAATCTCCATTCCAGAGGAAGAGGAGAATGGAAACTTTTAATTTAAATAAAAACTTTTTGTGCAAATACAAAATGTTTACATCATTCACAAATTAAATATTTTGGTTAATTTTATTCCCAACCCAATACAAATTCCAATGTCCACAAATCAGCATCTGAGACCCCCTGAAACCAGGATGTGAACTCTTCCAGTGCCCAGAGGCACTGAGGGGTCTCATTTCAACCCTCTCTCTGAAGAGTGAAGTGCATCCATTGCAGAAAAAGTAAAAACATGCACCTCTACATGTGGTACCCCTGACACTAAGCAACCTGTGGTGTCCTTGGACAAGTTTTTGGGAAGGTCAGTGTCTTCTCTGAGTTTTCCTCTTTGATTCATCCTGCTGGCCTAAATTTGGTGGAACCTAATTGCAAAGCTGTCCTTTCTTTAGAACTATTTACCTTGAAAATCCTCCTCTGGAAGACATTTCAGGAAATCTCTGCTTTTCCTTAAGGCTCTCAGTCAGGTTCAGACGTTACTATGAGCCAACAACGAGACTGCTCCCGAGACGTGCGGTTGGAGACAGTGGGCTACCAAAGGTTGGAGATGGCTGAGCTGTTACTGCATCCACCTCTCCCTGCCCTGTGCCTTTTTGGTGCCCAAAGCACACAGAAAAACCTCCTGCTTTGCAGACACATGCTGGGAGCTCTGCTTGTCACAGCTGCAGTAGCTCACCAGCTTATTACACCCTCTGCTGCTGATTCCTCCGTGCTCAACCACGCTCTCAGAAACCTGGCCAGCCTCCTCCTTTGTACTCCTGCCTCGGCAGATGAGCAGACAGTACCTGGATGACAGCAGGAGCCCACGCGCCACCACTCTTCCAAGCCCTCCAGGGAGCGGAAGTACCAGGAAGGATCCTGAGAAACTCCTCTGGGTGGGATGTTGGGAAACGCTTTCTGCGAGACCCATGACATCAGTCAACTAACAAGCTTTTTATAGCCTAAGTACATGAAAAGTTCTGTGCATGGGAAGGGAACATGATAACACATTCCCTTCCCTCTCTTGAAAGTTCATCCACTTTGTTCTGTACTGCACTGATCAATAGAAAATCTCCCATAAATATAATCAAGCAGCTGAACAATGCCCCAGTTTACACCATGTCTGTGTTTCCCAAGAAAGACTATAAGCCCAGTTTCCAAAATATTTCACCACCTCTCACTGAAAAAAAGCACCTAAAATAATCTACAACCTGTTTTACTTCCTCTCCTCAGTGTTCGTCTCCTCCTCAGAATACAAAAAATCAGTCTCTGGCTTGTAACTCACTCCCTAATGGCTCCCAAAGCCATTCCATTGCTGAAAGCAGCACATTGAACCACCCAGGCAAAGCCAAGATTTTATTAGGGTTTAGACAACAAGCAGGTGGCCAAAGCCTCCCCCTTGCCAGCCCCCTGCTTAATCTGCTTCCAGGAGGTCAGTGATGGAAGCAATCAGACAGCGATGGCTGGGATGCACCCCACCCGCAACTGCTCAGTCCATTGCTCTGCATAGGAGCTATGGAATGGGATTTTCAGGTACTCTTTAGACACACATGTGAACTTTGTTCAGGTTCAGTCTAGCTCATACATGAGATCACTGGAAGAAACCAAGAACTAGTTCCAGGAAAAAATCTTGATGTTATCCACCACCCCTCAACTTTCCCGCGGTGCAGGGATGCAGATGCAGAGCCCCGCGCCCGCTGCTTGCTGCTGGCTCAGCCAGCCAAGGGGAAGTGCCAGGCACAGAGCCCCAGACAGCACTTAGGCTGGATGAATCTGTGCCCAGACAGTTAGAGCTGTATGTCAACTCTGAAATTAAGTGCACTTGTGAAAGCCTGAGTGCTCCTCTGAGATGACACGGCTGTGCAAGCAGGTCCTGTTGTGCCTGCTGTGAAGCAGGCGGCAGCTGCTCTCCCTGCCCTGCCTGTTCTGCCCTTTTGCTTTGCAGGGTCCAGGTGTGGAGCATCCACTGCAACACAAAGCAAAGTGCAGCCCCTGCCTGAAGGGTCTTGTGTGTTCCCTGCAATTTTCCTGTTGAATCACAGACAAACAAGCTGGTGAGCCACAGCTGATGAGAAAAGCGATAAACTATGTAACTGACATGTTCAGCTGAGAGTTTTTGTGTGTGCTGATAAATTCTGCTGGTATAAGGAGAACCCCCTTGACAACTTTACTGTACTGTTATTGTTAAAGTTAACTGTGGTATTAAACTCTGAAGAAGATTCAATAAAACTCTCCTGTTCCTCAAAGAAGCCTGATTAAAACACAATGTGCTCTCAGAGGCTGTGCTAACTACAGAACATTTTTATTTGTTGATCTTGGAAAGTCCAGGTATTTGATTTTTCTGTTTTGTCAAACATTTTCTCTTCTGTGCTCAAAACATAGCCTAGGAAATTATTCCATTTTAATTTAAAAGAACCGAGCCATCAGCTGAAATGCTAAAATAATTTTCTTAATCTGCTTTATTACAACAGTCCAGGGGAACACTGGGCAGTACTTACACTCTGGGCTGGAAGGGGATTCTGGGGCTATTGCAGTGAACACCAGCAGTTCAGAGTGCTCTGCCTGCAAAGGCAACTGCTGCCTGTAGTCATTGCATTTGGAGACCATGAAGAGGAGGTGTAAATCCCAGGACCTCTAGCTATGTCAGGAACAGCACATTTTGAGCAGATCCAAGTCTGGAGGCTGGTGAGTCTATATGGAGCAAGCTGTACCCTGCCTGCAGTGGATCATGGTGTGAAAGCCCGGGGGATTGTGTTGGTGCTGCTTATTTAACACCCCCCTCTGCAAGGCAGGCTTGGCACAGGACAGTGTCTAATGAGCTGATGATTTGATGTGAGACCCTCTGGCTCAGAGCTGAACACAGGCACCGTCAGTGGAAGGGGCTACATAAACAATCCAGACAGGTTGTCATTATTAAATATTCCGTGAATTACCAAATGATCCTGCAGTCATTCCATGCAAAGCAACAGCAGAAGCCAAAAACTAAATTGCAGTACAGTCCCTGCATAAAGTCCTCCCCTTCACTTTCCCAGAGCACCCGGTTCAGCTTTTGTGTCACAAACAAGTGTGCAGGTACGCTGTGTTTTTATGACTATGTTCCCCTCTTCGGAGCAGTTAAAGCCAATCATGTAAAACATTTCAGGACATTCAGAATGAGACTTCAGTGTGAGATAAAGTGTTCCTGCATGTGAGTACTGTTGGGATAGTTTTAGGTTTTCAGACAAGACTTGGTGTTTCAGAAACTTCCCTCAAACTCCTGGATTTTCATGTCATTGATGAGAAAGTTTAGCATTTATAGATCCTCAAATTGTTTCCCCAGGCCATTTAACTGTTCCTATATGGGAAGGTATCTCACACCAGCTATCAGTCAAGGGGAAAGCTTTTCTTCCCTGGATGACATCTCCATGGCTCAACAGGGTGATGAGCCCCATCCTCATGGGCCTGGGGACTCAACTCCAGCACCTGGGGAGAGAGCCAGGGAGGAAGAGTGTGGGCACCTAACAGCCTTGCTGCAACCTCCTCCCCTCTGCAGTCAGCATTACTGTGGAGATGAAGGAAACAAAAAAGCAAAGACTGCAAACAAGGGGAGCTGGCTGTTCTTGATGGAGGTTTTCTCATTGCAAGCAGCCTGAATGGTTTGTAATCATCAGAAATGCTGCCACTGGAAATACCCTGGGTTTATGCTGCCAATTTGAGTGACTTCATGCAAGATTATGATTGCTTCAGACTTTCTCTTCCCCCTCTCACTGACAAGTTGTAATTCACACCAGAAGCACTATCATCCAAGCTATTCTCAAAGCCTCTTCCATATTGTCTAGTCCTGATCCACCCCCAGATGCTTGAGATTTGTCTCCTGAATGAAGGCTGTAAATCTTTGTACAGAATGGCAGGAGAACTTTGAGCATCTGAGTTATTATGCAAATGCAGCATCAATGGTACTTTTAACTGCAAGTCGATTGGGACTGTAAATGGAACACCAGTGATTTATGGGTCTGAGTGCTTCCTAGATACAGGAATTTAATGCTATCCACTGACCTTGAACCAAAAGCAGGATCCCTGAAGTGTCCTGCATGCTGAGACAGCTCGCATCTGGGCTGGAGCTAAGAAGGTGCCTTTCATCCTACCTGTGCTGCTCATTTGCCCCTGTTTCAGAATATGAAGAAAATCAACATGGACCAGCTTCCAATGCCTTCAGTATTACTGGATAGTCCTGGTCCACATACAGCCCTTTTCTTAGCAAAGAACTAATTTAAGTATTACCAAGTTCAAACATGAAACCGGTCCCTCGAGATTCTGCAGCATCATAAGGACCAGGATGTGGCAGACAGTGCTCATGGACTGGAGGGATCAAAGAAAGATATGCTCACCTGACACAAAGGCCACTTTCTCCTTCAGTATAGGAAGGACATCAGCAGCTTTTAAACCATCATTTCGAAAAGAACCTGCAAAACAGAGAAAAACAGGAAAGCCACGTTAGAAGAGAGCAGGTTCTTGCTCCCAGCTTCATGGACATGCCATGTTTGTCAAAAATCAGACTGGAGAAATGCTATAAATTACATAAAAGCACCAAGAAACAGACCCAAATGGCTGATGAACAAACAGCATCAACATCAATAGAGATATGTTAATGGAAAAAAATTAAATACAGAGAATCAGCTCATTGCTCTATCCTTCAGAAGTTCTGAAAGATTAACAGATTTCCCACCAAGTAACCAGTTTAATCCTTGCTGCCTTTTTCACAAACCATACTATCAAGCCTGGGAGATGCCCATCTTGTACAGCGAGCCAGGAGCTTTCTCCCTTCACTCTTCTGAACATAGCCCAGGTAAAATTGCAGGGAACATTACAGCACATACACATCCATTTAGCACCAGCCCTTGAGACAGATTTGCACAGGGACTGGCTTAAAAAGGGATTTTCTCCTTTCCCCCTTTCTGCTGTGCACAGCACAGCTGAGATGGAATGGTTCAAGATGGGACCACACTCGGAGGACATGCTCCTTACAAGCCAGCCAAAGTTTTCCCTGGGTAAGGAGAGGTTTGAGCCCCTGCACATCCTCAGGTAATACATGCTGTTTGATTAAGCATACCTGAGCAGGCCATTTGTATTCCCTGAAGTGACAAATTACTTCAGGTCTCCTAAATGTTCACCTAAGAAATCACAGAATTTTACTCTCTTGGGAACAGAGCTGCCCACAGTTTTAGGTGCCAGCAGTATCTTTTGGCTTTGCAAAAGACCGGCAGTAAGGGATCACCCCAGAGTAAGCAAGCCAGCCACTGCTATTCCCACAAAAGGTGGGTTTGAAGGACATCTTTGCCGTTCCCCTGAAAAATAAGTCATCCATCACTGGGTAGTGAATAGCCATCATGACAAGTGATCTTCCATATGGTCTTAGATCTATTCCAGCTCACCAAATAATATAACACATTTGAAACCCTGTATTTTCCCTTTCTGCCTTTCACAGGCAGGCAGGCAGCAACCACCATTCTTCTGAGATGGTGCCAGGGCAAGAAAATCTTCTCACTAAGCAGCTTGCTAGAAACAGGGCATTGCTGCGGCCATCACACCCTCCTCACTGAACACAGCAGATGATACCCTGACTGTTTGGGTCTGAAAGAGGGATTGGGGATAAAAGCACCCCTTTTATATTGTCATCTATTGCTCCCAACATGCAGCCTGCAAAGGCAAAGTGGTCCAATCCATGCAGACATTTGGAACAGACAAGATGAAGACCAAATCAGCCATTTTCACCTGCAGCTGAACTACAAGTGTTAGTGTTATTATGGTTGAGTTAGTGGCTTTTGCCATTCACAGTTAGATTGTGCAACAAGGATGTCTTGTACACGTAAATATGTCCCTCCCTGGTGACCAAAAGCTACAGCTAACTCTCTTTGTCCCCAGTTGCTCTCAGGTGTCTCCAGGAGACGTGTAAGCTCACCAGCTAAACCTACAGCTAGTGAAAACCAGTAGTCAAAGGACTGAGGTAATTCAGTGTAAGGCCAAGACCAAAGTAACTGCAATTTGAACAGGCACTGGAGCACAGTCTCGAGGGATGCCTAAAGAGTGCACTGTGTCAGTAAAATGTTTGGGGACCAGGGAAATGAGTCCTGATTGCTGAACTCTTTCTGTGTTCAAGTAAGCAGGACTTTGTGCACTCTGTGTTAAATATATGAGACTTTGCTATTAACTTCTCCTCTTGACAAGAATAACCTCTCAGATCCCAGGCTGCGGCTAGCTCTCACATCAAAGGTAGGAGCTGCTCAGCCACAGGCAACATTTGGAATTTAGGCAGCTCTGTATATAAGCATCTCATCCAACCATGAAGCAAACAGGAACAGTCAATGTGCGAGACACATCATGAGGGTTTGAAGACACTCAAGTGGAGTAGTGGGCAAAATTTATCCAGCTGCAAGATCTGCAGTGTCACTGCAAGTAGAGTCTTAGCCAGTATTTGTTAAATTTGTCAGGAAAATGGCAAAATCAATTCTTAAGCACCCAACTGTGCAGCAGACAGTATGCAACTGAAATCTTTGTGAGCATTACTAAAAAAAGCTGGTGGGCGTATGTAAAGCATACCATAAGGACTTCTTAGCAAGAACCCACTATACTGAGGGCTGAAGGCCAGTTTCAGACACTCCTGCAAGGAAGGACTGCATCTCACAGAGGAAATACGCATGGAGACTGGGAGAGAAATGTATGACTTTAAAAGATGGTCACCTCCTGAGCTGTAGCAGGGCAGGCTGCAGGCAAGGGGCTCTTTGCTAACAGCCCCTATGTCCTGACTGTGCATAAGAGAGGCGAGAAAAGACTTGAGTGGGGATAGTGCTGCAGCAAGTACTTTCCCCTTTCTCAGTATTGCCCAGGACAGGTCAAACACACTCTAAAATAAATGATGAATGAATTGGAAAACTGTGAGGCTGTCCTACAACCAAGGAATAAACAAGAAGTCCCAAGAGCTGCAAAACTTCCCTTGGGATGAGGAAGGAAACTCTGGAAGGCAGATCAGCACCTAAAGCAATGCACGGTGTTCAACCAAGTAGCAGCTCATGACCCACAGATGAGGCCATGGCCAGTGCTTCCAGAGGTTGCTCCAGTTCCTGACAAAATCCTTTCATTGGAGGCTACATCTCAGAGCATGCTGTCAGGTTGCCAGCAAGAGCTGGGGCAAGGTATGCATAAATGGGAAAACCAATGGCTGTAACAAAGACTCCAAAAGCAACAGCAAATCTGTCTCCAGAAGGGCCCAGCAGAGCAATGTTGCATTCCCCAGCTTGTAAGTTATTATAAGCATATCCCTAATGATGCTCATTTTCATCCTGTTCCCCAGCTGTTTCTAATACATTTGTTTTGTTTGTTTGTGTGCTGGATCCAAGGCCATGTCTGCAGAGCACCATCTCATTTTGCCAGAGAGCCCCGCGCACACAAAGGCTGTGCTTTGTAGTCTGCCCTACACCTCTCTACTGCTCCTCTCTGCAGCAGATGGACAGAGAAGGACAAAGGGACGAAGGAAGGGCAGGCTGAACACTGAGCCATCCTGCCCATTGTCCATGCATTGGTTTGCTGGTTCACCATCCTCATAAACATGGGACTACACAACAAAGCCCCTCTCACTTTCTACCTGCATGGTCTGCCAAGGTACTCGAGCACTTCAATCACCCCTTTACCAAAAGAGAGGCACAGAGAGCACAGTGCTGTGACCCTGTCACCCTGCAGCCCCTCACACCTTCATCACATCCTGGCTTAGTGTGCTACTCACAGAGCAGGGACACTATGACTGGCCACAAATTTTTATTACTCCAGTGACCCAACAAGAATGCACACCATGTCAGCCTGAGCAGCCGACAGTATGTGCTCTTGTAAACTTGGAAGGACTGAAGAATTAAGAGTGGATCCTCAGCATGGCTGATTTACGTTTCAGGGCAGAGCAGCATCACGTGTGCACAGAACATCTCCTATAAGGGATTCCCTGGGTGGCAGAAGAAGCTCACAGTTTTAGATGAGATGCTGTAATGAGAAGCCAGATGGGTGAGCTGAGAAGCTTAAGGCATGCTTCCATGGTAAACGCAGCAATTCTGAAATTGAGAAATTTGTTTTTCCCCTGCACAAATGCCCCAATTGGCCTGGAGAGCTCACTGCTGAAGGACATGGAGGTCAGCACCTCAAGGGGCTTCCTGAACAGGTTGGAGATCTGCAAACAACAAACATCTCCAGAGAACCATAAAGATTAATAAAATAAGCAAGAGTTTTGGAAAGAATGTAAGCCTACAGACTTTGAAGTGAAAGCCAAGCTGTAACTCTTGGAGTGAAAAATAAATTATCCTCAGAGAGAGCCCTGTGAGCTTTAGTATTTCTTTCTCTAAGCAGAGTGCAGGATCTCTGTTGGAGACACCGTCTTGGGCTAGATAGAGCAATGGTCTGCTCCAGAGTGGCTTTTCCTAGAAAAGCCTCAGTTCTAATCTGAAAAATGCAGCTCTTGGCTTCAAATAAAGATCAGCTGCTGGAAATATGGAAATACTTTCTATACTTAAAAAAAGTATGCGTAGGCAAGAAGAAGGCCTCCTGTCAGAGCACTGCATGGGGCTTAATCACTTGGCTCCTGATGCCTTCAGCAAGAGTTGTTCATCCCAAGTCCCATGCAACGTTTCAAGAAAGGCAGCCCACATTCTCATAGTTCTCAGAACAGATTTCACTATTTTAAAACTTTGGCATAAAATTTCTTTAACCAAACAAAACTGAACTCCTTGGGCTAAACCCATCCCTCGAAGAACTCCACTGGAGTCCAGGATGCAACAGTAGGATTAATCTGGTCCATATTTCTTCTTCCCCCAGTAAAGGCCTCTCCTGTACTTCTATACTCCCACTCCCATACCCCAGTTTTTGGGGCATTTATCTCCCAGGTTTATCATAGCCTATCTGCCTTCCCACCTTTTTATTTTTCTCCCCTCAAAGTCTCAGTGTAATTTATTTGTCTTTGCAGTACTGTAGCGTCTTGGCTTTCTACAACACACAGAAGGAATGTCTGATGTGAGCAGAGAGAGGCAGAACAAAGGAGACTTTAGTATTCCCATTGTAGCCTTTGCAAACGGAGACACAGAGAGATTGACTTGACCAGTGTCAGACAGAAAGTTTGTGCAGAGCTGAACCCTCATTTCCCCAACGCTTTTCTCATACAAACATCCCTTTGTTTTCCAGCAGAATATAATCTTCCTTTTTCTTCTCTTTACACTTCTGGCTTCCTCCTCCTGCCCTTCTCTGTCCATTATTCTTTCCTTCTGCATTTATGCCTCAAATATTTACTTTTTGTGTGTGCTAAACCCTCTTTAACCCCTTCCTCCCCTTCCTGCAGGCTATTGTCTGTCCCTGCAGGGCTGTGAGCCTTCCCAGTTTGATTTCTCTGATTTTCCACAAGCCATGCAGAGGGGCTTAGCCAGGGGCTGCTGGGGCCTTTGCCGCTGGGATTTTGCTGGCCGAGGCTCATTGGTTCAAGGCAGAGAGGCCACAGCATGGCACAAGCATTTGGTTGAATAGAAGCAACATGTGCTCTGGACTAGTATTTTAGCACCATCTGGCCAAGATAAATGAGGCTGGACACTCTGCATCTGCCGATCGCTCCTCTGTGGACAACAGCCTGATCCCTGATGCAAAGAAAGATCATTTTGGTGCCCTGAGCTCCCCAGGAGCCTGCAAGGCTCTCCTATCATCCTTCTCCACTGCAGGCAGCAGAAGAGCAGGCTTAGATTTCACAGAGGAAGGAAGGATTCAATTGAATTGAATCTAAAGACAGCACCAGAGAGAAAAAACCACAAAATCAAGCTGTAAATATAATCACCAGCTATTACTGAAGACTAACCCAGAGTTATATGCTTCTCCATAATAACCAATATAAGGTAATACCTGGTCTCAGGGGAAGCATTTAGGACTGCAGGCTGGAGTGTGGCAGGGACAGGCTGAAAGGCAGGTTGGATTAGCACTGGGGCAAGGATGGCGGTGCTGTGCCCCTCTGTGCTCCTGTGTTTGCTTTCTCCAGCCACCAGATCCAGTGTACAGACTGGCACATAGATCCATGCTAGAGCTCCAAAAGTTGCAAGAACCATGGACACCAAACAGATAGTCTGCACAAAAGACTAATCCCACTGCACCACATGCCACACTCCTTATCCCAGCTGAGACAAAGTCACATGCATTACATTGCTGCATTTATTCTAAAATTAAAACATGAATGTTGGATTTATATGTAATAGTTAGGCTCAGTCCAAGAGTAATATTATTTTCTCTGTGCTTCTTTATTCTGTCCTTCTTTTTATTAATTACACACCACTCCTGCTTTCTGAAATATCCTTCTGGTCACAGCTATCAGGTGGCAGTGCCACAGGCTACCCTCCACTTCCAAGTTTTGCCAGTGTAAGCAGCAAAAGCAGCTACTTTTCTCCCCCTCTACACCAACAGGTCGGTCCCTCTGATTTCTCTTTGCTCGAATCCCTGCACAGGGACAGCCCCTGCCAGCGCAGACGTCTTCCCTCTCCTGCCTGTAACACCGAGAGAGGCAGGGCTGGGGTTTGGGGGACCTTGCTAATTGCGGAGATTGTTATTCCTTCCACGAGGTACTTGGCAGCACTGAGCCTCCCAGCACAGCCTTTGAATGTCCACACATTTAAACAGTAGCCTCAGCTTGAAATCAAGCCAAAGAATAGGCAAGGCCTCAAGAAAGACAGAGCAGCTTGCAGCAAGCATGCAAATTCATTAGCCTTGTGTGCACGTGTGGCCTCTAATAAGAAGTGTTCAGCATCTGAAGCCGAAACATCCCACCCTGTGCATCCCACCTAAGCCAACAGCCAGGCTTTGCTTTTCATAAGTAGCACAAAACAATTCAAAGCATCAGAAGGATACTGAATTTATACACAATCTGCAGAGGAGGTTCTGCTTCAACTCCATCCATGGGGGATTTTACTCATTTCATTTTAAACATGCACTAATAGAGATGCTAAGAGAATGCAATGGCTGTGAGTCAATCTTTTGCACATTTCCTTTTCATTTTCATCAGGACTTTGGAATCAGGCTGAGATCTTTCAGTTCTTACACTTAGAAAAATAATTAGACGTTATAGGTAGCCCTGTGGATAGCACATCTGACTGCTAATCAAAAGACTTGGCTCTATTTGTGGTTCTGCTCCTAAATTGCTTTATGATCCTGAACAAGCTGTTTTAACTGTGCCAGATCTTGGTTTTCCTCTCTACAGAACGGAAATAATGACTGCCCACATTAGTAAAGCACAGTCAGGTTCACAGACCTCAAAAGCACCTTTCAAACATGAATTAATTTTGTCTGAAAAAACCTCTCTGAGTTCTCTGAGGCAGGGAACTGTTGCAGTGCACTTTTATAGACAGGCAAAAATGAGGCACTGACAGTAGGAAAGCCTTGCTCTGGTGATCACAGAAAGGGCTTTCTGGGAAGGAATGGGAGACGTTAGGAGAACTGGAAAAATTAGATCATCTGACACAAAATCCTGTGTTTTATTTCTTAAGTGTACAAGGGATAGATGTGCTGCCCTAGAGGGAAATAAGTATATTCAGCACCTTGAGCTTTTAGTGGTTAAGTTTCTTGCCATCTACAGATTGCTCTACACATCAGTGACCACCCAGATGCAAGAGTCTTTTATGGTGTTAATAAACAGCTACGGGCCATTTGTAATCTGAAGTCACGTTTTAAACACAGCCATGGTCTCTATCCAGGCCTAGTGTGCATAAATATTTTCTTTTCATTTCACTCCCCTCTCAATTACAATTGGGTTTCTTATGGAAACATTCCTCAGAATTTTATAATCCCATAAAAAGTTTAGAACTGCTGATGGATTCCTGCAGGAAGGATGCAGGCCCTCTTTGAAGCAATAGAGGCTGGGTACCCAGGGTCCCATCCTCTATTAAATTCTGTAGGTTAGAATAATATCCTTTAACTGGCATTGGTTTAGTCAACAGGCTTTTCCCAAAAAGCTGCAAAAAGGCATCTCCCAGCACCTGTCACACAGCAGTGACGTGCTTAGGGTTTCCCATCCGTCTCCCAGAAAGCCTCCCACTCACATCCTGGAGGTCCCCAGCCACCAGTAACTTCTCCAGGACAAAAAAATAAAATAAAATATCTAATTATGTACAACATTGAGGAGGCACTTTGCTGAAACGCCAGCCGTACAAAGGAACCATATGCCAGTGCCCCAAGTGTGCTTTGCAAACATCTGCCTCTCAGGGGGATTTCATGCCAGACACTAAGAAAGCAACTTTAATTAGAGGCCAATTGAGATCCTTGTCCCAAAGCCTGTGACTGTCTCAAAAAAGAAAAAAAACATCCTAAACAACAAGGCAATTGCATTTCCCCCCACGTTTAAAAACACTCTACCTTTTCTCTTTTTAGTTTTTCTGACAGAGTTCGACATACCCCAAACAGACTGACATAGTTCCCATTGCCTTCAGAAAAAACCCTGTCCAGGAAGGATGGTTGAGTCTAATATGAGTTTCAGAGTGGGTTTTAAATTAGTCATTTTTGACTGTGGTTCATACAACATTCACAAACCAGCACCCCACAATTAATTAGGCTTACATTTCCCCTGTCACACGTCACCTCAAATCCCTTCTGACCAGATACATTTCTGCCTTCACTCATCTCCTTTGGTCCCTTTCTTTCTGCCAGGGCTTATGATTTGAGCTTGCAGCTATTGTGTCATCCTGGGAAGCTGATTTAAAAAAAAAAAGAAAAGAAAAAAAAAAAGAGGAATGAAAGAAAACCTAAATCTGCAATTCAAAAGGGAGTTTCCCTTCCTGTGCATCAGTTCCCTGGTTAGGGATAAAGCAAGACAGGGCAGGCAAGAGAAAGAAACTGTCCCTGCAGAGGGGTACATGGGAGAGCAGCCAAAGCCCTGGTGAGATCGCAGAGGCTGCTCCCACCCCTGAGCTGGACACAGTTCATCCAAACAGGGCAGTTTCAGGTCTCTGGGTGATGTATCTCTGGACAAGCCCAGCAAAACCAAGGCAGCAAGAAGAGCAGCAGAAAGAACTCCAGCTGATATGAGGCAGATCTCAGTGGCACTTCAGGCAGGCCCGTTGGGAGCACAGGGAATGCTCAGGGGCTACACTGTGATGGTGGGCTACTCCAAGAGCTGCCTTCCACAGTCCTTACCTGGGGAGCAGGACCTCCCGTCACGCCCCACTCTTCTGTGCTTATTGCAGTTTCCCAGGGTCTCTGCAAACCAATCTACAACCAGCCCCAGCCCACCAGCAGGGCCTGTGCATAACCCACTTGCAGCTGACTTCAGACTGCCCAGACCTCTCTGCCCAAGCGCTGAAATGCGAAGCGGCAGTGGCAGCAGCTCCTCCAAAGGCCTGGCCAGGAAACACTCTGGGTCTAACAGCAATCACTTCCCCACCAGCATCCCAAATCCAAACAAAACCAGGGCAAACATTTTACATACATCAGTGGGAGGGGGAAGGCAAGACGCTCACAGGACTGAATAATTTATCTGCCTCTCCTACAGATGCTGACATTTTTGACACACATTAAACATTAATGAAAATCATTTTATGGATGGCTGAGTCATGCCAGTCAATGGATAATCCCCTGCTTCTCCACCTGCCCCTTTCACCCTCATCTGGCTCCTATCGCAGAGTGCAGCCACTTATAACTCTGCCCTCTGAAAGAGGCCAGGCTCCCCCCGATGCCAAAGAGCAGAGCAAAAGCACCGAAGGGGCTGAACAGATCCCAACGAACACATGGACGAGAACCGAGCCCACAGAGCCCTAACCCCGCTGCAGTTAAATTCACAAACCTGCTGTTTTGTTAATTAGCTAACACGAGATGCTGTGAATCATTTTGGAAAGCAAATTACCTCCCTGATTTCCAAAAGCTTCCTAGCCGCATTTCTTTTTTTAACTTACTATTTTTTCCTTCTCTCAATGTATAAATGCCAATTAAATTACTGCCTGCCTCTGTTTAATCTAATGTTAGCCTACTCATATTTTCAGCTGCTCCCTGATGCCAGCATGGCCCCTTATGCCTAAATCTCTTTAGCATGCTAGTATAAATGTTTACAGCCCTAAGACTTAGTGCTGTAAGAAGCTTGACATTTTTGTGCTAATAACCTGTTGTAACTGTAATGTTGAATTCAAAAGGATCACCAATAGGTTGAAAATGCAGCTTTCCTTTAGTTTGTTCCAGCTAAAGACACATATAAAGAGATAACTGGAATTAAAGTCTCATGAGCTGTCTGAATCTCTTTCTGGACAAGCAGCCCTTAAACTTGCCAAAATGATACTCATCAGAAGGTAGAGCTACAAAAAGCCACTGGGCAGGTTTCAAAGACAGAGGGTATGCATTTAGTCGCATCTTATCAATCACAGAGTCATAGAATCACCGAAGTTGGAAAAGACCTTTAAGATCATCGAGTCCAACTGTTAACCCAGCACTGCCAAATCCACCACTAAACCCACTGGACTGTGATTCTGGATACCAGAGTTACCAGGAATATGTTCTCTATCCTAAACATGCCTTTCTTTATGGAATAGGCTAAAAGATTATCACCTAAATGCAGCAAATTGCCTTCTTTTCACTAAGGGGGAGCTCAGAGCTGCACAAATAACTGGCTACAGGTTAATGGGATCTGACTGATCTCCAGAGGGTGCAAGCTGCTGCTCTATAGATTCTGGACAGCTGGAGTCAGATGACCATCCAACTCCTCCCTGAAACACAGGGAAATAGTCTGGGGGCCCTCTTTCCAGCCCACTGCCAGGTTGCATTTTTTCTTTCAATGGAGGTGACAAAAGTGCAATATATTGGCAATGATATTTTAATTTCACAGACTGAACTGTAAAATCCTTTTCCCACACATATTTTCCCTTCTTCTGAAGGGAAAATACTGGTTGGTGGTTTCACTGAGCAGCATGCTCTGCAAAAACCAGCAATTCCAGGCGGGAGGAAATTGTCCCATTCAATGTGTCAGTCCACAAAGTTTATTAGATAGGTTTCTAAAGATAGGGAAATTATACTTTGATCTGAGACAACCTATTTCAGCCTGTAGAATGTTGCTACAAGCAGCTGTCGAGCCTCCCTTGAGTACAACACTGAGGAGCAGATCCCAATCTAAACCAAGCTAAGTCAACCAAAGGACATTTAATACCTTCAGTAAATAAGAGATGAGGAGAAAACAGTTTCTCCCACATCTACTGCAGGCGAGATTTCACTCCTTTGGCTGCAGCAGTTTTAATAATCCATTTTTATATTTTTCCCCAGCCAGGAGTTCATCCTGCATAAACATCTCATGCCAGCCATCCCTGCTCTCCCACACAAACATGGAACCACATGTACCTTCTCATATTTGGGTTCTAGCTTTGCTGATAGAAGGACAGACCATGTCCACATTTCCAACCTACATCTCAGCCCAGGGTTTCCATGACCTTTTCCTGCAAGCTCTAGCTCTGCTGCTGGTATGACTTGTCCATTATGTTAGTTGTTCAATAACTCTTAGGCACTACTGTGCTAATAGCACTTTGAATAAACAACAAGTCACAGTCAGAAGTCAATGAAACATTAGGAGCGATGACAAATCAGAAATAGCAAACTAACTGCACAATGGAAAAGAAAGAAATGCAGTGATGTTTTTCTACCTGCTTGCAAAGAAAAGCAGAGTGAAAGATAGACTGAACAGATTCATCACGCTTTAGCTTCATTGGTATAATAATTAATTTATATTAGCAGGTGCACATTAAGAAGATCTGTTTCCACCCCTCTGCCACCACCAGCTGGTGCAACGTGCATGTGTCAGTCATGGGAAGTAGCAGTTGTGCTGATGCCCCTCACCATCTCTTACATCTGCATCCTGCAGCTTTGTTATGGGTCCAGTCAGCAGCACTGGCAGAGCTGCATGAACACATCACAGAGAGCAGTTTTTATTCCAAAGTGCTTAAAGTGGCCAGAGCCAGCTATGGTGGGAGACAACCAGACACATAACTTCATTTTCCATATTTCATGGGAGCTGACTGATGGCAGAGTGCAGGTGTCATGGCCAGGTATTTGATACAGGACGTTTATGATAGCCTTTTATAAACCTGATATTTATAAGCCTGCACTGGAAAAGTAGCTATGATGTTCCACCCAGAGCTTTTGCTCCTGAGGAACACATGTTCGTGAGTCCACAGATCTCTGGTTTATACCTCACCCGGTGGATCCTACTGCAGGATTTGACCCAACATCAGAGTTCTGGGTTATTACATGGGACTGAGAGAGCCAGAAAAATATCCTCTTAATAATGCCTCTTTGAATCTTGTGATCTGATGAAAATTCAGCCTGTGGAAATACATCTACCCTCTCTACCACTTTTCCTTGGAAGCCCTATCAGATGTTATTATATCCATTTATAGAAACTCCAGAAAGCTGAGATACACGACACTGGCTACTAATGAAAGCTGCAGGATAAAGCAATAATGACATCTTGGGAACAAAAAGTGCATACTGAAATATTATAGAAAGAAAGTTATCAGGCAGGAGATGTACAAAATTAAATTTTCTGAGTGGTATACTGGCTTAAATGATACAAGCAATCTTTTCATGGCCATGAAATGAAGCTTTTTTGCCAATGTTTTGTGAACTCACACAAAGAGAAAAAACCAATGAGATAAATAGTGTCATCTTCCCCTGCACTGAAGTGCTACAGTACTGAGCACACTGCCTGTTATAAGGCTACTGACAATTAAGGATGTATCACCCTGAGCAGTATCTCTGTCTGCATCTATCTGATCTGCCCATTACCATAGTCCTCTGCCACACAGCACAACCATGCACTTCATGGAATAAATATCCATTGAAGCCAAAGTAGCAAGTCAGCTGAACACATAAATTGCCCAGATTCTACCCGGGGACAAGAATAATTATCTTTCCAAATCCACTTTAAAACCCTGACTAAAGAATACTTTCTGAAGAGGTCAAGCCCTGATGATAGCTAATACTTTCAAATGAATCTTTGTAATTGCCCAAATACAAAGAGCTGTTTTAACGCATCACGACAGCAGAATGCCTCTTCCAGGGGCGAGCTCACCCGCATTTCTGCAGATCATCACTTAAGTGTTCCGTAAGTCATATGACTTTCTGGCTTTGAAAGATTGCCTTTTGATGTCCAACAGACAGATGTCAGCATAAAAAGATCGGGAGAAAAAGAAGTCCAAGCTCTGCACAGCCAGCAGTAATCAAGAGAACAGCAGTGAGCTTGTCTGTGGAGACCAAGCAAGCAATAGCAGCTGAGCTACCTCCTCACCCCTTTGCTTCCAAAAAGTGTTTAGCAATAGCATAGCTACAAAAGTGCCAGTGAAGTGCACTAAGTTACCAGTACCTGATTAGTGGTTCTGCAACCATTTACAGCACCACTAGCTCAGGAGCACCCACCACTGCTAGAAATCAGGGACCCAGCCAAAGAGTGTACTTGAAGCTGTAACACCAGTTAGTCCCTTGGATGTCAATTGTTTGGGGAACACTGTGATGTAGCTTACACTACCACTGTCACTGCTGTTCAAGGGATAAACAGAAGGCTTCTGTCATCAGTGTTTCCAACCCAGTCCTTTTCATAAGCATTGCTATTCAACTATAATGGTTGTTTTGTTACGTGTAGTTCTACTCGGAAAACTGACTCCATAAAAACAGCATCATGGAGTTAATTTTTATTGCATCTCAATGATTTCCAGATCAAATGCAGTCAGTTTACAAGTAAAAAAGATGTTTGGTTTGTTTTTCCAACTACCAGGTCTACAAACTCATGCTGGGATCTAGAAGTTAAGTTGTCATCTTTTTGGCTTGTACGATTGCAAGAAAAATGAAAAAGAAATCTGCTCGCCTGCTCCTGGAGCGGCTGTGTATTTCCAGCTTCAACAGAGAAAATAAGGAATAAAAATGAAGACAATATTTTCAAACCCACTTATCTAATTCTGCGCTTCAGGGCTCCAGAAAGGTAATCTGATTTTAAAAGCTACTCCAAGGGCAATTTGAAGTGACAAGACTTAAGCACCACTTAAAATCTTACTGCATATTTAGGTACATAAATAGTATGTACCTAACTTTAGACACCCATTTTTCAAAACTGTTCCTCTTAATTTAGTCAGCAAATTAATCAGATTTGCATGTGATTACACATAGATAGCAGATAATTTCTGTAGGAAGGTGTTATTTTTATATAGACACTTGTCAGAGCAGAATTGCACGTTAAACTAAAATTTATGAGTCCACAGGCTGAGTTAACATTAACTATTTGACAGCTGCAAATTGCTGCATTACAGACATGGCCAATTTACTTACAGAGACCCACGTGCGCACATGTAACTTAACCATTCCCCAGCTGTCTGTCTGTAAACCTCAGTTTGTAGGGGTTAGAAGGTTTCCCTCATGGCAACTCTGGCATGTCCTAATCAGGTATCTGAGCCCCACTGTCCTGCACATGAAAGAAACAAGATGTTCTAGGGGCAGAGGAACAGATTAGCTTCCTACCATGTTGACATACAGATCGCCTAATCCTTTGTCATGTCTTCTATGAGTTCCCTACAGCAAAAATTTTCAGCCATGCCTTTGCTTCTCCCCCAGTACATCCAGCTCTTTCCTCTGGGCTCCTGTGCCAAATGGTTTTGGATGCCACCAGTCAAACATATACACACAGGGCTGCTCTGTGGAACCCAGTGTGATGGTCACCTTGAGCCTTGCGAAGGATTTGCAGAAACATTAGCTTTGAGCTGTTTGTGAAACACAGATTCATGGTGGGTAAACTGAGGGAATGTTTGCTCCGTTACCCAGTTGTCCCAAAGCATTCCTTCGTGTACAGGTGCACTAATGCTGACCACCCCACCACCCCATCTGTCCTTGTGCCTTTGGGAGTTAATGTCTGATTGCAACCAAAGAGATAATGCATAAGAGCTTACAGGAAAAGTGGTCTGAAAATAAAGGCTGGGAACACGGCCAGCATTTGCAGATGTACTGAGTTAGCGAGTTCTGAGGAACATTCCAAAATATTAGCCAGGTTTACACACCCGGCCTTGCCATGCTGGTTTCATAAGCTGGAGGTGCCTGCTTGCAAGGGCAGTCCTGCCAGGCCATCCTTGCAGCTTTACTGTGGCTTTCCTCCCTTTGCTATCTCCCTCCAACAAGGACAAGCAAGGGTGTTTAATTAAATCCAAATGCTAACATTTTTAGCTAAGTGTAAAATTGTTGATTTGCAAAGCAGCGCGCTTGGCTTTCATCATTAAGGAGCGCTGTGATCAATGTAACATCAGGCCAATTATGGCTGTTATGGTGCTGAGAGATGTATTTCTGTTCTCTGGATCTCTTTATGTATTCAGGTGTAAGCTAAGCAAGTGCAGCCTCAAATGCTAATTGTGCTGCTTAGGACATATTCATTCCCAAGGAGTCCCGTCAATTACTCAGTGTTTTAGCGCCAGGCAATTGCCAATCCTTTCCCAGCCAGCCCCAGCCAAGGTCTTGCCCATGATGATGAAATCTGCCTGGAGATTTTAGAAACTCACAGTCACACAAGGCAAGGCTGCTGCTCCTGCAACAAGCCACTGCTGACTTGCCTTCATAAACTGCCAAGGGGACTCTGAAACGAGCACAGTGAGAAGGAATGGGTGTACTTGTGGCTCACTCCGTCCTCCGGATGATATTTTCCCAGCACAGTCGTCACAGCTCGTGCTATTTGAGTCATCCTCATCTGAGAACGCAAATAGTTCCCAACCGGTAACGCAGTGTTTCTGCTTGCAGGCTGAGAGCTCGGCTTCTCTCCCAGTGCTCCAAGCTGAGCCCAGTCCTGGAGAGCTACAGGCTGCTCCACGTCAGGGGAAGGGCCTTGTACAGATGGCATGGAAGGATGGCAGAATTGCTTGGGTCTGGAGGGAAAATTGAGCCCTCACAATACTCGTGGCTTTAGAGTTTGGATTAAACCCTGTCCTTTGTCATGTTGATGCAGAGAGGAGCAGCACTTGACAGTATTCAGAGAATTGTAGATTTATCCCTCTGAAACCATCCTTCACTTCCACACTTCTGTGTGACTTTCATCATGGTCTCTCTGCAAATTATTTTAATTCCTTATAAGAAAAAATGGATTTTCCTTGCCATTTACAGCACAGGACCTTGCATAGTTACTTGGATTTTCATAAAAAATAACATTAAATTGGAATCTAAGTTGAGTAAATTCAGATATCTGAAAGCAAAAGCAGCATTTTGTGGGAAGTTGTAATTATTCCAGGCAACAACAACAACAACAAAAATATCAGAAAATTCAGAACTGAGTTAAATGTCAAAGCAAATCAAGACAGCTGAAGTATGGAAATCAATGTTTAGGCACACTAGCAACAATGCAGAGCCTCCAGGGATACCAGGGAAGGAGTACACAGCTATGGCTAGTACTACTATCAGTACTACTGATAAATGCAGATTAAATTGATATTGAAAGCCCTTTGCAGATTAAATTGATACTGAAAGCCCATTTCATTTTTTATCTTTCCCTTATTAAATTATTCTAGGATGAGAAAAAAAAGACCACATATCTGTCTGCTAAGAGTAACACAGAGGTATGCAACATTAAAATAACGCCATCATGGACAATCTAAAGGCTAAAAGCCTCAGGATTTATATCTTACTCAAAGTTGCTTATAAATTAATTTGTCCCAAGAAAGAGTGACTGCCTTATAAACATGGGATGTTTCTAACCATTCATTTAACTGTTATCCTGCAAAAAAATAGCAGATGATGGAGACACCCAGACATCAGTGCAGGTCCCAATCTTTTCTGGAGGCTCGTTTCAGAAGACTCTCTAGAAATTAGCACTGAATCTACACTTGCAGTTTACTCCTTGGAAGGCAACAGCCTTCCCTTCCTTGGTGTACCCTCTCCAAAAGCCTGTGAAGGAAGTAACCCATGTCACAGTGAGGCAGAAAAAAGCTGCAGGTGGCCCAGCATGTGAGATCTTCCCCCAGCTCCAAGTGGCTCTGCCTGGGGTCTTGCTGTGCCAGCTCTCGTCTCCAGGAAGCTCTGACATTTTCCATGGTGGTCCCAAGATAAGGAAGGATAATGGTTATCAGGGTTAGCTAGAAACATTTGGTTTTTAATCCTGGCTACTGACATAACTTGTGTTCACAAGCAAATCGTTCAGTCTGCCAGCATCTTGGTTCACCCATATGCTGGGGACAGCGTGTTTCCTTGCCTCCCGAGAGCAGCCACAGAGCCTGGAGGCAGCATCTTGTCTTTCCACTGGCCAAGAAAATTTCTTACCATCAGTGCTAAGTGGGTGTTTTTCTGTACGGTTTACTCAGAGGGAAGTTGAAAAGCTGTTCTTGAAAGAAAATGTCCATCTCTAAAAAAGTGAGAAAATATTCAAGTGCCGCACATTAGCACTGCTGCCAAGTGAGGTCTTGAGCAATTAGTCTGCTGATTGCTTGAACTTCACTGGGTGTAATCTAATTTACCAGCAGTGCAAGCCTCAGAATGTTTCCAGCACATGGTGGTCAGAGAGAGCTACTCTCAGCTGCTCCACTGCCCTGTTCTGACCCAGTGAAGACCTTCAGTTGCAACCCAGCACTCGGTGCAAATATTTAGTGAAGGAAGTGAGAAATCAGAGTAGCAAATACTGCATTCAGAAATTCAGAAAGAAAACCAGCTTGTCTGAGTCATCCCTGAGCTTTCAACACACACAGCTCAGCAGGGTTGCTCCTATTCTGGTGCAGCCACCATGGAAAACATTAAAGTAAATCTACTGTGTGGGTGAAGGGAGAGAGGCATGGGAAAGCCAAGTCCCTCACTGGGGTCATGCAGGGGGTTATCACAGGCTCAGGATAAACCCTTGTCCCCTGTGCAGAGCCCTGTGCCATGCATTGCCTGTCTGCCCTGGCACAGACCAGGACTGAACCTGGCACTTGCTTATCCTCCACTCTGCAGGTGTTTACAGGTATTTTTACTATACGCTTCAAAAAGATGCCTGTGTCAGAAGTGTGTTTACACATTTCCAATATTCTGAGCTTTCAACCATTTCATTAGACCTGAAATTCCCACCACAGCAAGTGGTGATCATCAGAAGGTACAGAGTCTAGTTGGTAGAAGAGGCATTTAAGCACAAAGTGGGTGTTAGCCCAGATCTATTCCTCCTCACGTCTTCCTTATATCTGACAAAGACTGCACTAAATTTCTGAGCAATAACAGCTCCAAAAGTTGACAGATTTGAAAATAAAGCATGAAGCCACATACCTAATCACCAGGGTACTGGAGCAAGTAACTCCTCCATCTATGAGCCTGAAGGCTGCCAACACCGTTGCAGAAAGGAACTGCAGTGTGGGGCAACAGCATGAATCTTCTGTAAAACGGTTTTTGCAAAGCAAGAGCACTTGGTCACCAAAACCATCACCTTCATTTTAAGGCATATGCCCCAACTTGGTGTGGCATGTTCAGTGAAATGAGAATAAAAATTTGGTCCTCAATAGGAAAACCTACACATTGAAATCTGGAGTAATCAGTTGTTTGCCAGGTGAACCAGCCAAACTGATGCCAAATTACCTCTCATTTAAAATGCTTGTCCCAGATGGTTGCATGTGAGGTGCTAAGCAGCACATGGAGAGGGAGCTGGCAGTCAGTCGTGTTTGATGTGTGGTTAAAAACCAGAAAGCTTCAGAAAGACTCCTCCTGTTCCCAGCGAGAGAGTCACATCTGGACCAAAAGCTGAAGAGGAGACTCATCAGACGTGCCACAGCTTCCTACTCTGGAATACTTGGTTTGATAGTGTCTGTGATTTTACATTTGGTCAACTAATCAATAATGTGGCAAAAGAAATGAAAAAGAAATGCATACCAAAAATGAGGGAAAATAGCAATGGGCAGCAGAGAAATGTTATATGATGTTATTCATGATTAGGTTATCTTTGTCCTTCATCCTGCTGTCCCGTGAGGGAAACCAGGTCTCACACAGGACTTGTAGCTTCGAGTCAAATCTGTTCCTCCAGACAGGAGATACATCCAGGGTCTCAGATGCATCTCCAGTACAGTGAGTCCCAGCCACATGTTCTTCTGGCATAGAAGGCCAAATTCCAAGGCCTTTCCAAGGCCTTTTTTAGGCCAAGACCTGGATCTTGTTATGAGGGAACTTGTCCTGAAAGGCAGTCAAGAAGTCATAAAGAGATGTGCTCACCTCCAATCTCTCCAGGCTGGAGCCATATCTCTTTATAGAAGCTTCCTGTTAGAGAACTTGAGTCATCTGGAAGACAATGCTTATCATTTCTTCAGGCTGAATACATATTTATTCAAGTCACAGATACATATTATTTCTTGAAAACAGGGTAATTTAACAATCCTATGATCTTCCTTTAACCCAACTGGAATTTATAAGAACTTAATGCACTCTATAGGACATTCCTAAGAGACAAAGATTATGTGACAGCTCAGAATCACCAGGCCTTTCCAGCTGAAACTGAACTGGGGTAAGAACAGACAGATAATTAGTGAAAATGAGGACAATGAATTTTAAAAAAGAGAAAAGGAGACAGGAAGACTCACTTTTTAATGAAAATATTATCCTACTAAATTGCATGATTAAAAGTCAAAAGAAGAAAATCTGAATGTGGCACAAGCTAAAAGAAGTACATTTTATACAGGGTTTTTTTTTTAATCCTGTCTTCTAAACAGTCAATGTTCTGCTACACATAAAGCTGTAGCATGGTAATTAAAAACAGTCTAGTCCCACGACAGGAAAAAGACTCTTATCAATGGCTTTTGCAGATCTCAGTCAAACCATTGGGAAATTGGTAGTCCTGAAAATTAATATGTAAGACCATGATCTTAGGGAAGGACATAGTAAATACACTTATCTGTAATGAGTTCATACTGGTTTTTTGCCATAAAGATAACTCTTGAATGAGAAATCCAGCCATTTCCTGGTTTGGACTTTGTCAAGGTTCCTGGTAACAGCATTGAGGAGAAAATCCACGTAATTTGCTTAGCAAGCTGAGACAGACTTCAGCTTCCAAGCAAGTGCAAACAAGAGATTTTCTAACATCCCATGGGCTGAGCTAAAGACAATAACAGAGCATTATATAACGTGACAGAAACCCATTTTCACCATGATCCATTAGTGCAGTTGAATCACTCAATTCTGCAAACTGCACTGATCATCTAACATTAATTGGGGCAAATTAAGTTATAATTTATGACTGTTCTTCTTCATAATTACTTATGGAAGGAAATAGTGAGGAACTAATAATTAAGATTATGAGAAAAAGTTTCAGAATAATTTGTTAAACAAGAGTGTCCTTTCTTTTTCTTCCCCTTTCTCCCTGCTTAGAAACAACCTAGTAACTTACCCTTTGGTTACCTGGGCTGTCATTTACAGCTGTGCCTCAATACCCAACTCATGGGAAACAGAAAATTCACAGCACATTTTCTCTGCATGCACGGATGGGACTTATGTCCACATTGGTATGAGAGACACCCAACAGCCAGTGGACATCCTGGGATGACACGACACTGGAAAGTGTTTTTATAAAAAGAAAGGAAAAATAAAGAGAAGAAACCAGAATAGCCAGGAGATCTGGAAACCAAGGGAGATCTGGAAACCAAACGATCCCTGAGTTTGAGGTAGATGGGAGGAATCCGTAAGTCTGAAGCAAATGCATAGTTACAGACCAGCACTCCAGGCACGGTGTGACTTCTGCACTGGGCCTGAGCCTCTATTTTTCCAGAATGATTTGGACCCTTAATGAAATCAAGAAATCATTTCAAACAAGACCAATAACTACTGCTTATCTTATATACACAGAAAAGGAAATTTATCTTAGTCTCAAAGGCAAATTACAAAGAAAAAGAAAACATCTAGCTATGTAACCTCATTCCTTTCACAGCCTATTATTCCTTGCATATTGTCAGTCCTCTTCAATTAAATGTCCTGTGCTATTTTAAAGACTATTAATCAGTGCCAGTTCAAATAGGTGTTGTAAATTCATGCAGATGAGGAAGACAGACATCCAAGCCACAATTCTTTATTTCAGGCTAACTTGCTCAAGTTATAAACTGCCTTTCTGAACAAAAACCAGGCCTGAATGATCCATTTTTCCATGGTGATAAGAAGACAGGGTGTGGGATTGATAAGAACATGCTGATATTTGGCAGTGAAACCTCATCAAACCTTTCCAGACAAGATAATATTCAAATCCAGAATCTGGAATAAAAGCAGTAGGCAATTTCTTGTCCAAGCTGAAAATCCATGATCATTTTGTTCCCACTTTTCTCCTGTCAGACACTGTTTTCTTGAACAGAAGATATTTGTTGTAAAAAAAACCTAAAGGAGTTGACATGCATAAAAAGAATTTGGTTCCCACCCTGCTTTCCTGTTTAGCAAGTAGCAAATCTAGCCTGAATTTCTCTACAGTACACAAAGATAACTAGCAGCTTAATAACATACTGCCAGCAAACATATCATTACAAGGCCAAGTCAGTACATACTATCCATGCATGAAACACCCACTGAAAGAGATGGGAAATCTTTACACAGAATCACTGCAGATTCAGGACCAGGGGGTAGCATGGAGTATAAATCAGAAAAGTTAGAACTTGATTTCTATTTTTGAAGATAATATGTCTTTAAACAAAAAATGGAGCAAAGTAGAGACTGGTGATAGGCTCAAATAATGGCTGTTTTCCCAGGGAAGAGCACAAAACCATGTTAGTGCAAAGGGTGATGATGGCTCTTCACTTTCCTGGAGAAGCAGAGAAGGATTTTGAGGACAGCTCACAAGAGGAGGTCTTCATGTCAAAGAGCAGTGGAATGTACAGATAATGAAGCAGTTATAAGTGCACTTGATGAGCTACCACATTAGAAAACTTGGCAGAGCCATTACCCATCTTCTAGGCAAAAGAAACGGGTGCCCTGGCCTGCTCAAGCACTCACTGCTGCTCAAGCTGGCCCCATTTGAGTCAGCCTCTTGGTCACCTTGCCACAGTAACCACAAGAACAACTTCACCATCCAGAAATTCTTCCTGGAGCCTGTTCACTGCAATATTTTGGGTCTGGAATGGAGATACACAGGGCAGTGAAAAAGCAGAGCCTGAACAGCAAAAGCTGGACATGGTGTCAAGATAAAGATGCTCCTTATTCTGTCCCCATGGTCCTCCCTCACCTGCATTAGCCATGCAGATGTGGAAAAGAGACATGAGTGAGGTGGGATTGTGTTATGTTGGCCCTGTGTACATGGACCACTTTTCTCATATTATAAAAGCAGCATCCTCCTAAGACCAGGGATGATGGACGTCCTTTCCTCTGCCAAGGTTCTCATCTGCAAGGTGTCTCTATGAGAAAAGATGGTTCTTTTTGTTCCTGCCCACAGCAGAAAGCCAAAAATAACAAAAATAACACCCCCCCCCAACCAAACAATAAAAAACCCTACACACACACCAACCCCCCTCCCCCCAAAAAAAACCAACAAAAAAACCCCAAAACAAAACATAAAACTATTCAGCATTTTGTGTCTTCTTTGAAATACCACAAACACTTCTGACAATAAACCAGAATTTTCAAAGGGATGTCCATTTGGGGAACCTAGTTTCTTAGCAACTGCAAGAGACCTCTTAAGGAGTAGAGATTTCGAGAAGAGAAGCGATGAGCATGCTCTAAACCTTCCTTCTTTGTAGGAGGCTCCAGAAGGGTAATTTGAAAATATAAACTCTCAAAACATCTGCTTCCATTAGCAAAATTTCATCTCAGTGTTGTACCAGACACAGCCTGCTGGATTCCCTGTACATCCTCCTCCTGCTCCCACTAAAGTAAGGTGTTATTGTCAGTGCTGCAAGCAGGTCCTGTTTACATTAAGATCAATCTTTCAACATGCTTAGGAAGTTCAAGCAAATACTTGGCTGTAAATCTGAGGGGTTTACCCAGACAATGTTGTTAGCTGTTTGTGTATGTAGGAAATGCTGCAGCTTGACCTAACACTTCTGAATAGGAGTTTTACTACATCTCCTATGTCAGTCACAAAAGTGATGGGTGGAAAAAATGTGCATTGTTATTAAAAAAGAAAGTCAGTTCCCAAAATAAGATATACCACACTCCATCACTTCTCTGCCAAACATTCCTGTGTACTTAATGACTCCACTAGGAAAAGAGATTAAAGAGAATTGTATAGATTGGATTATCCAATGACAGACTCTTTCAACCTGCAATTCCGAAAGCAGAACGTTCACACATCCCACCCCACACTTCAGCAACTGGAATATCAGATACAACCAAAGCTTGCCTAATCTACTGCTAGTAAGAGATGTGAGTTTCCTTTGCTGTTGGAGCAGAGTTTTTTCATTAGTCCAAAACAGAGAGCAGTGCAGCTGAGCAGAACACAGGGCAGTTTTGTCCTTTTCACTTGCCCTGCTGAATGGACTGTCAGCAGTTCAGTGTATGTATCATGAATGCTAAAGCACTGCTTCAGACAGGAGTCCTCAATAGACCTGCTGTGGTACCAGGCAGCCTCCTAATCCCCACTGCTGCAAGAGCAGCACAGCACAGCACACAAAAAAAATCCTCTCCCCACAAAAACCCCAAACATTCTCCTTTCCCTCACATTTAACATCCTTTCTGCTCTCCATTTCTGCCTCCTCTTTCTGCATTGCTGAATATACATCTGGGATGGGCTCAGCCACATTTCAGTGCTGCACACTTTATCCCAGATCTTCACTGGGAAAGAGGAATCACTTTAGGTGCCTCTTCAGGCAAATTTCTTTAGTGGCCTCTTGTTTCCCCCCTCTCCCCTGCCTCCCAGCTTTTTCTGATCTCTGAATAATTTGTTCACACAGTATTGCTTCCTTTGCTATTAGAAGCCATAAATCAAAACACAAGCACTACAAGGTCTTACACTTTCAGAATCTATTAATATTTTATTTCTTCAAAAAGTAAAACTCTATGTGACAAGTATGAGGGAGTCACAATTTCTCTTTTAACACAACCTGATGGAAATGGAATTTAATCCAAATTTGAAACATTTTTGCCAAAATGAAACATTTTTTTTCCTATTACTTTAAAAACAGAAGAGTTCCCTGAACCTTGGCTCATCAGGGTTGTGTTTGCAGATGCTGCCCAGTACAGTGTGCTTACATGCTGGGCTCCCTCCCTCCACGATCCCAACCCAGCCTCTGGCATCCCTTGACCCCAGGACAGCAATTTGAGGAGGGTTCTCCTTGGGTCCCATCATCTCCTGTCAGCTTTGCTATTTGTCACCACAGAGCAGCATGGAGTGACACTGTGCACAAGGAAATCACCACTACAAGCCTGGCTCAGGGAACCTCAAATCAGGTTCATATGGCAGGACAAAATTACCATAAGATAGGGAACTGCTGAACCAGGCAGCAGAGAGATTTGCTCTAGTAGCTGCTCAGCAAGAGAAATCCTTACTGTCCCCCAAATTGTTTCTCCTGGTCTTCTGGAGAAATTCTCCTTTTGCCATTAAATTTGTAAGTCACGTTACTTTGAAGATGGCTGTTACTCTGGATTGCTTTACAGATGTCAGGATTATTTACTACAGAAGTTCCTTTCATTAAGAAAAGAATTTTTATAGTTGAATTTCACTAGTTGCAAATAAGTGAGACACCATTTAAAGCACCAAAGAAGGGCTTTCACCACTTCAGAGCATTGGTTTTTGTAATCACTTTTGCAAGTCTGCAGAATTTATGGCTGAAGTGTGTTTGTATAATGTGATCCCAGATTCCAAGAAGTAAGATTCCAAATAATTCAAAGCTAAACAAGGTCTCACACAAATTATAAACTGTGAGGTTCTGTAGTGTCTTTTTATTCCGGGAGCTTCTGAACGTAGAAGAGAGAGCAGCCAGGGTCATTAACAGCTGGCTCTTCCCAGGAACTCACTGGTAGGAACTACTGAGGTCCATAGTCGCTGTTGGAGGATGCCAGCACAGCTGAATGCTCTATTCATCATCTGTATGCCTTTAACAAAGATTACACAAACACACACACACACAAACTTCAAAAGGCCAAAGGTTTAGCCAATCTGTGAAAAACGGGTAATTAGTGCAATGTCTCCTGCTAAAAGCTGGTGTCCTCAGCTAACAATTCAGGACAGATCACTGAAAACAATTAGGGTTGTTAACATACAAGACACTAATGACATTTACAATGTGAAGTCATATGGGACCCTGACATGATGTCGGGATTTTATACTAGAGGATACATATGCAAGCACATGTTATAAAGCTGCTCATTAGAGACTACCAGAAATGTCACCTTAGAATCCCCACTCCTCTGAATAAAAACGTAAAAGGATCCGTATGTTTTCTTTTGGTGATGTATACTACAGATCACTGGAGTTGTACATTTAAACACAAGAGAAAGAGAGAGACAGAGGCCCCAGTCCTTATCTGCCACATTTGTGGGGACAAGGAGTGGGTCTTGATGGTGTCTGAAGCAAAATGCAATGAAGCAATAGCAATAACGGGCCATGGAGATGGATTTAAAATTTGGGTCTTCTCTTCAATCCCTCTACTTGCCTTGTCTTTTAGAAAGTAGTAGAGCTCCCTCCGTACTGCCAATGATGGGGTTTGCTTCCTGCAGCCTTTTTGAGCCCTCTCACACTTTTAAATTATGATGGAAAGAGGTATTTCACCTCTAGCTTTGTAAATTCTGTTCTAATGAGAAATTCAAACAAGGTTGGTTTTATTCGAGTTTTGAAAGAAAACAAATTTGGTAACGTCAAAATTTTTCATAAAACAGACTTCCAAGTGTTGACTAACTGTCATCCTGATGCTTTAGTGGGCATTTAACAAAGCAAATTTAAAACAGCTGACATATCTGGAAAAATTAAATAGCAACTCTTGATCTAAGAAAAATATAAATTGATGGAGCAACCTGCATTGGATGCAGAATTAAAATGCACATGGGAAATAAACTGGAATAGCTCGCTCAATTTTTGTTCATCACAGGTCATCAAGTTAAAATGAGAAAAGCAAACTTAGAGTGTTTTACTAACCTGAGTTATGGAATAGCAAGTGGTCTAGGACTGCTCCCATAGCAGTTTGGAAAACCACACATTTTTAAAAAGACTGATTCTTCTGGCAAATTCACAACCGAGCATGGCCACGGGCTGTAAAGGACAGACCACACACAGACTTTCTGGACAATCAGTGGCTGGACAAAAGTCTTCCATCTTACTTCATGATATAAACTTAATGGTTGCCAATATTTACTTACTCTGTAAATAAAGGTCATGATTTGGTGATATTTCTCTGCTCTGCATATGCTTAAACAATATGAAAATCAATGCACCATTAAGGCAGGGCCATGGTCTTTTTTCAAGCAGGAAGAGTTCTTTGTCACATTTTAAAAGCGAAAATCCAAACCCAGGAGCATAGATGAGAAGGTCTTCAAAGAGTTCAAATTGAACTGCAGCCCAAATGCAAAACACAAAGATATTTTCTGTCAAGACTTGAAAAATGCACTTTCCCCATTGGCTAGTGGTGACTTGGTGGCTTTGAGTGGTACTAACACATCAAGAAGCCATCACACATTTCTACACTTTAAAACAACCACCAAAATTGCCAGAAGCGCAAAGCATAATACTCCAAACTGACACATAAATTGAGGCCTTTTACCTTTTTTTTCCTTTATCACATGAAACACATCCACTGACTTGCAGAGTCTGGCTTTGTCAGAAGTTTTATTCTATAATCACTCTAGGAAAGCAGAAGACACCTTGCAACACCCAGCCCACCCCACCCAGCCTTTTCTTTCTTTCTTTGTTCCCTTCAATAGCAATAGCAGGAAGGAATTCACACAGCATTGAGGATGAACAATCCAGTTAATAACATTGCTGGAAATTCACACATCTGGGATAAAAGCAAGCTTCAGCCTGACAGCTGTTTGAAACATACAGATAGTCTCATTCTGTTGAACAAGAGCTCCCCAGTACAAATTTTAGATGACTCAGACAACGTTTTATTCAATTTTACTAACTTGGGACATAACACTCGCTTGTGAAAAACTAGCAAGGTAATTTGCAGAGGCCTGAAGATCTCTGAAGTTTAAAAGACCTTCAACTAACTTGCAGTTAGGAGAGAGCATCTGAGCAATGCAAGTGTCAATCCGGTGTAACTGCCCTAAGAGCTATGGGTTTGCATCACCCAGCAGAGGACAGAGCCTGGCCCTGGCACTCTCCTCCCACGCCTGGCTCCACGAGGACCTGCAGCACATCCCGAGGACCTGCAGCACACCCTGTTAACATGTGCTGCCTCAGGATCCTGAAGGCAAACTGGAGGAAGCCATCAGTCATTCACTACATCCATCCCACCTGTGTGAGCCGTTGCCTTCCAAAGGAGTTTCTGTACCCATAGAAATTGGGTATATCCACTAGCAGATCCTTGTTCTCAGCACTAATAATGATAATTGTGCTGTGTACAATCTGCTGGCCAAGTAAAACACTTTCATTTACAATATGAATAATAATAAACCATGAATTTCCTCTTTTCTGCTAAGCAGACTGACTTCTTGTTCCTGTTTTTTTTTGGCTCTGTCTACCCAATGTTTTGAGCATTTCCTGCATGCTTTGAGAAGGCAAAGGTTGCCCATTCCCACTCACAAGCATCCCGATAAAACTTCTAGTGCTACAAACCACTCAACACTTCCCTTTAACGACAGTCAACAGACATCTCCAAAAACCTTTCATCTGTCCCATCAGCAAAAATGATGCTTTCAGGAGAGGTTTCCACCCCGTTTCTTAGGCAAGAAAGATGGATCAGATCAAATGAAGTTGTTTCAGCACAGGGGAGGGAGTAGGCAGGAGGTGAATGTGAACACATACTGGGAAAATACACACACAACCAGTATTTGACGGCAAGGACCTATAATCTGGCAGTTGGACATATCCAGCTTTTTTTTTAACCTTTTGTTCATTGTTTTAGTAATTTTATCTCTTGATGACAGATGAGGCGGATATTACTAGGAAACTAAATGATTTCTTTGACTCAGTGCAGGGAGAATGAGGGAAACATGCCAAAATTGGAGAGAAATTTCCCGGGGGCAGAAAATGAAAAATTAATGAAATCCTAGGCAACATGCAAGTATGTCAAATGACTGAGAAAAGAGATAAGAACTATTAAAATCAAACAATGCTCTGGAGAGGTCAGGAGGATCAGCAAGGCAGGAGCAACAACATGAAGAACCTGTATGTATGGAGGAAGCCCTTTAACTCCCCATGAGAAGCAGATGAGAGACCAGGCGAGCTCAGGTTCAGGACAGAGAGTGAGGAATATCTGGCTCCCTGAGCCTGGCCTCAGCATTGGGAAAAGTTACTGGCAGTAACTTGAATAAAAAGTGACACACATTCAGAGGAGGGGTGTCAAGGTGGACAGACCTATTTTTTTTCCTGTAGGGAGATGACAATGAGGACAGACCCAGAATGAATAAGCCAATCCTGTTGAATTTATTTTCAGCAGACAAGTACCTTCTCTATAGCCAATGGGAGCAAGTGCAGAAGAGTAGATATGTGGTAATTTAGCAGGTAGGAAAAGTAACGTGGGGTAATTTTCCTTATTGTTCAAAAAGCTGTATACATATTAGTGCATATGGAGGTGTTCTGCACCTGTGATCCAGTTATTGAAAGGCTGTGTCAGCACCAAGTCCAAATTTTCTGCTCCCATCTTGCAGTCGCTCAGCTGCCTATGAGCTGAGCAGTCAACAGCTCTGAGTCCCAGCCTCTAACCTAATCCCAGTTTGGGGCTGCCAACTGACTCTGTGCACTGATTCTGCTGCGGCCCTTCATTTGGACTCACTTGTGCCAGTGAATGAATTAAAGTCATGGTGATGCAGCTGATTTATATGCAGAGAAATGCATAGCAATATCCAGTGCAAAGATCCAGGTAGGAAAGGATGCCATGCACAGATTTCTGAATTTCTAGCTCGGAAACAGATCTCTCTTGGTGGGAGACAGCAGGAGAAGGCTATGGATTTAGTTTTAAACTCAAGAAGGCACTTAGGCATATGGCTATGCTACTTTGGGACAGGGCTGTTTTCCTAGATTAGTGAGTGACACTTCAGCCTGCTAATAAAAAGACTGATGAAGAAACACGAAGAAATGAGAAAATAGGTCAATCACTCACTTCTGAGAACAGAAGACAAAGGGGATAATGCTGGAAAACAAAGAGTTGAAAGGAAATCTGACTAGATGATGGTGCAGGATGTTGACCAAGAAAGCATCACCTGTGAGAGCAGAAAAAAAAAATCAAACAGGTCAATGATGGAGAACAGAAAGCACCTCCTTTACAAAAAGTGGAAAAAGACTTCTTGTGGACCATATCCCAAATACCAACATGTGTTTTTGGGCACAGTAATAGCCTCCAGTCTCCTTAATTTGCTTTTAAAAGGATTAATTTTAAATCAAGGCTGTTTACCAACAGGTCACGTGGTAAGCACAGAGTATCTGCTGGTATCAACCGGGCTGCATTCCCCTATTATTCATCAAAGCAGCCAGCATTTATCTTTTACAGAAGCAGAGTGAGGAGAATTGTCAGATGGCAAGAAAGGTGCCAAGACTTCTTTGATGGAAGGTGATAGACAGGTCTCACACTTCCATACCAACTGTTTCAAAGCCTGATTTTTCAATCATTTTTAATAATTTCTCCTGGATCCAAAATGAATGCGGACAGATGACATGATACCCAGACAAAACCTGACTCTCCCAGTGGGAGGAGGAATATTTCTGTGGTTTGTATGAACTCAACTTTTAAAGCCAAAGAAAGTAACATTTTTCCTATATGCAGCCATTACATTTCCTTTCTATGCATCTCCTCCTTCCTGTAAAAGAAAAACACTCACGACTAAGTGAGATCCAATATATATGTATTTATGTATATATATAAAGTGTGATGCTGGAAGAAACCTGCTGCCAGAAACCCTGTATGCTTTGGGACTGAAGCCGTGCTGAAATCCACTGGAGCCCTTCATTCACAGCTTGGTGGGCATCTTCCAAAACCCTGCACGAAGCCATACCCCAGGGCCTCTCCTGCAGGTGTGAGGAAACTCATGGATTTTACATCAGGAATGGCACAACATGAGAAACAGCCCCATTCCTACCAAACTGACTGGCAGGCTGCTCTCCCAGGTGAGTGTTTCACCGGTTCAACAAGAATAAACATGTCGTAAATGGCTGTCCACCGGCAGACTGGGGGTAAAGTGATGCTCACCAAACCCAAGGCAGACAAAAGGCAAAGGTCCAGCTGGCACCTGTCAAAGGAAGCCAACAGCAGGCAGAAAAGGCACGAGGCGGAAAGGGGAGTGCCAGACTTTGACCTCAGGTATGTCTGTGCAGCCTTTTGAGTCCCTGGGTTTGGAAGTGGATTTGTGCAGGTGTAGCCAGCACTTTCACAGTATTTATTGCAGCATCAGGTTTAAAGCACTGGTTCAGTGGCACAATGGTGAGCAATGACACCACAGCCCAGATTTGCTTTTGGGTCTACAGCTGTGCATCTGAATTTTTGGCAGCCATCTCCATGAGCTAAGGTTTTCACTGGGCTCTTTGTTTGGTACCGGCTAGATCCTCAGCAGCTGGAGTCAGCAGCTGTAATTTCCCATTGCTGCAGTGAAACCCAGGGAGCTGTTATGATTTGTCCCAGCTGAGGATCTGGCCCACAGAAGGAGAGAGATCACATCATAAGGGAAGCAGCTTGGCTGAGGAGCCATCGAGTCTGCCATCTGGCTATGCAGCACAAGGGGCCGACACTTTAACAGGAGGAGAGGAAGGAAAGACTCCACTGAGCCCCTACCTGGCTGTACAGCCCTGCACCAAAGTTGGGTGGGGACGTAAATCTGTGCATGGCATCCTTTCCTACCTGGATCTTTGCACTGGATATTGCTATGCATTTCTCTGCATATAAATCAGCTGCATCACCACGACTTTAATTCATTCACTGGCACAAGTGAGTCCTAAATAAAACTCAGCACTTTGCAGATTTGAATACACACACATACACACACACGAAGGGAAAAAAAAAAGGCAGCCTTTTTTGCTTTCCTCCAAAATCCAATACAAAATAATGATCAGGAGAGACGGTGAGCTACTTGGGAAGTAACACCACAGGCAGAGATGAACCTCAATGAAATGGCCGTGTGGGGAGAGGAAGCATTGTGCAGGCTCTGGCTGCCAGGCTCCTGGGGAAGAAGTGTATCCAAAATCCACAGATGAACCCATCCCTTTGCAAAAGAGTTGGAGCCCTGCTATTCAGAGCTCTTCAGCACATGAAAGAAGGTGTACAACCCACACCAGTTTCTCCCTGGGCCCCTTTTCTGCATTTACACATTAGATATCACATCACCTTGTGATGCACCCCGACCTCAGGGTGTCCCACAGCCTCTGTGAGGTCCTGACATCCTTGCTGAGTTACACTAAAGACAAGCCTCTGAAAAAAACCCAGCAAGAGGCTGGTTCATCAACAGACATGTCCTCAAGAAAGTCCCCAGCCCTCACTGTGTAGCTCACAGACCTCCTTGGCTCATTGTGTAATTACAGAAAATGCCAAAAGAATTTCATTTGGATAAGAGGTGTATTTGGCGGGCAACCACTGAAATAGTATTTCAACTTGTCAGAGCATCTCCTCATGAGAAGATCTCAATATTATGAGGTTAAGAAAATCTGAATGTGAAGCTGAGCCACAACATAAAAGCCGTGCTATCTGTCAAAGTCATCAACAGCCTTGTCGGGATTTAACAGTCAAACTCCCAGCCCAGGGCCTGTCAGCTCTGTCTCCTGCAGCAGATAACACATTTAACAGCAAAACTCTCACATGAGACAAAAAATTATTTGACCACAGAAGTGAACTTTGGATTTTAGATTCTCCTATTTTTTTATTGGTGATGAGCGTGTAATGAAGAGGTGAAAAAAAGAGCTGCAAAACAACTGAAAACGAGATGTAAGTATTTCTGAATTAGACAGGAAGCTTTTTCTGCCAGAGGATTGTACACACCTGATCTGCAGTACTTCCAGGACTGCATCCCTAAAAAAATTCCTAATTTAAAAGTAGGTTTGAAACTTCTACAGAGTAATAGCTGACCTTGATAATCATTGATCAGAAAGCACTTTAATGTGGAGCAATCCCCTTGCAATCCATGTATAAAAGCTTTTATAGAGCTCTCACCATTGCTGAAACGGTGGGGCTGGTATGGCTAGAAGGAAACAGTAGTTATGCTCAGCCTCCACATTCCCCTGAAGGAAATGACAGCATAGTGTAAAATCGAAAACTTGAATTAACCAAGTCCAGGAAAGCTCTAACTGAATTCAGAATGTCTGAAATGGAGTGAAAAGCTGCTTCCTGAGTGGCTGCACTCAGTGCAGTGCCACAAGACAGCCCTGTCCTGAGCTGAGGGTGGCAAGCAGCAAGCAGGTTTGCTCTGATGACAGCGCTTTGAGTGCCTGGGCTGCACTGTGACACTCCCTGCTTAACTGAGAGCACATGGTGACCTCAAGCTGCAGAGCTGAGCCTGAATTTCTCCCCTGCCCCACTAGTCAGTACAAAAATTCAAACCCCAAAGATACATCATCATGTGTGATTTCACAGACACACACCTGATTTGCTACAGGAGCTGGTGTCCTGCCTCACCACCCTGCACACTCCCAGCGCTGAATGCACTGGCAAAGCTGCTCTGAAGGCTTTTGTACTTGCTGAACTCACTTGCTACAAGCAAAGGAGTATATAACCTTTCTCTCCAGAGGAGCTAGCAAATTAGCCCTCTAAACCTGCATCAACTGGGCTGTGTTAAAAGGGAGAGCCTTCAATCTCTGCAGTAAATCTGTAATTCAGCAGCATGCTGAACAGCAGGATAAGGGGGGCATCTGACACTGAACAGATGTCAGATTTTATCTTTTTTTTTCTCCTCACCGCCTAGTCTAGACAGTGGGTCTCACGTGCTCCCACCTGGAGACACATCTGCTGATTAGGTTCATGGAAATGAGCAGTGATGCACCTCGTGTGGATCACTCAGAGAATCTTCTGTGAGAGATCCAACGCCTACATCATTGTCTAGTGACGATGACACCCCAGCACAAGCTGCAGGCAGGGTGCCAAGGCGAGGGTGAGCTGATCTGCTCTGCTGTTCAAACCAAGCTGAGAAATCCAGAGGCAACACACAGCAATGCTCAGTGGTGGAGGGCAAGTGATTACCTCAATGCCTCAACACAGACAGGGGAGCGTATCCTGCACCAGACACCCAAACCAGCCACTGAGATCCCATTAATTAGGACAGGGGGAAAACAAGCCACGAATCTCCCCCACCATCTCAGTCTGAGACATTTGAAACCTGTCCTAAAATTCCTTGTTCTTCTCAATGTTTGCAGGTCACCTCTTTGATAAACTAGTTTCCAGCTAAACTTTTAATGACGAGTGAGGCTCTTATGTGCTCCCAGGGCAGGTGAAGCCCCTGGGCCTGTGCCATTTTGCAGTGTGGTGCTGGAGGGGAGGATGCTGGGCTGGGGGCCCCAGATCTCTGCCAGCATGCCCTGCTCAGCTTCCTGAGAGCACAAACATTGCACCCTCAGGCCTAACAGTAGGAAAGAAGTTTGAGATGTTTGAGATGTTTAAGATAAATGGGTCAGTTAGCAAGGCTGCACAAATGGCATTTCCAGAAGGGTGTTGTTATTTATACAACACCACAGGGGACTCAGGAGATTCAAAGACAAATAAATCATGACAGACTCCTTCCCTGAGGGACTTTGTAGTGTACAACTCCAACCCTCATGGATGGTAAATGCTTCTTGTGAGGTGATTAGTGCTATCAACTCCCACTGACTTTATAATAGATACAAGGATGCTCAACACCTTGAAAGACAGCACTTTCAAATTACTTTCATCTTCAGCAGTAAGGCCACTTACACAGTTTAAACATAATCAAGTAGGAAATGATAACTACACCGAAGAACAATATTCTGCAAAGGACAAGTGCAGGACAGGACCTCCTATATTTTCATCTCCAGCTTCTACACTACAGAGATTTGCTGGTAAAAGATGGACATCTCTGAGGGGTTGAACAGAAAAGCGACATCATGTGAGAGTGCAGCAAGGCACAAGGAAAAACACCACAACCAAAGCTGACCTTCAGCACTGGCTGGGACAAGACACCTCGCTGCTCTAAACTGCTTCTGGGGTATTTCTTCTTTTGGGGTTTTTAGGTGGGTTCTTTTACCATTTCCACTTCAGTTGCTTCATAAATGTTAGCTGTGTAATAGTAAACTATCTACAGCAGAAAAATTCCTTTCCTAAGAAATAAGTGATCCAGATGGAAGATTTGCAGGAGTGTCCTAGATCTTCAGACTATAAATCTGATTCAACTGCTGCCTCCAAGTTCAATCTTTTAATTAAATTTTCTCCTTTTATAAGTGATTTGGGGGGGGTTGGGGGGGGGAGGATTTCTTTGTTTTGGACATTGAATCTTTCAGCAATAGGGTTGCCTATCCCCTACCCCCCCAAATCTTACATCTCCAGGTAATTTTAAGCTGCTTCCCCCACGTGATGGTTGGCATGGTATAATTCCATAAAAATTTCAACAGACAGACAGGTCAATCTTTATAATGAAGCTTATCTTGCAGGAGTTGTATTATTTGAGGCAGATAGTCAATGTAATATTTATGTGCTCCACTTATTAACACTTTTGATAACTAATGGTGACCGTTATTTGTTGGGGGGGGGGTAAATCAAATTGCCTATATTTCTGTATAGACAGGGAGATTATGATGCTGTTCTGCCAAATGGCACAGAAACAACCCTTCAAATCACTAAGAAAAATAAGGACATTATAATATGTGCAGGAGGAAAAATACTGTTCACCTTTTTAGCACTTTCCATTGGGAGAGCAAGGTGTTTTGAAGAGATCAAGGGTGGGGAAGAGACAGTGTCCATTAGAGTCAATTAAGTTACCCTTTAAACTTCAAAGTGATCTGTGTCCATGTTCAAGTCTTACAAGCAGAGGGACAGAGAAGTACAGCCACTGTGGGTTTTGACATCACAAAAACCCTGTAAGAACCTCACTGTGAGCAATGCATACACGTAGAGAAGCGGACACAGGCCCAGCAGCCTACATGCCTCAGGAGCAGGATCCACTTTCCTGTGCTTCCCTCTCACATACAAAACTCCCCCCAGCACACATATCACTTATATTACCCTACTCTATAAGCAGTTAAAGGTGTGAAATACACTGAGGCTTTCACATCCAATTAACTCTAGAAAGGGACAGGACAACTCTAATTTTTAATGTTCACAGCTTCAAAAAATTTCAAAAGTAAATCCTGTTAGTACAAGAACTGCTTCTAGTTCCAGAGACAGCAATATAAATACAGGTAGTGCCCTAAAAATAAACATCTTCCCAGGTGGATAGAGACAGGAAAAGACAGAAGAGAGGTGTGAGCTTGTTCACAGACCAGTGTGAAACTGCACAAGGCTTTCCAGCCTCGTCATCCCCTGCTTCCCAAAGGACTCCTTAAACATGTTATTGTTTTCACTGGGATTTCATTCCAATGGGGGGAAACAATCCATCAAAGATATTTTCTGCTCTAAAATGCTGCTTGGCTTTATGAGGTAATAATAAACATATTCATATTAAATTTTATTCCTGTGGAAGACAAACAGTAGCAGCACATATACAAGCAGTTCCTCTGACTTAAGTTCCACATTTTCCCAATTCACTGAAAAAACCAGATTTCCTTTCTGTCTTGCATTTCAGACAGGGCGAGATTTCAAAAGAAGAATGTCTTTTGCAGGTGTAATTTTTGCATAATTAGGGCACCTCCCTTTGTGTGCCAGCCTTGAGAAGAGAGAGACAGGCTAAATCCCTGTGCTTCCTTCTGCCTCTGTGTGGCTGCATATCAAAGACCTAGAAAATATTCTGCACCCTAAATTCAGTTAGAAGGTTGAAAACCACAATAAAGGCTCAGGGCTTCAAAAGCCTTACCTGAGTGCTCTGCATTAAGCATCACATCTTCCATTCAATAATCTCAAATTACTTTGACTACTTGCTACACAGATCAGACTCAGATTTCTGCTCCTGTCTTATTAAAGCAACCTCCCAGTCACCAGCCCAGCTCCAAGACAGCAGTGAGAGCACTGCTTAGAAACTCATCCAGATAACAAGAAAAAAGGTATAAAAGGACATAGCTTGTGTTATATATGCATTGTACAGGCCACTTGCAAAAGTCAGAGTTGGGAAAGCCAGAGAGAGAAAACTGAGCATGTGTGTGTGCATGTGTGTATATATATGTTTATACCATCCATACCTAGAGAGAGAGACACATATATAGATGTGGATGGTATAAACCTGTCAGATTACCAGCCTATATAAAAGAAGTGCCACATCAACAGCAGTTGAGATAGATAGCTTTTGGAAATGCTTTTGTGTGGAAAGAGCTTTTTGCTTTTCCATCCATATCTGTGAGATACCTGGCTTTCTATGAGATGTGGCCGCACCGTGTGTTGCTCTGGCTTAATGGATGGCATATGTTGTTTGCCCAGCTCCCATGGCATCCATGGCATGGCTCTTTTTGGCTGCCACCTGGTTAAGATATTGTGAGTGACATGGTTTTTGATTCCAGGGGCTGAGTTATGCTGTGCTCTTACACAGCAAATGAAATGTGCTTTCCACTCTAACTCCTGAAAACTTTGAAGTCCTCAATGTACTTTCACTTAACATCTCTGCAGTGCAACTGCTATCACAATTTTACAGTGGATTTGCTCATACTATGTACCTGAATACAAGACTTTCCTGTAGACTTGTTCCTCAGTATGTGACAAGCAGCCAAGGAGCAAACAGCTTTTTGGCACCTACCTGCCTTTGTGTGCTTAGAGAGCGACTCCAGCGCTGTTTCACAGCACCTGAACTAGGCAGAATGGCTGCTGCTGTTAGAATAATGGAGATGATAACATTTTTTATCTAATAGCACTTGATTTGTTTCTATTACATACAGTAATAAGGTTCCATAATACAGGCGGCTGTATGCATGCTGAGCCCTGCCAAATAATCCAGTTTAAATTTCTATGAACAGGCACAATATATCCCATCTCCCTGTCCACAGAATTCTTCCTTTGTCCATAATATGCTTTTGAGCTGTTTTTATTTGCAAATAAAAGTGCTTGAGAGGCATCATCTCATTCAGTTAGGCCCTGAGAAAGGCAGATATGGCTTGAACACTGGCTGGTAGTCATCTGTCTTCCAAATAGTAACTGCTTGCAGATCTAGGAAAGCTGTTTAAGTGGACTTGGCAAGACACACAAAGTAATATTTACACTTCTTTGTACACAGATCTGTCCTTAGATGTATTTAGGATTTTTTTCCAAGTCTAAGAGTTCTGCTATTGATTTGGATACTTAAAGGTCCCCTCTGCCGTTGAGTAGGTTTAAAAACTGCTGTGCCATAGGCTCTCCAGTGTCCAAATCCCACTGTAATGATCTGCAATCAGTTGCTGGGTGCTCCAGTTTGAACTGGAGAAAGAAAGAGGTGCTTGCAGAGCACCCATCTGCACAGTGGGAGGTGGAGATCCTTCTTGGCTTAAACCAGTGCTGAGGACTGAAAGGTACCAAACATCAACTCATTCTTCACACAGGAGGAAAATGCTGAGGAACCAGCTATTTCCTGTTTTCCTATGTTGCTGGTCAAACCTGGTAAGAGGAGATGCTTTTGAGCCTCCAGCTAGCAGCTATTCTCATTTCTGAAATTATATCATTCTACAATGGATTATACCAAAAAAGAAACAAATCAGAAAATATAAAAAGACACAAAGGTCAATAAAACCTGTTTTGGAGTATCCATCAAGTGATGTTTACTGTCATGAAAAGGTGATATTTCTCTAGGAGCATTACAGGCTGAAGCAGTTTGTGCTGTGATGCATGGGAAGCTACAGGGATGTTGCAAACAATCCACAGGCTGGAGAGCAGCACTCCACCTCGGGCCATCCAGGGCAGGAGGACAATAAATCCTCCTTCAATCCCATTCACAAGTCTTGGCACATCAGACTAAATCTGACCGATGAGGTTGCCAGGAGTAATATCTTATAAACTTCATCTGCTGCTGAGCTTCTCAACACCCTCAGCAGGAGAATCTGCGCATTCACCTGGGCATCAACCAGTGACTCTCACTGTCCTAAATGTCCTTTAAATTTTGGTAGCTGAACCACAGGACAGGAAATAGGATAAGCCTCATGAGTTAAATGGTGTAACTCTGAATGGCTGGGTCACTTCTAAGACATACTTGGGGAAAACATAACCAGGGACCTCAAGACATCATTTGCTCCATGCCACCCCACAAGTGGCAAAAACCTACTCTTTTCACTTAAAAATTCACTTGGACATAGCTCCCAGTTTAGAATGAAGCTGCCAAAAACTAGCAGCCCCCTCCTTGCCTTTTTCTTGTCTATAAGAAAAAAATGCCCTCAACTTCAAAACAGAAAATTTACATCAAAATCGCATGCATGTGGAAATGCCAAAGTTTTCAGTGAGGTGTACACCTGTCCTTCTGCCTTCCTACCGTCTCTTGACTTCCACAAGAATGTATCTGGGTTTGGCTTGTTCTGCTCAGGGAAATTGTAATTTCTATTTAAACTACAGCAATGGAATGTTAAAGAAAAACTAAGGTGCCACTTAGACTCCTAATCCTCACTGACATTCAGGGCTCCTTTGTATTAAGCTGAGTGCCCTTATTTTCCCGATTTCCATGCTCATAGTTGGCATTCAGCACATCACAGGAGATGCTTTTTCTTATTTATTACTGTTGCCTTGAATCCATAACAAGATGACAATAACCTGGCCCCAAAAAATGTCCACAAACCCCAAATCTGGATGTATATCTGCAGCCACAAAAAGCAAGGAGAGCAGGCAGCAGCAACACAGGACAGAGTGTAGGAGAATACATGACTGGAGGCACCAGGGCATGTGCAGTTCCTGGATTGGTGCAGCTACAGTCCACCCATAATAAAATTTCCAGAATCTCTGACAACTGAGCCCAAGGCATAGTAGAAAAATTCTTCCTCTTAAATTAAGCATCAAAATGCAAAAGGACAAATCTATTCTGCCATAATGAATGGGAGCATAATATATCTGAATACCCAAGCATCAATTAAAAATCAGGCACTTCTAAGCATATCAACCAGGTAGAAATATGCCTGGATTGACTGAAAAGAATGCCCTGTCCACCCTTAGTAAGGCTCATTTATTCATTTAAAGAAATATAATCTTAAAAAACTTGCTCTAGCCTTTGATCTCCAGTCATCAGTACAAAAGGCATTTGGAGTACTGCTCAGACTTAATTAGCTTGCTCCTTTTTTATACATGATCTCAGTCACACTCTAATTAATCCATTTATAGTTTAAAATCTATCAGTCAAATCCCATACTTCAGTCTTAAGACAAGTTCAGAAATGGATCCACTCCTCCTCCTAATTTGTTGCACTACAAGAAACATTTACCCCTCCTCTGGACAGTCCCCCTTTCCCAGCCAAGGAAAAACCCCAGAAAACAGAACCTCCAAGGAGTAACTGAACTTGGATCACCCGGAAACAGCGCTCCTCAGCACACAGAATAAAAAAGGAAATATAAGCCTTATTTTGTAAAACAGGAGAATGATGAAAAGCTGAACTCCACCTCCTGTATTGCACTGAGCCACTGCTGCACAGAATGCAGAGAGCTGTCAAGAGATTTAATTAGGATACAAAATCCAGCGATTTAAGAATTCTCTCTCCTTAGAACATTCTTAGGGATTTGCTCAGAATTAGAGGATGGTTTAAACATTAAAGGGTTTTTTTTCCCTTTAATGAGATCAGCTGCATAGTGGAAAATGAGACTTTATTTATCTAAATATCACATGAAGAACTGAATAATTTAATAACCTCACTCAACTAAATCCAACCCAATATATTTACATGACTTTTTTCTTCTGCATATAAAATACTTATTTTGTGTTTGACTTCCAATGTATAAACAATTCTTAGCTTTACAAACCATAAAGATAAATAATAAGAATTCTGTATTAAAAATCAACAGCTATCTTTGCTAACAATAAGAACTCTTTCAGTTTCTACTTATATTCAACTCTGAAATCACATGATTATTCATTTATCTAGATCTCAATGAATATTCTGGACATAAAAAACTTTCGCCTCATTTAATTGTACTATGTACCATTCTAAAATCAATTCTTGTCCATTTTAGATCAAGAATAGCATTGGGAATCAATAACAAGCAATTGATCATTAGGGATCTAGGAATGACTGAGTTATGCATTTGGTTAAATACAGTTTTACAGAAAACTTTAACATTTCAAGGTCTGGAAAATAAGTCGAGTACATCTATTTCCTTTTGATACTGCTTTATCTATCACTAGGCCCAGGTTTGGCCACCCTTGCAAACATTTACTGTCTCAATGGAATGATCCATTTAGCTTAGGTTGAATTAGTTCAGTAAAAGCAGTGCAATCAGTTCACCATGAGCAAGAGAAGGAGTGAGTATTGGGGGGAAAAAAACACAACAGGAAGATTTGTTTTCCCCTGCTGTTACATCAAAAAGAAATGGGTGTGGAAAACTGGAATTTAATAATTCAGAAAGGCAGGTTCCTCAAAAAGATTCAGTCTAGTTTATTGCTTAAAAATAGTATTTTAAACATTTTAAAATACAAGTATATTTGGATTAGTAAAAAATGCCAAACCTCTTCATCCAGCACAAGTAGATTTACTTAACTAATACTAAGGCAATTTCACAGTACAGGTTTTCTGCATTTAAACGGAAATCCAATTTCCATCCTTAGCAAGTTTGGTATAAACTATGAATGAAAAGTAACTTGGTAAATAAAAATAAAATTGCTCACTGTTTTCTAAGTGATTAAAGCCTAAAAGTTGCAAATAGGAGAAAGAAATTTGAAGCTATTTAATTGCTTACATTTGAGTACGATGTAGTCTCTTGCTGGCAAAACTGCCAGATTTGGTGTAAACTATGTACTTTGGCAAATCATCATATCCTAAAGTTTACTAAACCAGACCAAGTCTCACTTGTAAAAACTCCAAAAAGTAAAAAAGAAAAACAAAGACACTTCTGATGTTAATTACAGAGACTGGATGGACTCTGCGGTGTGATGACGTTAGGGTGCATCTGCCCACTTTGGTGCATCTCCTCTCCCCATGTCATTTTGTGGCCACGCATGAGCTCAGCAAATGGAAAAGCTTAATTTGTGCACAGCTGCCAGCGTGCACTCTGCTCACCAGTCACCTTCTTGGCAGGAAAGCAGGCACTTAAATTAATATTTATTAAGGACCCCTAATGGCACTGGCCATCTTGCGTGCTTCCACTTCAGTCCATGGTTGCCTCACAAGAGCATGGTATGAAATGAATCAGTGCCCCATATGCAATATCTGCTTCCCTGGCTGTAAGTTATGGCTGTGTGTGGTGGCAAAATGCAAGCAAGGAGGTTTCCACTTCAAGTAGTTTCTCCCTTTCAGCTGCCAAAGCATGTGGAGTGGTAGAGTGCGGATTGCCGCTGTCTCTCACTGCTCCCTTCCAAGTCAAAGAAGCTTCCCAGTTGAGAAAAGCAGAAGAAAAGTAAGTGAGAGAAATAGTGCAGGTTGTAAAGATGCACTGCACAGAAAGTAATAAAGCCCTACAGCGCAGTGTGGGCTCAGGAATACCTTCAGTTGTGGGTTTCAATCACTGTTTTTTCACATAAGAACACTTTGGAGCATTTCTAGCTCCCTGGTTCCTGCTGAGCCTTCACTTTGCATAGGGTTGGGGCAGGTGCAAACTCTCCCCTTGCAGCTCAGTGCTGGAAGACAACTGGAGAGGCCAACATTTGGTGGTTTTGCTCCATGGGCTGCAAATGGCTTGCAACAGAATCAAAGGAGAGAACAGAGAAATGGCACGATATAAGGGAGAATTCATCTCATTTGAAAGACATCTAAAGAGAAATCAAATGCATCACTCTCTAAATGTGTCTACATCTCAAAATTAACAACAAAGAGATTCATGATTAGCCCAAATGAAGGTGTAAATGTTGTCAACTTCTGAAGTAGGATCCACCAATCCCACCCACAACACCTTCAGAGAGCTGAGATCCTTGGGTGCCTTTGTGTTTCCTCAGCATGGAGTTTTGCCATTAATAGCAAACCAACATATTTAGGCCAAATAGCACCACACATTCTGCTTTAGAGGGGGGAATGCCTTGGGAAAAAAGCATGAAGCTTGAAGGAAGATTTTCAACAGTTTAGGCAAAAGCTGATGGTGTAACCACCAACAACACATTTGAAACCTCTATGCTGACTACCATAAGATCCTGAAAGTTAGGTGCCTGACACACAGTAGACACCAAAGTACATTGTGCATTGCCTGGCAGTGTGATCACCAGCACAGCAAGAAGCTTTGCTCTCCAGCAGGCTCACATCTAGAGGTTTGTCTGTAGCAGAACAAAACCAGGCTGCACTTGGCATGAGGGACATGCCAGCCCCTCCTTTGGCAACCTCTGCTTGCATTAGCTTGGAACCAGAGGAGGTAACACTTCCCAAGGAAAAGAAAATCTCTAAAGACAATACACACAGAGTAAGAGACAGGAAGGAGCACAATCCTATTTATGCCATGAACAAACTGCAGGACCAGAGAGAGAAAAAGCTGGGAATGAAACCATCTCAATCCAGCAGTCAAGTGTTCAGGTAAAGGACTGTCCTTCCTTTCCAAAAGAAAAGAAGAAAAAGAAAATTCTAATTTTTTTTTTTTTTTTAAAAAGAGAGTGCCTGTATATGACAGTATAAGCAGTGAGAACACAGTATCAATATTGGTATATAGATCTTTAAAAGACTGATGTTCTCAGGATACAAATAAGGAGCTGACACTTTCCCAGCACCAGCACAGCACAGTCTCAAGATGAACTGAAAATGAGACTCTGCTATCAGGAGTTCACTTCTGGTGCCAGGTTCTCACAGTCTGCTTTTCATTTTCATCAAGCCTACCTCATTACCACAGCCTTGATGCAAATTAAGATGAAGTCATCATTCTCTAGACAGATACACAATTTTTGTTAGAAAGGTGATGAACCCAGTTCCTGTTCCTGCAAACAATTATGCAGTGAGCAGTCTAATTTTCTACAGATGGCTTAATGAGGCTGCATATGCATAAAAAGTTACCCATAGGCATATTTGCAATAGAAAGGCCATGGTTATCTCTTAGCTGCAGGGTCTTCCAGAAACCCATGTGATTACCATTGTCGAGAGAAAGAAACGCAATGCTATGAATGCATCATTAGAACAAATATTTCTTAACTGGGATTTACTTTTACACCTGGTGCTAATATTCTTCATGATGGAGTATCATTCAGGGGGAAAAGTTCCTGCACTGTGTGGGGATGGATACACCAGCATGGACACAGCCAGCCACATCCTCTGTGATGACCAAAAGTTCACAGAGAGTTCCGATGCCAGGATGGCACTGGTGGCTGAGCTGCAGAGCTGGCACTGCACAGAGCCAGAGCACCTTAAATCCCTTCTTTGAGACCAAGAGAGAGATGGACAGAACCAGGTCCTTTCATGGACCAACTAAGTTGCCACTTCTCAGCTTCAAACACATCTCCATGCTCTTGGCTGCATGAAGATTTTGGCACTGAGCTGGTAGGGAAGGATGACCAGCTCCATGGGACTGATCACCCCAGGATGGTGGGCTGTGTCCAGGCAAGGGCAGCATCAATGTAGTGGGAATACCAGACATGTTTTTGTCATGGGGATGGGAGTAGGGCTCATGGGGAAAGCTTCAGCATCCTGGTAATGACCCCAACTGCAGAGCATGCCCAGAAATGTACCAGGGGCCAGTCAGGACTTTATCCTAGCAACCATTTACAGTTTTCCCCTGACTACAGTGGAATGTTTCCAGGACCAAGTCCAGCATTACCACTCCTACATTTCTTCAGTGGCTGCTCTCAGCAGGTGTCTTTAAACTCCTTGGAGGCTGAGTGCATTTTATCTGTTGTAGCCCTTTATTCTTAAAACAGACCAGCTGTGATAATTTCCACCTCTCCTATGTAATTTTTATCCAAATTCTGACTGCAAATTGCATAGGAATGTATTTTCTCACTTTGCTCATGTTTTGCCTTGCTGCTCTTTAGCATGGAGGCATATCTCACAGGGATTGAGAAATGGGAATTTTTATCACTGACAGTCACAGAGATGTCACATGCTTTCACCATGGTAGGACTGGGATGACCGAGTTGTCACAAGCAAGAGACAAGTCAGGCCCAGGTACTCTTGAGTGAGACTGAGAGGCTGGAAACTGTTCCCTTGCTGTCTGCATGGAGCATGGACCCTGCAGATACGCAGGAGCTGAATAAGGTGTACATGGCCCGGAGATCTTCAAAGAGACCTTGAAAGGAAACAGCTGGTGTTTCAAATTCCCCTGCATGTTTCGGAAAAGCTGCATGAAGCATGTAAAAGGAAAGGAAATATGTCTTTAAAAAGAAAACAAAAAGTCATTAAAATCTTAGAAAATGTGACACCATACAAGAAAGCAGATAGAAGTAGTTCTTGAAAAATATATAACTCAATATTTGTTCCATAGGTTCCCACATTGGACCAGGAGCCAGGAAGACTCCCTGCTTTGCTCAAACACAGACCAAAGAGCTGGTAAGGACTAATGGATGACAGTGGTGACTGTGAGCTGGAATACACCTGTGCAGGAATGGATAATAAAATCCACCCAAAATCTGGAGGAACCCCATATAGGAAGCAGTAGTGATACGAGAAATGCTGCCATATTTGTATCTGCAATGCAATTGTACTGCAAATACCTGTAGAAATTGGAACTGGAAGAGACTGATTGGGTAAGTCCAGTGATAACAAAAATAGCACTGTAAAACACCCATAAACTGGAAAGTTGTTCTGTTGTGTAGAACAAATAGATCTCCTGACTCTGGACCCAGAGTTGTTGTTGAAATAATTATGAGTGAGCGAGGCAGAATCCATGGTCTGTTACACAGCCGAGAAGGAACCTCTCAGGGCCCATTACCAGCCCAGGGTTAGACCTCATTAACCCTCGTTAAGCCAAGGCAGATCATATGTTGAAAACCAGATCTGAATTTGGCTTTAGATTTACTTCTTGTTTACACTAGCAGATCAAACAGCCTATTGCTGCTTCCAGACACCCTCACTGACCACTCCATGCTTCCCTGGGAAAATTCTAATAAAATAACTGTGCTATTCTGCATTGGTGCAGCTCTTTCGATCCCACTCAGACTGGTCTAACCACAGGTTTCATGATACTCTTTAGACAGCTCTGCTCTCCCTGCCCATCTTGCAGGATATTCTGGGGAAGTTTAGCCTCCTGGAGTCTGCATGAGCTGAGGAGCAGCCAGTTCCTCTTGCCTCCTCCAGAAGCTGGACTAGATGATCATTGCTTTGAATTCGGACATCACGGGTTGCATTTGATGAGTAAACTAAATGCAGTTTGGAAGTCCACACTCTCTGCTGTTGAATGAATGGTGCCTGGCAGGATTTAACCTGGTCTGTTCCTAAACAACTTCCTAGCAGGGTAGCACAGGCCATGTACCATTTCTCATGAGCAATTTGCATGTAGCCACCCTGCTCTGGAGGCTAAACCATGGTATGAGCACAAAACTGGCTGGCCCATGCCAGATGCCCTAACTGCTAGAAAACAATCTGAACCACATTCAACTTGTTGGTCCAGATGCACTTTCAAGTCCAGGTTCAGTGGCTTTCTCAATAAGATGGTGATTGCTGAGCCTTATGCTGCAGTATGGGAATTACTTCTTGCCACCTCACGTGAATGCACACAGAGAGATGCTGGCTTCTGGCATGGCTCTCCTTCCCCATCCAGAGATCACAGCATGCAGGATAGAGAGGGCAGCCCTGAAGCCTCCACATCCTTCTGGAGAGTAAACCAAAGTCCTGCCCCCATCACTTTACAAACAAAAACCCTACAGCCCCCTGGAAAAGCTGAGACAACGCGAAGGCGAGGAAGGGACAGGGAGGATGATGAGAACAGGAAAAGTTCAGGCGCAAACCAGATCTGCACTTAAGCACCCCCCAGTATCTATAGCTGGGGAGCTTCAGCTCAGTGCATTTCTAAGGGACAGAGTGATGTATAGCCATCTCTACGTGCTGTGCAAACAGCCAGTGACTCCAAGGGTTGCACCAAGACAATCAATCTGCCACAGCTGAGCACATCCAGGTCTGCTGTTGTCACTGGGGGATTCGAGCAGTTGTGCTTTGGGAAACAAAACAAACAGCAGCACACTTCTGTACACACCAGCTCAGACAGCTCATCAAAATCAAACCAGACGAGTGAGGACTGCTCGACCTGGAGGATTTAATTAGAGTTGGCCCCCCTCCCCAAACCATCTGAAGGGTTCAGAGTTTTATTCTTACTAACTTGCAAATTTACTGCTCTAATTCGAAAGGAAAATTCACGATCTCAAATGTCAAGAAGTTATGTTCAATTTCCTTATGGTATTTTGACCTTCTCAACACGAAGGAAGTAACCCTTAAAGAGCCAGTGAAACAGGGCTGCAGGGAATATTTATGTGAAAGGCTTCTGTAGGGCTATAAGGACAAGGCTCCATGCTGGGGTCCTCTCATCCATCTCAGACCCAGGAGATACCTCCTCATTTCAATGGACAAGGGTAGAACAAATATCAACATTTTTCAAAGAATTTGCAAACACAATGAATAATCCAACCAAGTCCAGTTTAGATGTCAAAATGGAAACTCAAACCCAGTTCTTTTCTAATTTAAATTATCTTTTAAATTCACTGTACAAAACCAGGAACGGAGTCCTCAATTTTTCTGGTTTTTAGTGAATCAGCATCTCATGCAGCTGAGCAGGGCTATAACATGACTCTGTGACAAGCACTCTGACATTCCTGGGTGAATTTTGGATAGCTAGCCATTTCTAGAAGCAAATAAATCACTGAGTTTCACTTTGAGCATTGCTGAAAATGTCTTCCAAGATGAGAGGGAGCTCATATTCATTAAATAGTACTCCAGTTTCTGAAAAGGAGAGGGGGATTTCACCACACCATTAGCAGAAAGAAACTTAGCAACAAAAATACAGAAAATGTGAAAATCCCGTCTTGTCTTGTCAATTATGAATACACTCTAAGATGAAGAGGACAGTTCAGTCCAACTGCAACTGGAAGTGCATTTTTTTGCCTGCTGGGAAGCAGCAAACAGCCAGTACAGCACTCCTTCTACAGTGGTCTAGTTCAAATCCAGCCTCTGAACGTTATTATGCAATATCTGGCTTCCATGAACTTATATCCATCCATCCCTCCATCCATCCATCCATCCATCCATCCATCCATCCATCCATCCATCCACAGGCTTTTGGAATGGAAGGATGCCCACATGCCAAAAGCCACCATCATAACCTGCATCTGCACCGGCCTCCTTAGCTGCAAGGCTGAGGAAGCAAATGTGCATGGAAGATGAGCATCTCCCTTCCCATTTGAGCTCAAGTGGCTCACTCAGGGCCTCTACTATGTCTCAGCCCAGAGGTAACACTGGGAAATGTGCCCAAATGTCTTGTGGAAGAATGTGAAACTGTAGACATTGCATGCCAACAACTTGCAGCCAGTCACATCTAAACTGCCTGGGGATTTCCACAATGATAGCATAAACCTCATTTCCCAGTTTGTGCAGAGTTTTCAATGATTGTCACCACCTTTGCATATTTGCAGCTACTCAGCCTTCCTTTCAGGACATGATACACGGACAGAGGATCTCAGTTCTAAGGAAAACCCCTTCTTCCTGTTACAGCAGTGTTGCTGCTGCTGTGGTAGAGGAAGTGGGGGTGAAATTCAGCTCCTGCAAAAGATCTGTGGCACCAGTTTGTGTTGGTTTTCACCCACTGCAGGAGATCAATGAGGTGAAAGAGCAAAAGAAAGATGGCCCTCACTGGCATGAAGTTTTACAAGCATCCTCCTGCCATTTCAGCCAGCTTGCACATTTCATAGCATTGTGAAGTTTAAACACCATGGGATAGATCTATCTGGCACTAAATTCAGCCAAAGGCAATCTCTTAAAAAGCCATAATTACGTAAGGCTGTGCTTGCTCATTACAATGAAGGATGGAAAATACAGTATGTGTCACATAGTGTAATTCAAAATTGATTTCCTATCGTGACACATTTTACAGAGGCTATTCTGCACACTGTTTTTGCCATGGTCTAGACGAGGACTTTTCTTCCTTTTCATCTTCTCCTGTTTGCCCAGTGCAGGAGACTATTTCAAGGCAATGCCTTCATCTCTGCTGCACATCAAAAACAAGGATAAGGGAGGAGAGCTGCTCCTATCCTGGCAGTTCTCCATCACATTTTAAAACCCTTCCTTGAACCAAAAAAGCACATCACTCATTTTAATTTGCTACTCGTCAAAGAAGAGCTGGTTGCTAGCAGCAAAAAGAGCCACTTGTGAAACATGCCAGCTCCTGGTCTCATCCTGCCAGGAGCTTTGTCATCTCAGCTCCCACCGACGCTCTGCTTCCTACAAGAATCTGGACCATGCAGAATCGGCCTCTCTTAGAGACTCAGATGGTGCTACAGTTATATGTTTCTACTTTGAAAACTGTATAAAAACCCTGTCACAACACCCTAAGTTTTTCTTCCCGTTTATTTAGATTTTACCTTTTCAGTTGCTTCAAATTTGTAATCTTTTTTGTGCTAATGCTGCTAAACAGGTCTTTATATCCCAAAAATCACTTCAGCACCAACACTGCTTGGCACCCTTGTCTACAAACTCAACAGACATGCCAAGGGCTGTGGTGTAAATTCTATTTCCCACATTTGATCTTCTGTTGGATGCTACCCTTGATGTTAGTGTGCTGTACCTGTACACCTTCACATGTTTGTCAAGTTGGTGTTGAGTGCGCACCCAGCCATGGTCACACCTCGACGAGCCACTTGAATAAGGTCACCTGGTGCAAAACCATGCTATGACCATTGGCTAAAGCCAATGGGGCAGAGCAGCCCTGGGTGGCTCAAAGGCCTCTTTGTTCACTCCAAATCCCAACACTTTGGGGCTGGAAAGGCCATGGGCATAATTCAGTGATGATTTCTCTGTGTCACAGCCTTTCCTCAAGCCTGCCCTAAGAGCTGTGGTTACACTGCAGTATGTGAAATACACAGTCACACCCTCCTTAGTAAATCCAGGTCCCTTATATGCCCTTGCCTCCTACATGGCACACTTCAAACCCTTCCTGCAGGACCTTGGGGAGGCAGCTGGGTTCCCAGGTAGGGAGAGATCTGCTCCAACTGGGCTCAGGCACCATCTTGCTCCTTGTACCAGAACAGGGCTGCCAGGGCAGGACTGAGAAGCTCATACAGACACTTAGGCTTCATCTGCTACAAAGAAGCTGAAATTCCTCATCTTCAGAACTTGCATAAATCATTAAGAGATTATTAAATGCTTGGGGTCCAATGAAAATTGGACTTTCTATTATTTCTATTTTTAGAAATAATAATTGAACTATGATTACTTCTATTCTGTAAGACAGAAAGCTCACGAACTCAGCGGTTGGACAGGAGCAGCTCAGGAAAACAAAGCAGCCTGACAGCCATACAAAGCCTGTTGGGGTGCAGCTCTTGAAATCCTGCCCTGTGCTTGAGCTACAGCACCATACTTGGTCTCTTTTGTCTTCCCAAAATAGCAGCTAGCAGGGCTGGAGAAGAATCAATTCCCAAGTAAATCTCATGCAAATTGGAACCACACAAAGGAGGCTATTAAACTGCAATGGACATCAGCAGCACCACTCTCAGACCTGCATGACATGTTTCAAAAGAGGCTCATATTAATTAAAAATGGGTCTCAATTTATTTATGTTTCTTTCCACTGTGCTTTATTTTAATCACTGAAATACTGGCCACTCATGACCCATTCCATTGTACAGTTTTATTCATAATTAATATATGCACATAATCTGTATTAAGTTACATAAAAAATAATAATGGAGTCTTACCATCAATATAAAACTACAAATTAGGTTTTGTTTGTAGTTTCAATTTGTCCAATAACAATATTTAAACACATCTGAAATTAACCAGCACAGATGTTAATCAGATAGAAGAGGTCTGCAGTACCTTTGCATGAGTAATGCTACATGAAATAATTGAAATTTCACATTTATGCCACACTTTCCATCTCCAGGGGATCCCAGAACCTATTAACAAGTACATCAGAACAGACATATTTTGCAGTATGTTGCCTTCCTGTGACAACTTCCTTCCAGAGATTTCAGATCACTTAACAAACAGTAATCAGGCCTTCAACACCCTGTGTGCTGCTGCACAGCCACAGGGATGGGCTCTGCTGAGGGCACCCAGCCCTGAGCATGGGGCAAAAGGCAGCAGGTCACAAGAAAGGCTGACATGGCACTGACTGCCCCAATTCAGCAAAGATTTCTATTTAATAAAGTACTTAGTCATACATTTAAGAGAGCTTTAATGGATGTAAGCATGGCCTCAAGCATCTTGCTGAATGGGAGTGTGGGGAGAAAAAGGACCTGGGAAAAGTGTGGTGCAGAGTGTGAACACTAGTGGCCCGTGAAGGCAGCTCCTGCCTGCCAGCTCTTTGTCATAGTTACTTCAGGTTACACGTGAATAATCCCAGTAAGTTATTTTAGCTGTGTTTTACATGTAATGAAAATAACTAAATACCCTCAGACCCACCACCATTTTTTCTGTTTCATAGATCCCCACATCTTTTACAGGTCTTGCAACTCAGCTTTCCTTTCCAACTGACAAATTTTCCAGCTGGGACTTTCTAGCATGATAAAAACAGATATTTAGAGAAAAAGATTTTCACATAAACTGTTGGTTACAACACCAAAATAACTCAAAGCTCTGTTCAGAAACCTGAAAATCATATTGATTTGTGGGCAACATAATAGCCATTGAATTTTTGTTTCTGAGGCACTAACTCAACACTAATTTTTCTCCCATCATGTTACAGAGGACACAGACAATTCTGTTTAAGGCTTTAGCTGGAACGCACTTTTTTTTTTCCTGTGTTAGGAGTAAAGGATCATATTAAGAGGTCTGGGAGATTGTAGCAGACTGAAAAATGATTATCTTTGTCCTTTAAGAAAATGAGACCAGGGCCTGGGAAGAAATGCCTGATAAAGTCCATAAATGTCCATCAAGTGCTGAGCTGAGGACCATAAAACCTTCCTTCTTCTCTCTAAGCTCTGTACTGACAGCAAACCATGTTATGAAGTGTAATGATTATTTCAGGCTAAGGTTTTCTTTGTTTTTTACTTTTTCTTAACAAAAGATGAAAGTCTATGGTTAATTCTTCACCTGCAACCAGACTCAGCTGAACTCAGAAGAGCAACAATTACATTCTGTATTTTTCTATTATTAAGTGCTGGTTTCCAGTTTTGTTTAAATGCCAGTTATCAGGATTCAATTTACCCCCTCCACAGGGGATGTCTGGTATCATTCTGAGAGTGGTAACTGCAATATATTATGTTAATTGAGCTCTAATAAGCTTCACAGTGCTTTTGCTTCCAAACAGGAATGGAAATGTCATTTTTCAAACTGAGTGCACTAAGCAGCTGCCTATATCTGCACCACCTTACTTCTGAATCTGAGAATATGGAGCAGCAGCACAGATTTACTGAACATTACAGAGAACATAAGGAAAACCCAAAAGGTCTAACTACTATTAACAGAGTGTTCTCTAAAGCCCAACCCTATTTAGGAAGCTAGGAAATCCCACATGAAGAGTTCTTTTCATCGAGATGGCCTCCCCTGTCAGCAGCCTCCAACGAACTTTAAATAATGAATTTTAAGGCTGTTGTCCCACGTAGCATCAGTCTTAAAGACAAGGAGTCTCCAGCAGTGAATTTCTCTTTTGTTTAACTCTCAGTAGAACTGTATTTCATGCAATTAATGTCAGACGCTGCTTGTGCATTTTGATCATTTCATTTACTTACAGCATAAGAAACGACCATGACCACAAATCCAAGGCATCTTTTGCACTCACTACAATTTGGTAGTAAGCCTGCAGGGTTATGCAGGCTTTAGCAGACTGTCAGGGATAAATGAGGATTATACCAGTTACTCCAATTAATATTTTGTTATTAGACAGACTAGGGACAATGACCTTTAAAGATGAGCAAGAAGAATTCCCTCCTGTGTCCAAAAGAAATGAATATATGCAACTACATGCATTTGTATCAGGACAGACTTTGATTATAAGACATCATGGACACCATACATTTCTCATTTTGGCATAACAAAAAATAAATAGGAAAGTTGTAACGCTACTTTGGTTTGAACCTTTGTGCATGAACAACCCCCTCCCACCACCACCTGCAAAACAAAACCCCCAGAATATTCATTATTTACCCTGTTTTAATAAAGGCAATGATACCTCGAGAGAACTTCTGACTCCTATCACAGACTGTAGTTGCCAGTACCAAGCAGACAGCCTGGGGGAGGAGTGGTCCCATGTGCACGATGGGCCCCCAGATGCAGGGGCACAGCTGCTGGAGGCCTGGGGCTTGGGAGCCTCCAGCCTCCCACCACATCTGCCCTGGTGCCCACCCTGCTGCTTCGCCAGCTGGTGAGGCTGAGCAGGGCTGTGCCACAGGGTTCCACACCACTGACCCCTTTCAATTTTGGATTGAATCCAAATCACTGATTTTTGCAGTGATCAGTTGTTGGCATCAGGCCAGTTTCCAGCAGCACACAACTGCTCCTCTGCCACTGCTCATCCATGCAGACCTTTTCCCAAAAGCTGTCTCCCGCCATAGGCCTATGTGCAGTTCTTCTAAAAAATGCTCTTCCTCTAATATCCCAAGTGTCACCAGAAGGTGGCTGAGCATGACCCCCACAGCCAGCCCTCACCCTGCTTGTTCACAGTGGAACTACACTTATTCAGGTGTTTTCTTATCACATCATTGGAGAAAGCTTCCAAGAAGTTTCCTGTTCTAAAGTAAACTAGCTTACAGTTTTATGGTTCATCTCTTAGCCGTTTAAAAATAATAAAAATATGTTGTCTGGTCCTTCACTTTTCTCAGCAACTCTTCTGGAGACAATACTTTCAAACAGGTCTGTTTATGGGATTCACCAACGCCACTGCACATTCAGGCCAGACAAAGAGGGTTTCCTTTCCAGGCCTGGAGGGCATTATTTAAAAAGATAAAAATCTCACTAGGACAGTACAAGTTTTAGAAAAGTAGAAGCGCTTCATCTTTCCCCATGAAGATCCCACATCAAAACCTCTGCTGGTACAAATTTTCCACCTGTATTAATTTAAGAGCTTTTATCCTAGTAATAGTCAAACCTGGATACATCTGAAGTGCGGTAGCTCTAGTCCTGCTTCAGCTTTAGTTGGACCTTGCTCCAAATCAGAGGGGCAGTGATGAATCCACAAGCATCAAAGCATGCTCATCAATTTCCTGCTGAAGTTAAGAACATGATCAAAAGCTTTGCTGAACTAAATCTGTAATAATCAGCCCAATCTAAATAGGGAAACTGCACACCTCATGCAAGGGGGAAGATGGTGTTCACCTGGAAGAAAAATGTATAAGAAATCTCCTCAAAATTCTGCCTTGCTCCAGTAGAGCCATGCTCATGCAATATCTGAGCAAAGCCAGGATGTTTTCTGCTGAGCTGGGGCTGTATGGTGGCATCTCACTTGCAGGAATACGCAGTTCTTCTCCTAATGAATAAATGTGACTGCTTGTTTGTTGTCAAAGTTATACTGGGCACTGGTGCACAAAGTTATACTGGGGAATGTTGCCTCTTCTACACATCATGCCCAATCACTAACACATCTTATCTTGCAGACAGATATTAAAGATACAAACTGCTGTTAAAATAATTTAATTTATTATATAGCACACTCATTTAGAAATCACCATTGATTTTTTAAAACTACAAGAGGAAGTAATTAGATTTAGTAGGTAGCAAAGCTCCTCACTGATGGTGTAGAGTCCAGGTTTTCAACACTCTCTATACAGAAAGTTGCAGAAAAATAAAAAGAACTTTTCCGTGTCACCAGGCACAAAAATAAATAAAGCAAAATCAACATTTCACCAAATGCATGAAATTCAATACGTGTTTGCTGGCATGTGCTGTGAGGGTGTCACTCAGGAGAGCATTTAAACACATATGCTTGTATTTAATTAGTTATATAAGGCTTAAGAGTAGGTTTAACTTCAAGCATGTGTGTCTGTGTTTTGCTGCACAGGGGAGGTGTGGTAAACCAGAGTCTCAGGAGCCGAAGCACCCTGGGGAAACAGGGCTCAGCAGTGAGGAAAGCCAAGCGTGCCTTGCTCTTGGAGAGCTGCTTGGCATTTTTCATGGCTCATCCCTCGTGTTTCATAGGAAACACGCACATTAGTGCACTTCAGCTGTGCTTGCCAAAAACAGTCCACTGTGGCCATGTGGTGGTTCTCGCTTTGCAAGGAAGAACAGCCAATACTTCCTTGTCTTGCAATAACTCTTACCCCTTTAAATCAAGTTGACTACAGTACATAAATCCCCTTTTTTTCATGTCTGTGGATAGGTTAGCAGATGTTTTCAACATCCAGGCTGAAACCGTAAATGATGAGAAAAATTTAGACCTCTGGAGCTTCGTGGGAGGCTTGATGTGGGAGAGGAGCTGTCTTCACCCGTGCCTACACTGCTGCCCCAACGCAGCCAACTGAGCCACTCATTTGCAGCTGGGGGGAGAGGAAGCCTGAACCTGAGGGGGAAGGGAAGGTGCCACAAAGGATAAGCCCCCAACTCCCCTGCACCCATTCTTGACTTCTGGGCTGTCTCCTTGAATGTCTGGTTAGATAGGGGAAGTAAAAAAACCCAAAAAATAAACCCCGCAACAGTGACGTCAGTTTCAGCTTTAAAAATAAGTGAAAAATTAATTTTTTTTTTAAAGGATGATCCATGTAAGTAAAAAGAGTAAATTCCTGAGAGATTATTTAAGGTTTCTGTACAGTCAGCTTTCCCTGCATGATCCCAGCATAAAGTAAAAACTTCACGCTGGCTGCATCCCTCCGAGTGAACCTCCTGTCCCAGATGATGTTTGTTACTCAGGTGCACAGAACTACTTTTCACAGAGCACTTGCACCTGGAAGCCCAGACAAAAATCTGAAGCCGGCACACACACTGGCATGCAAACACACAGAAAAGCCAGAGGAAGGGCTGGCAACTGCAAATACCCACAGAGAAGGACAGGACTGGAGGGGCCACAGCAGCGATGCCAACACCAGCTGCTCAGAGATGACAGGGGCACAGAGGAACGAGGCATCCTTGTCCTGTTTCCAGATGGAAACATCTTCATTTTTCATCTTGGTTGTTTTTTTCCAAAGAATTTGTCCTACTAAAAGTTCTTCAATCTGGACACAGACAATGAAGGCCCTGAATGGGCATGAGAAATATGGCCTTGCCACCCCCAGTGGGGGACTAGCAGGACCATCTTTGCAACTTTTATTACAGACTGGTAATGAAGTGGGGGGATGTTTCCTGCTCATTAAGAGGCAGAGGGAGTGGGACCACTGCTGTACTCCTTCCATGCATGCACGGCACTGGGCAGCTCCTGAATGACACAATGCTCCCTCATTAGGGAAAGGGTCAACAAACGTGTCTGCCATCCTTCTGTTACTATTTCCAAATGAACTCAATTGAGTTAATTAATATTTTTAGTGCAAGTAAAATGCCAAGGAAGAGAGAGGAACATTAAATGAGAATAAAAATACAAGATTGGTCCTCCTTCTCGAACCCAGATCTCAAGATTGTTTGCTTTCAAATGAAAATAATTTTCAAAACCTTAACTTACTTGAAGAAAATCACTAGGTGTTTTTTTCTGTGGCTGCTTAATTTGAAAAGTCACACCCACACTTCTCCCCACAACCAAGTATGATTAATGCAAAGCAACTCTCCTAAAAGAGGAATTACTGTCACACTTTCGTAATCTCAATCAATTATGGATACATCAAAAAATACAATGAGCTTACATTTCATCACTACAAGAGTTTAAAGGAAAGGTTATGTTATGTGCTTTGGATATACAAGGATATGGGCATATCATTTTCATTGGGACTAAACTCTTTTGAGGGAATCTGGTAAGTAATTTACATATAAAGATAAAATGTCATAATTTACTATTTTGTGTTTGTCTCCTGATGGGGTCTTTAAAATCAATTAAGATGCTAATTTATTAACAGTTTGTCCAAGTGCCTGTATGTTTTGCCTAACATACAGCTTTCTAGAAGGTGGAGAAAGGATAAAAGCTTTCCAGTTTTTGTAATCTGCCATAAATTTTGGTTAGAAAAGAAAAAGGCAGACAAAGAATAATAAGGCAGATATACAATAAATCTTGAAATATGATTCATTAAATTATTTCCATTTCATTTCTGTTTTATCCTTTTTTCTGTTAATGATTTGATGATTGCACCATGGAAAATCAAATGAACTTGTTTTTTCCATTTTGAAGAAATGACAGTATGAGTGAACTTCAGTGCATGAAAAACATGTTCTCTAGAAAAAGATACTCTTTTTTTTTATTGATGCATTAAAAGAACCACAACAACAGGAGAGAGGCTGCCTCCTGTTTGTAAACTGGATATAGTTATCTCATTAACAAAATCATGGATACATCTGGAACTTCTTCAAGAAGTTCAATCAAAAGGAAACACGTTAGCCAAGAAGCACATGTATTACATGCACAGTGACAACACAAGATCCCTTTCCAGAGAAGAGTTTCACTGTGCCATGCCCTGTACGAAAACCAGGCTGAAAAGATATTCAATGCTTTAATAAACTTTTCAAGCTGATCAGAAGTTGTATAAGATTTTAACTCTCAGTACAGGAACTGAGTGACTTCAAGTAGACAAAAAACCTCATGCCCACACACCTTTATGCAACCATTACAAAATTAGTGTTATCTCTATTGCACATGTTTAAAGTCAATATCCTCATCATCTCTGATACTTTCACCTTGTGCTTTGCTCCCTTTAACACCTAGGAACCTAATACTCTTCTTTCTGAGACATAGTTAACCAGAGTTATCCTCCATCTGGATGCGATAGAGTCAACGACAGTAAGACTGAAGATGTTTTTTATCCTTTTGTTCCAGGTCTCTCAAAACAGTCACTGCATGAGTTCTTATAGGACTACTACAATGCACTTAAAGAGCATTATTGGATTGTTTCAGTTTTAGAAAAAGACATGTAAAAGAGCCTCCCTTTAGAAGTGGCTTCTAATTTGATGCTTAGAGGCTCTGAATTGCCACTGGAAACTCCAGTGAGTTCATACAGATCACCTAAGCTGGTGACTGAAGTACTCAGATCAAAAGCATAAAAGTGATATGTGAGTATTCCCTTTAGGAGATGGAGTTTCAAAGGTACTGCCTAGCATTGTAGAAGTTTATCCAGGTGACATCATCAAATAAATCAGGAAAAGCAGACAGTGTTTACATGGGCACATCTAAACCATCCTGTCTGGGAAGTTCTTCCCACTGCTCTGGATGTATACTCTGGCCACATCCCAACTTAACATCAGGGAAAGTGCTAAGTCCCACTGTCTCCTCTCCAGGTCCTGTGTTCAATGGAAGAAAACCGAGGTCATTCAGGAAACCCAAGTTATGCTTTAACACACTGAACGACTGGGACTTAGCACAGCCTTCTGTGCTTTGGAGCCAATTAAATCATTTGGGACTCCTGATTCATGGAAAGTTGAAAACACTTGGCACCCAGGAAGCTTATAAAGGTCTTTAATGACCAAACTGCCTTTGCTCTGTCATTTTCCAACCTTATCCCCTAAAAGGCACAACATTATTATTATTATTATTATTGTTATTATTGTTGTTATTATTAATTACTATTATTACCTGTGACCCTTATTTAAGGATCAGACTTTTGGGTTCTGGTGAGGGCTGCAGCTCTTTTTTTTTATGCACAGAAGCTCACAGGAGATCTCAGCAAGTGGCTCTGCCCTATGCCAGGAACAGCCCGATGGCCAAGGTGGGCTCTGGTTCTCAGGCACTTTTGTTTCTCGTGTGGATGGGGCATGATGAGGCTGGTGCCAAAGTGCCTGGCTTGTCCAGGAAACGGTCCATAACAAGCCCCTAATGCTGCCCATTACAAGGTCAGCCTTTTGTCTCACCGTTCAATACTTTCCTGGCAATTGATGCCCCCATCCACAGCGGGGCTGGTAATAAGCAAAGCATCCCGCCAGCAGCTCTTTATGCTGCTTACCTACAGCCTGATACCATTCACAAAAGCTCCCCTCTATATAAGCTTAATGGATAAAGCAATCAATGCAAACAAAATCAGACGCTGTCCAACTTCTTTCCTTCAGTAAGTAGAATCTGAACCTTAGGCTTTTGTCTAAGCTGCTCCCGAGTTCTAGGATAAATAAATACAATATGGATATTTACAATTAGCTGCAACTCCTCTAACATAAACATGACGTGGGTAATTTCCTCAACTAAGTTTATTGCCTAGCAAAAAGAATCTCACTGGCAAAAGCCAGTGTGGTGCTGTAGTGCTGCAGATCATCAGAGGAACATGGGACAGACCTTGAAACCAGTATTTCAGGTGTCAGATCTCACTTTATGCCAACCTGGTGAATCACAGATCGAGAATTCAGAGTTCTAGCAAAACTGACTTTCACTATCTGTTAAGAAAGAGATTAAGACAAAAAGCCACATGCACTTGCTTGCTGTCAAGGTTCTCCTTAGGCTTTCATTCCACCAGTAAAAATGGAAACAGGGCTGAAAGCCAGGTTTTTGTTGGAAATTCTGGGTTGTTTTGATCTACCTATTGCAGAGAACTAGAGTATGCTCCCAGTTATTCACGTTTTAATGTACTGTCTCCCACGCTGTGTTTCACCATGAACACAACTCCCCACAAAGCAAAAAGGGTGAAAAGATGAAGTGAGCTTGAGAAACTCAAGAATATCAAATACCTGTAAGAGTAGCACCAAAACACTGTGTGTCCAAGGACTGCTTTGTTTTGCATATTTCTCTGTACATAGCCAGGATGTCATTGAAATCTGGTACAAATGCTAATAAACCATTTCATATTTTTTCACTCAAAACATTCTCACTCCAGAGCTTTCACCCTGCTTCACCCTGCAACACACATCAAGGTTACAATCACCAGGAGAGATTGAGAAGTTCAGTTTTCTGTCTCATTCAAAATTATGAATGTGTACAAAATCCTGCACTGAGGACAAACCCAGCAATGCCTTGCAGCCAGATGGACCCAGTGCTCAGCTCCCCTCAGCTCCCCACCACACTGCTGCACCTCTGTGTGCTCTTTGGGAAGTCCTGACACCCCTGTATTTCTGTCTTAAGACTTCTGTTTGCTGCCTCCCTTTGGTCCAAAAGTTTTTCAAGGTAGAAACTGCTCATGTCAGAATAGTGCTGCACTCTCAGTACCAAAAATGACCAAGAGATGTTTGCAGTTTTGACATGCATTTCTCTGCAATTTAAAGCTTTTCCTTATTAAGATTTAGATACTGACTACAAACTGCACGCTGAACAGAACTGAAATACTTTGAAAATCTGCTGGTGCAATGGGAGCTTAGCCCAGCACAGGCATTATCCTCAGCACAAATGCGTGAGCCCAGCAGGGCAACAGAGGAGGCAGGAGCTGTGTTTTGTGGAGAGTGCAAGAGTTACAATCTTACTGATTTACGGGCTACTAACTGCCTTGCAAAGCAATAATGATTTTCCACAGAGGTCATCACAAATTCTGTTTGTCAGTCTGCTTTGAGAAAATCCCATTAAGAAATAGGTGGCTGCAAAGTTTATTAAGAAAACCATGAGCCACATGACAGAGCTATAACATTACAATTTCAGTTCTACTGGATGGCCTGAAAAAAAATACAGGGAACTTGATGAAGCAGGTACTCCCAAGAGAGGAATACTAATTAAAATAGAGAGAGATGCACTGATAGACTGGCACATTTGTGTGCTTTGCACTGCTTGAATTACTTCCACATGAGCACACTTTATACTTTCCTTTCCATACATCAAACTCTGAGCCTAGATTTTACCTCCTTATCTCTGTCCATCTAGCACATAAGAAAGATTTATAGCATGTTACACAGGGTGAACCTGTGAAAAAGCAGTTACCATGGCAATCCAGTATTTCTTTTCTGTATAAACTTGAAATACCAAAGCAAAGGAAGACAAGAACTCCACACCAACTTCAAAGTTGCTTTTTGTTCCTATTGTGTTGTTTTAAAGCAATCAAAATATTTTAATGCCATCAAGCATACATATTAAATATGTCCTTTAAAACCTTTTAAAAGAAAATGGTCAGTCATTGCAAAGCACCACTACAGATATGACGTGCACATTCAGCACGTTATCATTTCAGAAGTATTTCAAGGGATGCCCTGACCATGCACACCTGTGAAGAAGCACAAGAAAGTACAATAGGTCACTTCATGCCACCACAGGAATTCAATGTTACAGGTCAATTGTGCAATATTAAGATAATTCATGCTCAGATTCCTACACATTCCTCTACTGGATGACAAGCAAACCTTGACCCATGAAGATGAATCACAGCCACATTTTTGGAAGGTATAAACCCAGGCTCCATCTCACTGAAGTAGCACTACACCTTTGCCCTGTCATTTATCACAGACTACTTTATGTTCACGTACCTAGGCTCTGCTGCCCTAAGTTTATTATTTCCCAGGAAATTGCATCTTATTTCAGGGCACCCACACATTTGCATTGCCATCAGAGAGCTTTACTGCTGATACCTTGGGGTCAGGCTGCCTGACACAAACCCTTGATCCCCCTCATACCTACACAATTAGCCAAGGCTGCACACAGGAAAAAGGTGAGCAGAACTGAGGTCCTGTCTGCACTGTGGAGCAGAGACTCCCTGTTCTCTGCAAGGAAAACTTTTCTGCCTCAGGTGTTCAGGATCTGTGGGCCACACACCACACAGAGCCCAACTGACCCAACACAAATAAACAAATGCTCACCAAGGTGGCCTAAACAGCTGCTATGAGCATTTATCCAGAACTTTTGATGTAAAACATTTCTTAAGAGGGGAAGAAAAAATCCAAGAAGAAAAAGTGTACACCTTCAAGGAAAACCAGATAAATGGTATACCTGCAAATAGTGAAACAGTAACCTCTTTTTTCCTCTACATTGTTTTCATACAGGGAAACAAAGGCATAAATGGTTTTGTCTACAGGATACACCATTCATTTTGGAGTACAGAGTACCAAATTAATAATTTCAACAGGGGAGCTTGTAAGCTTAGTGTCCTTCAGCAATATGACCCTGGCATCTCCATGTCTCCATGAAGCATTGCCATAGAGCCATTGTGCCCACTGAGCATCTGAGCAGACCAACCAGGACAGGCCTAAGCAGCCATCCCAACTGCTTCATACCCAGGGACTGCTTTGTATTTTCCCTGTTGTGGTGTATTTTCCACATGGGCACAGCTCTTCCAATGGCCATTGCTGCCCAGCTCCCACATCTTCGCATCCCTGTGGTGGAACACTGCACACTGCACTTGTCCTGAACTCCCTTCCAATTGAAATCACTAAGTCTTTTTTTATTATTAGCAAGAGCTGAATTTCCTGTGGTGCTGGTAGCGTGGAAACACAATCTGTGATTCACAATATTAAAAACACATTTCCCAACCAGAATGAAGTAGAAAGAGAGGGAGAGGGGTAGTGGGATACACATGCATCCCACGAAAGACATGAGTCTCAGAACACAGATAAACTGGAGACACTGGGGACACCTTAGGGAAAAGAACAGTGGCGTATCTCAGTTACAAGTTGGGTGGATATAGCAAATATTTGCTTTGCTCTGTAAACTGTGAGGTGAAAGACTGTTTTTTTCACCTGCTGGAGCACTCCTGCTGCATGTTGTACAGCATTTTGTGTACAGATTGAAACCAAAGCTTGGGCACTTTCTTCTCCAGTTATTGAGGCAGTCTAATAGTGTTCCCAGTGAAGCCAGCAGTAACACAGTGTTATTAAGTGGAGACCCAGTGCTGATCTCACTAAGACTAGTATCAGACCAGAGTCATTCCTTTTTTACTGCAGAACTCCATTTTAATTTTATTTAGGGAGGCAGCATGATCTCATAGGCAAGGCATCAGGAGATCTGGGTTGTGTTCCCTGCCATACCACGTGATCACTGGCAAAACATGCAAGTTCTCCCTGCTTTCCTTGGTTTTTTTAATCATCTGCCGTGTGCTGGAAATGATCATTATTTACTGCCACAGAGTGCTCTGAGATCAATGAATGATAAACCCTAAAGAAATGCTGAGTGTTACCAATGAAGTGTGCGATTTTTATATGATTAGAACAATATAAATCAGGACTAAACCCAGTGTCACTTACGTAATGCAAAATCAAGCCTCAAGGTGATCTGAATGGGTAGTGGAGTTCTTGGGAACAACAGATGACCCAGGGAAGCACAGGTTAGTACTCAGCAAATGAGTGAGGTAATGGTAGGATAGGCTTTGACAGAGAAGACAAAGTGCCATAGAACAAAAAAGTGAGTTCATCATATTTTGTTCATATTGTGTCAATTTTCCTTTTATGATTGCATTCTCTTGCAGACATATTCTACCTCTTTCTGTGCCTGCTAAGCTTTGTCTTATGGCCTCCTCCTTTCCTCCCCTTTCTAAACTCATGCTGTGCATAAAATTGTCTCACTGATTTAGAGTAAGATTTATTCTTTTTGGCCCAGCGCTCTGCTCCATTGTAGGCCATCAGTCCTAAAGCAGGGAGATTTAGCATGTGTTTCATAAAATATTTCAACTCTTGGTTCATGTTTTATTCTTTTCCATTTCTTTCATTTTTCCTTTTTATGGAATTTCATCAACACCACAGGATTGGCACCTGGCCTCTAAAACCAGCTGATTCAACAATGTGCTACCCTATCATGCATCATGATAGCTCCTACAAATGATAATTCTCTTTCAGGTTTGTCCCTCATTAGTCTGAATTCTCTAAGAAAGTCAGAAACTGAATGAGCATTGTGGGCTGTACCTTGAATATAATCTAATCCTCAGAATAGCATCACCATATCTATTGTTAATAACCAAACTCCCAGCATTCTGTCATATTGGTGCTCCGAACACTTAAAAGACCAAAGAAACCAGAAATGTTTATATATCAGACATTTACACTTGCACAAATAAAAGTCACAGCTCTGGTTGAAATGAGTTTTTAAGAAGAAAAAAGTCACTACTTAGAAGCAATATTGTTGGTAAGACAGGAAATATCATATAAGGTGCTTCAACGGGCTTAGGGTCACCCACTCTTTTGGGTACCCACTCTGGCACCCACTCCTCTCCCAGGAGACAAGAAACTGGGAAAGAATACTAAGTAAAAAAGATTTGGGCAATTCTGACTAGTTAGGATTCTTAAATACCTGGAGCCATGCTGACTGTTGCAAATATATTGGAAACTGTTATCAGGAGTACAGCTATGATGGAGGGACTCCAATCGGAATTCTTTATTTCCATTAAATGCAAGAGGCTTTTTGAAAGCCACAGTTTTCTGTTAAACTTGATGGCAAGGTAGATATTGCAATATCTGTAAGTCAGCTCAGTTCTATTCTGTATTTCCCTTTAACACCAGTAGAGCTTTGTGGAATCAAAGAGGGCTTTTCCTATCTTTCTGGAGAGGGAAAGATATTTGAGAGCTACAGAACAAACAGATCTTCCATGGGCTATAACCTCCAACAGGATGGTGAGACGTGATCTCTGTGAGAGAATTGCCAGGTTCTCAGCAGGATTCGGCACAAGCTCTACAAGCCAAACCAGTATCAAACACCTTAATAGACTCAGCTTGGAAAAAAACCCCAAAAAACCAGGCCTCTAACTCCTGTGTGGGTATCTCACAAACTGCTAGCCTAAACACAGGAGAGATTGAAATACCCTCTTAGTGAAAAGAGGTTTAAAACCCTCCTGGTTTTCTAGTTTGGGTAAGCAATTTCATTTGCCTCTATGGAAGAAATGAGCTCTTAGAAGGCTCTGCTTAAATGGCCAGGCAGCACTAGTGACAACAAATATAAACCGCTTTAAAATATTGAAGTTGTTTTGCTTGATTTTGAAAAAGGCTCAAAAGCATTTCCAGCTCGCCACTGCCAACTCAAGTTTGGCCTGTAACAAAAAATCAAACTCTTAAAAAAACCAGAAAGCATAGCTACATTCCCATAACCAAAAATGATTGAGCTATTACAGCTCAGCAATTTACTGCCCATCCTCTGAGTTGCAGTAAGTGTGTGAGCACTTGAAGCCCACTTCAGCACTGTAATAAAATACATTTGCTGGAAATGTGTGTCGGGGATATCTGCAGCTGTTTCACAGAGGTATTAACCCACCAATCTAAGAGCACACTAAGAATAGATTAGCGTGTTTTGCCTGATAAACTAGAATTTATGAAGCCACAGCTACCTGACTGCTTCCAACCATGCAAATTAACCATTACTCTGGTAGCTGAAAGACTGGGTGCTCACAGTGACACCAGCTCAAATTAAAACTGCTGCTGATTCAGAAACAGTAGAGACTGACAGTCATAGATAGAAAAAAAGCCTTTGAGACAGCTGCCCTATGGGATATGTAGCATAATCAGCCATTGAAGCCAGCAGAATTACAGGATCATGTCAATCACAGTTCTTCAGGTTTCTTTTAAACACATATATCTGAAAATTTGAAAACAAAACATGTTTCTGCATGTATTTTTAGAAAAGAATGATCCACTTCATGGAGTTTCCTAATGCTCCTGTATGCAAATCTACACATTAATCAATCCCAAGTCACTCCCTGGAATACTATACATATGATAAATATTTAATTCTTTGCATTGACATTACAGCTTGAACACTTTTATATTCCTACCACATTGCTAAAGCCACGAACAGTGGGGAAATGTCTGAAATAATAAATTATATTTGATCATTCTCTGCTACAGCCACTGCAAGTATAAATCTGCCAAGGGAAAGGAAAACGTAACAATACAAGAAGGTGACAAAGAGCTTGAGAAACTTGTTCATTTGGCATTATGTGACAGTGGCAACATGTGCTGCCTCGTGCCTGTGTAGAGAAAGAGCTTCTAACAGAGTAAAGAACTTTTCCTTGGTCTCAAAGCATGTAAATTCCTTATCCAGTGTCCATGGAGAAGCATGGACACTGGATGAGACATTCATTTTTCAACACCTTCCAAGAAATAATTACTCTATCGGCATTTACCCAATTATCACTGGGTATGTAAAGCATAATTACAACCTTTTCCAGTGAATGGACAAAGATAAAGTCTGGAGCAGGTGCAATTCCCAAAGGCAGGACAGAGACTTGGGGACAGGTGGGTTTCTCCTCCAGCAAACATCCAGGAGGTCTGACAGCAAAGTTCTGCTTTACCTACTGTGCAGAGATCCCATCCCAAGGAGAGAAGTATTTGCAGAAATGTGGTCCCATGGGAAGATGCAAATCCCCTCCCTGCCAGCCGTGCCTTGGACTGGCTGAAAAGTCCCACACATCATCTTACTCCCAAATCTCCCATGTCCAGAGTGCCCCAGGGTCCCACCACCACCACTCTGCCACTCGCCCTCTGCAACCAGAGTAGCAACTGCCAATTTCTCTTCCAGCTCTTGTCAGTCCAGAGAGCCAGAGCTGTACTCATAGTGGTTTTTCCATCATTTTTAATTTACAGATTATCCAACTGCATTTGATCAAGACAGGGAGAAGAAACCAATAATATAGTAGAGCACTTAGGAACACTAATTGCAAATTACTCTTAAATAATACATCATCCCTCTCTTAATTATGGCAACTTGCACTCTCCTCAGAAAAGTGCACAGCTGCTAATGTATTTTTCCAATAATGTCAATATGAAGTTGCAGGGAAAGAGTAGAGTAGTGATTTCTTTGTATCTTGACCTGCTCTCAGCCTAAGTTTCCCTGAGTGTCCATAAAGCTTCTCTAGTTTTTCCTTTCTGACTTAAAAAATTCATTCTGAAGATACATTTCTTGAACAAAGGATTGCTTGCTAACACTCCTTTCTGAAGGAAAGGGTACTCCAGGAACCTGGATTGCCTTAATAAGTGACTAAATCTTGTATGCCCCATTCATTTCCAAAGACATTTGAGGCTGGACCACTGTAAATTCTGGATATTTCATATTCCTACTTGCTTTAGTGCACCAGAATCCTGGAGGCCATTTTGTCCATTTAATTTGCCATTTTTCTCAGTACTTGTATGGGAGATTAAAAGATGCTGAAGCCTTGGCTGCCATTCCAGTTCTACACATGCCCCTGGCCAGAGTTTCCAAAAGACATCCATGACTCTGAGTTCTTTAATGTCCTCTCATCAAATATGAGGATGGCCATGACAAATTCTCAGCAGTGGCGAGCCCCAAGCATTTGCACCGGTCCCTGGCTCTGGCATTGAAAACCAAGCACACAGCACATCAGCTTCTGCACCCAAAGAGACATCTTTGAAACAAAGTAAGAAAATGTTTTCCCAGCGCTGTCCACTATGTCAGTGGTGGAGCTGGAATATGAGCTCCACTCTTCTCGATTGAATCCCCTGGCTGTTACTGCTTCTTGGCAGCACCACAATCTAAGTCCTTTAATTTGAATTTCTAAATAATTCAGAATGTAGATAACTAGATCTGTTCATATTATTCTCTTGTCTAATATTTCCATCAAGTTCCAAATAAATCACATTTAGTGCACAGACCTGACAAGCCAATAAAGGTTCAGGGCAGCTCCAGACCTGCTGTTACCTATAAGCAACCCAATCTTGCTATGGGATCATCAGGTGGCTGCGTTTAGCTGGTCAGCTGGCTCACCTATAGCCCCATGCCACCATCACCAAACTAATAATCTAAATGAGATACCCTCCTCACTGCAGCCAATTAATCACACATCTTCATCTGACATACATGAGCTTGAGATTATTGCTCTGAGCAACCAGTTTTCTCACTGCAGAGCAAACCAACAATAAATAATCAAAGGAAAAGTAAAAACCAACCTGAATCTTAGAGAAAATCACGTGGATCTTAGAAGAGATTTTTCAGCCTGCAGTACACAGGACGTGCATCCTCTTACCGACTAAAAATGTAAGATGGCCTTTTAGGTTCTCAGATGTGCTGGCCTGTGAATCTCCCTGCCCTGACATAACCTAAAGCTAAAAAAAGGATAAATTCATTTCTTTCATTTGAGTTCAGCATTCGACTGAAAATCTTTTCAAAGTTTACAGGAAAACCAGTACACTGAAAATATCTGTTTCAAGGTAGAAAAGGTGAGAGGTCTGATGGGGACATTTCTCCTTCTTTTCAGAAGTAATTACAGCCTACACTGGTTCCCAAATCATTCCTTTAGAAAACATCCCTGAGACCAGTTACCACAAAACATTTCAGCTTCAATGCACAGAGTGAGGCCTCTGCCAAATTTTTCTGACTACCCCTAACAGAGCTGCAGCCCCAGCAAAGCCACTCTTCCCAGGCATCCTTGGATTTCCCTGTCATTGGCAGAGGGAGCCTGTTCTTGTGTTTCCTCAAAGAATGCAAAATAGGAAACAGTCCTAATGGTGACACATCCCTCTTAAATAATTAAATAGAAAATCTGGCAGATTTTCAGACAGGCTGCTACCTGCCTATGAATACAAAGTATCTTTGCTTGACAGTCAGCTAATGCAGTGGGCCCCCTGCCTGGGCTGGGTGAGTCTCCTGAAAGACTTTAAACAAATGTTTATGATAGATCAGCATTACACTGCTCACTTTGTCTTGTCCAAGAGATGTGACACCCACATCAGTCTTTGATGACCCTTGTGAAAATACCACCCGCTTCCCAGCAGCACTGTGCACGCTCCTACTAGGTATTCCTTCTAAGCAGTGCCCTGCCCATTTCTGGGTATTTTCACTGGCAATCCCGCACATCCAGCTATTAACAGCCAGGCTATTAACTGGTGCTGCTCAACTGCATTTGCAGTAGGATTTCCACTTGTTCCAGACAATGATTTTAACACTGACTGACCTAGTGTGGGGTCTGTTAACCCCACAGTATCCAGGCAGGTAAAAATGAACAACTTTCCTCTCCTCCCAGCAGCCGTAACAGCCAAAGTGTTAAGAGCGTACTGAGGGCAATGCTCCTTTTAACAGCACTTGGCACAATTAAGCTTTAATTCGGAGCTGTTATTTTACAGCTTCATTTGTTTCTGCCAATTTTATGTTTGAAGGGTGGGGAAAGCATGAAGGAATAACAATTTAAGTGCTCAGCAGATGGAGAACGAGTACCTCTTATTCTCTCCATCACTGCTGAAAACAGAAGTATTCCACCTCGCAGGGATCCCTTGCCAAAAGGAGGAAAAACTGAAACACCTCAGCAGCTAGCAGAGTGTTTGAACCATCACAGACAAGTGTGTTTCTTTGCAATATTGCACAGGGAATGTAGCCGGGAATAAGACAGGCACCTCAGCAGCACCACAAACAGTGGGTTGTCAGCATAGGGAATTGCATCTTCTGGAGACTCAGGGACTTTTCAACCTGTCTTTTTTCCCCTAACACTATGGATACAAGAGGGGGGAAGCTACAGAAAGCAGTGTCCCTAACATGCTAAGTTGCCACCAAGTGTGTGTGCTTCTACTTTTCTGTGCACGGCTCTTTGCCCCTCCACATATCTGGCAGCAATTTGCCTCTGCATGAGGGAACAGGACAAAACCCCTCTGCTCCAGGTATGACATGTGTGACACAAACACACACTCAGGCCTTGTGACTAAACCCTGGCAAGGGCAGATGGCACTGCAACTAAAGGATCATATCAGCTCATGAGAGGGAAAAGATAAAGACCTGCTTGTAGAGGAAGTGTCACAGTTCGCAGGTTGCTGTCCAAGCTGGAAAGGGAGTAGTCCAGAGCACAGATGAGTCTAAAACAAGCACAACTTTAAAAATCACATCACTCTGAAATGGTCTAAAGGAGGACACGTGCTGTTGCTGATGTGGGATATCCTGGTTTGATATCAAGGGTACTATCTGGGCAGAACTGCAGTAGCCCCATCATAGTCGATGTCCTTTCAGTGTGTTGGACCCAAAGGTTCCAGTGGAAACCCCCATATAGGAAGTCATCCAGCACATGGTGGTGGGACAGGAAACACAGCAAGCAATAGCCACCCTGGGGCCAGATACAGAAGGTACAGAAAGGGGATGGCAAACTCAACAGTTCCCTCCCCCACCCCAGCACCTCCCTGAAAAGAGAAGCAGAACATGGTGCAGGATCCTGCCGGGGGGTTTTGTATTTGACTCTGCTCTTCAGCTCACTGCACAAAGTGCTCACATACCACAGCAATGAGAGCAGTAGAAATGCCTCCAGAGGTAGAATAGATTAGAGACAGACAAACAAGAATGCAGCAGCTAAAGGAATAATCAGAGCTCCCCTCCACAGGGAAAGGGCAAGTCTTGGCACTTCTGTCTCTGCCAAAGCACTTCTAAAAATAAACTAGGGAGACAGAGCCAGACCTAACGGTGTGAGAAGAGTTAAAGTGCAGCACTGGGGGCCTGTCATACCTCATACAGCTACAGAATTGATCCACTCAGAGGACACAAATACAAGGATTTCTCTGGCATCTTCCACTATGGGCAGTGGTCAGGTTCTGGCCAGGGTGCTGCATCAGCTACCACCCTCCATTTCGGAGTGCAGCTTTTACTTTTTCCTGGAAAAGGTCAACATTTTTCTTTTTTCCATCCTATTTTCCAGTAGAATAAGGCACATATTGAGCATAGGCTCAATAAATTTCACTTGTAGCTCATTAGCCCATGGTTTTTAAAGAATCTACTATTTTTTGTGCCACCACCTTAGTATCACCTACGAAGGCAGGACCCAAACTTCCCTGTGAGCCGAGGCTAGAGGAATGCAAAAACCTTGCTTGATTCCCCTTCAAATGAATTGTAGCAAACACATTTTTTTCCTGTCTATATAAGAGCACAAGAAAAATCAATGCTGCAGCTAATACACTCTTCCGTGGAACCACAGTAACCAGTAGTAGATGTCTGTGCTACAAAATAATACTTGGCAAACCCACAGTGCTTTAAGGGTCAACAGAGAGATGTCATTCCTTCCTGCACAAAATCATTAACACTGACGCCACAGATTTGCTACTTGTAATGCTGAATAAATACTCTAGAAAGATTAATAATATTTTCATTGAACTCTCTATTTAAAGGAATATAGAAGCACCATTTCATCCCTAAGCTGATAATAGGGTCCACGTGTGAAAACAGTAAAATAATAAAAACGACATGAATAAGACTTCAATGGAAAAAGCTTTACCCAAGGAAGTTTCTACATCAAAGCAAGCAGATAATCTGACAATATTTTCTTCTATAAAACTGGATAAAGTTACTTAATGATTTAAACAAGATACAGTATTATAATTTTTATTAGTCCCTAAAGAGCTACAACTAAGCTGCAGGGGAAAATTGTCTGCCTTATCCTGGTAGGAAATCTAAGGTAACCATTAATTTTTTCTGTTTTGCATGATCATGACCAAAAATGCAAACAAATAACTGATTTTCTAGAATTACTGCTGCAAACATTAGTGGGTTTGGTGCAAAAGCACTCAGAGTTAAAGTATGCACCTGAGCAGATTTTCAAATCAACAGGAGTAGGAGACTCCATTCTTTTTCATGTTCCCTATGCAGCTGTTGCTCCTTGACCAGCAGCTCACACCAGGGGCATAGGCAAGACATGCAGGATGTCAGAGACAGCAAGGTACTTCTCAGAAGGATGTGTCTGGACTCACGAAGTAGGGAGGGACCTTTCTAAACAGAAGAGTTTCAAGTTGTTCTCTCTAAAAACAACTAAACACTAACTGAATTCTATTCCAAAATGTGGAAAACTACTGTACTTTCCCTTTTGCTTAAACAAGTGATATATCCATGGCGTAAGGGATCAGTAACAGCAATAATAGTTGTAATAAACACCTCAGCTGATATCAAGTGAGACCCATTCCTCGTGTCTCTGTTGGGCCATTGGATTTTCTCCAGTGCAGCAGAGATGTGAAAGGGGTACAGGTGTTGCAAATTTTCATTGCACAGTGAACTACACCGTAATTGGCCATAAGTGAAGAAAGTACTTACAAAACCATGGATCTGCTACGAGTGTTGTTACATTCTCAACAAGTTTTTTTTCTCTCCAGTGTTTTCACTTGGCCAACCCTTGCCCCAGGTAGTATTTTGTTCAGTGGGATATGTAGATGCATGGCATCTGATGACAGCCTGGCCTTGAAGATTAGCCCTTCATCCTAAGTCTTCCCAGGTCCCCAAGACAATGTAACTAAAGATCTCCAGGTTAAACAGCTGTCAAGATGAGAGGTAAGACAACAGTAACTTATCAGGAGCAGAAATTGGAGCATTAGGACCACAAGCATATTTGTAAAATGAATATGCTGTCACATAATCCCTACAGGACTGGAAAGATCTTGCTGGTTCTTTAAGCATGTTACAGCTCTCACTTGGCTCTCTGTGTCTATGTAATCCTGGTCATAATCACATGCATGTGTTAGGCATTATTTGTAATTCAATGACAACAGATAGATTTCATTTTTCTTTGGTCACTGCTGCTCTGTATGTTTGAGCTGCATAAAGCACAGATTTACTTTGCCAATCAAAATCTGGTATCTGAGATTCTGATTTCAGTGGTGGGCTGACCCTGACTGGACATCACATGCTCAACAAAGCCACACTATCACTCCCCTCCTCAAGTACACAGGGGACAGAAAATATCATGAACAACTCATGGGTCAAGATAAGGACAGGGAGAGGTCACTCACCAATTACCATCACAGGCAAAAAAGATTTGACTTGGGGAAATGAGGACAATTTTTATTATCAATCAGAAGAGGATAATGAGAAATAACCCCAAATCTTAAAACACTTTCCCCTCATCCCTCCCTGCTTCCTGGGTTCAACTTCACTCCCAATTTCTGTCCTTCCTCCCCTCAGCAGTGCAGGGGGATAGGGAATGGGGGCTGTGGTTAGATCATCACACATCTCTGCTGCTCCTTTCTCCTCAGTGGGAGAACTCCTCACACTCCTTCCCTGATCCAGCGTGGGTCTCTTCCATGGGGTGCAGTCCTTCAGGAACTGACTGCCCCAGCATGGGTCAACTGCAGGTTTACAAGTCCTGCCACCAAACCTGCTCCAGTGTGGGCTCCTCTCTCCACACATCCACAGGTCCTGCCAGGAGTCTGCTCCAGCACAGGCTTCCCACGGGGTCTCAGCCTCCTTTGGGCATCCCCCTGCTGCAGTGTGTCCCAGAGGCACAACCTGCCTCACCACAGTCCACATCACGGGCTGCAGAGGAACCTCTGCTCCAGCACATACCAGATGCTCATGCTGTCCTACTTTCTCTAACAGGTGGCTTGGGGGCAGCTCAGTCTCCTGAAACACTCATTTTGGAAGTCTCCCTGCTCTAATAACAGTGCAAGTATGCATTGGTTTGTATCACTGATGCTGCTCATTGCACAGCCAGCCTATAAAAACAGAACCAACCTGCTGAAGAGATTCTTGAGACAGAAAATATGTCAATGGATTACAGCTGGGTTTGCTTTCTTCCCCTTTGGTTACTGAACTCTTTGGACACTGCCTCTGCTTTTAGTTTTACTTCTTGTAAGTTCGTGATGCAGAAATCAAAAACACTCAGAGATTTACATTTTCAGTTGCTCCTGGAGAAAAGATGGTAAACAATGTCCATGGGAGGATTGCTGGGTACACACAGCTCTGGGAAATCCAGCCATGCTAGTCTAAATTATTCAACTTGACCTAGTCAATAAATATTGCATCAAAATTCAGAGCAAGAAATAGAGAGTTTGTACATGAGATTTATGTTTCATTCTATGATTCACATTGTAAGTGGTTTGATTAAATATTTATTCTAATATTCACTTGGGTTAAGAATTACACCAATCTGTCTATACAAAGCTATGCATAAGCTCATAGGAAATTTTATAAATACAGTAGAAATGAGTTATCAAACTTCTAGATTTATTCTAAAACCATTTTTTTTCCTTTCTTGATAAATAATCCTGCCAATATAATTTATTCCTTGCCACCAGTGGGTTATTGATCTTCACAGCTGTTGCTCATGGGCTAAATCAAGAGAGGTTTCTGTTAAAAGTGAACTGAAGTTCCCAGACATCCCAAATACCTTCAGAAGCAGAAGTTCAGTAGAGAAAACATTAAAGAAGAACTTTCATAAGGTTCAGGTAAGCTCTGCTAAATCACTGTGATCTTTGATACATTTCAAGATTTAGATTGAATTCTTCAAAAAGCTGAAGTTCATCCCTCTGATAGTTCAGATAACAACATATTCTTTCTGCTAGAGAGAATGATTATGACAGCTTGGCTTTTCTGAGAATTCAGCCTAAAAGTACATGTTATTTTCTTGAGAAGACAAAGAAATCAGCAACATTTACATGAAAACAGATCTGAATGTTTGAAACTAGCAGGTGATGTTGAGAGACATTTAATAAGACTTGCTCTTAAAATTGTTTATGGCTCAGACTCTAAAAATGTGCTCCAGTTGTGTATGTCACTGTCATTAGTCATATCATAAAACAGAAGCCACAAGTCATGATTGAAAGCAGTGATTATTGGTAGCTGACAGCTGCTTGTACACGGAGCTGAACTTGAGGAGCTTTGTTGTCAGCTCTAGCACTGTTTGGTTCACTGAGTTACATGGTCCTCGCCTTTATTTTCCTTCCTCTGAAAGAATTGAAAACATTATTTACCTGTTAATTGTTGTAAAGTTGAGACACAAAAGGCACTATGTAACCATTGTGTTGCTGTTTATTAATTAATGCAGTATAAAGGCACAATTATGCATTTTTCTTTGTTTAGAAACATAATGGGCAGCCTGTGAAAGAGCTTCAAACTTCTGCTGATTTGATAGAAGGAATATCACATCATTAAATACAAAAATGGCAAGCACATTATTATTCTGTTGGATTTTCTTTGCCAGAATCTATAAGCAGACCGCATAGATGGTCAAAAGTTGTATGTAGTGAAAAATATTCAGTATCTCTCATCTGCTTTTACTATAATTTCTGTCAAGGTTCTTTCAGCCAGCCAGCTAAGAGTATCTGCTAACAGTTAGTTAAGTTGACGAGCGAAACCCTTCTTTCAGCTCAGGAATGGGATGCAAAATGAATGAGGCTTGTCTTGCTTTTTTCCCCCCATTATTTTTTTAGCAATGGACAGAGAAGTCGAATTCTCCAGATCATCAGACCAAGTATTGGTATAAGTGAGCTAATTTAACTGGAGAGAATATACCAGTACAGATGCTATGGGGTCTCCTCAGTCCTAGAAAAAAATTATATTAAAAAAATCATGGTATGTTTCCAGTCTCAGTAACGTCACTGCCCTCCTGTGTGACCTTAATCGAGGCACTTTACTTCAGCATGCTTTTTTTTCATTAGTTAAGACATATATAATAAATAAGCCTAAGACAAAAAGTGTTTTGAAACTCATCCTGAGAATTCTTTAAGCCTAAAAGTACAAAGCCAAAAATTAATGTTAATCCATTGCCTTTTCAAACCCTTCAGTTTCACTACTTAGGTATATGCAGAAATAGTCAAAGCATGAGTACCTGTGTTCTGAAGCAAGAAGAGACTATCACAAGCACAGGAGTTTATATCCACTACCTCAGACAAGCTGCAGATAATTCCTTAGCAGTTCTTGGAAACAAAGCTACATGCTGTGGTCACATTAGATCATTTACTTCAGAAAGATATTAAATCTTTATTGAAATATTGCAGGTAATTAAGAATTTCCAACACAACATCTGCTGGTAAGCTGCTGCCAATGCCATAACCCTGATGGCTGAAGTGTCACTCATCTTTCCTGTTTCAATTTAGCTGCCTACAGCTTCCAGAGGGAGGATCTCAGAATGCCTCTTCCTACTAACTAAACAGCTGTTTAACGTGGTGTGTCTTTCTTTGAGTATCCAAAGGGCATTACTGAGCCTTGTTCTCACATCAGGTCTGGAAGGTCACTAAAACAGCACTCTCAAGGATGTGCTGTCTGCAAGCAGTTGAAGTTCCTCCTTGCACATTCATAAAGGCAAACCCATGTTTGCTTTTGCCTGGCTGGCCCAAGGAATGTATCTTGGCACAGCCCCACTGCATTACTGATAGAGCACAAATCACCCTAACCTGCATCCAAGCACTGGGTGGCATCCAGTCCCCGATGTCCTTGTCCAAGCAAACCGCCCCACCACCGAACCCACCTGATACATCGTGACTTCTAATCCCAAAGAGACAGAGCCTGTTAAGGGAGAAGTTGGAGTGACTCTTCAGCCTGCACAGGGATGCTTGTTACGATCCATTGTTCAGAAGATGGCAATCTGTCTGTACAATCCAGATTCTCTTTTTCCTTACTTCTCTAGTTCTGTGTTTTATCAAGCAAAGAAACTAAAAAACTAATAGAAGATTATTTTACAGAAAATATATTCAGATACTTCTCCCTCTCAATTCATTCTGTCAGGCCCTCTCCCAAGTTTGGCTGCTCCTGAAAGCTAGCAAAACCATCATGCAGCTGTTTGCTCAACAGCTCAGTACCTCGGTATTCACAATGCACAGATTCTTCACTCTGCATTGAAGCTTGAGTGAAGAATGGCACTACCAGGAAAATGCTGGTCCCAAATTCCTTCTCCTCAGGAATGGTGTGGTGGGCAGATAAACAGGACAACCACATGACAACCCTGCCTGTTTTCAGCTGTGGACAGGACAGCCACAACATTAAACACATATCCAGGTGAACACTGTCACCCCAATATGTGAAATCATATCAGATGTCTTCCTTTTCAGCACGATTTGATCAACTCATCCAGTACTGCCGTGTCAGCATTTCCTCCTCAGCAAGGAGCAGACACAACAAACTGTCCCAAAGAACTAGGACTGTGTAGGCTTTACCACCATTCTCCCTTGATTGCCTTTCCTAGCTGTGAATCATGCAAGTGCCTGTGCAAGGCACTAAGATTTCTCCATTGCTATGGGAACACAGTACTCTGCAGCTACTGAAATATTCAGCCCACCTCCATAAAATGCCACGATTCACAGATACCAGCCAAGTACCTGAGCAAAGAAAGGTTTTCAAAAGCCAATGTGCTATTAGCATTTAATGAGGAAAAAGGAAGGTTATTCTCTCTGAACAAGTTGAGACTACTCCAAGCGATGAAATTGCTGCCGACCTTCTGTACTCAACAACTCTTCCTCCCCCTCATCTAAGACGTTCATAAAAAGGCAAAGTCCTTGCAGTAGAAAAAAACCAAAAGGAAACACCTACCCTCAGAATAACACAAACATCAGCCATCCAAATGTGACTGAATATTTGTGGTCAGTATCCAGCTATCTGGCACCCAACAATTTGGATCATGCCTGCCCTGAAATTACCCTCCCACAGACCTTCAGGATAGGTATAAAGATAGCATCCAGACATCTGGCCTGTACCTCCTCATGGCTTGAGATTAGATGGCATTTCTTTTCAAAGAGCTGAATATTTCCTCTCTTTTTTTTACCCAAAAACTCAAATATAAAAAGAAAAATAAGAGTTTATTTCCCATCACTGGCTGGCACAACTTTTATGTAATCTGGAACAATAAACAAGGACACTTGCATGATATTTGGTTTTTTGTTAGGCAAGGATATTACTGGGATTCAATGGGTTTACTTCTGTTTTACTGGGATATCCCACTTTAATAAGCCAGTTCTTACACAAACATATTTTGCCTGTCAAGTGGTAAGATGAGGCATAAAAATTAAGTTGCAACAGAATTGAGTTCAGCAGGAAGGGAATTAATTATTTCTCTTTGAACAAAACAAAATAAAAGACAAAAAGTCTTCTACGCATATTTTCAGGATCATCCTGAATCTATCAAATTATGGATCAGTCAGAAAACACTGGGGGGAAGGGAGATGATCAACTGTATGACAGTTAAATGCACTGGAAAGCTGCTCTCACTGGATCTTTTGTGCCTGTTTTTTCTGTGTTCCCAGTGGTGATAGGAGCTGTAGGGATTGAAGGAGTACAAGAGGACTTGCCATAACTGCAGCCTTTGCTGAGCAACATCAGTCACACTCTCTGAAGATTGAGCTTCCAGATCCAGGGTCCAGCAGTGTAGGAATGGGAGGACCAATCCATGATGACTGGCCAAAACCCAGGATTTGCCTTTCCCTTAGGTAATAGCTAGCCATGGTTTCCAGAGTCTCCCACTTTCCTGTACAATTTCCTGGCTAATTGCAACAACGGTGTGACACCATTCCTGCCATGCAGTGCCACAGCTGGTGCATGAGTGACCTTAGTCACAAGATCCTCCATCTTCTCCCTTTGCCTATCAGTGAAAGTATTCACAGGATGCTTGCAAGTCACAGGAAACTAAGTTACCCCAAGACATCTGATTCAGTAAACCAGACAATGGTCATGATTTGAAAGGATCTATCCAGACCTTAGAAGAAGCTCACAACAATCTCACAAATGATGACCAACTTCCCGTTTCCTAGAAAACTCAGAAAATTTCCAGCTGCTAACCCAATCTAACTTGACCTGAAATTCTGACACATTCTGTATTAGACAATAACATGGAGTTCAATCTCTTTTAGTGATGGTATAATAGATTATCTCCTCCTGTATGTACTGGAAAACAACCCTCATCTCACCTCAGTCTTCATTATTCTAGAGAAATAAACAACCCCATCTAGAGCAGTTTTTTTTCAACAAGAACTCATATGTATCTTTTCCAATTTTTTGATCATCCCAGTAGCTCTTTTTGACACCTTTCTTTAACAGAGACGTCCAGGTTTCTGTACATATTTCATCTTACATTGAGCTTGGAAGTACTGTGTGTTTGTAGTTGTCAGTCAGCCATTAAAGCATAGTAATTATTTCAGCTGTGGTAATGCTGTCACGTGTTTCAGCTCTTCAGATTGCCAAATGTACCACTGGAGGACAGTCAGCTCTGGATATGGTGAGCACAGTACATGAATGCTGGATAGGATAGGATAGGATAGGATAGGATAGGATAGGATAGGATAGGATAGGATAGGATAAAACAGGACAGGACAGGAGGAAACACAAGTTACTGGCCATGCTTTTACAGATCACAATAACATCAAAGACTAAAAGTTCAAATAGCAAAAAGAAAATATAATACAGGTCACAGTAATAGAGGTCTTTATAATGAAAAACTAGGTAGCTTCAGTTTAGGCCATGCACAAGTACATGAAATGATAGTGATTTATGATTTTTAAACAAAAGAAATAAGTATTTTGATTAGGCTTGTGGGGGAGGGAGTATGGGGCTTTGTATTTAAAGCTTCATTTTAACCAGGGAAAATTACTGCTGCATGAGGCAGCATTCAGCTTCTTTCCCTTCATGAGCAGGGTACCCAGCTTGCCTTGGGAATCCAAACCTGGCAGGATGCCTTTCTGACATCTCCCTCCTGAGTAGCCGTGGGTGTATCTACTGACATTAACCAGCATGAGATCTTCTCAAGGAAGAAAAGCCCTATATGAAAAGGTTTCACTGCAAAAGGTGGAAAAGTCTTTAAAGGGAAAACTACACAGCGTGCTGCTCCAGAAGCCAAGTTGAACTTTCATTTTAGATCTGAGCATTCTGTAAGAGCAGAGTGCTCATCTACTTCCTACAGTAAATTATTCTTCCTCAGCTATATTTCTGTATACTTTAGATTTTTATATAAACTTCTGTAGAAAAAGAAATCATAGCAATTATAATCCTAGCAATTATGTAGACCCTTTTTGCTAGATGCCAGAAGTTGAATTGTTACCAGGAAAAAAAGCACTGTGCCCTGAGAGAAATGGGGCAATGAATTCCCATCATGCAAACATGATGAACTCCTCTCAAGGTAATCAAAACCTGAAAACATTTTCAGGCAGAATCTATAGAAAAGAAAACCAGAAAGAAAAAAGCAGCAAACCCCAAGGGTCTTAAAGCCAGCTAAGAAGTTTGGCTTGCAAACTAAGCCAGGGAAAAATCTTTAGCAGAGAATTAATGCTGTGCCATCTCTGAAAAAAGTACAAGCACAGAGTTAGGACAACTGTAAACTATAGAGTCTGACATCAACTGCAGGGAGATGAATGTAAAAGTTAATACAAAATGCAATTGATAAAGATGAATATGGTCAATACCTCAGTGCATACTTCAATCACTGAAAAATCTTGTCAAACCAACCTGACTTGATTCTTTAATGAGCCAGTAAAATGAGGCTGCTTAAGTCTGGTTGTATTGGCACAGTGCACTTATCTATTTATAAAATTTTTAAATTAGTATGGTGCAATACCCATATTAAAAATTAGCATGATAGTTTCCCAATGCAGTGTGCATTAAATTAACTCAGACCTGGCTAACTGAGATCTCAAACTGCCCATGAAGGATGGGTGTTTGCAGAGGTTTCTTCACGAATTATTACTATTATGCTTGAAGCCACGGAACATTTTCATCAGTGTTCAGGAAGTAAAAGTAACTTTGCTACTACTGTAATGCCTGATTAATACAAGGCCTGGTAAAGCAGCAAAGAGTGATGAAGGCAGGACAGTCTAGTACTCTAGCACAGCCACCATCTGGGTTGCTTGGGAATCCATTCCAAGACCATGTATTTTTACAAAGCAAGGTGAAAAATGATACAAGAAACAAAGGGCATGGGAAAGTGGGACCTTCTCTGGAAGGCAGCAAGTTTGAAGGAATTTAGGTTAATGAGCTACAGCAGCTGAACCCAAGTTCTTTATTCAGTGATGTTACAAAAGGGATCTGCAAACAGAGGACTGCTAACGGAGAAGAACTGGAAGAAAAACTGGAAAACTACTCTAGCTTACAATCAGTATTGCTACAGTGAGATTGAAATTTTGAAAGTGATGCAGAAACTGCCATAAAAAATAAAAGTATAGAAAACAAAATCTAAAACAAGATTTTCAAAAGCTTAATTTACATAGTTTACCAGCAATAAAGCATCTGACTACATCACAAGGTCTAACTCCTGCCAGTTCTAGAAAAAAATTTCAGCTGAAAAAGCCTATATAAAGAGCATGACTAACCATAAGTTTGATTCTAGGAAGACCTATGTCAGTTCTCCAGTTGTCACTATCTTTGTATTAAACAGGATTTTGTTCAAGAAAGAAAGAAAGGAAGGAAGGAAAAAAAACCCGCCAAATTAACTCAACTGCTAAGCCTCAGATGGCTGAGTAAAATATTTTCCTTTAAAAAGCTGTGCACTCAGCATGACAGTCAACCCTGACCCACAGTCCCCTACTTCTCACAGCAGCAAAGCTCAGTGGTGTGATCCACTCTTTGTCACACAGCAGATGCCCTGATGTCTTACTGGGAATTTGGTGCACTTCTGCAGTTCAGGCCCGGGCCCCTTACCTGCGCAGCACCCACCTGCCCTTCACCTGGTGAAGGCTCAATGAATTTGAACCATTCAACTGAAAGACAAAAAGAGGGAAAGGAGTAAAGATTTTTCAAATACGGATACACATATGGAAAGGCTAAAAAAAGAGGAAAGGAAAATGCTTCTAAATTAAGATTATTTTCCATGGTCTTTTGATGGGTAGAATTAATATCTCCACTTCACAAATAGGACAAGCAGGTCATCAAGGAGTTAGGACATGCTATTCTCTGAACACCCTGTCAGGTGCCTTAACTACCTGTCACAACTAAAATGGGTTATGAGACCTAGAAATAAATCCATATTTGTGGATACCAGACCACAGCGTCTCAGACAGACCACGGAGTCAGTTCATGGGTCTGTTCCATATTATGTTCAATTAATTTCATGTTTAGCTTAATAGCATTTTTATGCAGTTATTGCATAATAATAACAGAGGACAGCCCATCTGCGTGCTCAGTGTTCATATATAATGTCTCGGGTGTCAGTAAGTCTGCACTCCAAGTCCAAGACCAGCGGATGTTCTCTCTGAGTCCTGACCCAGGGAGGGCAGCACATCCCCTGTGGCTGCTGCCCCCCCATCACACCTCCAGCCCCACAGCCCAGCACAACCACCACCAGACAGCAGGGCAGTAAAAACCAGACCTCTGGGCTCTCCTGAGCTTCCCACAACTGGCCCGAACTGACACTCTGTATATATGCATAGCTGAAAAATCTGCACACATTTAAGCTGCTAAGTACTGGGTATGTTGTTACACAAAATATTCACTGACCTCTTGCTGAATGTATTTTAATTGAAGTAATTATTCACTCAGCTCCAGCTGCTAGAACTCCAACCTGATATGTCTGAAAGTAAATAGCTTTTCAGATTGGCTGCTCAGAAGGCTGGAAAGTATCTGCAAACTGATATGCAGCTGGGAAAGGAGTCTTCCCAGGCCCATCTGTTTGCATGGCTTCTCTCAACAGTTTATCAATAAGTTTTTAATGCTCTTATCAATGAGTTCCTATCAGGTTAACAGCCTGAAGTGGGGATGAAAAGCATAGCCAGGGAGAGGCTTATGCTTTGTTGATTTCCAGTTTACTCCAAACTCTTTAACATTTTCTTGTTTTCATCAAAAGGTAAACTGAGTTTGAACTTTCAAGGTAGAAAGTGTGCTTCTGGAGTTTCTTGGTGAGGATTTTTTCTCATTAATTAATCATTATGTTAAAGGCCTGGGTTTTCCAAAGCAATTGGCAAAGCTTCCACTGATTTGACTCGGAAGGATTTCATCCTAACCTTAACACTGTTTGTGCTTGCCTAGAAATAATATGGTGTCACAAAAGAGCATTTTTTGGCCCCTCCAATCTCTGAAACAGCCTTATGCCAATGCTAGATCAAGCTTCTTGAAGGGTGAAATAATCTGTAAGTATCCAAGTTCAGTAACACTGCCCTGCTCCTGTGGGTGAATAAAAGCTTCCAGAAACATTCCCATTAATGAGAACATCACAGTGTAGTGAAAAGTGGGTCTGGATGACACAAGAGCTAAATGCCATTTCTCTAAGTAAAGCAGTTTTACCGCCCTGAGTAGAACAGAGGGCCAAACATTTTAATCCTTTTAATGATTACCCAAGATGGTAAAAAAAATTTAACCAAATAGTTAAAGCAAGTCAAGGTCAGAGTCAGGAAAAAAACCCAACCAACCAAGAGATTTACTGCTTCCCAACCTCATGCTCTAATGAAGTGCAATCAACACTGGCATTAAAAATGTCCATTTCTTATGGGTTTCTGTCTTGTGGAGGAGTTCCCTGGGGTGTAAGACATGTTTTGATCCAAAGCTTTCTCTACAGCTTGGCTTTCAGAACCACTCTTTACAATAGGACTTCTCTACAGTCTAATAATGATATAACTCAATACATACTCAGTCTTTTCCCACTGGGCTCAAAAATTATCCAGAGAACTGTCAGTATATCTCAATCACCACAGCGGTGGTGTTCTTTAAGAAACTAGGCTAAGGAACAAACTAAATTTGTTCAGTTGCTTATCAAAATGTTTTGCAAAGCCTTTTCTACATCTTATGCTCTGTATAGATATCACAGTTTGCACATCCCATTCCAGGTATTTCTAAACATGCCAGAGGTTTAGCTGAGCTGATTATGCTATGTGATTAGCTAATTAGGACTATATAAACAACTGAAAACTTGAAGTTTAAGAAGATCTTTGTCTAGCAACCGATACCAGATCCATCACTAGGGATGATGGTTCCTGACAGTGTTTGGTAGTCTAGTAACAACAGAAGAATTAAAAGATCTGTTTAGTTATTCAGTCAGAATTCCTAGCATTGTTTACAACACAAATGAACTTATTTATACATTAATTACATTCAATTTTAAAAATTTAAACCCATGATATAGCAGCAATGATTTATAATGCAAATGACCATGGCAAAAAGACTGTTTAGAGAAGACAAGAAAATAAATTACAAAGACTTACGCAGTTAATAATGGCTTTGCACATACTATCGTGTTTCTTTTTCATAAGTTAAAGCTAGAAACTGATTGTCATTATCAGAGAGGCCTCAGCTCTGTTGATTTTGTTAGACCTCTGGCAATTGTACTTTCACAGGTTAATGAAGGGAGAAAATTACTTGGTTTCACATTATAAATAAAAATCTGATACTTTTCAATGCACAGTGAACTCCTCTGGAAGTGCCTTTGTCATGAAGAAATCTCCCCTACTAAGAGAGCACCCTACAATTGCTCTACAAGCATAGAGTACATGTTGAGTCCCCCTGGTCAAGCAACTGCTTTTCGTTAGCCTCTGGAAGGATCTATTAAGACAGTGACTCCCACACTATCCCTGTAGGCACCAGGAGTAATTCTAAAGATTATTTCCCCTTTGCAGTCAGACAAGTAATGGTTCAAGCAAGAAAGGAGAGATTTGAAGGAAGCTGTACAAGGGACAGAACATAAAAGTTTCTTTAAATAAACATAACTAGTGCTACTTAGATGCTGCAGACTGCAGGAGATGGCACGAAAGCGAGGAGAGAGATAGGAGAGAGTTTATGTATCAGCCATGTAAACAAGAGTCACAAAGCCATCATAAAAATAAACTACTTTCAGCTTTGTAATCTCTCCAACCCAGCCCTTCTCTGTTCAGAAGAGAGGGCCTCTGGCTGGAAGGTGCAAGGCTGCAAATCTCCTCAGAGAACTCTGAGCTAAATGCAAAGAACTGCCTAAGGTAGACGGACACCCAATGCTGGCCACGGCCACCCTGTCCTGGAGCTGAGCCATGGCCTCCCCACCACCCACCATCTCAGGAACACCCAACCTTGAGCATCTCCAGAGGGTTTCCCACCAGCCCACTGCGAGTTGCCCACCTTGGCTTTCACTTCATGTGCTTGAGAAACTGCAGCATTTACAGGTCCCACCTTTCCTGTCTCAGTCTGCCTCCCTGCCTCATGCTCTGCAGCTGCTGTCAAAGAAAAATCCAACAGTTCCCTCATCACCCAGACACTGGCACAGAGAGCTCATGTTCCCCATTTACACTGACCTCTACAAAAGCCTTATTTTTTTTCCAGCATCAGAACACACTTGTCACTTAAACTTTTTTTATAAGGCTGCTCTGTCCCCTCAGGTAGGGCTGGGTGACTTATCAGTGTCCTGACTCAGGTGTATATTTTATTTTTGTATTTTCTGAGTTGTGAAATACCTGAGGAAGGGACTACTTTAATATTTGCATCTCCTGCGGTGTTGAGAATATTATGAGTGTTTAACAAATACACAGCACATCCACATACATGAGGGAACACAAACAGAAGAACCAAGATGGAAATGTTGCTTCTAGCAAGCAAATGAGATATAGTAGAGCAGAGCAATGCATTTCTCATGCTCTATCCACTGTATGTCTCCAAGCTTACTTTGGCAGAGAATTAGTACTTTTTAGGGGTTCTTTGCTGGCACTAGCAGGTTTTAAATGCATATAAAATGAGGGGAAGATATTCCACATTGAAATAGTATGTGGCATTCTACTCAGATGTCAAATTCTAAGAGACATGCTGTCAACAGTATTGGATATAAATCTAAAAGTGTCTCATCTAAGAGACAGTACAATATTTTCACAGGGCAAGAGTTAAAACATACATAAATCTATTCTAAACATTCAGTTCACCCCTTTGATTTCAAGAATCCAGATTTCCCAAAACAAAGAAATTCTGCAAGATCTGTTTTGTGTACACCAGTGGAAGCAACACATCTGTTAATGCCAAGAAGTTTAGTTAAGCACATTCAGAACAGATTTGCTGCACAATGTTAGTGGCATTGAACCTGAAGCAGTCATTAGAGAAAGAATTTATTCTTGTGGTAACCCCAAGCAAGAGTCACCATCCAGCCAATTTAATATCAACAGCAGTAATTTCAACAATATGATATTTAACCACAATCCTAAAATGGCTCAGTCTGGAAGCAACACAATATCAGCATTTGAAAGAATGCATCCCCAGCAACATCTGAAGAGGGAGGAAAGATCCAAGGCCACAGTGGCTTTTTCACAGAGTTAGTACACAGCTCTTGCTTGAACTTTTTCTTAATTGAGGTTGCAAAAGAGTAAGCTGAGGAATGGACCCAAATAGCACTTCAGTTGGCAGCAGTCTTCCGAGGACAGTAACAAAGGACAAGTCCCTTGCTCTGGGAGAGTCTGGATACAATGCTCCACCCCACCCTGTGCATATGCCAAGGGACACTCAGGTACCCACCAACCCTTTACAGCTTTTACAGCGGCGAACCCCTAAATGCATGCTCAAAGGAGACCACAAAGTCCATAGATAAACCCTTTCTAACTCCTGCAATTCCTTCATTTGCTTCCCTCCTCTCTTCTCCAGAAAATTCCCCCTCCCCAGAGACAAATTCCCTTCCACTCTTGCTCCCCTGAAAATGTCCACCAATGGATGATATTTTCTCTTTGCTCTCATGACCCCTAAGCAACCCTGACTCGGTGAAGCTCAGACTCCAGTCCCTGAGCCAGATGCAGTTTTTCATGACAAATCATTTAGCCTTGAAATTTTCCTGTGGCTTTTGGGAGGGAAGATGTCAGTTCAAAAAAGTTCAAATTGTTCAAATTCTGACCTGAATTGACAATGCCTCTATGAGGCTGTCCTTATGAATCCTATCCTTGTGTCAATGTGCGTCTTACCAAGCTACATGATTAGACCTTTCTGCAACACACTAGGTGAAATTCTATTTCCACTAAGATCAAGTTAGTTTTACAATGAGTTTCAATGGAGAGCATTGCAATCATTAAGGAAAAGAAGTAGACATCAAAGCTGATAGAAACGTCCATTTCTCAATATCTGCTGCAAGCAAAGCATGCTATGAAGCTGTTCCACCCAATAGACTGAAAATAATGGGACAAATGTAACATCCTGAAATAAAATAGCACCACTGCTTTTTTAATATGTTTGATATGCACTTTCATCTCAATAAGCAAAGATGAAATAAATAAAAAAGACACAAAAAAGCAAAATAATATTAAAAAACATTCTTTAAAAAGTACAGAAATTTGCACTTCTAGGGATTATTGGTCTGATCTTTATTAGTCTCCATGCTCTTAAAAGCCCCTCTGTTCTCCTCACTATAACACTGAAGAGACACTGTGTTTCATAGCTGGAATTTCCTTGTAGCATTCTTTGCCTCCTGAAGTTTATTGTACTTCGGGAAAGGATAATCTCAAGATGTCACAGACAACAGAAATGTAAGGATTCCTGCTGATAGCTCCTTGACTAATTGCCATGAATGCATCCACCATACCAGCGGGGTTTTCTCCTGGTGTCAGCATCTATTTCTCCTCCAAACCTCAGTAAAATAAGAAAGTTCTGCTGCTGAAGTAGACACTTCTATCAGTTTTTCTGTACTGCCTGTGGATAACTTGAAAGGCTTAAAGTATTTCAAGAAATTAAATAGGATAAGTAGGCACAAGTTCTCACGAAGGATCAGATAACTTCAGGGCATTAGGAGAGAAAATAAGACTTAATCAATGTTTCTGTAGAGGGTCTCTTGTTCCCTTATCACTTGTAAGAAAACAAATGTACTGGTCCTTATAAATCTTAGATCTTACAGGCTCCAGCAGCTGGTTGTGACTAAGCATTCCCATCTGTCAGCACAGTTGCCTTGACTTAGCATTATCTAACCTCTGATGACACAAATTAAATACACCCACTTCTCATTCAAACAGTGAACAGAGCTCTTATCAGACAACTCGCTCTAAGCAAACTGATTTAGGGAAATGCATCGCCAGGAACAAAGAAGTTACCCACTCCCTGATGTTTTCAGTAACTTCAGTGTCACTGTCTTCAGTCAACTACCCTTAACCAGCCTCCAACAGTTTCGTCTGAAGCAAAAGGGTTACTGTGCTGTAACCAAAACAGCTTCTAGTTCTCTACTCCAAGTCATTCTCTTAAAATCTTTTTTCTCTCATGCCATACACACACATTGTTGAAGTTTACCATAGCTGATTCTGAGCAAAGAACACAAGCTTCGTTTTTATTGCAGATTATAGTTGAAAGGCACTAAACAAGCATGCTCATCTGATAAACTTCTTGAAAAAAAAAAACCAGAAAAACTCCCCAAGCCCCAAAATTCATACCAAGTGTTAATTTGAAACATCACAAAGACATATTTTAACTTTTAACAGTTCTTGTCTTCATTTCTTTGCAGCTGTCATTAAAAGAGGACACTGAGGAATGAAAAACCCACTGCAGACTGCTTTGCAGCCATGAGCACCCTGGGAGTACCAGGCACTCATCTTGGGAGGTGATGCTCCTCTGAACATCCCATGCAGAGCTCTACATGTGCCACAAGCTGTCTGTGAAAAGGATGTCTCCAAAATGCAAGCTGAGCTGGGCTAAGATTACCTTATGCTCACATAGATACACTTTTTTAAGTTATTATTTTTGCAGCAGGTGGAAAAAGCCAAGGAGTGGATCTAAAATGCATGTCTGTATAAAATCCACTGTACCCAAATGTCCTGTAAACTCAGCTTTTCCATGTTTAAGTTCTTGCAAGAATATTGATGGATATATTGGCCAATTTGGATGGAATTCTGAGATGACTTTTGATAGAGATCTGTGAGGTCTCTGTGTGATATATGCATTAAAAAGACTGGAAAGGAGCCCTGCTATTGAAGCTTTGTAGCTCTTCCATTCACCTATAAGAGGAATGGAAAGAATGACAACAGTTGCAAAATTTGTCTCAGAAGTCTCATCAAGACAGAATTATGGGCCCTAGAAGACGCACGTTTCTTTATTGAATATTTTAAACTCTTATCTTTGCAGGAAGCAAAACCAGACCATTTCTAAAACAGAACTTCTGTTGATCTTGTTGGGAGGCCTAGCTTTGCCACTGGCAGGCTCAAAAAACCTTGGGTCCATGCTTTGGATAGAGACTGAAGATGTCGATGAGCCAAAGTGAAATCCTTTCCTACTTCGCCAGGTAAGTGCTCATAACTGAGCCCTTTCTGCTGCTGGTGAGGATGCCTTGAATATTTGTGACCTCCTTCTTCCAAAACAGCCACGCAACATGTGTTTGATGAGATGGAGGGTACACCAAATTGATGGAGAGAAATTGCAAGAAATGGATGGAGGGAAATTGCAAGAAATAAACCAGAATCTGGTGCAATGGATTAAGTTTTGTGCAGTCAACATCTTAGTCATGTTGCCACTGGTGTCTGCATCAGCATCAACTTTACCCTCATGAGTTCTTCATTAGCATGGAAGATAACAAGACGGACATAGGAATATCCCATGAAGAGACAGGTTTTAGCTGGACACCACACTGTATGTTTGTGCACAGGTGTCCATGCTCCTCATCCCAGAGCACATGTGTGTCATGGACAATAAGGAGAGGTTAATTTGTTGTTTGACAATGAAGCACCAAGAGGATGTGATTTAATATAATCAGGCAAGGTTTGTTCGATAAATACAAAATCATCAACCAGCTCCAAATACACTGTTCAGGAGTCTGGCATGTTGAACTACCCACATGCAGGGTGGTGTGGATCCCAGCCAACCTTGGCAAGATCTGGCTACTGAGGTTGTGTGAACTTGTGAAGTGTTTCACAGGTTTCAGAGGGGACTAAAATTCTTTCTGAGGAGCCAGCTGGCTGGTGATGCAGAGTCAGCACAGACACCGTGTTTCACACGATAGTACCAATTTTTCTTTGTCTTACTAGATACACAGCTGAGCAAGGAGGAACTGGTCCAGAGAGATTCCTGACTTTACATTTTGAATTAAGTGAAGCACTTGTACACCAGGAGTGATGAACCAATACAAAACTCAGAGCATCCCTTTGCTTCACAAACACATATATCTAAACTAGTCATTTTCTTAAAATCCCAGCTCACTCAGCACTCAGAGCTACGAGTCTTCTTGTGATGGGGCCAACCATGACCACAGCTTTCCTCTCACAGAGTATGAAAAGGTTGCAAGGAGACAGGCTGGTAACAGCCCAGTGCTGTGTCCTGCAGAGACCATCCTTGGACACATGTGGATGTGTTCTGTCATGTCAGTGTCGCCTCTGTGGGTCAAGATGAAAACACAGAGGTTTGGCTTTTCCACATCTTATTTCCCATTCACTCTCATGAGCAGCAGCTTTGACACTTAAACCAATTTTGGTTTTCCAACCTCAACAGTGCCTTGTTTGTGTTCCTTCTGCTCACCAACACTTGCTCCCAGCTCTCTCATTCAATGCTGTAGGTTTGGTCTGGAGATTGCCAAGCCACCTTGTCCCAGGTTTTATCTTCCCACAGGCAAACTAACTCTAAAATTTAATTTACAATTTTAGGCCACTAAATACTGCAAAGGAGAGATACAGATTTTGGATGAAGCAGAAACAACAAAAAGAATGTCATTGCTCATGTCTGTAAACAAACTACATGAAGCAAATGAGTGTGTTCTTTCTCTTTTGAAACCCTTAACCATCAAAAACAATGATCTCATGCTTCTGAAAACAAAGAGGAGTTTTGCGAAATTTATTTTAAAGGGATGAAGACAGATAGACTGCAAACAGATTTAAAGGGAAAAGCAATATAGGTGGAAGGTACTGAATAGCAGAACTTTAAATTACTTTAGTGGGAGCTATAAATGTCCTGTGTAGCTCAGAGCCTGCCCCTCACTGACTGCTGGTGTGGGGACCCTGCAGTGTTTCCATGTGGTGTTTGGCTCTCATCAACATTATCCTGTACCCCTTCAACACTACATACATCAAAATAAAAAGTAAGTTAGTTTGAGTAAATACAAAGACAAACTTTTCCTACTCCAAATAAACAAAATGGGTTGAGTAAGATAAAACTGATATGGGTTTATAGCATTATGAATTGGTGGTTTTTTTCTAAATTCAAAAGCAAAGAGAAAATTACTTTATCTTTATCTTCCCTTCCTGTTTTGTTTGTTGGAATTTTTTTTATGTTGTTGCATTCTGCTTTGGTTTCTTTTGCTTTTGTTATTGCTTCACAGCGAGCTTTTTTTCCATGCATCCCTAAATCAAAACATAACTGCTGCTTGGAAAAGCTGTAGTTTTTCCCTCCTGTAGATTTTTACCCTCTCTGCTCCTGGGTTTGGGGACAGGGCAGAAACTGAGGTGATGAATGGAAGAGATGAATTCAAGTGATGGAAATCATTGCAGAAAGCCTACAAATCTCTCTGTAATGTGCTATATTATAACTATGGCAGCATCGTTTTAGCCAGGTCCAGGGCAGAGAGGTCCACTCTTTGGGGGCAATGCTCTGCTACCCAAAGCTTTTCAAGACCATCTAAACACAGAGAAGTCTGGATGGCTCCCAGCAACCAAAGCAGCTTCCCCACACCCTGGGGACAGCAACAAGCAGGCAAAGCCTTGACCTGCACCATGGATGTAATAAATAAGGATTCATGTTTTCTTTGAGATCCTTTCTTTTGTTGCTGCCCCTCTAAGCACAGGGCAATGTTGCTCTGAGTAAGAGGGAAGCATCCACTGGCAAAAGTCCTGTTTGGCTGGAGGTGAGCACTCTCCAGGGCCAGAAGGGATAACCCACCACTAGTGGAGACACTGCTCACGGATAGGGATCCAACAAAAACTTCAGTCTCAGGCTTACTAAGGACTAAGATGGACTTAACACCCTTAAAGCAAATAACCAGGGAGGATAAGTCGTGGTAGCCATTGTGCAAGGGCTTTAGCATCCAACAGTACTTAAGGAATTTCTCTCTTCACCATCAATACTGAAATTGCACCAGAAACAGGCAGCTACCTAAAACTATTTTGGGGCCAAGTCCTACCTGCCTCTCTCACACACACACACAAACACACTCATACACACACACAACTTCTTCTGCTCCCTGAGAGTTCAGTGCTGGGCAGTTTGTGGAATCACACCCATATAATCTAAAATTCTAGCATGTGGCCCCTGCTGGTGTCCCCCCAAACCACTATTGACAACTCTGCTCTCGGCAAGAAAAGTGGCTCCTTCCCGCACTCGAGGCAAGCCAGCTCCAGTTCAAACGTTCAAGCTCTGCTGGGCTGGCTCAGGCAATGTTTATAGTTCAGTGGTATGGATGAAAACTTACACAATGCTTTATGCTGTCAAAGCAAAATGTGATCGTTCCAGACTGTGCACTGACATTATTAAAAATATCAATTAAGGCCAAAAATGCACTTTTACACTGAGCTGCTTGGATTAGATTGTAACCAGCTCAAGGATAAGAAACACTGCTTGTTTATCTTAATCACATTTAAAAATCCAGGCCTTTATATTATCTCCCCCCACAACAGCCATTTCAAGTGACAGTAGGAATTCTACAGTGGCTTCAAATGGATTTTTTTTCTGCCAACACATTCCCCCTTCACTTTTAAAGTTTTGTCTCTCCTATTTTTATAACTTTTAGGAAAATACTAGCAACTGGTGATTCCCCAAAAACAAAGACACAAAGCAGAAAGAATAAAAAAGTCAATGTACATCAAGAAGCACATGGGACAATTTGTGACACAGTGCCAAATAAATGCTCATTTGCTCTCACTGGAGGTCAGTGAGGCAAACTGGTGGGAACTATTTGTAATTACAGGTTGGTGAGATACAACTGTGGCAGTTGTGTGGCCTTTTAATGAGGCCTTTTGCTCTAATTTAGCTTTGGACATCTTACCAGAAATGGAAAACACCCAGAGATCTGCAGGTTCTCAGAGTGTGTATTTAAGTGTGTTCAAATAAGCCAGACTAATTTGTTTCCAAACTCCAAAATTTTATCTCTATAAAATTTGTAAAATATTACTGCATATGATAAGTGCATTGTGTTGGATGAATATCAACAAGTCCCATTTGTGTCACATCTGGAAGTACATATATTACGCATAAGAGAATATGATATAAAACTTCAGTTCTCCAATACTGGACTTAACACACTGTAAAACAGAGATTGGATTGCTCCTGATTTTACCGCAAACCTCCTGAAGCTTCCCTTGAAACTTAGTTATCAATGTAAACTTTAAAAGGACACATCCTAGAGGTCTTCAGACCAGGGTACATATACAAAAAGCTAGCAAAAATATACTTCTTGCAAATCTCATTTTGAAGGCACTGGTGAACCCAACCCACAGTTTTTGAAAGCCTGAGGTTCACAACATTGCTTGAGGCTTCCAGCTGACTAAGTTGATCAAATGATCCCTATCATATGCCAGAAAGGAAAGAGAAACCTTGCACCCCTAAACAACCTCGTGCCCGGTGATTCCTTTATGCTGATAGGAGTGTGAGAAACAGAGGTTCGATTTAGGTACACTCACAACTATAAGGACAGAGCACTGAAGATAATTTTGAAATTTTCCATTCAAAAAGTGGGCATCTTATTCTGTTATCCTCACTGCTTTTACCAGGACACTATTGATGCTGATCAAATTTATGCTTAACCAAACTTACTTCCTTAAGCCCACTTGCAACACTTCTCTGGGAATTAACTTCCTGATGTGTTGTTTCCTCCTACATATCACTGACCAAAGGAACCATTGCTATTTTCTCATTTCTGAGAGAGGAGGTTTTTGGCCTCGTTAGGACTATTTATGACAGTGATTAACAAAAGCAGGCCAGAAAAATGGCTACATTTGAAGAATACCTGTCTCAGTGACAGAAGGATATCTGGACTTAGCCCCCTGTTATCAAGGCACATATTTAATGCAAAGAATTACCTTCTAACATGGAGAACTCTTGTGCTGCAATCAACCACTAGTCCTGAGCAGAGCATCAATGTACAGAAAAGAAAATGGAAACTCTTTCCTCGATGCACCTCTGACTTTTCACCCAACTTCTGCAATGGGCACTGGGAGGGCATTTTCCATGTGGGATGGAAAAACCAGAAAACATAATTTCTGTGTCTTTTTAATAACACCTCTGTCCACAGCAACAGTCTCTATGTACATAAAGACTGCAGAACAGTCAGTTGGACTCTTGGCAGACATAACTTGGTGGAGCAGCTGAGCATGTGGCTGTTACCAGCAAGAGCAGCTCTGCGGCTACAACTACACCAAGACCTAATGTTATTTTTACTGCACTCTGGCTGTTCAGTATTAGTAATTATGCACATTTCTGAGGTTTCCTCTTTGCATGAAAAAAACCAACCCATAACAAACAAGGCAAACACTCAGCATCCTGCAGCTTCAAATACCAGGACAAAGACTGTAAGGGCTTTTACAACATCCTGGGTGAGATCCATTGTGTAACACTGAGATTCTGTTGGAAGTGAAGGACACTCCTCTCCTGCAGGCCTGGTGAGACTGTCAGACTCAAGGATGCAAAACAGAAGCGACGTTAAAATAAAATTCCCTTTTTTATATTATCTATGATTCTTTTCTCCATTTTGCTGACAGCCTGATACCTCATGAATGCAGACATCCCTTGACTCTACACCTTCAAGAAGTTTGCTTCTGAGGCTGTGATTTAACCTTTAATGAGCAAAATAGGGGTGGTTTTCTGACTTATTCAAATTCATTTAAATCTATACAACTGGACTCAGATCCAAGCCATGCTGGTAGAGTTTCCTCCTCAAACCAGTGTTTCTCCCGAACAAGACTCTTTGCCTATAGTATATGCTGAAACCTCCTTAAATTAAGAACATAAATTAAAATAGAAGAAATATTAATACAACAAAAATCTACTGCAGTCTTAAAAAGTAAACAAACTTTGTAATCTACTCCAGTAATGGGAGGAGAAGAGAATTATACAAGAAGTCACCAGTTTTTCCCCACCATAGTGCCGTCCCAGTGCCTCTAAAAAGCTCATTCTTGGAGGCTTAATTCTGACTTGTAGCAACTGACTATTTGTCCTAAACATTCAGCTGAAAATATGTTCTGCATTACAGTATTGCACAGAGAGTTTTTTAAAAGACTTGTGATCATTGAAGTTAAAAGACTGATGAGTAATGTTCTGTCTAAAGTATATGTCGTTCCCTTTGCCTCCTTGCTTTATTTTGAGACTGATATACTTAAAATAGTTTTAAATAAATATGGAGATTATTATCCAATCTAAAAGATTTAATTTAGCATTTATATGGGGTTTAAATGCATGCCAACACTTTCCTTCTTTTCAACCTTTGGCAACTGTTCACTATTCATGATTCCAAAGGCTGCAGACACATGTCTGATCATTTTAGGATATTTACAGTTGTAGCCAATAAAGACAGTGCTGATTTTAATTAAAGTTCTAATTGCCTTCTGAGACAACAACAAGAAATCCTGATCACATGAAATTGTGACTGTCTCCTTTAAGAGCTGGTGGCTGAGGATTGCCAGAAACAGCATTGTCCATCACTTCCTATTGGGTGGGTATAAATAAATTCTAAATCATCACTCCTGATAGCATCAGTGGCAGTTTGGTAATCCAGCCCGATTGTAAACATCTTTCTTTCTAGAGAAGCAGAATATGGACGGGACAAAGGAAACAAGCAGCCCATAAATTAACTGTTCTGCCAGTCCATCCCTGCCTTAAGAAAATGTTTGCCAGCAGCTACGACAAACGTAATACATATTACAGCAATTTCTGAGGTGGGGTGGACAAATGAGGCCACAGGAACCCATGCTCAGTCACTTCCATGTCATCAGTTCAAGTCTATCCAATCTTTCCTGGAAGCAAATTCCCTGTGCTGCCTTAAGGTTGTACAATAGCGCCCATGCTCCCCAGACTTTCCCAAATACCCTTACTTTTTGCTTTCATTTTGAAGACATCACCATTGCCTTTCACTTACATGCCCACTCCAGCTATTACTGATATGGAAAACTCCTGCATTTCGGATACCACCCTTTCAGGAGCTTGGGCAGCTGGAAGCATGGCCGTGGCTCAAGGCTGAGTGAGTCACCCACCTACAGGAATCACCAGCAAGAGTCCCCCCAGTTTGACCCAGGCACCCCCGGTGGATGGGAGGAGACTTAGCGGCCTTTGGACAGTTTCTCCAGGCACACATCCATGTCAGAAGTCACCAGGATGCCCAGGACAGCTGGTCCCATGCCGGCAGCCGTGGGTGCTTCTCCACGCGGGGCCAGGCTGCGCTGCCGGGTGCAGGACGCTCCATGCATAAATGAATGACTTCAGCCTCGGGGCTCTCTCCAGCATTAAACTCTCTCCTCGGGGCTCTCTCCAGCACTAAACTGCTGTTTAGCAACATCCAGCACCCGCTCAGCCAGGCTGCGACTTGACGGGCATTTCAGAGCCATCAGCTGCCATGATCTCTGCCTCAGAGAATTGGAGATTCCGCACCAGCTCTGCACCGATGCAGCAGCCAAGGGCCGTCCCACGGGCACTGGTGACCACTCTGGGCACACGCAAGGGCCTTTGCTGCATGGAACACAAGGGTAATGTTTGGTTGCTTTTTATAGGCTTCCTTCAAGTCATTTGGAGAGCCACTTACACAGTTTACATATTTAAACATATTACATCATTCTGCTGGGAAGATTTTATTCCTTGTTCATTATTACCACTGTATTCTGGAAAACAACAGCAACTTGGATACATTATTAGTATTTTCTGACAATTAGACAAAACATAGCAAGGTCTCTCTGTACAAAACATCTTCAGGTTCATCAAACATAACTGTGTGGGCCGTGCCAAGGAACAGCCTTTTTATGTGTCTCTTAATGGGAGCTGTTAGCCTGTCTATAATTGCTTACCAAACCATCCCAATATAATTTTTCTCTGCACTGAAATGTAAATACGTTTGGTCTCTTCTGGGCAACACAAGATGTAAACTCCTAACCAGCAGCCAATAACAACGCTGAGTTTTTGCGAGTGCAGATATGCTTACATAGTTACAACCAACAGCTGCTTTGTGAAATGACCTGCCAGACATTAACACTGATGGGATGTTTAGGTGTGATTATACAGCTACTGCAGGCAAGGAAAGCCTCGCCTAAGGGCTGCAGGAAGGAGCTTTTATGGTCAGCAGTGACTGGTGAAGACAGTCCCACCCACATCTCTCAGTGATTAAAACCTCCCAACTCTTTCAATTGCTGACAACCTCCTTAGTTCCCCTAAAGCACCTTAAAGTTGTTTGGCTGCATTTACCACAGACTCTTTAAGTTATTCAACACTGACTCTTTGCTTGAGACCTCCTGTATCTTATTGCATGTGAATCAAACAAAATTTCACGCTAAGCCTTTTGACTTGCTATAGTCTGCTTCAAGTGCTCATATGCACACTGCAAGGCAGCAGCAAACATAGCCTGCAAAAATCTACAGATTTCCAAACCCCTTCTTCATTAACAGAAATGCTGAAAATCCCACTCTGTTGGTCGGAACAGCCCATGATGGAACAGAAGACGACCCTTTGTAACTATAGGCAACAAGCTTTTGCATTTCCCCTTACAGCATTTAAATGCAAGAGAAGGATCTGTATGTGAGTTTTAAAAGAACATCTGGTTGGAGCCACTCCTATAACACAGATACATTTTTCACTGTTCGATTGCACTGGCATCTGAACATTACCTGTGCGAGGGAGCATCCCTGGTACAAACAGTTCAGCAAAGTATTGTCCAAACCAGCTGAGGGAAAAATCCTTTTATGCCAAAAAAAAAAAAAAAATTAATCCACAAGTCATCATAGCCAATCTTTATAAGGGAGAAAAAGGAGACTGATAAATGAAAATTATCCATCAAATGCTGACAAGGCCTCATCAGTTATTCCAAGCTGAAAACTTATTATTTCCTATATAATTTTCACATTTTTGCCAAGTTCTGCCTGCAGTTAAAGCCCCCCATGCAGTTAAATCCCCTTTAGCCTGACTGACATCAATCGGTTTACATGTGTTTAACTGGGAATGGGATTTTTTCCCCAATGGTAATGCCAGCAGAATGGAGTACTGATCTCCTGAAAGTCACGAAGGCCCTTGCGATGCAGCACCATGGACCCCGTACTTGTTCTGCCCATGAAAACTGTTGATTTCAATGACTGCTTCATAGCTGGGACCATGTATGGGCCACAGGAATCCAGGGGAAAGACCAAAGGCTAACGTTGCTCTCTGTTTTCAAATCTAACAGGATAGCCACCAAATCAATTCTTCATTTGCAGGGCATTTAAATTACTATTCTTCAGAAGCTGCTGAGCTGCACAGGGCACGTAATAAAATCCAGGCTAAGTGATTGATAATGTACCATGCAGACCTCAAACTCTGGCACATTAAATTGAGATGCCCTTTAATTATACCTCACCTACTGTTATCTCCAAACTCCCAGCACTGTCACACAACAGAGAGAACCTGTGGAGGATCCCCTTAATTAACCTGTTTGTCAGCTTTTTAGACTGTTTGCTGTATTTTCATGTGCTGCTTTGACAATTATTCATATTTTATGCTTCTGAAATACTGGCATACACTTGCAGTCAAAAGCAAGCCCTAGGTGATGCAAGGAGAATCCCTCCATCAGCTTCAATGGGCTTTCAGGCAAAGCCTGAAGACCTGCAATTTCAAGCTGTATTAGCCAGGCATCTGGTTTATTCCTGTATTTTTTGGGAATATTATTATGCACCTTTTTACATCCTCAACTTCTTCTGGAGATATCATTCAGCTGGGTTTGTATTTGAATGAACTTAAAAATGAGGTATCTGCATATCCAGATTAATATACAGGTATAAAAGCCAGAGACTAATGTTTCCAGTTCTAGCTGCAAATCACACTTTAGGTTCTGCATCAGTGAGGTGCACACTGCTGGCCAAATAACTACAGGCCCAGTATTGCAACCCCTGGAAATGGCTATTCATGTACTAGTAAAAAAAAAAAAAAAAAATCTTGTGATTCACTGGCATTCAAGAGTTTTAGTGATGCCTTATGCAATGTTTTTTTGTTGTTTATTCCCAGGGTTGAATGTATATTCATGACCTGGTAGCACTGAGATCATCTACATGTTGGCTGGATAAGAAGAAAAGGAAGCATTCAGAGCTCTTTGTTGGTCAGGCTTTCCTTCAGATATCACTTGTAAAGCTTCAACGACCAAGAAGGCTGAGGTAGGCTGACAATAAGGATGTTTGGAAATTCCTTCTCTATACCTTAGCAGTGTTTAAAGTTGAGAAGTGGTACAAGATTTACAACACATTTTGATTCTTTTCATAAAGAGACTTCTGAGACATCCCAGGACTATTTTGGAAGGACTCAAACAAAAAAGTCCATCTCTTGCAACTCCTGACTATGATTGATGGGTGGCTGTCATTTTACATATATTAAGAACGTATTTGCTCCACCTTAAATAATCTTTCATATTTAATTCCCTCTGGTTCTTTTCACTTAACTTTAGTAATGCCATGTATCTGTGTCAAAAATGCAAGCAACTTTGGCAGATCACAAAATGTCATCTTATTCCACCACAGAGAACTACTGGTAGCATGGAGATTAAAATCATCTACACAGACTTCTACTGCAGTTCAAATTAATTGATGAATTCCACCCAGTAAGTAAATTTTTCCATACTTCCTGATTGATTTGGAAGCTACATCACACTGAAGTTGAAATGCTGCTTGATAAAGATGAACTTTAAACACAACCTCATGCTTTCTGTGTTAATGCACAACAGTATTATACCAGCACCAACACCAAGCAAACAAATCTTATTTTGTAATTATACCAAAAAATATTAACATTATGACATGATGGCTTTCATTCTTTAACTATTTCATTTGAACTTACTCTGTGGTGCTTCTAAGGTATGTTTGGATTATCTACTTTCATAGGCTAGGTCTCCTTTGGACAAAATTAAAGACAATGGAGATGGGCAATCTTACAAATGACAAGGGCCCATTTTTCTTTACAATTCAAGGTAAGACCAAATGACAGTATATGGGTTCAATCTTGTTACACAGGGACCGGGGAAGAAGATATGCAAGTCAGATGTGCTACAGAACTATACAGTTTTTAGCACACTGGGTCCTACATCTGGTTAATATATGTAGGTGCTTCTGAAACACAAAAAACAACATGCAATTTACAATAATCAAATCACAAAATTCTATGAACTACAATGTTCTGTCATTTTTATTCATTTGGGAAAAAATAAAAATTACTCTCCTGGCTTCATTTCTTCTGTGCTAATGTTGTCCTACAAGTGATGCTGCTTCCCTAAGAGATGCTGAAGTTCTCCCAGCTCCTCCTGGTACCACTCCAGTAACCCACACTGCTCAGGGCTGCAATGGTGGATGCAGTGCTCCATGACTTTACCTCACCAAGGAGCTCATCGAGATCCCAGCTCAAACTGCGTATGTTGCTTCACTGGATTTAAGTGTGATCAATATGTCCTTTTGTCTAGCTCAAAATGCTTTTAAGCATGAAATGTCACTATTATTTAAAGTGAACATTACATGGTAAAAGTAATTAGTATCATGTGTGGAGTTGCAGAATAGATTATTTTTCTCTTGTGTATGCACTGGACAACATCTTTACATTTCTAAAAGTTCTGCCCTTAGGGAAGATTTGTTCATAGGTCTCATGGTTATCCATTACCATGGTTCTTTATATCTAAAATAAGCTTGTTTAAATGGAAAATATGTGTTTAGATCTTGGGATATGAAAATACCAGAAGCAATATTGAAACTTTTTCAGCTTTTTGTCATTGGACTCTTGTTCCGGAAAGCCCAGTCTCTGGCTATGCAGCCAGTGGGTAAATGAAACATTAAGCAGAAAACAGAGATCTGAGGCCCACAAAACTTTATAGAGATTTGCCCACGGTCCAACAGGACATTTATAGCAAGGACAAGAACTGAACAAGACTTTCTGTCACGTAGTATAAACACATTACCTCTCTTCCTCCATCATCTTATGCCTCTACTTCAGCTGAAAAATTGGCTGTAAGTTTAAGCCAAGTTAAAACAGCTGGAGAAATATACTGGTCCCTAGTTACTGCAAAACCTTGTGTCACAAATCTGACAGAAATCAGTGACTTCTTCTTTAATATGCCAATAGCTTTCTCATTTACTCCCTCTTCTTCCTGTTCTCCAACATCTCCTAAGTTGCACACATGGGCTGGTTCAGTTCTTTAATGTTACTTGCATTCAATAGAGCTTATGCAAACAGTATTTTTAGTTAACATACAATTTGGATAGGAATAGCATTCCAAATCTAACATTTATCTTGATTACTTTAAGCTAACTGTACCCACAGGTTCTAAAATGCCAGTTCGGAAAATGCTCTGGGCACAAAATAATATGAGATCACTAATTAACTAGGAAGTTTTAAAAGAAGATCTGATTTAGGCCCTGATTCAGCAAACAAATAACATTAAGCGTGAGTAACCCCATGGAAAACATGTGAAGTCATTGCATAAATCACACAACATTAAGTGCACACTGAAAGCACCTTACTGAAACAGAGCTGAATTTAAAACTCTCGTATTCTCTTTAATGGAGTGTACTCCAACCAAATGCCTGGTGTGTTGTGGTTTCCTCTTCTATGTTAGGGCAAATGGTCTGAAAGCAGGGCCAAGAGCCAGGAATTTCTGCTTTCTTAATCTCCTTCTGAAACTGTCTGTCTGAGTTTTGGACGAGTCCGCTAACATGACTGCATCCCAGACTATCACTTGAAAAATGGGGAAAAAAGTTTCTACTCAGCAGTTTCCTCTACAAAACTATGGTTAGGATCAATTATTTATTTAAAGGTCTGTGTGATTCACTTTTAAGGTCTTCTAATATAACACGTTTTCTACTGTCCCTAATCATCTTTCCAAAGTTATGCACCCTGTGTATCTTTTCATCTATTGGATTTTGGGGTTTTTAATTAATAAATGTCATGATTTAAGCACTGACATGCAGAGGAACAGCAAGTTAGAAGCTGCTTTCCCACTGCAAAGATCCAGCACAAAAGGTTGATGAGTCCCTGAACTGGGCAGCCTTGCCAGGAGGCTGTGGCTGGCAGCCCTTTCAGGCAGACCTTGGCACACACCTGGTACCAACCCCATCACATCAGCTCCATGTCCTGCTGCTGGACACCACAAATTCAGCACTCACATTTGCCCGGGAGTGTGATCTCCTCACTTAATCTCCCTGATATCACAAACTTTTATTAAGCCTTACAAAAATAAGAAAGTGGAAATAAAGCCAATAGGTGCCTAAGGAGATCTGACTTGCAGTTCCAGTGTCATGCTTTAGTTCTTCCTCAGGTGAGTAGTTCTTGCTGACATTGCTCATCCCTCTGACTTTAAAGGAAATTTTCAGGTACTTAACTGGCCACTACTGGATGCACAGTACAGCAGGAAATACGAAGAAAGGAAAATAAAGGGAAGTTAAAGATCACAATAAGCGTTTCTCTGGTATTACTTATGCTGGTGCTCCCTGTGATGCATGATGTCCATAACTAGTGTTTGTTACTGAGAGCTGTGACTTCGTGGAACAGTCAGAAAAGGGGAGGCAGTAAGAACACATGAGGAAGAGCAGTTTCTGAAGGAGGCTCTGATGTGAGGGATGAAGTCTGGAAAAATAAGAGAATCGCATTCTTTTTCCCTTTAGCAAATGAAGAACAGAGACCCTGCTGTTCATAGGAGCTCATGGCATGGATTGTGCAGAAAAAGGAAGGGAACTTTGGGCAAATAAGGACCAGTGTGGAAAAAGCAAGCGTGGCATGTAGTAAACTAAGACACGTCTCTCACTTAACTCCTTTTCCTGGTCTGTCATATTCTTCAGGCAATGATACACTGAAAACTTTCAACAAGTCCTCGTTACTTCTCCTAGCAGATATAATAATACTTGACCACTGCACTGTTACCTGGTAATAAGCATGTTAAGAATATCATCACAGGCTTTGTGACAAGACGATGCTGTCTTCTTAGCCATGACATAGACATTTCCAAACAGTATTTCCCGTACCATTCAGCTGATACATTTTTTTCTTATGGATTTTTACCTTGACAAATATTGCAGGGTCTCTGAACAGTGTAAGAACAGTAACTGCTGGTACTGTAATTACCATAAAATGCATTCCCACCACTAAAGGTGGAGGAAAGATATTTTTTTTAATTGAGTTCCTAGGAGAATATTTTTCAAGAGAACAAAAATGCTCACAAAACTACAACCTGCAAATTATGTTTTCATTTGGAGCTTTACCAAGACCTAACACTCACACGAGTGAAGAGGGGCAGAGAGAGTGAGATAGGCTTCCCTCCCATGCCTGCCTTTGAGGCTGCCTTGAATTTATTTTGAATTCAGAAATCTGTCAGCTCGTTGTCTCACCCTGAGCCACTGGGAGCACAGGCGTGTGTGAGCTCCTCTGTGTGAAGGCAGCCAGGTGAAAATATTTTGCCTGATCTCCATATTTAGGGGTCTGTCATATTCCCTGAACAAGCTACAATTTCACTCATGACTGAAGAAAGCCGGTAGAGCCACACAAATGTAAGCAGCTACATAATGGCTGCATCTGTTTTAATTTTTAGTGGCTTTTCAAATAATGATTGTTATTAAAACAAAGTGTATTTTGTCACAGATGCTCCCAACAAAGACTAATTGGCTGCACAATTACCAGGCTTTGGCTGAATGGGCGCTGGTGCAGAAAACTGGGTCTGCCCAGGGTCACTGCCCTGGTGCCTTGCTTGGGTTAAGGAAAACCCAAGGGCCATGAGGAGTTCCTAGTTTAATCCCAAAAACATAGGGTCAGAAATCCACTCTGCATAGCTGGGAACCACCAAGGAAAAAATGCTTTGATCTGGGTCATTTCTGGGTTTAGATCTGAAGCCTTATGAGCGTGATAGAAGACACTCTCCAGGTTCCGGAAGTTTTGGGAAGTGTGATCCTAGAGGAGGTTTGCCTTGTGAATCCACACTTTACACAGCCCTGTAAAGCAACAAAACCCAGGACCTGCCACAGGTCACTTCGCCTTGATCCTGAGGAGAAGAGAGAGTGATGCTGTGACCCTACAAGCCACTCTTCAGTCCCATATCTGCTCTGTCCAGAGCTTAGGATGAAAGGTTTTACTCAAACAAAGCTTTCTTCTTTTGACTTGCTTTTAAATAGTGATACCAAAACTTGTTCTCCCCGAAAGGTCTCGTCCATTCTGGTTGCATATGCGGTCTACATAACTGGAAGCCAATAGTTTTTAGACAAACATTGATCTCTGGAAGCTCTCATTACTTCAATGAATCAGACTAAAACCCAACATTCTCCAGAAAAGTGAATGTTTTAAAAGAAATTTTCCTTATTTTTAATTCAATATGATTTGTTCTTCTTTAGAAGCAATTTTAATTACATTTCAGTTTTGAATTCATTTCCACAAGATGCATAAGTTATTATTCTTCATTTAGACTGTGTCACTGGAAGCATTTCATTACATGATAAAAAACCCCACAAGCCTGTCTGGCCTCAGGGTAGAAATGACTGGAATGACATCTCTGTATTTTTAGTTCAAGAATTAAATGTGTATGGGCTGCAGCTCCAGTCCCCTGTGGCAGGCATCCTCCAGGAGGATGGCACAGCAGGCATCACAACAAAGGAAAGCAAAGTTGGTGATGGAAGGCAGGAAAGAGACTAACGACAGCCAAACTTCTCTGAATTTTACAGACACATGGAAAAGCCCATGGAAAACTACGCCAAGTCTAAAAAGAAAAGGAGGAGCAACCATCTGGTACATCTGATGGAATTGCAATAATTCATAGGAATATATATAGTGTGCGATAATGGCTAAGCATTTTTGCAACAGAACCTGCTTCAGGAAGGTGAGAAAACTGCAGTAGATGGACTGTGGGTACAGAGCCCTGACATGCTTTAGCTACCCGAGTTGCTGGGCTGTATTCTCTGCTCAAAGATTTACATGTTCAGGCACAAAAACCAGATCCTTCACTCTGCACTGATACTACGTTTGAGTAGAGATTATTCAGCATCCAAATTATATGCTCAGCAAGATCAGCTCCATTTTGATAATGGCCTCATGAATGCATAACACAGCAGCCTGGGGATTTGTATTCCCAGGAATGTCTGCTATCAGGCATCAATCGTTAGTCTGCCAGAGATGTGGCTCACCAGTTGATAAAGAAGAAGCACAGAGCACTCTTGGAAGATTATCAGCGAGAATCTTATTTAGGCACAACCCTGTGTTCTATGTGATACAACAAATTCAGAGCAGCTATGCAGGAAAAGGTCAGGTCTCAGAACAATTTCTGCAGGCCTGGTAGAGAGTAAAGCCCTGCACCCTTCTCACAGAGGATGCAGTGTGCAACACTCTCTGCCCTTGCTGACACCCCCAATCAACGCAAAGGGACATTTTAGAGACACTGATAGTATTGTTGAGGTAAAAAAAATACTCCATCGATTATAAATCTTTTACTGAAGGCTTGCAAATTACTTCTCTCCATTGGGTGCACAAGAAGACAGGATCTGGCATCCCTGAAGTGAAAAAGACCTCAATTACTCATCACTCCCTTAACCTCAGATACCCCAGTAATTGCTGTGAGTCAGTGAGGCACTTCCAGTAAGTGCTCCATACAGGGGCTGGTATCCTCTCTGCTCTTTTCCAAAATAGCAACCACTTGAGTGGGAGCAGTGCTGATGTGTGCACACAACTCCCTGGCAGAGAGGAAGGTGAAGGGGCCAGGCAGGGAGGCTGGGTGCTTGCGTGAGGGGCACAGCACAGCCCCCACGGACAGCAGTAGGGGTTGTATTGCAAGGGGAGATTTATGGATGGTGCCAGAGACAAATGTGTCACACTGAGGACAGAAAATGTAAGGAAGGACAGTTTTGGATGCGCATTCATCCTTCAGAGCCACAGCAGTAATTATCACTGATTAGAGGGAGAGCAGCGGCCCCACACCTCACAAGGGTGAGAGCAGGTGCAGCTATCTCAGCACCAAAGCACAGGTCCAGAATGCACTTTTGAAGAAATCTCCCTGCTGCTTTGATTTGTGCTGCCAAGGGGGCTTATGGACAGCCAAAGAGCATTTTTTGGATGATGCTCAAATGACTTGACACACACACCCCACAAATGGGTGCTCTGGGCTGGTCCAAAGTGCAACAGTCGAAATACACAGTGTTCAAATACACAGTGTTCAAACATCAGCTCCTTCACACCAGCCATCTCTCAGGTGCAGATTCATTCCCTCTTACATATTATTTACTACTGTGCATGTAGCAGCATGGGAATTCCTCAGCACTTCTGAGTGTCCTGAGCTCCAAATCCAAGAACAGCATGCGATCCCTTCCATGAGATGTATTTTTCAAGACTGAAAGTCCAAGCCAACTACTCTCTGTCACTTAGATGACTGCGGATTGGAAAGTGCTGAGCACAGCTAGTAAGTGAACAAAAAGATTGGTCAGAGAGATGGTTTCCTTCAGCTATAAAAAGAGGACATTCAGATCTTAACTTATTTGAGGCATGCAAAAATATTCTGCTCTAAGAATTACAGGCCCAGCCAGGAAATGCCTGTTGTCACCACATTGCACCCTGTGGCTACTAAACTTGCAAAAGAGAGGACAGTCATGCACAGGTCTCCATCATCCATTTCATCATCCCAAGACACTGCTCTGAGTATGGCAAAGTTCAGTCCTTTTTATTCTTTCATTTTCTCTGCATGCAAATATGACAAATTTATTTTACAGTAGTAGATTAATAAAAAATTCTCTCACATTTTGCTACAAAACCAAGAATACTTGAAGAAGACATACAACCATCACAGGAGGTTGTTTCATTGAGAAGCTTGAAGAACTGCTATGGTTGCTGCCTCCCTCCTAAAGGACTGTGCTTTTTGAGATGGTTTTTTCATAATCTTGTTGCCAACTTAGGTAAGAGCTGTTCTTCCAAGCCATCTCAGCATGACTGCAATTTGAGCATTTTCACTGCACAACCCCAACTTTTGGCTTCTGCAAGAGACTCCGTCCTGTTTGGCTGCTTCCCCTGACAGAAATGCGCCTTCAATCCATATTCCTGCAAATATTAAGTCTATACATGTGGCCCTGATTTGCAACCTCTCTGCAACTCCAGTGCTGAATCTGGGCCATTTGTTCAGTGGAAAGGGCCAAAGTTATTACTGCAGGTAACCACAACTCAGAGCTGCAAATCAGCATAGAAACGATAAGTCAGTAGAAGCACTAACAGTCAAGAACCCTGCTACAGATCCCATAAAACCAGCACTTTGCCAAACTGCTTAAGCCAAAAATCCTTCAGCAGATGCCTTATGAGTAACTTTTTAGAAATCATAATTTGAAAACCATTGGACAGATCAGCAACCAAAAGACAATATCACTGAAAGTCCAAACGATGTGGGTTTTCTTTTTTTCTATAAACAAGCAGGACCACATTCTGTTCTCATTTACAGCCATGAGGATGGCTGGTGTCAGCAAACAGCCAGTCAAGATTTACATTCACAAAACACAGAAAAATTGAGTTCAGGTTATTTCTGTGGCTGAATTTTTTGTTCTTGAACACAACGAAAAAGCTAAGATACCATTTCAACAGTCTCAGGATATGAGGGAAACACAGGAGAAGTTTTCCTATGTCCCACCCTACTGCAACAAGAGCAAGGAGGCCTGAATCAGGGTTAGAAAGTAGAGAGGGCAGCTGGCTTGCAGATGAAGAAAGAGATAAATCAGTTTGTGGCTGGGATGGAACAGGGAAGTCAGTAAATTTCCACCTTCTTGTGCTGGATCTCTTAGTTTCATTCTCAGTTACCCAAGAATTCCACCTGAAAACTAGCAGCAAGTAAATACTACAGAATGAAGTAGAAGGGAATAAGAGACAATAACTGAATTGCAACATTCAGGAAATGAAACCATCCCAATCACTTGCATCAGAATTACAAGAAATTCACTAAACTGGCACTGGGCCACCTGGAACAAGCTGAATTAGTTGAACAATGAAATGTTAATTCTTTCATTTTGCCTTCTATTTTACCCAATTAACTGTTTGCAAACATTCTGTAACTTTTCCAAAAGCCAAAAAAAAAAAAAAAAAAAAAGGAAAAAGAAAATACCCTCCCCAGAGATATAAAAATGCAGATGAACTCCTGCATAAATATGCAGGAGCACACCAACTCCTGGGAAAGATGAAAGAGCTGGGGTTATTCCATCAGAGAGGACTATGGAAAGACATACAAAGGGTTTTCAAACAAATTCATGAAAGAGTAGCTTCAAACTTGCAGATTCCTCTTTAAATTTCTGCAAATGAGATAGTTTTAGGAAAAAACATTTGCAAACAGTGCATTAGTGAACTGCTGGAACACATGCCACTGCAAGGCCTGTGGCAATCTCCTTGCTGGAGCTGCTAGGTAAAACACTAGTCACTGTCCCCATCACAAAGTTCGGGATTGACTGGGCAAGTGCAACCTCTTGAGGGCCACATTTTCTATGATTTGTTTTGCACACAACATGCCCCCGACTTTGGCAAGCAGCATTTCAAAAGGTGATATGTCGATGATGAGCAATAGGCCCCACCAGTGTCACCTATCCAAAGCACTGGGCTCTCATGTGCCTCTGGTGAGATAAAACATGGGGGTCCCCCTATGCAAAATCCAGCTGTGAAACATCAGACACTTGACAGCATCATCCTTGTGACAAATCCGAACCACAACTAAAGGATCCCAGGAGTCTCTTAATCAATACGCATTTCCTTTAAAATATCTTCATAATTCATTTTGCAGTGGTGGTAGAAAATGGTTTAAACACGCAAAGGGTCATTTTAGGTAACTCTCCAAAGGGTACCCTCCATTACCTGCAAGTTTGAGAAATATCCATTACAGATATCCTTTAAACTTGGTAATGAGCCATATTTAATAGGTTGTGGGGGTTTTATGTAAGTAAATTTGAAACAGATTCTCTAAGTAATGAAACAAAGTTGGCGAGCTAGAATTTCACCATGTGGCTGAGCGCTGGCATCACAAGTACGTGGGGGTGCTCAGGGCCCTGCGTCTGTCCCAGGCATTTGGCAAAAAGCCTCTATTCTGTTTCTACTGCCACATGAGGCTTTTATGTTTAAAGAATTTAAATGTTTCCTGTTCCTGCCCATCCATTTATCATTTTTCTGAATGAAAACCTAACAAAGATTTTAACAAGCACATAGTTATTTCAGGTATCTCAGTTTTAGGCACCAGTTAGAAACAACAGAAACAAGAACCTGAAATATACATTACTCATTCTGGCACTTGAATCTCAAATTAAATATGACTAACCAAAGGGCAAGTTTAACTGCATACTTGAATAAAAACATCGGGAATAATTCTGGACAGGACTGTATAGCACTGTCTGCCATGATGCATCTATAATCTGCTTTTCCCTTAAGTATCCCCTGGGCACAGTTAGAATCAAATAGTATTTTACTGAATTTTGCAGCTCTGATTATCCTGTGCTTAATCAACCTTTGCTCTTCTAGATTTCCCAGTTTGAAAAACTAATTATAATGAATTGGCCAGCATGTGTGAGCACTGCTGCCCTTCACTGTCCCAAAAAGGACTGCCCAAACATGTACTACGGGTCAGCTGTAAGTTAATAACCACAGACAAATTTGAACAGATGCTGCTAGCAGAGGGCTTGTGCTCTTGGAACTGGAGAACAATGCTCCATCCTTGCTGCCCTTTTGGAATTAGACTTATCTCCTATTGCAGATAAGAGTTCTATTTAGATAGATACATAGAAAGAAAGATAAGATGGAAAGATAGATATCTAAGGACTGATATTTTAAATTATTACTATTATCATCATTAATCATAGTTGATCTGCTGTATGTATTCACATTATTGTTGGGGGAATACCACAGACATCCTCCAAGCATGTAATAAATAAATGCCTCTCACCATCCGATTGATAGGGAGCAACAAACTACGGTGAGTTTTAAAGCAGATGTGCACAGATTTTACAAGGGAAAATCTATGGTGCAAAATTGCACTGCTACAGTAAAGCACTCGAGTGAAAAAGACTTACATTCAGCCTTGCAGCAACACTTAACATTTTTACTCTGCAGAGCCAGATATCTTGTCCCCAAGTACTTTTGCCTCTCTCATCTAGATTAAAACTCCCGGAGAATAAAAACTGTCACCATCAACATAAAAAGATCCCTTGACTGCTGACCCGATTTTTTTTTTGTCCCCTAGAAAACAAGCATTTGAAACTCTGATTAAACGGGACACGCAGGAACCTACTCTCTTCTCCCCAGCGGTGACAAAAATAGCTTTTCTGAGCAAGCACGTCAAGAGTAAACACAAGCTGCTACAATAAAAGGGAAAGTTTGATTTCATAATTCTTCCTTTTAAAGAGAATATTAGGTTAGGCAGGACCCTAGACAAAGCAGGGGAAGTCCCATGGCAGCCACACAATAAATGGCAGCACCATTAACATTAGGTCATAACCTCTGTGTCGCTGAGCCTTTGTGTGCGCTGAGCCTGGCGCGCTCAGAGCTGCCGACAGCTGTTCCAGGGCAACACATGGCCAAGGAGAAAAGCAGCAGCCAGCAAGGGGTTAAAACCTTGCTTTGGGGTTTTTTGCTGTAAGCAGCACCCCTTGAACTTGCTATTATCTTCCTGTCATCTCCTCCGGACCTGTCCAAAAACATGGGCGGGATGTGGGACTCTGAATTCAATGTAACCATGCCAGGTGCTTTCCTTTCCAGTATAAAATAGCTGTGCCTTTCCTGTGTTGCTTTTAAAATGGGCACTAGTTTCTAGCACTTGTGTCAGAAATGCATCATCCGGACTTATTCAAAGACACCATCAGTTTTGCACTGAAATTAACTGTTCTTGTATTCTGACCTACTGAGATTCTTTTTCAAATTAAGAAAAAAATGCATTTGTAAATCCAAAACTTTGAATTCCTCCATTCAAAACAGCAAACAACAGACCAGCATGCTGCTTCACACCCCAATAACAAGTTTATCTCAAACATCGGATGTGTCATAAACATTATCTTTACAACCTTTTTTTGAAGTAACAAAACCAAACATTCTTTAGTCTCATGGCTTTTCTCAAGGTGCTGGCAACACATTATTTCTGAATAGAACATATTCCTAAAGTCCAAGCATTGCAAATAATAAAAAGATGCAGCTTTTTTTCACCATCTTGTGGCTACTGCCAAAAAGCATAAAACTATCTTTCTGTTAGGAGTTCATATTTATTCCTGAGAAACAACATGCACTGGATGGAGTTGATAAATAATTCAATAGGGAAATACTCTTTTCCTACAACTAGGAGAGCATGTCCTCAGAATGGGAAATACAGAAGAAAAACAGGAGAAAGGACGAAGTTGTGCTGGAAACTAGTTCTTCAAGATGTCATGATGGCACTGACAAGGTAAAACAGCTTCCTTCTTAACATACCTCTATATCCTCATGGACAGCAGGGAATCTTATACCAAGAGGCCTTGGTAAACTGGAATGACATAAAATGAAAAGTAAAACTGCATGGATTTCTTTAATTGCCAAAGCCAGGTCTGTACCCAGTTTCTCCACGTGCGACTGCTGGTGAGGGATGGGATTTTATAAAATACAGTTGTAAATGCAGCCTGCCAGAGTAAGCCCTGCTGTGGCATCATGGGATGATTGCAGTGCTCACCTCTGTTCATGTAGGCAGAATTTTGCCTGAGCATCAACCTTTTCTGGGAAAAGCACTGTAAACTCCAGTCTGCAGCTACACTGGGGAGTGATGGACTGCTTTAGTAGCACTGGGGGCGTTACAAGTGATACAGCTGCCCAAGAGAGAAGGCCTTAGAAAACTACCATGGGTATCTGGCAAACTCAGATGTGTCCTGCACCATGAACGAGCCATAATCAGAGTTTGCTGATAAAACGCCACAGACTAAAGGTCCCTGTTGCTCTGCAGAGTGTAACATGAGCAACACACACAGCCAGCAAGGATTGCTGTGGGCTTGAGGCAAAACAGAAACTTTTTTAAAATTAAAAAAAAAAGCAAGAAAAAGAAACTCCCATCAACCTTGCATTCATCAGACATAAAACCAGTTTTGTTTTCTATTAAGATCTTGCCTTAATCTGGTAAGATCAGGTCTCTTGCTTCATGAAACAGGCCTGACACAAGCCTCCCTGCCCCACTCCATGGACAGGACAATGTTCAAGACCTCACAGATCTTCAGTCATTCACTGCTTTCCAAATAATCTTGCCATTAATTCCCCCATTCTCTCCCTCGAGTCCTACATACAAGCTGTACAGCCATTAGTAACAATTAACTGAGTCTAATCAAATACTTCAGCTGAGTTTGAATGTTGCTATTCAGTTTGGGATGTTTAAACATAATTACAGGCAGCAAGACTTTTTGACATGACAAATATTTTTTAATAACATTACCAGAATGGTTAGTTCTATTTTCACTGTGAAAGCAAACAGAGCAATTCCAGCTGGAAAGTTAACATTTATCCTTGCAGTAGGGTAAAAAAGACAGACTCTGGCAGCCATGCAGCCAAGGAAACTGCTTCCACTAACCAGGAAGAGATGGTGCTTCCAGGGACACTCTTCTACTGCCAACTTTTCTGCAGTTCAGAGTACAGAACCATTAAGAACTTCATGAACTATTAGTTCATTCCCTTCTATCATTTTTTCCCCCCAATTCCTTCACAATATCCTGCTTCTCACACACCCTTTGACATGGATTAGGTTGAGCTTTGATGAAAATTACTATTTCTTCAGAAAAGGAAACACTGAGTTACTCAACAAGGCAAATCTTCCAACACTAAGATGACAGCCTAATGCTGAGCACAGAAGGGTCAGAAGGAGGAAGGTGCACACTGAAAACCTTTACAATCAGAACCAACAACAATAGAATTTTTTTCACTTGGGCTCATTGTTTAAATTGTATTCTACTGCAAGGAGCCTGGGCGCCTTTCAAATGTAAATATTTTACAAGAGAATACCATATGGGAGACCCAGCTGTTTGTTTTTATTAGGAAAAAAAATTAAATCCTTTCATTTTGCAAAGTTTTTTTTGTTTTTAAAGCCCAACTCATAGTTACATGCCAACATTTGAATCATCTTAATTCAAATGAATCCCCAAGTAGTTGCAGGAAGTGTTTGAAGTTGGGGCTTTGCAGTTTTTAAGCGCTTAAAGAAGTTGTAAAAGAAATCAAGATTGCAATACGCTTATGCATCAGTATTTTCCCATGTTTGATTAAAAAAACAAAACACATTGACTCTGTACACATTACTAGAGGTGACACATTTAGAGTTCAGTAAGGCATGACGACACTTAAATAGTTACATAAGCAATATCAACTACAAAAACAAACCTACCTGGCCCAAAATCAGAGACCAGCAAAAGCTTCAGAGTAACAAATTCACCTGCCAAATTAACCATCTAATTTTGGTTACACATAACTTAAACAAAACTTTGCAGATTTTCTCAAATGTGTTGTTGGTTAATTCTAAGCCAAGAAATACACATACAGTGAGTCAAGGCAGAAAAAAAAATGCTTCTATACTGTCTTTAAAGCTCAGTTTGCACAGGACACCCCAAGAACCAAGGGTAGGAACACAGCACCCACATCCCCAGCACTTGTGCTCACAGGTCCCAAGAAGTTACTTCTGTTTTTCAAGAGAGGACTCACTGTGCTGGTGTCTAGAGACCAGCAAGAATATACATGCACATCTCACCTTTTTTTATCCTACTAACTCTTTTATTTTTATCCTCATACTTACCACAGAAAAAAAAATGAAGTCATGAAGAAACAAGAATCATTCTGGACAACAGCCATGCTATACTTGTTCAGCCCTAGGCCTGACCCCAGGAAGGACTGATATAACCTGAGGAACCCTCACAGACAGGGATATAAGACCCAGGCACCTGACAAGTGATGCTTCTCCAGGATGCTCTCCCAGCAAACAGTTTTCAGTTTCCTCTGAAACAAATTCTAATTAAATTGTTTTCCAAACATTTTTTGCTGGAGTTCCTTTAATTCCTCTGTGAATCCATTTATAATTTTGAACCCTACAACCTCCTGTGACAATGAATTCTCTAGTTTAATTATGTGTTGGGCAGAAAAACTATTTCCTTCACTTAAATGCTTCCCTGTCATGCAACATGCCCTCAGATGTGGGAAATGTGCTGCACCCTACAGAGTCAGCCAAAAGTAAAGGTTTAAATGTGAGGTCCAAAAGTGCAGAAGCTGAAAGTGCTGAGAGGTTCATCTCCAAGACTGGGAGAATCAATTGCTGCCTGGGGCTGTGCACTAGAGAGAGGTGGAGGGTGGAAAGGGACAGAAAACATGGTTTTGGAGGAAACATGCTTACACCTGAAAAAACATCAAGTTTTGTGTTAGCTAGCACAGCCAGGTGAGCAGGGCTGCATATCAGAAAACAGCCACTGAATCATCACTGACCTCCCCAGCTCCTCAGCACCCAAAGCCCTCAACTTTGCTCCACTGCAACCATCCTCACATGAAGCTGATGGCAAGGTAAACCCTGTCTCCTTTCCTCGTACACCAGCTGAACCCCTCCTGCTCCTTGCCATGTTTCTGCTGCTGCTTCTCTCATCCCAGGCATCCTGGGGTTTATTTGATTCCCAGAAAACAAGGACCAGTGCTATGGTGTTGGGTGAGGAAGGCTGCTCTCTTCTTGAGGGTCCACACAATCCATACAGATGGAAGAACAACTTCCCCATCCATGCTGCTCCGGGCCAGTGGCACAGGCTGCACTTCTCCCAGCAGCAGCTCTTTGCCTTTTTGCTATTGTTTGTAACATCATTTGCAGCAGCTGGGGCTTTCAACCAAACTCGAGCTGGCCACCGTACACACAGTAAAGACAACATCCACTCCAGACAGCTCAACATAATAAAAATGAATAAAATAAAATGAAATAAAATGACGAGCAATGGCTGAGAGAATTCACGTCAGCATCTCCATGTCCCAGGCAGGCAGCAGTACAGGCTGCCCAAGCTGCTGCAGGTGAGGAGGCCCTGTGTTGTCCTAGGAAGGTAATTATTTCCACAAGTGACACCCATTTGGCACTCCCTGGGGGAGGCTGTAATTCAGCACAGCACTTCTGCACTGGCCTGGAAGTAAAATATATTATGGACTGACCATATAGTAAACATTTAATTGTATCCCTAAATATGACTGGCACTCATGGGTCAGTATGGGAAGTCCTTCTCCAAAAATAGACAGACTTGGTGCAGACCCTGCAGGAGAGCACATACTACAGAGCAATGACAGTTTGCCTAGGGTGTGTCTACATAAGGCAAATCTCACTGATGTTCATTTATCTCTCCACATTCTCTCTGGGATTGTACTTTCTCTCCCTGATGCAGGCAAATTGTTCCTGCAGTACCAACACAGCACACTCTTCTATGAAGTAAAATCTCTTCCTGGGGGAAAGCTGAAACCCAAGTCATTGGGCAGTACCTTTTCACCTCCTCACACCTGCAATGCTACAAACCACTGCTATAGCCCACCCTGCAAGCTTCTCCTTAACACAGCACCCTCCCAAAGAGCATCTGGAGGCTTTTCTTGAAGCAAGTGACAGTGGCGAAGCCTTTTGGTGACAAGCTGGTAAGATCTAGTCACACTACAAACACTGCATCCTAACACTGACACTAACAAGAAGCTGTCCACATTGGACAGCCTGTTTAGTAATGCCACTGAAAAGCCAGTCTATATGAGAGCCCTTGCCTTCTCAGTGGGTTTGTGTTTGAAATTCAGTGGTAGTATTCAGCACAGAAAATGTTTTACAATATAAGGGAGAGGGATTTCTCTGGACAATTGGCAATGGAGGGGTTACTAATGTTCAAGTGTGTGCTCCAGGCAAGAGCTGACTTTCTGACACTGTGCCCCAAACCATGTTGTTCTTATAATAAAATCATTCAGGCATCAGTCGTGAGGTGGAAGATTACACTGAAATAGTACTCCCCACACTGTATCTTTTTCATTTGCATCATTTACTGCTGGGCATCTGAAAAGAAAGGACGGCTTATGTAAGAGACTTACCCATGTCTGGGAATGTTTTTCATTTCTCCCTCAACACAAAATCTTTCTTCTTCTAAAGGGAAAGCCAATGTTTTTTCAAAACTGGACTATAGAAATTCAGATATTTCCTCTTTCTGGTTGAAGTATTTTGTAAGCCTAAGAGCAGTTATCACTTTAGCCCCATATTTGAGTTGAGAAGCACAAATAATCTTTTAGATATTAATGAAAAAACAAATCTGTGGAAAGGAGAGGTCTCCAGAATGATCTCCTTTGCCTGAAAATAATAAATCAATTTGTAATGACACAGGGACCCTCTCAATTTAGTGCACACAGGAGTGATGCAGGACCTTACAAGCCTGTTTCTCCTGCCAACACGACCGGGCTGCACATTTGAGGCTGTGTTTGAAGAGGCTGCCCCAGGTGTCCCCCACTGGTGTGGCTACCACTGCCCTGCTGTGATGGCACCGAAACTACCATGAGACTTTCAGAGGCACCTGATGGCACAGGAACCTATCTGAGAGCTACTCCAGGTGAATTCACACCTCAGACATAAAAGAGATTCAGTATGTGACTAAACTGTCCTCCTTAACCACTGAGCTGACTGCATTTGGGTATCAGCCTACTTCACTGAGCACAGTAACTTGTTATTTCCATTTAAAGCTGTAAGGCTGTATGCTAGCTCCATCTCAGTTCCTCCCATCAGCACTCTGAAAAATTTTATACAAGTGTTTATTAGGACTGAAAAACATCAATAGAGATTTGCTAAGGTTTCTGAACTCCATTTGCAGCTCAGCCCTGCTGGTCAATATGAAACATCAGTTTCGTGTGCAGGCCACAGCTCCTCTCCCAGCTCAGGATGGAGTCAGGTTGAAGTTTCCAAGAAAGGAAGGGGAAGGTAAACCAGCATTAAGTTTCCAAAGTAACAGCTTCAAAGTCGTCAGAGAAAAAATTGTTATAACCAGTTCCAAGTTTCTACATAGGCCATTGCCCCCATATCCACCAGTATCCAATGTGCAATCAGAGAAGCTACTCCAAAAATAAAAAAAAATTACATTTTGCATTAATGATAAATTCACTACAAAATATTTTTAGTAAATTATTAATAGCATGTTCCCCACTTAGGACTCAAGTGCCATCAAATAAAAATAGACTGCTGTTGTCAATTGGAAAAGTAGGTCCATATGTGTTTATTGGAGCTATAACAGCACTAGTGTCCAGGTGGAGGGGTTATAATTTTGGCAAGAAAAGCTCCACAACTTCTGGAAGTACCTGATCAACATAAGCACAACTTGGTGTGCTGTCCCCTTGACGCCAAGCCACATCAAGAAGACTGTACACCTCAGCTGCAGCAGTTAATGCAGTAAAGCAGATTTCAAATGGCATTTTGACGTGTGACTCATTAATTTAAGGGTTTACTCATGGACAGTTACCAAAATACTTACAAAGCTACAGCACTCACTCCGTAACCTGCATCCACACAATCTACTTCATGTTCACTGCCTGGCTTAATAAGTATTTATTTATGAGATTCTGGCTACTGAAATCAGTGGAAAATGAAAGTCTAATTTTCTGATGCATCTAGACCCTAAATTCTTACTCATTTCTGTAGGGACCTAAGACCAAAAAGAAAAGTTTGGCACTTAAATATATTTGCAAATCTGAATGTCAGGCAGCAAGCACCTGTACAGGACCTGGGAAAGACCTCAGACCCTCTTTAAGGCTTTTGGTGTCACCAAATGATAAATAAATAAAATTATCAGAATTATAACTTTGCCTGCTGTCATTAGCTCATCTGGGATTGATCTGAAACACCAGGAATGCAACAGCACCGAAATTATAAAGGAAGTGAAAAAGAAAACTCAAGTTGATGCTTTGAAATAAGGCAAGGACCTGGGAAGTGTATTATGCCAACACATGACACAGCATTTTTCATACAAATTACAGAAAGAAGTGAAGCTGGAGAGAGAAATTCCCCAGTGTGCAATACTTTTTTTGTTAGTCCAAATTACAGATGATACAGCTAACAGTTAGTACTTCAGGAAAGAAGATGCCATGAAGCCAGATTCTCATGAGCTGCTGTAATACCAAGTCTTCCCCAACTGATTAAAGAGATCATAAAAGCTTTCTTCCCAATCCTGAATGACTTTTTTAAAATAAAATTTTTTAAAAACCTTAAATCATAGGTTTACAGATCCTCTCTATTTAATCACTGTAAATGTCACCGAAATATCAGACAAGATACCCGTATGACAAGAGGGAATCAATTTCACCTCTTTCCCCAGAGCGTCTTTGGATTTCAGTTTAAATTGTCAAACTGGTATCAACTCTCTGCTGGCCAGATGATGTTATAATTAAACACCCTGTGATTCTCAAGCCCTCACGATGCCAAACTGTCTCTCCTTTCCATCCAGCATCTCAAGGACAGGCCTGGCATTCAGCAGGACACACAGCTGATGCTGAAAGCCCTGCACAGGCTCTAGGCATATGTGTCCAGAGGGGTACATGGCTCCCCCCAAAATCACCTCTTCAGCAGAACACATTCACAAAGGTAATAACTAGGACACAGTCTGGCTCAGTGTTTAATAACTCCATCATTATGCTGTGAATTTGCCCTGGTTGTTTACATCTGAGTGGGAACACAACTTGGGCACTGCTGTCATAATGATGCCAATTTGTAACATTCTCCTGATGCTGATAGTTGATGGTAGAGTTTTGGGAAAGTATTTCTTTCCTATATGATACAACATCTGCACAGAGTTATTCTTCTGCCACTGATATTACACAGCTTTATATATATATATATATATAATATATATATTTGATATATATATATAGTTATAGTTTAATAACAATAGCCTCAGAGTAGACATTTTGACTGATCCTTTGTCATGTTTTTATCTTAACAAGATGTAAGCAGGCACGTAATACAGGTCTGGCAGCTACAGGTAATAATTTAGCAAATCATACTTCTAGCCAAGAACAAACAAGGAATAGGATGCCAGTAAATCTCATCCATTAAAAGATGAAGCACGGATGTGTTATACTAGATAGCTTTTGCACTAAATTTGCAGCAGTGAAAGAGAGGAATTTGACCCCCACTGAGAGAGGCTCTTAAAATAAAGAAGTGAAACATCCAAAATATCATCATGCCTTGTGCACACAGCTCCACCAAAATCATACAGATCAGAAGTGCAAATTGGTAACACAACCTGAAAAGCCCATACAGTGAGACATGCCACAAACTGTTAACCGTTAAATGAGCAATTGCTGGATTTGTTAATTTCTAAGAGAAGAAAGGATTCTCATCTTCTTTATCCACAATTCAACAAGCAAAACAAACCTCTGAGCATTACAACACTAGGTGTAATCAACCCACCAGACAGAATTAAGTTAAAACAATGGCTCGGATATCACTAAGCCTCTTACAGGAGTTCAGTCAAATCCAGACTTATATGGATTACATGGTAGTTTGGGAAATACTGTAGTGAGGATCATTTAACTTCTAATCAAACCCAAAGAATATGAATTTTTTTCTTCCCTTACAAGCAAAAAAAAAGAAATAATTACATCAGCCTTCTATAAAATTACTCAACTGAACCAACTTGTAGCCAGCCTGGAAGCTTAGTGACTGCATCTCTGTGCCAAGCCATGTTTGAATAATGGCCCTTGTCTGCTGTTCCTGAGGCTGAGGACACTCAAGAGGCAAGAGAAGCTGCTTATTTCAGAAAAAGGTACATCTCGTCTTGTTCAGCAACAGCCCACTTTGGCCCCAGTCTTGGGGTCTGGAAAATAGAAACTAGATGATAAGGAAAAGCACTGATGAGACTTGAAGGAAGTCTTATCATAGCCTTCTGTGCTTTCAAGCTGATTTATTTGCTCACAGTTTTGAGGGCTGGTGCAGGAAGTCCATAAAAAAAAGAGAGAGAATGGCAAGCCCACCGAGCCCAGAGAGCTGGGAGCTCAGCATCTGGCTCTAAGTTCTGGATGCTCCAGTACTGGGCATGCACATGTGCAAAGCAGACCCAAAGCCTTACACAAGCATTAGCAACAAACATCTCAATTTCCATTTATGCAAACAAGGACTGCAGAGATCAGCATGTCTGAAAGTAGGCATGTGTTAAAGACACGTCCATATATGGATTTAAATGTCTAAGTTTTTTAGAATGCTGCGCTGAAAATACTGGCCCTTCCTCCTCATAACTGTTAGCATCCGATAACTCTTTAGATTGAAGCAAGAGATTTCTCTTTTACTTCATTCTTATGACAATGTGGCATTGCTGGCTTCAAACAAACTATAACAGAGTAAATCCAAGTGTTAACAGTGAAAATTTAGGCCTGAAAATTATATTTAGTAACTAAACACTGCTGAAGTAAATAAACCAGAAGTCTTGCCTAGGAGAACAATTTAACCAGCACTGTCTGTGCTTTTGCTGGGCTGTAAAGGCCAACTTGTGGATGTTGTGACAAAACTCAGCTTGTAGCTATTAATTTTCCAACATGACATACTGTGATGTTGATCTAAAAGTTGTGAATTAGGAGACGGAAAGAATTCCTAACTTTCCAATTCCATCACATACTTTCCTGGTGGGGTAAAAAAGAAAAAGTTTTGTTCTCCTCATCAGAGGACTGTTGTGTCTTTAGGGAGAGCTTTCCTGTTGTTCAGGATTGCCATCTTCCCTGTGCGGTGTCAGTCAGCCCCGCACTGTGACTCTGTACAACTCTGTACACAGCTTGTACAGCTGCTAAGAACCACTACAACATAACACTGAGTTTAAAAGGAAAACAGCACCACTGCAAATTTCACCTCAAGTTGAAAGTCAAATTCTTTTTGTCTTCTGGCTCATGCATCGTCAGTAACAATACAAATCCTTTCAGGTTCAGTGTTGTGCAAATCCATTACTCATTAATTATCTCTCCTGTATCATCTGGCCAACGCTATTTCCTTTCTGGGGTTGTACATGTGCCACTGGGAGCATAATTTGAAGACAATAAGTTTATACAGGTGGCTTTTCAAGATAAATGCAGGTAACAGTATTTCTGATAGTGCAGAAACAAGGGAAACTTTCAGGATTTTGGCTGGACTTGTAGAGCAGAGTAACAAACACCCAAGACCTGACTTTCACTATGTCCAGGGCAAGACCAGTCTATGTCATTTCTTTATAAAGAACTGTATCTTAATCACTGGGAATGTCATGGCCTGGAGAAAAGGAAACAAGGAAGGCTTACAGCAGCACCAAGGAAGTGTCGAAATAGCCACACAGTTTTGCCTGCGCACTGTGTCTGCCAGGGATGTGCTGAGGTCTTTGGTCCAGCTCACAGAGCTCTGCCGGTTGCAAGGGTTTCATGCCAATGCAATTAAACCAGGACAACTAGATGCAGCTTTTATAAGTAAAAAAAAAAGGTAAAACTGCTTGACAGATTTATGCCAGTCTTTTCAAGGACAGGGTGAGCACAGCTGCTCTGGTAGAGGTGCATCTGTGCGAGGGCCTTTGGTCAGAAGAGCTGTGATGGATAAAGAAGCTCAGCAGTGACAACCACATGGCATTGAGGCTCCAAACAGTCCAGGAAGTGACTGAAAACCTCACATCAAAAAATTCACATCTCTCCCCACTGGCTTTCTGAGCACTGACCCATCACCTCCAAGACCAGTTTATCCTCAGGCTCTGCTGAGTGGGAGTGCTGGCATGACAAGTACACGTGAACAGCCCAGAGCTGCTCCCAAGGAAGTCAGTGACAAAGTTCCCAGTGATCTTGATGGAAACAGAAGCTGGCACAAAATGCTGCAAGTCATTGCATGATCTCACTGTGATAGTACTCTGAGCAAATCAATATTTAGGTTGAATTTCATTTTGCAAATTGAATCAAGGATTCAAATCCTCTGTCTTGCAGGAATTGTCTTTGCCTTACAAGATACCAGAAGGAGAAGAAGCAATAACTCAAATGTACCTCATAATTATTTGCATGTATTCTAGGACCACAACCACTTAAATTCCTTAATCACACATTTAACATTATTGCAGGGCATTAGTATAAAGATTGATTGACTTAATTGTGCATTTCATAATATATCATAGTGATTTATTTTAAGTGTCTCTTAAACTTCAAACTCACTGTGATTTCAGCTCTTAGATTTGGGGAAGTTCTAATAAAATACTCCCCCACCCTCCCCAGCCTCCACTGGGAGGAAGACCTGTCTGGGATTCTATAAACTGAAATGGTACTCTGGGTGTTTACTTCAGCAGACAGTTTGGCCCAAAGTACGTAGAAAAGGTCAGGATGGGAAAAAGGAACAGCATGTTCCAAGCTGGAAAGCAGGTCTGAAGGACATCGAACCACTCCTTACTTGTACTTAGATTTAAACAGCTGATACTGGGAGTGTCCTGAGCACTCTTATTCACTCTACCCCTGCTAGAAAATCACATGATGTGCTGGGGAGGAATGTTAATTTTAAATCACAGTACAAGCAAACATTTTTAGAAAGGGATCATGTCTACTGGGTTGGACACAGGGCTGCTGGAAGCCATTAACTCAGTGATGGAGGTGTTACCCAGTACTGCACACCATCACCCCTTTGGTAAGGTGTTTACCTGCCCTCACTCCTCAAGCTCCAAAGGGCAATGAGATTTACTGAGTTTGATAGTCAAGAGGAATTAATTACTAACCAGGTTCTTCCCTTAGTTATCTTGCAAGACTGATTTCACCATCAGTCTTGACTGCAAACATGAACCTTTTTTTACTGTTCAATTACCAGACCTCAGGAAACCAAAATACTTTCCTAACATCAAAAGAAATCGAGATGTAATATTAAAAATAACCTGGACCATATTTACTGCTATCTGATTTAGAGCTAGCTCTACCCACCTGCTTCCTTCCTGCTCCTAGCTTCAATAAAACACCTCATTCATCTTTGTTTCCTCGAGGTCCCCATATATCATAGGTTACACTCCAGTCCTTGTTTCCTCACTTTGATTCTTATGCTTACTTATCAGCTACATTTTCAGATGATTCCATGAACTTTATTCTTCTATCTTTTTTAGAAATTGATGAGAACTAAAACAACTTTTGCTATTAAAAGCACAGCCAAATAAGAAAAGAACATTTTACTTTGGAGAGAATCCATTTGGATGCAGTCACTCCCTTCTAGAAGCTCTAAACAGCTTGATCCAGGAGACCTGCTAAAAAGAAACGTAATTTCTACTTATAGCAAGCTGAAGAAACTTTTCCCTTGGAGATTACATCACTTTGATTGGATGTTATGTTTTCCATCCTGATCCCTCTAGTAAAGTGAAACTGTAGGAGAAACATATTGCTCACTGAAAAGCTGTATCCAGAACTACTGCAAAACAGAGAGAAAAGTACCAAAGGAAATAGAAATCACTTGAGCAAAATTCTTTTCTGATTCACCCCTACATGGTCAGGTTCAGTTGGAAAGAGCTGAGTTCAGTACAGGAAAGACAAATTCCGTAACATTTTCCTTTGAATATTAACTGTTAAAAACATTCAAAAACAAACTCAAAAGACAAAACAACTCAAGCATGAAATCAAGAACAAGTGACCAGCTGAAATCCACTACTAACATTACAAAATATTTATTTTTGTTTATACTGTGTGCATATAATTAGAACACAGTGCAAACACCACTCTGAGGCAATGAGAAGGTTGCACAAAATAGCATTCAAAAATCAGGAAATGCCAGAATTAAGGTTACCCAGGCAACCTTAATTTTACCCCCTGTGCATATGCATTTTTACAACTCAGCTCTTCAATACACCATAGCATTCCATTTCTCAAATAGTATCACAAACAGAAGAAAGCTCATAACAGCAAATGCCAATTTGTCGTGTCGTACATGTTGATGGCTTTTCCTACAGGGAGGAAGCAGATTATGTTGTCATATTTCTTATTGCAACAGTGAATTAATTTCACTCAAAATTTAGCACAAAAATGTACCTCGGAAAACAGAAGAGGATTTTTATCCTGGCATAAAGTCTGATGCTAACATATTTAAAATAAATATACCTGTGTGGGCAATGTAGTCTTTGCTCACAGGTAAAACTCATGTTCTCCTGTGCTAAACAGATACCATGTTTGCCCTGTAGTCAAAAAAAGCCTGGGATATTGCCCAGAAGAGAGTAGATTAATTAGTTGAGACAAATCCAGAACTTGTTAGGCTTTGCTAATTCATTTCTTCAACAGGTGAAGGACTGTTCCTAGGAATAAATAAACCAGCCCCTGCAAAAAGCCAGAAATCTCCTTTTCGGAAGAGGAATGGCTTTAAAAGGAGAGTAGGTTCAGATTAGATATTAGGAAGAAATTCTTCACGTTAAGGGTGGTGAGGCATGGAAACAGCTTGCCCAGAGAAGCTGCAGTGCCCCATCCCTGGAAGCGTTCAAGATCAGGCTGGATGGGGCTGGGTAACCTGAGACAGTGGAAGGTGTCTCTCCCCATGGCAGGGGCTGGAACGAGATGGGGTTTAAGGTCCCTTCCAACCCAAACCATTCTGTGGTTTTAAGACATGTAAACCATAGAGCTGTAGAGAGAATAAATACAAGTAAAAGAATGAAATTAAGAAACTTCACAGCGGTTGATAAAATTAAGGAACCCTCACTAATCATGAACCAAATGAAAATACACATTTCCTTCTCTCCAATAGAAGCTGAAGAATAAAGAAACGTAAATGGAAACATCTAATTCTAACTAGAAGGTGCATTTTAGTTCCAGGAGACTGACTTCACTCCTGTTTTAACAAGGATCTCAGGCATTTCTGAAACACCAATAGGAAAAACATCAATTGTGTTTCTCGTAAGAGCACTCCGCCACGCAGCACATTTCATCACTCAGCATCAGGACAACTTTCCTTAGAAGGCAAACAGTTATTCATGGGACCAGATAAGCCAAAAAGAAATGCTGTACATGCCTTCTATTCCCCATGATAACAGGCACTGTAATTCCCCAATACACAAAAGTCTGTCCCTTCTCCTTCTGCCCTTCAACAGCAAGGGGCAGATAGTGCTCCAGCTGAAATCAATTTGAAAATTCCTTCAATCCCATCAGAATAGATCCAAAATTAATCCAGCACAGAACAGAGCAGTGTGCTTGGGAGCACTGAACCTGGACGAAAGAGACTTGGCTGGACTCCTCATCCTTGCCTGCCATTCCAAGCAAGCTGTGTCCCTTCTGCACAGTTCTCTTTCTTTCCCTGCCAGCTTTCCCTTATCTTCCTATTTACATTACAAGCTCTTCGGGGCAAGCTTCTCTCCAGGTACCTGTTTGTACAGTGCACAGTGTACTTAAGCTCAGACAAATAATAATGAAAATATATTATACAAATAATAAAGAAAAATATAGCAATGAGGGAAAAAAAATCAACTAAAGCAAAGACCTTGACTTGGGCAAAATAAGCCATGGCTTGGATAGGCACAGCTTGTGACAGACTCTTTCCTACTCCTATTAAGTTGATGGCAAAGCTCCCATTAGCCTTAGTAAGAGCAGCATCAGACCGAGGCTGTGTACACTGAAAACTTTCAAAAGGCCAAAAGTTGTCTAGCTTGAATGACATACTGCATTTAAGTTTCTATGGAAATTTGAAATTCCTACAGAGTGTGGGATGCAGTCAGTCCTGAACCACAAGATGTATCCTCTTCCAAGCATGGAGGCTCCTCAGGGACACAGGCACCTCAGAAGCGCTGGATCTTTTATGAGAAACTTCATTCATCCAGCCAATACTACTTACAACAAAAATAATATTTTCCATTCTCACATATTGCTAACTTGTAAACTGTTCCTTAGATACCTGCACACGGAGTTTATGAGAAACACATGTAAAATCCTCACAAGCAAACCCTGTTTATACCTTTATACAAAATAACTACTGAAAGGACCAATTTTCAAAAGATGCCTATTGGGACCTGTCAATTATGCAGTGTGCCAAAGTCATCATCAAGAAATGCACTTCAGCTGCAGCTCTGCTTTCCCTGAGATGCTACCACCTGTAACATCCCTTGCTTTCTTCCCAGTGCAGGTAGCACTCCGATGGTTGCTTCAAATGTTATTAAGACTCAGTAAGAGCTTGTTGAGCTTTCCCAGTAAAATGGGGAAATTCTCAGGTTTGAGAGAATTCCTCATAGTGTCCACTGTCTGGTTTAAATCACGCCTGGGTGAACACCACATCTTTGCCATGTTCACTGGGACATGACAAAGAACTTCCTACTCAGCTCAGAAGATGCAAGACATGATGAACAGCTCCACATTTGCAAATCGGCCAGAGGACTGTCACATCCATCTTGGGCTACATCTCTATTTTCAGTTGTAACACCAAAATAAGTAAAAGTCAGCACAAAAAGGACTTTCTGTTACTAAAGCCTGTAATTTCCAAACACAGTACAAATGAATCTGATTGAACTGGTTAAAAAGATGGTGAGAGGGGAGGTTGTGTTGTTTTAGTTTGGTTTTTAACCTATGTTTTTCAACACAACACTGTATGAACGGATCTCAGGCGCAGCAACTCCAACTGTGTATTAATGACATTACTCCCATCCTTCTCTTAGCATTTATGAAGTGTATGGGAACAAGTTACCTGTTTTCAATTATTTTCTCCTACTGTATCTTTTCTGTATCACCTCATGACCTCCTCTGGTTAACTTGACCTTTGTACCTCCCAACACAGCAAAGATGTGCATTCAAAATGGGGTTTGTACTTCTTGCAGTGATGCTTCAATGTGACTAAATTTGTATCAATTCTAGGATGACAGAAAGCTGCTTTTCCCTACGTAGATACACACATCCATTGAGAGCACACTCCTTTCAGCTTTGTGAGATTTTAATCCCCAGAGCAGTAAATGTGGCTCTAATATATCACTCAATACTTTACTGATAAAACTGGATTCACTGTAGGTGAGCAATGCTGAAACAGAATAAAACATGGTGCTGAAGAGCCTGGGTTTACTCAGCAAGAAATCTCCATTTTCTGAATTCACCAAAGTGTGTCTCCACACCTAAAATTAGACCAAAATACTGGGATTTCACTACTAGTCTTCATCTCTTACTTTTAGCTACAGCTTCCTAGCACCAAGAAAGTGCAAGGAAACTTACTCTCTGGGCAACATAGTCCCTCCAGAATTATGATCAGAAGAGTGCCTTTGTTTTATGTCATTTTAGAGGATCTGTTACACTGCCATTTAGACCTCTACACCACCTCGTATCACCATCTAGCCCACACACAAGCTGGCCTGGCATCCCCTGTATTTTTAGAGAAATTCAATTTCTCAGCCCATTTTACAAGTTGCTTGTTTAATTATTAGTGTGCAGGTAAGAAATATCCTGAGAAAACAACCATGCTTTACAAGAACTGATAGATGTGCAAATGGAAGTGTCTCTTTTGTTGCATACAAATAATATTTTTAGCATGAAACCAGCAGCATAACGTCCCTATTGAATTTATAATACAATTAGAAGAACTGTGTTTTCTTGGACCTTTGGTAAATACTCTTCGAAGATTTCTGAGGCCCTTTGCAAGCTGAATCTGTTTAAAGCAGCAGTTATAAGCATAAAAACCTAATGAGGATGCTGAACAAACTGTACTTTGACTAACTCCAAATTATAAAATTGAAGCTGGGAACTGACAAACAGGGGTATTAAGTCTATCACACACATAGAAAACCAACAAAGTGTGTACCCCCCTCGCCTTGTGTTTAGAATTATGCCATCAGTGCAATGGTGAATGAGAAATCTCATCCATCACTGTCTAAAAGAGAAATCTGGAACTAAAACTTGGAGAATTTAAGCCCTTTCAAAAAATTTTGAAGAGCTCTTAATCCATGAGCTGTTTAGATATGTAGGTAATCATCAATCGTTAAAAACTCACCCTCCAAAACTGTCAGTGTTAGAAAGGATGCCCAGGATACAGAGAAGCTCACTACAAGACAACAAATTAAAATAAGGAAAAGTTAGGGGAGTCCAGTGGGGATTGAGAGATCCCACTAATCAATTATCCAAGGTAATTGAGGGAAGGATGAAAACATTGGCTTTAAGTGGAATTTCAGAACTGCAGTCATACCCTCCAAATGCTCCGGTTTTCCCCAAAAGCTAAGTTATTATTTCTTAAGACTTGCATGTAGTTCTGTGGAGATCACTACCTCCTGGTTTATGTGGTGATTGTTTAGAACCATGTGTTCCTAATGCCAGCATTCGGAAAACACAGATACCACCCAAATAGCTTGGGGGTTTTAATTAAAAAATAAAACAATTTTTTAAAAAAGACAGCCGCAACTCCTGAGCACAGCTTAGCCTGGTGAACTGCTCACCTTCACCTCTCCCACCTCATGCATTTAGTGAGCTCAACACTTGCTGCTGCAGACTGTCACATACCCCCTGAATGACCAATACCACCAAACCACCAGGGTAACCACTTCACTATCAGTGAGGGTCTCAAGGAGTTCTGCTTTCATTTAGAGGAAAAAGAGACACGTAAGCTCCTGGAGGAGGGCAGTGCACTGACATTAACACAGCAATGTGAACGCTTGGTGCTGAAAACCTGGTTTTCTTGACTGCCTGGCAGGTGCTCATAAGGGCTACTATTATTACTGTAGTGTTTCTCCTCTTTTCTTTGAAATCCAACAAAGCAGGCTCAGGCTGTTATGACCTGCAGCAGTACATCAGGTATGATTCTACAGTCTTTCTGTTGGAAATGTGCAGTAAGTGCCAAAATAGGCAGGTACGTTCCCTTCAGTTCTCACATCCAACTCACTGAGCTCTTCTGACCAGTACTCTCCCCAAGCCTGTCTGAGGTTACTCCATGGGTGCAGTGGAGCTATTTCACCTAACACAGCCAGCAGCTTTCTCTCTGCTTGAGGCAACAGGAGGGGGAAGCTTAAGGGAGCCAGGCTGACCAGCTTCTCACTGGTTTCTTGGTTGTAATCCAAGCCATTAACAGGCCAGCAATCCCTCTGAGGCTCCTGTTCAATGAAAGCCTTTCCCTGTCCTCCTTTACCACTAACTCAGAGAGTATCACACAAAATGCTCAGGCAAAACTTGGACCTGACACAGGGCCTAATTTTTCTTACAAGAGGCAGTGTTGGGAGAAAGGAGGTCCTGAAGTCAAGCAGGAGAAAATTGGAACAATTTCTGTTCTCTCAACCATTGTCAAAACCATTTCAGCCAGCTCTCCGTGCTTTGGTGCCATCTGTAAAACAGAGATGCTAATAATCCCCCACATCTCACAGCTGTTCTGTGAATTAACTCGTCAGGGCTCAGTGGTGCTTCGGTCCTGCTGATGGGCACTCACAGGACATACACAGCATCACCTCTTTTCTTTTTCAACTTATTAATTACTGCACATATTCTCCAGGTCTTGCAACTGAGTATGTTTGAATTGCTGAAATAAATAAATAATTGAGAGCCAATAACCTTTCCCTGCCTACAAATCAACCATCTGTCACATTCTTGGGTATGACAAAACTTTTAATCAATATATAATTTTCACCCTGTTTTAATGAGGGTTGCTGTATCACTACCTACTGCTGATTGCAGTTCTCTTTCCTGTTGGGCTGGTATTAAACACTTCTGTAATGGGAGGCAATGCCAGCCCAAAGCCTTCATCTTTCAGCTGTACCCGATAAGCCTGCACACATAAAGTGCATGTTTATATTACGTATTCCACTCAGCTTCCTAAATGGGAGACAGCAACAGTTTTATAACCATAGCAGATCCTAAAAATTTAAAAAGTGATCATGGTAGTTTTTGCAGAAATATTTCAAGGAATAACCAAGGAAGTTTTCATTGAGTTTATTTCAGACTAAATGAACTTCTCTCATGCTGTCTGGGCTGTATCTTCTTCTGTTGGGATCTAAGGACTGCATTAAATGAATAGTTAAATGGGAAACATCCAAGGAATAGTTAACTGTTGAGAGAAGGGGATTTGGGATGGTTCTCTTCCTTCTGGGTCAGGAACAACTAGAGCTGGGAAGAAAAAGGCTGTTGCCTAATGCAGCATTTCAGTATTTAAAAACCTGGATTTCTTCCAACAGAAAAATGGGGCCCTAGTGGCTTGGCAGCCTGTGCCTGAGCCACAGATCCTGTGATGCCAGGATCCTCGGCCTCACAGCGGTTTGCATGCCCTGGCACCACATCCCTCCCAAGAGGGCACTGCCAACCCCATGGTGGCTGGCAGAGCTGGCAGGCTCCACAACTGGGACCCTGGGAAAGGTCCAACTTCTCTCACAATTTCAGCAATGTCAAACCATGTAAGCAAAATATGCAGTTCCGCTCAAAGCAGGAAATCCAGTGAAACAAATTTCTCTTATCAGCTTTAATGTAAATCTTGCAGCTCAGGATGGTGTGGGGTAAAGTGAGATCTCATGATCTCAAGTAAGATCAGGTTTGGGATCACATGGTCTCCTTGCAGCTTGTGCAAGAACAGCCTTTGCAGTCCAGTTTGGGTCACACTCTGCTTCAAAGAAAGTGTGACAGGAGATTAAAGAATTTGAAAAAAACCAGAATTGGGTTTTATGATCAAGAAGAAAAAACAAAAACAGCAACCAAAAAAAAACCCAACGAAACCCAACAGAAACAACCCACAAAAAACCCACAAAAAGTCCATAGTCAACAAAGAACAACCACCAAATAAATATCATTTCCATATTTCCATATCATCACTTTGTAGGAATGTGATTTAAAATTTAAATTCTAACTTTCTTTCTGCAGCCTCCCAGTCCAGCATGGAGCAGTAGAGAGAGAAAGCATTGCAGAGTAAGAACACACTTTTTTCAGCCCTGCCACTGTGGAGGATGAGCAACACTGCAGATCTGATGAAAGGGACAGACCAGCAGCCCCTCATTTCACACACGGAGAATGGCCTCTTGTAACGTTCTGTTTTGCTTTTTGGTCCTCAACTGGTTTAAAAAGAGCGTGACTTGGTATGAAGAAAAAATTACAGAAAGGAGCAATTAGTCAGCTCAAGTAAACTGTCATAGGCTATTCTGTAGGGGCACAACTGTGAATAAATTGCAGTGATCAGAACTGGATGAAGGAGAGAGTAGATATAGGCTCACTGGAGCACAAAACATTAAATAAGAGCTCAAACATTTCAGCTGCCTTCCCAACAGCACCCAAGCTGTTTGGGAGGATCCAGGTCTGGAGGGCAGTTCAGCACCAGCTGAGGCTGGTGCTGATCCTGGCTGGAGCAGAGCCTCGTGGGCACAGGCTGAGCTTTCCCTTTGTTGGCAAAAGCTGCAGAGCTGAGGGGCTACAGCTCACAGCACCCAACTTAGCCCATGTGCGACCCAGCTCAGGCTACATGCACCAGGACAGTGCAGCAACAGGGAGGCCACATAAAACCACCCACTTCACACACAGATAAACAAAGCCCAGATGGCACTGGGGAGAGGCAGAGGGAAGCCTCTGTGTGTGTGCACTTTACAATTTGGGGAAAACTTGCAGATAGCAGGGCACAGAGCTTTGCTACGTCAGCAGACAGATGTGAATTTAAGCAAGCCTCCAATATTGCTGCTACACTACTGCTTTTAATGTCTGCTAGAACAGCAATGAAAGAAAGGATCAGGGACTAGAGAAAAAGGAACTTTTTGGTGGTTGGAGCAGACCTGCTTTTTTCAATAAATCACAGAATCTTTGTTTCTCTCTGCTGCAGAATGACCTAAGCTTACCAAAGGCAGCAGCAAAGCTCTCATTGACTTTGCTGAAAGGAGGATTACTGAAAATAGCTGACTAGAGGTGTCAGGAACCTGAACTCTAACTAACGTTTTTAAAACCCATAGAGTTATTGCTTCTTGTTTCTTTAAAGTGTGAAAATTTCTTACACCATTGACATTTTAGCTGTTTGTGAATTCAAGAAGAGCAAAGTGGGGCAAAAAAAAGGGTGTGAGACACATCACTGCCAGAGCTGCATTTATCATTCTAAGTTCCTAATTACACTGTTCAGAGAAAACATATTTTTCCTTCTCAAATTTTCTCTGCTCCAGGCTGCATGTCTGAGACATTAAGTGAACAGCACCTGATCACCAAAATAAACAACAAAAGCAAGATACAGAACAGACAGCAAGTCACAGAAAAACTGACCTCTTGTTGCTACCACAGCCTTATTTGGTGTGGAAGCTCAAACATGCCACTTTTAACGAATCAGACCAGAAGTATTTCTATCTCTTGTCTTGTTCAGAACAGACACAACTACCTCGTTGTTTGTGCTGCATGAGCACCACCACAGATTGCTCTTCACAGGTCCAGCCCCCACCATGGGTGTAAGGACGCTCCAGGTAAACACCAGTATGAGTTGTGCTGCAACTCAGACTCTGAAAGCTACAGCCAGCATCTTGGACACCTATTTCACAGTCCTGAACAAGTGACTTCATTTGCACATGTTCAAGAGAGCTGTGTTATTGCTCTTTTCCAAAATGCGCTCTCTTCATATCCAAGTCCAAAATGTAGTTTTATGTCTAATATTAGGAACTGCTGTCTGAACGTTTAGCACACGCATCCCATAAAGCTCTGGTATCAAAATTCATTTTCACAATGATGGAGAAGATGAGACCTTTTTGCTTACAAATTGAATATTTGATACATATAACAACTGGGTTGCTTTGGGTTCCCAATAGGGCTGGTGGGGATTTTTGCTTACTTGTTTGTGGTTTTGTTTGCTGAACTGGTGATACTTGGAATATTAGTTACTAAAGACTCAGCAATAAGTGATTTTCTTTTTCAGCATCTGTACATGTCAGCAGCTTCATGAATGAGGCAACAAGGTTTCATATTTTACTTAAAGGTGTTCAGATGTTAACAACTCCAGCTGGTCTAAAGGATAAAAGATAACCATAAATTGCTGCATTAGCTGAGGGAATACTCCAGGTAAAGCAGATATTAACTTTCAGAAAACTAAGAACAAAATACTTTACCCAAGGCACAATATAAGCTGCTGCTGGATTGAACCAAAGCCACCAGAAGATATTCAACACATTTTAATACTAGGTTTTAAACAAAAGAGCTTGATAAATACAGAGGTGAAAGGGGAAAAAAATCTCGAGCTTCTTTTCCCAATACCAATATTTCTTTGTGAAGTACCAAAAATATACAAATAATGAAAAGCAGCAAGTATTGCAGTCATTCAATTTCTGGTTTCTCTGTGGACAAAGAAAATTAAGAAATCCATTCATTAAAAAATGGAGTGAATGTCAGGATTTACAAAGCAATCATGAAGGTTATATTTTCTCCTTTTTAGGACATCTATCTTGGACCAAGACAATGGGTTTCTTTTTCAGATGAGTATCAGTATAAGAAAAGCAGTATTATTTTATATCTGTACACAGAGCAGCTTAGTTGTTGGGATGCAAAGAGATATGTAAGGGGAAAAAAACCCCAAATATCTGGCAGCAGATTCTCCAGAATGAAGTTATGATATAAAAGACAGCTCATAGCAATACATGGTGCCATCCTGACAACATGGTAAATGCAGAACCTACATTAATGCCAAGGTGCTCCAACGTGCCCAGGTAAGTCGTGCCTAGGGTAGACCTGGCTGTATCTATTGCCAGCTCTTCTAAGCAATCCCAAAGGAATCACCCCAGCCTGAAGGACACACATTTTCTGATGCTTTAAGTCACAACAGTGTTCTCTCTATGGTTCTGGTCATGCCCACGTGACAAGTCAAAACCAGGCAGAGAGCAAATAAACCCAGTTTTCCTAGATTCATTTCTTTTTCTAAAGAGCTGGACAATAAATTAGACAAGAGTGTGACCATGATGTAGGAAGAAAAGCAAAAAAAAAAAAAAAAACAAACATTTGCCAAGAAGTCTCTAGAAACCGATTTTCCACTAAGGAAGTAATAAGTATTTGGAATCACCTGTAAGATTTTTTTAAAACAAATTCACTGGAACATCCAAGTGTCATAGGGATTACATTTTTCAAAGGAAATACAGTAAAGTGGGGGAGGAAATTACATAATGAATGGATTTTTTCCTTTTAATTCTTCACATTTTACTTCAGAGACAGAAATACACTCATATATACAGGAAAATATCCTTTTCCTCTTAGACATCCTAAATCACATTCAGTGGACAGGTTATGGGCATGCAGACCTACTGTGAAGGCACAAAGAAGGAGAAAGAGACCGGCTGACCTTTATTTCACTACTTGGCTGGCTTAAGGCAACAGCTTCTGACACAAATAGTCACATATATGGTATCAAAACATAAATACTAACAAATACTAACAGCCCCAGTTTCTAAACTCCTTTTCATGAACTACTGGCAGGGGCCAGAATATTTAGTAAGTCAGTAATAACTATTAAAAATCTTGGCTTTAAACCCAGTTTCCAGGTTTTTCCCTAATTGCTTCATTTTCATGTGGTGTAGCACATCTTCCCGTGTGATCAGCCATGAGCAGCAACCTCTCAGGGGGCCCAGGCTCAAGTGGCCTCCTGCGTCAGGATCAGAGCGCTCTGAAAAGATACCCAAGGGAGGGTTTTGACAGCTGCTGGAAGGATGACAGCAATTCACACATGAAAACAATTTCAATAAAGTTGTGATAACCTATTGCAGGTGAGCACTGCTCACATTGTCCCAATGAGGGTTGGGACTCTGTCCCCAGAATGCTGGAGGTTGTGCTTGTCACTGCCTTGTACCTTGTCTGCTTCCTCTGAATCACTTAGCTGAGATGGTTTTTTTAATCATCTCTAGTCAGTAGAGAAATTCCACGTTTACACCCATAGGAAAATTAGGCTCCTTTTACTTGTTAAATATCCCTTATTTCTGCCCAAGTTTTGCACTCTATGACAAAATAAAATAAATAAAGAACAGCTTTATCTCACCTAAACTGCTATGAGACATGACAGCAAATATGTCAGTCTCATAACCCACCACCACATCTATCTGTCTTTTCTTGCCATAACTTTCTGCTCAAGCAGCAGGACTATGACAGCTGTACCATGCACTGGCATTCTCACAACACTAAACCTCTCCAGAGTAGCTTGATGAGGGGATGAAAGCTCCATACCCCTTAGTGAAACAAAGCCAGCCTGGGAGATAAATCTCCAAGCACCTTGGTGGCTAACAGCCCTCTGCACAGTTTGGTGGATAAATACTGCACAAGAGCAGGAGCAAGCAGAGCTTGCAAACTGCAGCTCTGTTGTCCTTCTGGAACTGTGATACTTTTTGACTTCCAAATAGCATGAAAATTGACTGCAGCTACATGGTAAATTGGTGCTTTCCCACACATACACTACATAGCTATATTCTGCAATATTTGTCAACAGAAACAGGGAATTTTCTTTTATTCCAAGACTTATCTTTGAAGCAAATAGGAGGGAGAGTGTATTTGCAATCTTGAAAGAATTACTTACCCCTAAGGTCTACTGATTTCCAAGTATCCTACACAAGACAGCAGCCCTGGGACCACTTTGACCCACCAGACTCCCAAAATAATTTTTTTTTGAAACAGTATAAAAGTATGTGGGGAACTATATTTTGTTAGTGAGAATCTTGGCTTTCCTGCTTCTCATATACCCTCCTCACACACTGTGATCACACAGCAGTAGTTGATCCAAACATCTTAAGGTCTTTTGCAGTGTTTGAAACAATCCCATATTCACTGGTGGCAGATTTCCCCGAAGCCCCCTTCCTTCCACACTGTTAAATCTCTAGTCTTGGCACATGCTATTCAGAGTATCAATTGACTTTTCCTGCTTAAATTGAGACACCTAACCCAGGATCTCTAAACTGCCTTTGTCTTTTAAAATATTTATTCTTACTAACAATGTCACCAAGGGCTCGTAAATTTATTAACATGCTGAGCTGGCCCTACCATAAATGCCCATATTAAAGACAGGAATATCGAGTAGGACAAACAGGAAGTGCATTGCAGCAGAGAATGCTGCCTCGTACCAGAGAAGTGAATAAAGAGTGATCTGGACCATCATTGTGACAAGGAAAAGATCTGAGCTCTTGAAATTCTAAAATCATAGAATTATTTAGGTTGAAAAAGACCCCAAAATCAAGTCCAACCATTACCCCAGCACTGCCAAGGCCACCATGAAACCGTGTCCTCAAGTGCCACATCCACACGTCTTAAACACCTCTACGCATAACTCCACAACTTCCCTGGGCAGCCTGTTTGACAACCCTTTTTCAGTGTTGAAACTTCAACCAATTTTCCCTAATATCCAACCTAAACATCTCCTGGTGCAACTTGAGACCATTCCCTCTTGTCCTATTATCACTGGTTACTTAGGACAAGAGACTGATCCCCATCTTGCTACAACCTCCTTTTAGGAAGCTGCAGAGCTGTTTTGGGGGTAGTGGGGGGATGGTTTAAGCTTTGTTAACTGTTTTCCAAACTATCAACAGAAACACTTAAGGATTTAAACTTCACTGAGACCTCTTGGTTTTAAAGCTTTCTACAAAATACTGGCAATCTGTATATTTGAGATATGTGGTTCATGGGTAGAAATAAATCACCCTTATGGATAACTTTCTACAGGGAATCATGTCCACATGGTGAAACATTGCTTGTGATGGTTAACATGAGCTTCAGGTGCCTGTACATAAAGTGTAAAGTCAAGCAAATCCATCATGTAAGGTATAACTCAGCCAGCACATCCACAAGGGAACCACATACAACTGCACTGGTTGTGTCCACACTGGTCCTCAAAAGTTGGCTCAGGAGCAGACACAAGGACAAGATGGGCACAGATCTGTCTGTCTGCTCTCTACTTTCAGGAGTGTCCCCCAAAAGCTTCCTGGGGAAACTCCTGCAAGAAGCCCACGAACAGTCCATTGTGTGCCCCTCATGCCCTCAAACCCACACCTCTGTCACACTGAAACCACCCCAAAATGCCAGGCATACCCACGCACATCTATGCAATCCCATATATTCCAAGACAAGGACCTCGTCTACCCCTAGTAACAAATCTGTAGATTCATTGAAATACAACACGGCAACCGGTTTTACTGGTTGGTGCTCCCATAAAGCAAGGGCATTCTCATCTCCAGGTAAAATTCCTCCTGGCCAGAAGCATGACAGGTGCTTCAGAGAAACACAGACATAATCCCAGCCCTGCCAGCACTCAGAAACAAAATAAGACAAAACTGTATTAAAGTGCCTCGTTATTCAGTGAGTGGAGGTATTAACATGCAGACAAGACAGAAAGAGAGGGAAGAGGCCACTCCATCAGAGCACCCATCAATCACCATGGCACGAACAGAGCTGACAGCTCCATTAACTCTGGCACATGCAGGTCACGGGCTTGCCTGCTTGTTTGTTTGTTTGTTAATATGCTATCAAATCTCATTTTGAAAGAAAGTATTAAAACACGGTAGTTTACTGGTGATACAAACAGAATGGTTTTTTAGGAGGTGCTTAAGGAGCTAGTTGGAGGAGCAGGGCTGAACAAGGAGTTTTCAGCAAAACTTTCTTTTCATTATGAAATATGTCTTTGACTCAGAAAAATAATCAGTGCCCCATGTTCTCAAAGAAAATAATATTTTTGTTGGGAAATATACAGTACTTACTAGCTAATAATTTCTATTCTAATATTCTGGGTAGTTTTCAAACAAAATTTTTCAGTTGTTAGTGGTTTTGTCCAAACATGTCAAATTATCTGATTTTATTTTTTTTAAGAAAAGCTGAAGAGATTTCTCCTGAAATTATCAATAAACATGGACATTTTTATTGTTACCACCAAAATTTTCAGGACGAGGTTATGTGGAGACCATTGCACTGCTGGGACACAGAGATGGCGTGGAAAAAGCATGCAAAATGATAAGTGAAACAGCCTGCATACCATGAAATTGGACTGAAATTCTACAAATAAAAGACAGTTGTTGCAGAAAAGTAGTGTTTAAGTTTGAAGGTAGCCAATTCCAGCTCAAGCCATGAGCTCACAGAGTCCTAGCCTCCAGGCAGGTATATGATTTGAAGGAGACCAGACAGTGCTACAAATGCCAAGTATTCACAGAAAACACAACCAAATCATAGCAAAAGCATCTGGGATGCAGCTTTCCCTGTGTTTTTGTGTCAATCAAACTCATTTCCAGATGTGCAGATAAACCATTCATGCACAGAGGTTTTCAAAATGCTGAAGACAGCCTGTAGGCTGTGTGTAGGCTTGTTTCTACATATAACACAGCAAGCAGGAGACCGGAGTGCCTTGGCTGGGAGCACATGCTCATAACACAGGAGAAATTGTAGATTTGCCAAATGCAACCACCTGAGGCCAGAGTCTGTTTTGGGACAGGTCAGCCCCACTGGTGTCTGTTGCGGGATTTTGTATCCCACCCCCTCAGAGGTTGCACAGCAGTGGAACTGACCCTCTGGATTGGACTCATAGCTGTTGCCTCATGGTAGAGCCCTACAGGAGTGTGCGCACAAGGAAGTGTGCTTCCAGTATGAATCAATTCATTTCTCCCCAGATGAACTACACCTATTGACAGAACCACAGAATAAGCTGAGATGGAAGGGACCCACAAGGATCATCAAGTCCACCTCCTGTCCCTGCACAGCACCACCCCCAAGAGTCACACCATGTGCCCAAGAGTACTGTCCGAACACCTTATATGGCTTCCCCTAACAGCCCCAAAATGACTGGGTTTAAAAGACTACAACAAAATTAAAACTAACAAAAACAAGCTAATGGGCTGTGATGAAAGATACTGTATTTCTCCTTTGAAGGACAAGCATACAATGCATTCAGTGACCCAGAAAAACATACTGCCACATCTAGGTCTGTTTGTTATGAGTAAATGTCACAAGAGGTGAAACAAGGAGAGGTCAAGTCTTTGCCTCAGACAGCTGGAGGAAGCACTGTGTTGTGCTGTGAATGCATTTGGAAGTAATTGCCAACAAGGAAAAGTCTTTTCTTTCTGGTTCTCATGAGCCTGAGGGCTACAGGACATGAAGCTGTCACAAGTCATCATCAACACACCTGCAACATGCACCAGATGGGATCACTGAAGTCAATGACACAGGCCTTGGTGTTTGGGGAACACCCTATCCAATGGCCCAGCCATCTCTCCTCAGCACCATACACCACTCACCTCACTGTTGGTGGAAGCAGGGCTTCCTCCGTTTGTTTATATGGATGCTCGACTCTCCTGAATGAGTCTACACACAAAACCAGGACTCTCCTCTTGTTGTCTCCACCAGAAACTGAAAGAGGACATGATGGCAAGAACACAATGCCCTGGTGAGGGGTTGGACCACAGCATCCAGTGTGTGTGCTATGGGAACAAGGGAATTGTATCTCCTGGGGAGGGAAGACAGGGTGAGAAAATGCTTTTTCATAGCTGAAGGTATCGGAAATGTTTAAAGCCAAGTGATACAGTGGTGGCTTGTTGTGCAGACAGGTCACAGCATGTGGACGTGACCTGCATAACCACTGCCAAAAGATTCCCCAAGACGAGAGAAAAAGTATCCATACTTTCAGCAGGCCTAACTCTGCTCTCAAATGCACTGATGTTAAACCAAAGTAATTGAGTCTGAGCACAGCAGAAATCAATGAGATCACTGTCAAGTCCAATGTCAAACACCCACACGCTTACAAACTCGCCCAAGAGATTTTCATACTATCCTCTGTGAACTAAAATCTTGAATGTTTTCATTCAGTTTCTGCAGAAAGTCTTGCTGTATCTGCCTCTTATCAGCATGTTTAGAACACTCTGAAAACCCACAGAGCATCTCTCATGTCAAGATTACATGTGTGCCACTCATGTGCATAAATATCTGAAAATTACTGATGTTATACAGAAAATACTGCCGGGGTAGCAGCCTCCTTTCAGCCCAGGAAAGCAAGCACAGTTTAGCAGAATCTTGAAGTTGCTCCAAATTGCCTATAGGGGAAAATGCAGCCATTACCAGGCCCTTGGGCAGGAACATACATCTACAATAGATGGCATCAGGCTGCAAAGTGGCCATCAGAGGCTAAAACTGGGAAACACCAGCTGCATTTCTCTCCCTTAGCCTATTTCATGGTTTCCTACAAACAAGACTATTGTATAGGACAAAAGTCAGAGCAGCTTCCTGAACTCTCACACAACAGTGTTCCTTGGCCTGTGGTCCCACTCAGCGTTCAGCAGCAGCAGAGCTGGGTTCTGCCCCTACAATCTGTCACTATATCTGTGTGCAGTCGCTCCCTAACCCGGTTGTGTCAAAACGATCCAGGTTGGCTTTCTATTTAAAAGCATGGAGGGTTTTCTTTAACCCAGACAATTTTGACTGATTTAGGTTAGAGAAGGAGTACATGTGCAGCTACGCTTGCAGACACCAACCCCCAGCTGTGGGGACAGTGCCCAGGCACTTTAAGTCTGGCTTGGGTTCAAAGCCTTTGAACCCAGCTCAGCTGCAAGCCAAGTAGCACATCTGGCCACAGCTGTAGATGCTGTAAGTTCAGGAAAAAAAATGGCAAATGAGGCTACGTTCAGTGTCCTAGATAAACTATGGAGTATAAAAAGTTACAGTATGATTCACAGGAAACTCCGGAACTCAGCTTCAGATTCCATTATCACAGTTTAACCTCCCCCTCCTTCCCCCCTCCAATTCTGGTACTAATGGTCTTCATTTTTCAACTAAATTCCTCATTTTAGGGTGACTAGAATAAACTTGTTAATACTACATAGCCACACACCAAGACAGGCATCCCACAGTAATTCAATCACCTCTCAAACCAGGGCTCTGTGGGTATTTATTTTAGCCACCACACTCCAGAAATGTGAATTTTAAAATGGAAGCAATGGAAGCACACTAGAAGAGCTGAGAAGTTTCTCTCCCTCAAGAAAAGCTCCACGTGTTACCTGTATGGTAGCCAGGCAGTTCAGATCGTTCTCTTCCTCTACGCTGGCTGTGGTTACACACACCAGAGCCCTTGTCTGGCTTCCCAGGCATGGGCAGAACTCCTAACGGATCCATGCAAACATAATCTGCAACTCACAATGGGAGACAAACAGTTTTGTACCCTTCTTTTGTTCCCCCACAAGAGGCACCAGACTTGTGACCAGGATCACATTTGAGTCAATGTCAAACATAGCAAGACTCCAAGAATCTGTTCCCCAAGTTTCCTACCTAGGCATGTCATCCCATATCATCTTCAGCAATCTCTGCTACCAGCCCAACTTGAGAGTCAGATCATGTCCTACTGCTGGCTAACATAGCTCTAGAATGGGAAATTACATTTTCTTGTTTCACAGAAGTTTGGATAAAACTGAACATATTTGTCTGTGTAAAATATATCAAGATGAAAGATGTTCCTTAAGTGCAAAATAATAAATGTTTCTCTTCATTTAAGAACACAGGGTCTAGTAATCCAAAATTTGTTTGGGGATATTCTGAAGGATTAGACTCTTCAGATTCATTCAAAAAAAAAAAAAAAAAGGAGAAAAACTGGTTCCACATATGCTTCATCATAAAAGTATTTATCTGACCTACAGCCAAAACCATTTTATCTCTGTAAGCAATCCTTCAACACTGCAGAATGCATTCACTGCTTTCATTACCAAATTACTTTTTAAGAGTTCAGCAGGTAATTGAAGTTCCAAATGTCTTAAAATGGTTTGGCAATGCTGAGATTTCCTAGTGGACTTGCTATCCAAGAACTTTAGAGGGAAAAAATCAGCTGGATACTAAATATATACCCTAAAATAAGATGGATTCAAATTACACTAAGACGCAGGCTTTTAAGGAGGGAGAATGTTTTATATGAAGAGTAAAGCTCTGCTCAGAGGAGGTTCCATGATGTTGAAGCTTCAAACTCATATTCAAAAAGTTTGTGAATTTTTCAAAGACACTATGGTGGCCTAAATCTGTTCCTACTGAACTCAAAGGCTGTTAATTTTGACAGAAAACTAATTAGGACAATGCTGTCCCATATACTTTGTACTATTTAGCAGACGACTCTAAAACCTTTTTCCTAGATAAAAACAATTTTGTTTATGACTTTTCCAATTCACTCAGCAAGAACAGTGAAATGAATGGGCCTAAATCTGTTCCCCACACCAAAGTTGTCTGCATTCCCCCAAGGCTGCGGTGCTTGGTGGCAGGGGCAGGAGAGCCATGAGCAGCACGAAGCCGGCAGGCTGGGCAGGCAGCTGCCAGCTCCAGAGGTCTAATGAGGACTCTTGCCCCAGCTACATCAATAGCTTTTGGCAAACCGTTTTCTGCCTCAGTTCCTCACATTTATGGAGTGGAGATGATGACAATGTTCTGTGTTTATAACTGTTATATGCACTGCTTTAAGGGCTATTATTTTACAGGGCTTTTTATCCACAGCCAATTACCCAACTCTCAGAGGGAAACTGAGGCATGGAGCAACACTAATTGCCTAATATCATCCAGTAGGCCAGAGCAGAAGTAGGGTCTTCATCTCCAGCATTTTACATTATCCTCTAAACTTATCTACAACCTTGGTATTACAAGGCGGAAATTAGTTTGCTGTTTGTCCAGCACTGTCAGATGGCATGATACTTGCTTACTTCTGCTAACACCACTGTTTAGCTGGCTTGTTGTTGCTCTTGTTCCTGCAGAGAAACATAATATCAGATTTGTAAAATCACACTGTATGCGAAGACACTGTGATGGTAAATGCAGGATTACTGTCCCACTGCAGGCTCCAACAGCAGGGAAAGCTGGTAAGGATGTGGGCTGCTCACAAGCTAACACAAGAAGCTTTAATGATGACAAGGGGAACACAGAACAAGAACACCAAGAGCTTTACTTTTCACAGCAGCAATCTTTTCTCTTAGGATTACTCTAAGGCAAAAAATTCCTTGTTCTGCAATGGATCTGTTTCCACAGCAAGGGGATAACTGGTATTTAAGATGAACAAGAATAATTGAGGAACCTTCTGGTCTGGCATAGATCAGAAGAGGTGAGATGCATAAAATTAAAACCCTGGATTCCATATCCAAATTATGGTTCCCACCCAAAAAGACACAACTGTCTCACAGGGATGCAGCACTCCTTACTGCTTTATGCTCGCTTACTGCCTTACTGCTGAGGCATTTCTATTGCAACACTGCCACTTGTAAATGGAACTTGGGGATACCCACAACTGTAGGATGAATGTTTCTGGCTGCATCTAGATGCACTGACACCATGAAAGTAAACCCTTAGAAGTATCAATTGAGCTGTCTGCCAGATAAAGCATGCCAGCCTTTTCCTCGGGGAGCCTCAGGAAAGTTACAGATGCAGAAGCTCAAGAGCTCTTGTTAGAAGCGCTTGCAATTCAGCTGCTGCACCCAAATTTAAGCCTATAAAAACATGACAAGCAAAACAGCAGAAGAGGGCTGAGATATTGGGAACTCAATTCCAGTCAACACCAGAAAAAGCACCCGTTGATTTGGGATGCTGGAGAAAATCAACGCCTGCTTCTCCCCTTCTTTTCATAGCAGGTGTTCTCTCACACCTTGGTAAGTCTCTTATCAAGCAGCATAAGTAAGGAAGCTCTGTCCGACCAACACATGGTACTTAACCATTTATTGAGCTCTTTAATAACAATAACATTGTTGTAAAATAACATTTTCCAGTTCCTCTCGTGCTGCAGACCGCGGCGCACTTTGCCATCTGAAACAATGAGCGGTGACGTGCTGGACCCATGTGCAGCTGGACAGGAAGAGCTGAAGATCCAAGGAGGTTTCCTTTAGGCCCAGAGGCTGGGGCGTGACGCAGGGGAAGCCTGTGTGTTCCCGGATGGCTCTGGGAGCAGCCGGGAAGGATGGGGTGCCTGGACATGGTGTCTGTATGTGCTGTTCCTGACACAGCTGCCAGAGACTGTGTTTATTTTACCTTAACTAAAGCAAGGGACGTTACGCAAAGACAAGCAGAGGTGCTAAGAATATGATTTTCACACTGAAGCCCTATGGAAGAGTCACATATACAAATCACCCCTCAAAATGAAAATGCAGCAATTCATGCAGTCAAACTCAGCTACTACTCATGCACACCAGCACTGCAAAGCACAACCACAGAGTAGAAAAGTGGAAAAGCAGAGAATATAGCTACCCCAAGAGGAATCTGGGCAAGACATAGAAATGCAGCCTTCCTTTCCAGAAATTGCACAGGGAATGCCTTATTTGTACCAACAGCTTCAAAACCATGAACCTCAAGCCTTAACTTCAAAAAAAGTGAACTTCTAATATCTAAGTGCCACTTAGGGGCTCAAATAGATGGGTGCCAACCACAGAGCCCTTAGCACCTACTCATCCATGGAGGCTTTCTATCTAAAATTCCCATTTGTCAGCAGAGTCTCAGCAGGACTTCAGTATGATAAAAACCTCCACACTCCATGGCAAGTCCTAAACTTACACATTAACATATTCATTTACTTATCCATGTGTAAAAGTGTGTCACTTGGACAGCTTTCTTGAGCATCAATACCTAATCCAAAGCCATCCATTACAGCTTTCCCATTTGTTCCTGGATTGAGAATCAACTCAAGTTACTTCAGCACAATTGAAATATTGTGTAGAATTATACAATAGAAATACTGAGACAGTTTTAAGGGACTGAATACAAGGTTTATATTCACTCCTACATGCTGAATTCCTCCTACAAGGAAGTACAAGCCCAGGCTGGTGCCCGCCAAAATCGCATTGTAAAGCTCCTGTGCCACTGATATTAAGAGGAGCAGTGCAAGGACCTGTCCAGACAAGGCGCCAGGGACTGATTCTGCAACAGCCCCTGGCTTTCTGGATCAGGGTTGTTCAAATTTCATTCTCAGCTGTAGTTGAGAGTTCTGGATGCTTGATGTTTTAAGTCTTAGTATAGTACCTTTATCTGTAGCTCTGTAACAAAATTAAGGATGAATCTTATGTCAACTCTTGCATAAAATCTTTGGTCATAGAAGATTTTTAAATAATTTTTTAAAGATAGTCAAAATAAGCATAATAATGTTTCATAAAAGCCCCAAACTCCAACTCCCACTACTTGAAGGGAAACAGAACAGCCAAGAAACTGCAATGTAACAAGTTTTATTTTCCTCAGCAAAAGATCTGCAACTTTCCACTACTGACACAGGATTAAGAATGGAGAGAATAATTTGGTACTGTCTGATACAGAAAGCAGATAGAATTGGAATGGCAGAACAGCACACGGGGACACTCCTGTGGTCCAGGCTGCAGCAACCTAACACATGGGTGCTCAACACCAGTTCAAATCAGGTCATAAAATCCAATTCATCAGAATAACCTTTCAAAAATAGATTGCTACAGTTCGTTTCCTCTGGAATCTAACTGCTTCAGCCTCCTGCCTGAGCCACTGCTTGCAAGGGGTCCTCACACCAAAAGGAAAAGTAATGTCTAGGGAGGTTTAAATGCAGCTCCTGGAACACTTCACAGGGAAAATACAGATTGGAGAGCAAAAAAGGAGCCAGGAGAGGAGATCTCTCCAGAAGTCATTAGCTGCAGCTGCTAACATAGCTGCATGTCAGATTTACAAAAAAATCCAAAAACCCAAAACTAAAAAAACACCCCAAAACCCCCCTTTTTTCCTGCTTGCACCCTTAGTCTCCCCTCCACATTTATCCTATTAGTTTCAAGATTTTCAGTTTAAACTGTATAAAGTCTCTGTCTTGACTATTTGACATTCAGCTAATTTGTGTACAAACAGAGGTCACTGCACATCCCAGGAGCAGGACAAGAGGAAAAGGAATGACAGAGTCTCTCAAAAAGGAGTGATAGCACTCTCTCCTTCCTTCAGTAGAACTAATTGGAGGCCCATTTGGATTGGGGTCATCTACAAGCCAGGGCGTGGGTTTGATACCTCTTGTCATGAGGGACACAAAACTGAACACAGGATTAGAGGTGCCTCACTAGTGTCAAATACAGGGGATTAACTTCCCTGGTCCCGCTGGCCATGCTATTTCTGACACAAGCCAGGATGCCACCGACCTCCTTGGCTACCTGGGCATGCTGCCAGCTCATGGCAGCCCTCACAGTGCTGTGCTTTGCACTGGTAGCTAGAAAGGTGTTGATAACACACCAGTGTTTTGGCTACTGCTGAGCAGAGCTCACAGCACCACCACCGTCTCTCCCACATTCCCTCCCTTACCAGTAGGCTTGAGAAGGGACACAGCCAGGACAGCTGACCCAAATAAAACCAAAGGGATATTCCATACTGTATGATGTCTGCTTAGCATAAAAGCTAAGAGAAAGAAGGAAGAAAGGGGGTCATTTGTTATTTATGACCCTTGCCTTCTGGAGCAACCATTACACACACCGAAGCCCTGCTTCCCTGGAATTGGTGGTACATTGCCTGCTCATGGGAAGTAGACATTAAAATATTTTGTTTTCCTTTGCTTCTGTGTGCAACCTTTGCTTTTTCTTTATCAACCTGCCTTTATCTTGATCCACGAGGGTTTTTTCTCCATCTTATTTTCTTCCCCCCTGGCCTGAAGAGGAGAGTGACAGAGTGGCTTGATGGGCACCGGCCAAGGTCAACCTACCACAGGCATTTACAGGGAGAAGAGAGCTCCCACATGAATCTCTACAGGCCTCAGACTGGTGATCACGGCCTGTGCTACACCTCCCACAGCTTCTGTCTCTAAAGCTAAATTCCAAAGAGGAAACTTTCCTTTGTCTATAGATTCCCAAAGGAAGATGCAACGTGACTTTCTGTTTGTCAGTGTGAAAATTACTCTTTGGAGTAGCACCTAATTAGAAGTCTCTGCAGTTGTCTTATTCACATGTTCCATGGAGAATGTTACTGGGCAAACATAGGTGGGATGTGCAATCAATCAGTGCTCTTCAGAAGGCCACAGGTATTTATTCTACCCCAGACAACGCCACGTTAAGCAAACATTTGGAATAGCAACACACAGGTTCTACATTTGCTAGATATAGTCCAAGAGGAAAATGTACAAGGAAAAATGAGACCAAGAAAAGGAAATCATATACTATGGTTATAGCTCTATTAAACTCAGCTGTATAGAACCAGTCAGGAGGTAACATCCCATGCCCCAAGTAACTAACATGCTCATGAGAGACATCCACAATATAAACTTCATGGTAGGGCAGCTGACTCTGCAGTAAAAAGGAAGCTGGCACTTGTAAACAACAACAAAGTAGGATCAGAGCTGTAAATGGCTCCTGACAGCACTCTATTCATGGAGAGATCTCTGTAAAATATGGAATACATTAGCAAACCTGGGCTGGAAAGCAAAGTATTCTTAGGTAGGTGGAACTTTGTAATAGCATGTCATTAAACCTCTCTTACATTTAGTATTTAGTAGATGTAACTTTCACAGCAGCATGCTCATTACCAAAAAGGCACATGGACCTTACCAAGCAGTGAGCAGAACAGACCCAGAGCCCAAGTGCCTTCTTTTGTCAGTGTTTGGGCACCACAGTGATGAGAAAAATCATGTGGAAGTATTAACACATTGAATTGGAAATATCCTTACTCTGCTACCAGTCTTCTTTGGCCCTATCCCCACACAAGTCTGTCAGCCGAACGTGGGCCAAAATTTCTGCCTGTGTCAATTACTGTAGCTCTTCTGCTGTCACTGGCATTGGGCCATTTTTTATACCAGCTGTGGCTCTGACCTACATATATTTAAAAATAGGGTCAAGTGTAATAAAAATCTTAAAACCATTGGACTTCTTGGTGTGGACATAGGCAAGGTGTGTTAATCTTATTTCCAGCTAAGGCCAAGAAGTACAACCTGTCTGAAGTAGGACACCTGCATCCATATATAGGCACCCATACTAAGTCATTTAAGAACAGACAAGAGTTTGCATATATTTCTGATTTCACTTCTCATTTCAGCATGAACTTTTGAAAATCCTACAGTAAAAAGGGATTGGTGTGCTTTTCATGGCCCATGCCCTGCCAACAGAAGATGAAGCCATTAGGTGCTTTGTCAGGGTTTGCTCTACCACCAGGACATGGGTTTCTCAAGTACATGGGCACCAAGTCCATACAACCTAAAGAAAACCACTTACTACAGCTTTGTGCATGATTTTCCCCTTTTTGTAGATGAGACTTCTCTATTTTATACAAAGACTGCAAAATTTAAGAGTGTTCTGAAATGCTGTACTAATTCTGTGTATTTTTTCTAATTACTGTTATCTCCATTACCACTGCACACCAAGAGGAGCTGAGGATGGCTGAGCCAAGCAAAGAAATTATTGTTCACCCTGCTGTACATCAAGCACTTCTTGATTTTGGAGGTGGATGCTGTAGAAACTTTCCCTTTGTCTACCCGAGAAAGAACCTATCAGTCATTGGGTTTGAACTACTGCAAATGAGCATCATAAGGCCCCCAGGCTGAAACATCGTGATGGAGCTGAAGCTGGAACAAACACTGAAATCAATCCCAATAGCATCAACCAGGTCCAAGGTGACAGTACCACCCTACTGCATGGCTCAATGACAAAGACAATCAGCTTTAAAAAAAAAAAAAATCATCTTTTCCTATTATAAAGACTTATATGCTGGTAAGTGTCATTTTTACAAACTCCCATTACCACATGGATCAGTTTCAATTGATTTAAACTCATCCAACCAACAGGGTTTCCCCTCCAGTTTTAGCATCAGAGGTGTTTTAAACCAAAACACTGTTAAGAACTTTCTCCTAGCTCAAAGAGTTCAAGACCATCTCATTAGGGATTTGATAAATAAACTGAAGCAGCAGACAGATTACAGACTAGCAGGAATCTGTAAGAGATAAGTGACCTATTTAACACTCCAGCTAACTTTTGAGCAAGACTGAGTTGAATAGGAGCAAGCTGTTAACAGGAGATTCGCACACCTTAGATCTAACTCCTCGAAGCTCACAAGATCATTACCATTTACCCAGTAGGCCTGACTTTCTCCTTCGGACTAAATTTATCTGAATGCTTCAGACTGACTCAATTAGCACCACTCCCGAACTCTCTGCCTCGGCACAGAAAAGCAGAGCAGGAAAGTTAAATTGCTGCGAACAGAGTGGCAGTCAGATCCAAGGAGGTCGGCTTTCCATGACATATTTCTGTGAAAAAGAGGCATTAAACATGAAACAGAACACACAAGGATTTTGGCTCTGTGTCTTCACTTCATATGGAAATGCCTTCTCTTCACAGCATCAAAGCAAGGCAGGCATCTGGTGCACCACTATTAAAAGACTACAGTGTGATAATAACAGTCTTCAATGGTGAGGGACATCTAGAAGAGAAAACCTTGCTATTTTTCCTCTGCTTTGTCATAGCACTTACAGCTGTCTTACCCAGTTTGAGCATGGAACATGCACAGGCTTTACCTGTTCCTTCCTTTCACCATGTACCCAGGCAATCTTTCCATTCTATTCTCTAGTGTCAGAAAACCTACCTTTGGCTTTCTATCCCAAAAGCAACAACTCCAATCAAACCTCTTATTGTCTCATTCCTGTGATTTCCTCTGGCTTCTGACCTTCCCCACACTGACATTATCTGCTTCCCTTCCCCAGAGGATGCAGGCTGTGACGCCTTTCTCAGCCAAGTGCCCTACAGTTCTGAAGTGCTCTCTTAGGTAACTTTATGGCATTCTTCCATGCTTTCCCTACAATTTTCTCATTTCTTCCCTATCCTTCTGCTTGTACGTTATTCTCAGCCATTTCTTCTGCTCTGCACCCAGTGCTTGACTCCATAACTCCTCAGGCTTGTCCTTCAGACATGTTTAAAAACAAAAGGAAAACATGAATCTTTGGTTAAATGAATTCACAGTCCACTTGACAGCTTTTATCATAAGCACTCAATGGAAAGGATCATCTTTTTGTTCAGTGTTCCCACAGCATCTGCTTCAGAAGGAACTAATCAGTGGCTGAAACAGCAATACAAATAATAAGGCCTGGTAGAGAACCATCATTGCATTATGACAATATCGTAGGTCCTATAGGAGGACAGTCCAACTGGAAGTTTTATTGCATTCACTCACAATTTTTTTAATATTCTCAAGCACCTAGAGCTTCAAAAGCTGTGCAGACTGACAGGTACAGCACTTGAATGGCCTGCTGAAAACCAAAGGCAACTCCCTGAAAGTTTTCATCTGGAGTCTCCACTACACTTGTCCCGTGGGAAAAGGCAGTGGTAAACAGTGGAAGAGAAACACAGGCCAGATATTTCCACAGAAAGTAAATCTGCTTCTACAGAGAACTGCATGTTTCTTGCTAGCTATTATTTTTAACCTCTTGCAGATTTATTTTTACTACAATTTAAATGTATCTGTTATATGCCATAACATTATTATTATGGGAGACACTAAAATAGCAAAGTATTCTGGGCACTTGATACCATTTTACAGAATAGGGAATTACAGCCAGCAATGAATGACTTGACTGCTACTCACTGCAGCAGCCACCAGTGCTTATGACCCCCCCCTCCCTTTCAGCCTTACTTCTTAAAGCTCCTCTGTGGAGTTACTCCCAAAGTTGTGATATGCCTTCTCTTGCTGTTTAACTGGTTGAGAGGATGGGGGGGGAGGGAGAGGAAAAAAGGAACTGAAGTTAATCCAACTTATCAGAATGAATTTTGATTTCTGCTACCAGGCTGTGGACACAATTTTGGGCTCACAGCCCACAGCTTGAAGCTGCTGAAGCCATCAGCTAAGCCTACACATCTCATACCAAAAACTACCTGGGATACCTTAGAAGCATAGAACAGTTTGGATTGAAAGGGCCCTTTAAAGGTCATCTAGTTCAACACCCCTGCCACAAGTAGAGACATCTTCCACTGCCTCAGGTTACTCAGAGTCCAGGCTTCCAGGGATGGAGCACCCACAACTTCTCTGGGCAAACGGTTCAAGGGTTTCATCATCCTCATCATAAAAATTTCTTCCTTATCTCTACTCTGAACCTACTCCCTTTTACTTTAAAAATGATGCCTCTTGTCTTATTGCAACTGATCCTTTTCTGAGCCTTCTCTTCTCCAGGCTGAAGAACGCCAGCTCTCTCAGCCTTGCCTCATAGGACAGGTGTCCAGCTCCTCTGATCATTTTTATGGGCCTAACCTCGAGGATTTAATTCCGTTTTTCACTAAACTGTTTTAAATAAGCAAAAGTTTGTTTGCACAAGGGTCTCAGGCTTTGGTTTCATAAGACCAAGAAAATACATTTAAATAAATAAATTCCATCTTTGATAATCAGCTTAGCTTTTCAGTGCTCCAACACTGAGGAACACCTCTTCTTATCAAGTAAAGCTATGGTAGGATCGTAACTTTCCACTCATGACAAACACAGCTGGCAAAGCTCTTTGTGTTCAGCTTGGATGCTGTTTGGCACAACGGTCCGACATTCACTTACAAGACCAGTGAAAAATATGCACTGCTAATTTTCCTAAGTGCCATGCCAGCGCCTCTGGGGGCCATGCATTCACCTACCTTCCCATACAGTAACAGGATTTGTTCCCAGCTAATAAAGTGGACTTCACATCAACCGAGGAAAGACTTCAATTAGGATGTCCTCCTTCTTCATTACTGGATGATATATTCATGGCAAAGCACTAAAGTTGATAACGTCTTTAAAATACATTTTTTCTGTAGTGTGGGAGATACAAGCCGCTAATCCCTGCAGATCTCTTTTTTCTCCCCATTGCCCCCGTGGTTTATCATGTCCAATTAGCCATCTGCCATGCCCGCACTGCCATACAAAGGAAGCCCCCTCTCCTCCGCTGCAGCCCATCAGCGGGGTATTGTCCCTGATGACAAACAAGAATCAGACGCTATTGTTTCCAGCTGACGATGCTGCTCCCAAAGTAGGCTGCCAGTTGCCACTAAAACAGCAGGAGCACCAGGGTACGCTCCAGGAGCCAGGAACCATGCCAGCAGCACTGATATTACCGGGAAACCTATAGCAAGAGCTTTTGGAGATATATTTATATACAGTGAGAGATAGAGATATAGATATTTTCTGATTTCAGGTAACAAACCAACCCGGGCCGACTACTACCCTTTCTATTGCAGTTGCACTGGAGCACGCCTGACCTGCTGCCTTTACTGCTTCACCAAGCAGTCACCTGGCAAAGAAAGGGTCACAATCCCCAGAAGAGAGCAACATCTTGGAGTCAAATCTTTCCTTGTTATGTTTTTATTATTGTTATTTTAAAGATAAGGCATGTCTACTACCACTTCAGCACAGCTAATTCCACACACCAAAACTACCCTCCCCCCACCTAAAAAAAAGTATTTTAAAAACCTGAAAACTCCACCATCTCTATATGGGTATTAATTATGTAACAAGGTTAATTTAATTTCTCTCACAAACAACATACATTCACCCTTTTTCCCAAGGCCACTTCACTAAAAGAAATGACCAGAGCAGCTGGTCTGCCAGTCACCAAGATGTTAAATTGAAGCTCATTTCCTCTTATTATTCTCAGCAAAGCATGATGTGACCCTACACTAAAAACTACAGTGTGCCTAATTATGGTAGTTTTGTTCCATCAGTGAAACTGAAATGCTGGTTCATATAATTAAGGTTATTATAAAAGGAATTTCATTTTTAGTTTTAAAGGTAATTTGTTGCCTTGAAGTGGAAGTGCAACAAATTAGACCTATGTACCTGAACGTTTTCATTTTGTGCAATTTGAAAGAAACAAAAAACACTCACAGATTTTAGTAAGAAAGCCACACGTTGATATGAGACCAAAAAAACCCAATAAACCACAGTTTATTCTGGGAACTTGTTAAAGAAAATGAGCAAACAAAATGAATATTTATATTTAAAAGTAGAAACAGAATTATCTTCTAAGCCCTTGATTAAGTAACAGAAATTACTTAAACTGCAACAAATGTTTTAAATATTTAACACTCCAGCACTGAACATACATAGTTTCAATATATCACTTATATGTTCACTGAATAGTTCAAAATAAAATAAATGAAAAACAACTGAAACTAATGTGAATCCACAGTAATCACACAGGTTAATGACTTTCACAATGACTTATAAACAGAGGAAAGTCTTTGACCTGGATTCAAATACAAGGATCATTCTGAACCAAATATGAAATACGACACGAAAACTTAGCTATTTTGCTGAAATGTTACTCCATTCCTAGCACAAAATGCTCTAAATCCCATTTCAACACACTGCAGGCCACATATCACACAGGTGACTGACTTAAACCTAGATTTCCCATTGCCATTGCAGTGCCTGGGCCAAGTTCTGTTTTCAGTTACATCCGTGAAAACTCCCAAGCAATTCCTCTGAAGTTCTCTGGATCTGTACAGCAGTAACACAATCCATTCTAGAAGCAAGTGGGAAAGAAATAATTCAAAATATTATGACTTCTTTTTTTTACAGTCCTTTACACTTTAAGGCTCACCATTCAGACAATCATATTTGACTTCTCTTTTCATATCCAGCTCTCTTTTGCAAAATGTGTATTGGAATATTCACTGTTATTCTTGCCAGATTCTCTAGGCAAAATTCCCCAAGTGGCAGAGTCCCTTCAGTTAAACACAGGGTGCGTGAGCCATGCAAGGCTGTAAAACAGGAGTTGTTTATCCAAAGAAATATTAAAAGCAGGACACCAGTCCAAATCAAACAAAAGCACAAATACCTCTAAGTCATTTCATGACTTTAAGTTCCAGCTGTAAAAGGCACAGCACTATGGGTTTATAAGGCCTAATACTCCATAAGTATTTTCTTTGATGTAACTATGAAGTACTTAAAATACCACTGGGTACTGTATGGTACATGCCACCATGGAGCCATAAAGCTGCTATACATCCATAATCAGCCTTTCCAGAGACCATAAGGTCACAGCAGCTGAAACAACAGAATACTTCATTCCCAACCTTCAAGAGGCCTAGAGCACCTGTGCAGCCAGAGGACTCCCAAAAAGGCTCTTAACATGGGGGTGTGCCTGGAAATTACAGCAAAGAAAACCCACCAAACTCATCAAAGTTGCTCCCATTTTTAAAACCTCATATTTCCCCAGTAGGTTATTATTATGGGACTTGATAAAATACAGTATGGGAGGCAGGTGGTAGGAAAGAGTGATAGTTGTATTTGCCTTGCCAGGCTGGATACTCACTTGTATCCATGCCACTCATCATTCCAAGACTCACACAGCCATCTAAGTCCACAGGTAAAACGGTCTACACAAGCACTAGGAGGGTTCCTCTTTTGTGATGACTTCAGGATTACACTTCTTTCAGAGTTTCGACCCAAAACCACAGTGTAGGCAACAGGTTCCCTCACATGACTTCTGTAGGTGCCTTATCAAGCCTTATTACAGTGCCCTTTACTCATGTCTGTGTTTTTAGCTTATGTTCCCTATTGCACCTTGACCTGGAAATCAAGGATTGTGAACTTCAGTACAGATGAGCTCTGAACAGAAGCTGGGTGTGAAAGGCCCCTTCCTCTGAAAGTAAGTTCAGCATTAATTGAATTAATATCAAATAGAATAAGTATCTTCCTACTGGCCTATAACACAATGCAATCTCATCCAGAATAAACACATCGTAAATAAGATATCATCCCTGTTGCCTGTACATACTTCTGAGTGAGAAGCAAGAAAGTAGTATGGGAAAGAAATGCTCTTCTGAACATAAATCACTCATTAAATTGCTTCCTTCCATCATCAGACAAAAAGAGATCCTTCTCCTTTGCCACAAGACCCCAGAATCCAGCAGTTTCTGCCCCATTTCTCAGCAGCAACTGCATGGCAAGAAGGGCTGGAGGACAGTCATTCCCACCAAGACCTCTTGATTCATCTATATGTCCTTTCCCATGTCCACATGAAAATTCCTGAACTAGCAGAACTGCCTCAGAGAGTCCCAAGGTGGAGGAGATGGGACAACCACGGGGCAGAGCTACACAGCCTTCCCCATGTACTCTGGAGGCTTGGGGGAAACCTGGGTGCCCACCTGTAGGGAAACAACTGTGCTCCTCCCCCATGTCAGTCACATGAAAAAATAAAAACCACCTACATTAGACACTAAAGAAAGAAAACAACAAAATTCATATTCCTCACAGGGTCAGAGGTCAAAGCCTTGGGAGAGTGGTACAGATTTTGATTAAAAGCATCAAAGAACACAAGAGCTTTCCAAACAGTAGGACAGACCTGACAACAGAGCCTCCTTTATCAGTACACATTAGCAGACCAGGCCTTATGAATTATAAAGTCTCAAAGTAAGGAAGCCAGGCATCACACACACACACCTCACTCCTGGTGACAACTCCATTGAATCAATTTACCTGCTCTGCAAGGAGACACTTGAGTCGATCACCCTCGAGGAGCACTTCTCTGCTGACATCATTTCAAGCACATCTTTTGATCAAACAGCCTGGCCAATGCCAATCATTTTAAAGGTATTTAATAGCAGAACTGCCAGTCACTCGTGCACAAATGAACAACACTAGAAGTACAGTTGGCTGAAAAGCAGAGAGCAAACAGAATAATTCATCGCATCCAAAGAAGATGGAACGTCAATTTCCAACTCACTCACAGGAAGTATCGATGACAAAGTCAGCACCTTTATATCAGACATAATCAATGTTATACTTAAGTGCCAGAAAAATAAATTAGAAAATAAAACAGTACCTGCTAGAGCATAAGAAATATTGATGACTTCTTTTACTAGTAATTGGTAGTTTGCTAAATTGTTCTGTCACTGACCTCTATAAATATTTAAATTTTTAGTAAAGAATTTTCTTATGTGTTTCACCCCTGTATCCAAAACACACTGCAGCTTAAGCAGGAAGCTAAAGCTTTCTCTCTGTGTCTGCATTCATATGATATCTCTTATTTGCACACTTTGCAAAGTGACTTACTTTATGTTTGAAACTGTAATTATTTGGATTCAATTCCATGCAATACAAAAGTTTCAGTACACATTTAATACAGACTATTATGAGTTCCAGAGAACCTGGTCATATTTTACCTGTCAAAAAAAAACAGACGTAAGAAACTTGGTAAGGTGTACCTAGGCATAGATTCAGTTTTTTACTCAACAGAAGCGACAGACATCATGCAGAAATTGCTGCTACAATTCAGCAGATGGTGTTATCCTAGAAATCAGAGCTGAAGACAGCAATAGTAATTTCTGCCCTTTGTGTCCCTCTGTCTGTTAATATTTATCCAAATTACATGGGATTGAATCTCTAAAAGAGAATTCTTGAATTTCTTACTGCATATATATGATGGTGAAAATTAGAATAGTCCCTTTCCTGCCTGACTCCAGGGAGGTTTTAACTGACTGCCAACATCAACTACACCGTTGTTAAATCCACCCTTTTCTTAAAAGTCATTCCTAGTTCTCATCGGTATAAGCACCAGAACAGACCTTCCTTTATTACTTCAAGTTAGTATCTTCAGTTTGCCTTTCCAGGTCCAGCTCAGAAACCTGCTATCTCAGGTGTCTCCGCTGATAAGGGATGGGTACCTCGAGTGTTTGGGTGCTGGCTTGGGGAGCTGCTCTGAGAGCGGCGCCACTCTCAGCATCAGCCTCCTCTGCCGGTACCAGGGAGCAGCCTATCGATCTTCGCGGCTCAGTGCAAAGCCCAGCTGGTTGCTAAAAACCTCTGAGAGAGGTTTAGTTGTTTCAACTCTGGTTTTTTTAAACAGAGAATGATGACTTCATGCTTTTCCATATGGTAACAGTGAATTTGGGAAGAGTTTAGGCTGCTTTGTATACACTTGAGTTATTAGAGCAGCTAATCTTTAAACCATATAGATCCATTTTTTTATTTGATGTGAGCATTTAAGACAATGGTTATGCTTTACAAATCAAGAACACAAGTCAGGACAAGGTATAAAAGAAAAAATCTAGTATCAAGGGAAAAAGAATGCTAAGTCAATGCAGGTCTCTGTAGCTATTACAAATCAGACCCCATCTCACAGTCCTTACTCAGACAGGATTGCCATTGTCAGCTGGAGAGGTGTGGGAGTCAGTTGTGTCCTGGCTACGATTGTCCTCCCAAGCCCCACATCAGCTGTTCTCTCCACCACCCATTAAACCCAACTTCGCACAGGCACAACAGCAGTGTGCAAACCCCACAAGTGAAGGGGCCCCAAACAACACAGAGAGCCAACAGTGTCATTTCACACAAGTCATACCTGTGCTTGTGCTTTCCCCATTTCTCAGGGATGTTGCCAGGCCACTCTAACAGCAGACAGCCAAAATTAATTACTAATAGTCTGGGTTTTTTTTTTTCACATCATCTTTTTGGACACAAAATGCAATGTAATGGTGCAGAAACAAGAATTTTGCCATCTTCTTTGATGAAGCTTAAAGTGAAGCAAACAACCATCAGGGATGGCCTATGCATACATGCTTCAGTGCATGGGTAGGACCCAGGCACCTCTCCTAAGCTGAGGTTGCTGTGATTTTGTTTCCTCAAGAAGCAGAAGTGTTAGGAGATGCTCTGAAATCTCAGGGCTAAATGTATAATGCAAGTTACAAGAGTATTTATGGATCTACAGGTGAAATTTCAGGTGAAGGGAGCAGCTTGGGAGAAATGTCTAGCTACATGGCTCCCTGCGCTTTTCCCTCATTTAAGAATACTTTTTTATAGAAGCTAGACAGATTTAACTCTCTCCAAATTCAATTCTGCTAACATGCTTACATTGAGAAGGCAGTGTCACAGAGAAATGATTCAGCTTTGGGTGAAGGAGGGGAGAGAGCGAAAAAGTAGGGGGGAACCTTAATTAGCACGTTTCTTTTAAAAGGAAAATTGGTGGGCTATTTTTCTTTTCTTTTTTCTAACAAATCTGTCATTGTTGAGACTTAGGAAATTATCTTGTAACCAGGTAGGCTATCAACAGGCAGTTATCCTATGGCTTAATGACTTGTGGATTATAAGATACACACAGTCAGACTTTATCATACTTATCCTAGATCAAAGGGTTTTCACATAAATGGGGTGCAGTCTACCATAGCAGGGAGCTGCTGCAGGCCTTCAGGATTTTACTTCTTTAAAGTTTTGGTGATTACATAATTGCTTTTTTGTAACTGGAGCTCCAAGCATTGTGTGTAGCTAATGAGCAGGTTGAAGAAGGAAAACAGCTGAAAAACAGTCTTGACAAACAGCTGTGGCAGTAAGTGTCAGTCCTATCCCAAAAGGGTCAATCCCCTTATGAAACAAGTACTTAATCCTTTACAATAATCTACCAAGAATATTATAAAACTTTCTTAAGATTTTGACGGGGGAGGGAGTGAGGGAGAAGGGGGGTGTGTCATGCAGACCACAAGTTGCTTCAGCTGAGATGCTCATCCTGTGCAAAGCCATGTTTCAGAGCTGGGGGCTCCCACACAAACACCACCTCACAAACGGGTGATGATGCAGTGGGGACCCCAGCACGTACCTATTGCCCACAACATTTAATTCACCACTGCTTCATTAGCAAAGGCCCTCTACACTCTGCTGTTGTCCAGCTACACTTTGGCTGCACTTCAGCATCCTCTGAATCGGGAGAGTGAAACATCGGGCTCTCGCCCAGCCCTGAGCTACTTAGCGAGCCCGTCTCCGCGAGGTCAGCATCCCCGGCCGGCAGCGGGGCTGCCCAGGGCGCCTCTGCACTCAGTCACTGCCCACCCGAGGGCGGCAGGGGTAGCGCCCGGCGCTTCGCCCGGCTGGAGCGGGGCAGGCGGGGCAGGCAGCCAGCTCCGCTCGCAAATACCAGCCGGTACCCGGGTGGCCGCCGCCGCCCGGGGCGGGGGCCCGGCGGGGCCCAGCCGGCGCTGCTTCCCGCGGGGGTGGCAACGCGGCAGCTCTCCCCGAGCATCCCCGCGGGGCTTTTGTGCATGCTTGGGGCGGGGGCCTGGCCGGTCTTCTCCCGAGGCGGTGGGAGCGCAGCCCCGCGGTAGCATCCTCCCGGGGGCGGGAGGGGCGACGGGGGCACGGGCGCACCGAGGGGCTGCGGCGGACAAAGCGAGGAGCCAGGCGGGGACCCCCTCCATCCCCTCTTCTTCTCTCCCCGCGGCTCCGCTGCTGGCGGTGCCCGCGCCGCAGCCGCCAGCCCCGCATCCCGCGGCGGAGGCAAGGGCCCGGCGCTGCCCTGGCCCCTTCCCCGCGGCTCCCCTACCTGTTCGGAAGAAAGCATCCACCTCGGAGTCAGGGACAGCGCCTTCCTCCGCCGCCCCTTCGGCGGGATTCATGGCTGGGGGAGAGGCAGCGGCGAGCCCGGCGGCTGGTAATATCCAGTGAGTTAGGGAGGAGGAGAGCCGAGAGAGGGAGAGAGAAAAAGAGGGAGGGAGAAGAGGAGGGAGGGAGGGATGGAGGCGCGTTCAGCTGCGAGCCCAACCGAGCGCCGCTCGGATCATCCCTTCCGCGGTGCCTGCGGGGCGGCTGCCCCGGGGCTGGGTTGCGCTGCCCCCGGGCTGCGCTGGGCGGTGCGGCCGGGGCGGGGTGCCGGTGCCGAGCCGCGCCGCCGCCGGCCCCCTCCCCTCCACCCGCTATTGTTCCGACCTGCTCCGCTCCACTCCCCCCGCCGCCGCCGCCGCTGCCCCTCGCCGCGCTGACAGCCCAGCCCGGCCCGGCCCCCGGCGGCCGCCCCCGCCGCTTCCCTGCCGGCACTTCCTGAGCCAGGCCGGGGCCGGCCGGGGAGGCTGCGGCGCCCCCCGCCGCCGGGGCAGCCCCTCTGCGGGGCGCGGCCGCTCCGGGCGGGGCGGGCCGGGCACAGGTGCGGGCACAGACGCCCCGCGGGGACGGGAGGGATTTTTTTTTTTTATTCCCTACCCCTGTGCGCTCCGCAGCCGTGTGGCTGTGGATCCCCGAGCTGCACCGCTGCCATGTCTCCCCTCTGATGAAGAGCCGCGGGGGCACGGCACGGCACGGCGAGCGCTCGGCTGTCAGCTGGGCAGGTACTCGGGGAGCGAAAGTGAACGCTGATGTGGTTACACGGACACAAAAAAATATTCTTTGGTTTGGGGTGGGGAAGAGGCGTTAGGGGTCTTTTATGTTCAGGAGCTCTGGGGAACGATTCCTTTGGAAACGATCAGCGAAAGTGCATGTTGTTGCAGGTATGCCTTCATATTTTATTCTTTACAGTCCTCGGTGACTAGAGGGCCAAAAGGGAGTTTGGAAAGCCAGGATCTTGGTCCCAGCTCAGACATTGATTCTGCTCGCTAAATGATTTTGATTTCTCTGCTGTAGCTCCAATATTTGTGATTTGGGACAATAATTGCTGTTTCAAAAGGAGTGCTGTGAGGAATACTTGTTTGTACTTTGTTAGCCGCTGAGTTAAATGTTCTTCCCTGAGCCTAGCTATCAAGACTTCAAGCACAGACAGGCAGAGATAGACCAAGACAGATGTTTGCCATTTGGGCACTTTCTTCTCCTGTTCATGTATTTGAAGTTGCCCCAGCTCCTCATTCTTCTATAATCGCATAACAGCTCTAAAATGAGCTTAAGGAGAAATGTTGCTTTTTCACCTATTCAAACTACCATTGTAAAACAGGAATGTTACTCTCACACTTCACAGTTGTTCATCTTTGCTTCCTCTACCATTAGAAAGAAAAAGCAACTGTTGGTGTGATGACCCCTCTGGCTGTATTACCCTTGGATATAACCCATCCTTGCTGCAAAATTCCATCCATCACTCTCAAGAAGTCTTTTAGCCAGGACATCCCTGTGGCCTCTGTGTCTTTATCCTGTAGGGGTAATGCCTAATCATCACTCATTTGCTATTGAAAATCTCTGATGTTTAAGGGACTTGAGGAGAAAACGTCTCCAAAATCCTGGTCAGCACAGAGGGATGCACTGGAGCTTCAAAAGAGGTATCTGTCTCATGCATCTTAAGGAAGAAAATACTCTGGCTAGCAGAAGTGTCAGAGCCAACTGGTTGTAAGTGACACTGTCTGCATCAGTTCTCAACCCGTAGGTAGTTTAGCAGTTGAGGCTGGCAGACCCTTTTCTGTTTCAGCCCAGATTATTTTAGATGCAAGAGGAGCATGGGTTTCCTCCACCTGATCTCTTCTCAATAGAACATAAGGGAAGGCTGGATTTGGATGTATATTGCACTTGATAAAAAGACTGAAAATTTCCCTGCATAAATTTAACTGTGTAAATAGTATTGACCAGGCAGGATGAGCACAGAGGTCCCAGTCATATCTCCTCTGACCTTACCGTTTACTACTGTGATTAAAACAGAATACGTCATACCCACGGACTAGAAATAAGAGCAAACATCCTACAGAGATCCAGCTAGCATTTAGTTTCCTCATTCCCTCCCTCCTGATATCTCGTGTAGTGCCATTTCCAATGCCTACCTCCAGCTGGTTTTAACTGAAGCCATTTATCTTTTTATGTTTATGGATTAATAAAGGTCATTTCACAACTATCTGCAGAAAGTAGCACCACAAAGGCTCTGTCCAGCCTGCCAAAGCCCATTACAGACCCCTGTGCAGCCTCTGAGCTCCTCTCCTTAGGACAACCAGGATGCCAGAAGCACCTCCATATCAGGCATGCCAGCAGTAGGGCAGTACCACAGTACAAGCACCTGAGTAAAATCAGTCATTCAAGCACTAGACTTTCTTCAGTGACCATTTACCCTTCCTTTCACATCACAGCACAGTGCAAAAAAGCCTTCCTTCTTCCAGGCTTAAGCAAGGTGCACCATTTTGAATGCCATCTCAAGATCTCACCTCTGAATATTCACTAGCCCAAAGCAGATTTGCTCCCCAGGAGTCTTACATACATGCTCATTCAGGAGTGTGAGTTTGGTAGCTGGGAAGAATGTGGTTTCCTCATGAAGCACTTGGAATCCACTCAGGATTTGATACAACCTGGTGGTTTTTACAGTTAAAGCATTCTGGAGCATCCTTAGAAGCTAGACAGGAGTTACCCATAGGCAAGGAAGACTTAGCATCATCCAAAGGGAATTATTGTTGTCAATGACTGAGAAATTTATATTCCCCTTTCATTAGGAACCCTGAAGATGTGTCCTACAACATCAGTTGTAGAAATCATATAGGCTACAGAAAGCACATTTTTCTGTATAATCTGCAATTGAAGGTGTTAGAAAATGCTGAGGGGAGGGAGAGAAGTTCATTTAGCTTACCAGCTAAGATAATCCCAATACCTACACAGATTCCTGCTTAATGATTAAACCAGTGAAAATACTCATATTTAACTGTATAAAATACCAGCATCTTCTGAAAACAAATGATTTTTTTTTTTCTTCACAGAAAAGCTTCATTAGAACATGAATGGTCCCAGATCTCTCATAATTTAAAACAAATGGGAATTTCCACTTTTTAAAGAATAAAGATGTTTGGAGAGGTTTTTCATTTGAGTCTGTCAAGACTTAGCCATGTCTTTGTCTTGCTCATCTCTGCTGTGTAAGACACAGCAAGTTTGTTCTTCTCTACTTGCAGCTCCACTGGCCAGGGAAGCCCTGCACAATATATTCACTGTTTTCATGGCTTTATCATTGAAGCAGCAGTCCTGCTGTCACATTTTGCACACACCTCTCATATGCACACACCATGGCAATGCAGGACGGGCAGTACTACAGTACAATATCAGTAAACTTCAGTGGAAACCCAGACACTGAGGGAGCTACTGTTTTTCTTAACTCTGCAAGCAGAACAGAACTGTCACTGTAAAATATCATTAACAACTAAGAACCACCATGACTTCAGTTCAAGTCCCAGCAATGAGTTTACAGTTTTTGTTGTTCAAAGAAGAGCTGTTAAATATAGAATGAAATACTATCTGCAACGTATAATTCCCTTTTTAGATATAATGCTGAAGGTACCTACAGTTTCCTTGAAAAGCAGAACATGGAAAAAAACCCTGTAGAATTACGTTAGCCAAAATACAGTAGTTTCACTGACAGACACTGCTTTAATCTTTTGCCTGGCTCTACTTGACAAATACCTCAATCCATACCAAACAACTTCATATAACTAGGTACGAATACTTTTCTTTTTGACAGCCCCTAAAGCTGCTCAAAGATCAGAAACTGTTACACAGGCTTTTGATTTAAGGCCTCTGCTACAGCCAAGTTTTCCAATGGGATGGCAATAGGTAGCATCTGAGATGAAACATTTTTTAGCTGAATCTCATGAGCTTGCATGCTACAGGATGGGAGGAGGGAGAAGAATGTGAACAAGAAATCAGTAAAATTCGTCTTTCCAAGAGAGCAGATCCAAGAAAGGAGAAATATATTTGATGGCTCTAGGACAGCTGCACTGCTGGAATCAGAACAGAACTCTGAGAAGGCACATGCAAAGGGGTGTCCTGCACAAAGGCTCAGGAGTCCAGTGCTACAAAACACAGTACATGGGCCAAGAGTTGTCATTCAAAAGGGACAGGGAGGAAAACCATCCTGCCAGGCTCAGCAGACGAGCTGCAGTCTGCAAGGTGCTGCAGAGACCATTGCTTGTGCCCAAAGTCCCTCCCATTCAGTGACACAGCAACGTCTAAATGGAGACTGTTATTAGGAGGTGGGATTGAGAGAAAACCTGAATAGTAGAGCAGGCAAATATGTGTCTTAAAAGCACCTAGGGCTGCCTTGTTAATAAGTTATTTGCAGCTACATTCTGGGTATGTAGAGAAGAATTTCTCACACCCAGAGACCTGTTCAGGCCTATGTCTAGGTATTAGACTTGAAATTACTATGCTCTTACATGGGACCAAGCACAGTGAGGTGGAAATTTCCATCTGTATTCCAGACTATCAGGAATCCTGCAAGAGAAAATCTACAAGTCCCTGGAAACAGGGTGTTCAGAGAAGCCTTCAGGGCAGGATGGAGGAGGCAGAAGACACATTTCATATGCTTTGACTGAAATGTCCATGTATATGCCAAAGATTACTTCTGCCTTGACAGACAGCACACACACATCAAGGTTGGCTTTGCAGAAGCCACATTCACATGTACACGTGTGGCTTAGCTCTACTGTTTGCTCAGATGTGGAACAGCTGTATGGGCAGGCATAGAGCAAACTCTAATACCATGCCAAAGTCCCTGTCCCAGTATCATCTCTACTCTTGTTATCCTCCCCCTCTGGATCACAGCTGAAGTGGGAATGTCTGCTCAGTTGCCATCTAGTCTCCTGCTTTCAGAGCCAATTTCCCTGAACATGGACAGAAAGCTGAGCAATAATCACTTATCTACAGAAATGTCACCCCACCCAGAAGAAAGCAATAACTATTAGAAAAACAATTTTAAAAATATAAAATATTTTTATCACTGTGGCAGTGCAAAGGTTTACTAGCATCATCAGTTAGACAAGTGTGTCTCCATAAGTTTCAGAATTGCATTTGCCCCTCTGGCCACAGAAGTTTAGACTGAATTAGCAGCAAGCAGAACAGCTGATGAATCTAAGAAGACACAAGTCTTAGCTAAGTTTATGGATATGAATCTGGAAGAGCCAACAGTGACTGAAAATCCTTTTCTCCTTGGTAACTATTTGGATTCATTTGTTAAATAAGTTGCTAATAAGTGCTAGTGGATCACAGATTCTGTTAAGTAATGAAATAAATAAATCTAGACACAAAAGGGGTATCCCTCAGCCAGGCTCCTTTAGCTACATCAGGCTTGAAAAGAGAAGCTTGTGTTGGCCAAGTCTACACTGTACTTTTATGTACATAAAGAACATCAGTCTTAAGCATGGTTAAGCTGGAACATTTTATTCTAAGTTCCCTGCAAACATTTAATCCTGATTCTGAAATTTTGCCAGATTCTTAGTGATACTGAGCAGTACTTATTTACCAGGAGCTCCTAAATTCCAAGCAATCTCTCAGGCAAGTTCTGACCAGTGCAGAAAGAGTTACAGAACTAGACCAGAAAAAGGAAGTATTAAATATTGAAGTGTTTTAGGAAGAATGTAAATGTACATAGTAGCTATTCAGAAAACCAATTTTAAAGTGAAGCATGCATTAAAATTAAACAGTGACTACTACTTTATTACCACAAGCACTCATTTCAATGCACTTGTAGGATACTAATTTCACACATGGTTGGACATAAATACTAACCTGTTTTCCATTTCACCAGTATAAATTAGTGTGAGAAAGAAGTTTCTTCCCATGATAAAACTAGTAGTGGTGTATGCAAAAACAAAAACAGCATGAGCCCAGTTTATTTCTATTTTTTTTTTTACAAATAGTTACAAAACTAAAGTTTTGGCTCTGTAAATGTACCATAATGTTTAATCTCTGGATTCCCCTCAGAAGCCCTAGTAAACGAAAAATTAATCAGCTAACACATCAAATGAGTCATGCATTCTTATTGAATCAGGTGACAACCTTTCAAAATCCCCTAGAACTCCTTACTACGAAGTACAGTCCTTGAAAATCCTGCCAGCAGCCCCTGTAACTGGCAGCTGTTTATCCAGCTTAGTGCTTTGCAATAGCTGTAACACTGAAAATATACATAGTGATGTTCACACTAGACTCCACTCGCTAAAGGAATGTTTTTTCCATTAACTACCCAAATGAATAAATTTAATAAAATAAATTTTATTTTGCTTTTAGGCAAATATCCCAATATTGCTCATCTAACAGATTTGGGTAAGTCTTATCTACAGAGCCTCACCCGGGGAACTGTCAGAAGATACCCCTCAGTGGTATTTTTTGAGGCAGTTTAGATTTTGTGTTGTTGCTTCGTTAGCTTGTTTCTGGGGTTTTTTTTGGCGGGGGGTGTTTGGTTTTTTTTAAAAAAATTAGTGTTTTCGAAGGCAGCAATCAGCAAATTACTGAGACCAAGTCTGATGCACTGGAGTCATTCAGTGACTTTGAGTTTTCCCCCACACTCCTAAAGGCACACACAGCAGTTCTTGCAGCTACATGTCAGGGGCAGTCATCACTCCTGACACAGGGAGTAGGGCTCAGTTACTCAGTGTCTCTCGGCTTTCAAGTAACCACTTCTCTCCAGAGGGCTTTAAGAGCCTTGCTGAGCTCACTTCCTCTTCTGTCACTTTCCCCAGGTATATTTTCAGCCTGGTTTACAGCTATGGCTGGAAAGGTTCCAGATGTTGTCCTTCATTTATTGTCTTTTTGGCTTTTTCTTTTCCACTAACAGCAGGTCTCCTTTCCCTGCTGCCTATAAACAGAGGTTCACAAGGATGGAGAGTAGCTCCAGCTTCCTCCCAGTATTGCTTGCTACAGGCAAGTGCGATGGAAGAGAGGTGTTGGGATACTGGGAATAAAGGAGAAGCACATGTAACTGCAACCAAAGACTTGTAACTGGACAAGGAGGAAGATGTGCCCATGCAGATGGGCACATCCTTGTGCTTCCCAAAACCCTGGGCTGAGGACCAGCCTTCCACCCCTCTCCATGGTGACTCCAGACTTGGCACTTACCTACCTGCAGTGGTGCTTCAGATCTCAGTTCAAAGCCCAGCTTATCTCTGAACTTTAAAAGTAGGTCTCTACTGCCACCACATCTTGCTCAGAGTATCTTACATTTTCCGTGCAGTAAAAAGTCAGGGATGGATTCCTATGGCTCACAAGGAGGCCCAAACAGTCAGGGACGATAATGTACATATGGTGTACTGAAGATTCCTGATGACGTTTTGTGCCCATTTCAACAATTGCAAGTATTAATGTTTTTCACCCTAGAAGAGATGCTTCAGTGGCAGAACATTCAAGAAAGAACCTCTGTGTAACTTGAGTTTTCAATACATATTGCCACTTTGATGTCTGTATTTTTAGTTCCGGTGCTGATGGGGCCAAGATTCATACAGAAGTGTGTGGATCTGGTGTGCTGACAGCTTAGAAGGAGACAAAATTAGGAACCAGATGGGAAGTCACAGACGATACTGTTCTGCAGAAGGGGCAAGACAGTATCTGCAGATACTATTTTCAAAACAATATGTTCCAAACCACTGTGACAGTTGCTCTGAGAGGGAGGTCACTTATGTAACAGCAGGTAAGACTGACATACTTTCTGCAGAAGAGCTGCCTTCAAGGTAGGTATTTCTACAGCCCCATCTGTCAATCTGATAGGGGTTGGTATCAAAATTGACCTCCAGGGAAGCTGTGCTATAAATTCTTTAGGACCACACATGATTCCGAGTCTCTTTGAAAACATAATGCCTCACAGCTGCTGGAGCTGAAGTACTGCCTTCCTTCAAAGGGTAAATCCTCTGTGGTCATCTGGATCTGTTTAGGAACACTGATATATGCTAAAAAGAAGTGCTCTGTATCACTGACTGATATAATGAATCTAGAAATTGTACACAAGAACCAACCATCTTCCTTTCCTTGATTGTCACGTCAGCTCTTCCCTGTGCTCTGGCGACCATCTGGAAGAGACCAATTCCATGCTATGCTATGCTAGCATGCCTTATTGCATAGCCAGCACTAGACAGCTCACGCTCCAGAGCTGCCAGAAGTCTGAGCTATAGGCCACAGGCCATCTGGCTACCAAGATCCAACAACAAATCTATATTAGAAACAAGTATTAGGAGTGATATTTCTTCGATTCAAATACAAGATTTCTTTATGCTGTGAACTGTGACATTCCAGAGAACACTTACCCCTCTAAATAATAATTAACCTATCTGCAACAGGGCTGTAGTGTATTCCTGCCTTCAGGGAAAGGCTAGATTCATTACGGTTCAGTGAAATACTCTTAGATCTACAGCTGAACAACACACAGCTTCGGGGTGAATTTTACTCCTGTGAGAAGCCTTACTGGATCTTATGCATAGAGGTGGTTTCCACATTCCCATTTATGGAGGATGGTAGAGAGCTACAGCAGGACACTTTGGTGCCCAAGAACACACATTCCTCTTGCAGCTTCTGTCAACTCCTCCCAGCTGGTGCAGTCTGAGCAATAGCCACATTGGTCCCCATTTGCTCACAGAAGCGACACCCAAACCCCAGCCACCTCTGCTCCAAGTTCTGCTAGCACTAAAGAATAACCAGTTGTAAGCTCTGCCAGGAGAAGCTTTTATCTCAAAGATACATCTCTTTATCAGTTATAAAATTGAACAGCACAACATGAATTTAAGATTCAAATGTCAATATTGCAAACATATGAGGCTTTCCTAGGCAACAGAAATAAACACTACAGTCATTATTATCATTCACGCAGTCAAATATAATTTGGAATCCACAAATTCGTATTTGTTTACGTGTAATGGCATTTCAGTAATTTTAATCTCTTGCCAAGGCCATGCCTCCTGTTCCTTTCATATATGTGTGGGTACACATGCATACTTCTGCTGATTCTCCCACAGTCAATGGAAAGTTTCACACACACATTCTTTTCTTAATGTATGTATTTTTCTAAAATATGGGAAAAAACCCCCTAGTTTTGGCAATGAAGATTTATGTCCTCTACTAAATAGTTTTCTTTATTTACCAATGACTATCATCTTGTCTAACTCATTAGACCAAATAAATTTTCTATGCCTTGTATCTTCAACACTGGCCCAACAGAGCATTTAGTTTTAGCCAGTAGAGTGCATGAGTGTCCTCTGTCTGCTATTGACTTTAACTGTGGGACTGGAGGAAAGTCCCTGATCTGGTGAAATTAAAAGCCAAAGTCCCTCTAAAATAAAAAAGACTGTTTCATCCAAACGCCTTTCAATTTGATCAGTATAAGATGTTTTTATTGCTGAAAATCTCAGGTTCAAATACTACTATCAACACAGTTTATCATAGATCTAGATTATGTAACCAGAACGAGCCCTAGGAAGTTTAGTCGGGAGCAATTTCTTACTTGAATTAAAAATCAACATGTTTGCATTCTACATGCTTTCAGTAAAGTGCATTGATCAGAAAATTATTCTTCCACCTGGTATTAATGTCACCCAGGATGTCCCTCACTACTTCCTCCTTCATCAGTTCTTAGACCTTACACTACCCTTGACAACACCGAGTTCTTACACTTGAGAAGTTGCAGCTAATTCAGAATACATCAGTGCAGAGGAGCAGCTTAAATTATTTCCCCCAATGCATTATTGTGTTTATCTTCTGTGAATTTCATTTGCCATCTTATTGCCCAATCATCCAATTTATGAAATCCTTCGGGACATTCTCCCAGTCCTCCATACTTTCTTGCTTGGTTTCACCACTTCATTATTCAATTAATCTTCTAGATCATTATGGTGTGTATTGAAAGGTATATTCTCCAAACTACAAAATGATTATTCTTAAGATTGAATTGGATTTTGCTGTGATACATTCAGTGGTGCAAGAAACACAACCATGAAAGCATTACACAACAAAAAATACTCCAACTTACATCCCTAAAGAAAACAAAAGCTAGATGGGCCTCCCATGCTCACCCGGGACACAATGCTTTGTTGTTCCAGGCCCAGTGACACTTTCTGTGGTTTATGGGATGCTAACAAAAGCAGATATTTAAAACAGAGCCTAAAGCTTTCAACCCCTCCAGTGTGAGGGAGCTGAACATCCCCACTGCACCAGGAGTGGCTGCATTTGCTTAGTTTTCCTTATGCCTGGGAAGAGCATCACAAACCTGCTACTGCTTGCTGACATGTTCACCTTCCTTCAAGGAACTCTTCTATCTCCTGCAAACCCAAGTGGAGAGAGGGAGATTAGTGAAATGGAAAAGAGGAGAGAAGGAAAGCATTACCATGCTGGGATTATGCCAAGAGCCTGGTAGATTTAGGCACTCCATTTCCACTACAGTTCTGTGGATATTTAGAGCCTAAGACCATGAAAATGATTTCAAAAGTCCCTAAAGAAATGACTGCATCTGCCACACTTTGCCAAGGCACAGAGCTGCCTCCCTGCTGTGCTATGGTTTTGTCCATAGCAGTGTAGGTGGACATTTTTAGACACTAACATCAGGCAGAGGAGCTACTGACTCAGAATCTGCTCTGAACTTTCAACCTAGCAGGAATCTCCCTCTGCAAAAAACTTTGTCAGTCTTCAAGAAACCAATCCATGAAAAGGTCACCAAAACCTCCTTCTGAGCCTACCCAACAGATGTTGCTTTTAGTTCACCACACAAGAAAAGACACCCAGTCCTTTAGAGTCCAGTACAATTGTCACAGAAGTCAGAGGAAAGACAGTTTGAGTTCCAGGGCTCTCAAATCCTTATTCATTTTGGGAATACTCTCAGATGAAGCAAAATTGTCATTAGACTTCATTCAAGATTTCAAAGAGAACAACTGCAGTGCTTGACTCTTATTTGTATTTTCTGATTCTTTAGGGCAGTATTTTCCATTTTCTTGCAATTGGCAATTTTCTACCCATGTTTTTAGAAATGTCATTTTCCATCTTTTTCTCTATAATCCTAATGAAAGACAAAGTATCTGAATAAAAAATAGAGTTGGAGGTTGATCAGTAAAACTCAACAACTGTGTGACAGAGTTGTCAGCAGTAAGTGAAAAGACTTGATGGCTCTGGGTGATTTGCACACACGAGTGTGTATGTGTGCATACACACACATTCTCATACACACACAGGAATCTCTGGATCTTGTAACAGTTCTGCTATGGATTTGCAAAACAACCTCAAGCAGTTCACATTTCTGAGTCTCTCCTTTATACTTCTGTAAAATGGGTATAGTGATACTATTTGCCTCACAAGAGTGGCAAGGAACCCTTGTTCTAGCTTATAGTGTTCTGACATGATCAAGGAGTGCTATAGAAAAGTGGAGAATTAATTGGTTTATAAATTGTCAACCTTGTGGTTAAAAATAGCTTTAATATGTCAATTCTTTCTGAGTTAACACAGAAAAAGGCAATTACTTATGACAAGGTAGGAAGTTCGGGGTTTTTTTGCTGAAGTATACCCAAATGCTAATTATTGTGTAAACATTTATAACAAACTACCACTCTTTGGAGGCCGGCAAAACAAACTTCAGTACAAACCAAACAAAGGCTACAGCACAGACTGCTATGTACACATCACACACACTTTGTAACATACTATTGTAATACTAATGGCTTCAAGACATTATGATGTAATTATAACACCGTTACGGAGACAAAACAATGTTTCCATGGTTCTGTCACGATACCCAAACCATTCTGTGAGTCTGTATCAGAAATTCTCAGTGTGCACACATGGAGGCAACACTGGGCTGCCAAAGTGAAATGAAAGGGTGATGCTGGGAATTGTTGATGAGCAGCCTTTAACAAGAAAATGGAAGTGACACTAACATGATTCTGCAAAGATGGCATGACGTCCAAATTAAACTGAACTAAATCAGAGGCATTCCATTTAAATCATGTTATGAACAAGAGCCATTTATGCATTAGTGATTCAGCTTTTTAAATGAGTCAGTGACAATAAATGACAACATTTTGACTGTTCATCTTGGATGGCAAGAGGATCATTTGAGCCATGAGCCTTTCCCCCCCACACTTCCTCTGATCACCTTCCAAAGAGACTGTAAAGTGCACTTCTGGTGAGAAGAGTGGTTTCATAAAGACAACACTCTTGAGATCTATATTTACTCATTGTCAGTGATCACCAGAGGAAAGCTCTATTCCTACTTTTTTTTTTTTCCTATAATGTCTCGTTTTTACTGTAAAGTCTAGAGAACATGCTAAGATCAGATCTTATCTTGCCACATGCTATCTAGACTGTATTTGCAGACAGTCCCTTGTTTGGAAGAGTTTATAGCCTGAACAGCAGAACTGACTAGGAAGTTTCAACCAAAGTATTACATTTTAAGAAAAACAGTCTTCCAAATTTCAAAATTTCCTGACAGGAATATTCCTGATTTGCTGGCTTTCTTTTTTTTCCATTTTATGATGGAAAAATCAAATTTTCCTTCTTTCTTTTTCTTTCAGCTCAAGTTCCTCACCCTTCCATTCTCACCTAAGATTAGTCCTCCAGCCTGAACCACTTCCCATGATGTGTCACATCTCTGCCCTTCAAAAGACACCACATGTTTCAGGAGCCAATCTGTTAAAAAATCCCAACAATATAGAATCAATATCCTTCCCGTAATTGTGCTGAAGTGAAGATGGGGCAGAAGATGCAATCCAGACCAGCATTTAGGGATATTTCATTTCTTGGCTACATCATCCAGACCTGTGCATCTGAAGAGGCACTAACTCAAGCTCTACACCGATGTGCAGCCACTGCAGCCTCACAGAAAAGCTTCAGTTGACATCTGTGCCGAACACATCCTCCTCCTCCTTTTCAAGAGCCTCTTTAATTGAAGGAAAAACATTGTACAATACAGAAATCTTTCTTGAGTGACCACCCAAAGGATTAGTGAAAATGGGCTGCATTGATTTTTATCTGACCTGCAGTAAAAAGTCCAGTCTGGGAAGGCTGATACTAGATACAGCCTATAAGTCTGATTGCATTGAATAGAGGTCATAAGACACTGTATATATGACATAAGTCATCCTGTATTAAGATGACTTTACCCAAAAAATGTTCTAATTTTTCTGACTGCCTCCTGCTTCAGGGAAGTGTGGTTGAACAAAGAGATGCTGAACCACCATCACCCTCTTCCACTCTGATTTGAGTGTGGAGAGGATCCAGAATGTGCATACTGTAACCTCACAATTTCCATAGCAACACTAAGAAGGGTCTTGTTAACCACAGGTAGCACAAAACACTCACAAAGGTTTTAAACCATTCAGCAAGTCTCAAAAAAAAAAAAAAAAGGGCGCTAAATATGCTGATTATAACTTAAAATTCTCTGATAAGAGCATAATTTTCAGGTAGCAGTTGAAAAAGGAAATCTCTTTCAGGCTGAAACAGTATTGCTGTTCTGCTCATCCAGGTTATTGTAAGACAACATAAGCAAAATGTTCTGCTTTTTAAAAGAAAGGTATTATTTCTGTAGTTAATATGAATCACGAGGGAAACTTTACTACAGAAAAGAACACATCATTACATATCAGTAATTGTTGTTTTTCTATATATCTGCTCTATAAAGCTATAACACAACCTACAGCCAAAGAGAAATAGTGCAGTAATGGGGCTATTGCTCCCTCTACTGTAAATATGCATGATTTTGTACTACAGGTGATACAATACAATCCAAGTAATTAAAAGTACTTCAACTAATCAAAAAACCAGCAACAAAAAACATGTTTTCAGAATGACTTAACCAAATGATTATGTTTCCTCGCAATGCAGTGGAAAGAATATCCAAAGAAACACGATGCTTTTTGTTTCTTTTTTCACTATATTAAAAACCAGCAAGGTATCTGCAGGTTTTAACTTAAAAACATAAACACATGAGGAAACCTTTCTGACACTGATCACACTCTTGTTTCCTAGTGGCAAAGGAAAAAAAGAAATAATAAGTGCCCACTGGGAGGCATTTTGACCTTTTGAACAGCCTCCCATTATGAACATCAGCACTGAGGAAATCAGCAAATTAATCAGGGAGAGTAGAAAATAAACAAGAAGGTGATTCATGAGGAGATTTACGGGGCTGAATTGTACATGCATGGGATAGCAGATTACTGAATCACACAGAGCCTTCTGTTACCAGAACTGCCTCATTTCTCAGCTCAGCGCCGAGGTGCTGGGCTCACCCAAAAAGTCTTCAAACAAACTCTGATTCTCTGTCAAAGGCCAAAGATGCCAAACATAATTTTACCCAAACCATCTAAAAATAGATTGTTATTGAGCAGAGGACAGAGAGAAGTTGCCTTAGCACCAAATTGTTCTTTCAGTGGCTTTATTCCTTTGCAACCAGAGATTCGTAATTTAAGAAAAAAGCTGCTTCTCTCTTTTCTGCAATATTACAGTAATGGAGAATGAGAGTATAGCCACTAGATTTTTAGTGCAAGATTCCTGCTGGGAGGCAATATGAAATTGCCTTCTCTCTTTCTCAGTCTCTGCTATGGCTCAAAGCAATCAGCAGCAAAGGGAGTCCAGCCAAGGAGGGGCTGACGGCCGGTAAATACCAGAACATCACCCCTGGACCTGCCTGGCATTTGCACAGGCAGCAGCATCTTTGATAAAGACTTCTAAGACCACAGGACAGAAAAGATTCATACGCCTCCAAACTTCCCATCTAAATATTTCCCTTCTATCATTTCTCTAAAATATTTTACAGGAAGGAATGAGAGAACTTTCATTTTCTGCTGATCTGAGTTACATAGGATAAGGTTCCTCAACTGATTAGTTTTAACACACTCTCCACTCTTCAGCTTGGATAAAGCACCTCTTCTTGATTTATCACTGATTAAAATCAATAGTAAAATCCTCACTGATTTCACTGAGCAATGGATGAGCTCTTTGTGCTCTGCAGCCCACAAGGATCTGAAATCATGACTGTATTTAAACATAAGAGATTTTTTTCTTTTGTGCCAGGAAGCAGTGGCAGGCACTTTGGGGAGCATCTTCCAAGCGTCTTGTTCACTCTGGGCTCCCTGCTTGAGGAAGCATATGGCTCTTTGGGCTTGAAGCCCCATAAATCTGCATTAGTTTAAAATGCATGAATGTGAATCATTAGCCTAAGATTTCAGCGCTAATAAAAGAGAACACAAGTTCAATATCACTTCTAAGCATTTCTGACTTTGACATTATCGTGCCACTGACCACTCTTAGGACAGCTTTTTCCAGTGATAAAAACTTATTTTAAAGTTCAAAAAGACTTTTTTTTTCCTTTAGAATCTTCATGGACAAATACCTTGTGAAGACTGCACACCCAAAATAGCAGCACCATCACTTGAATCTAATTAAAACCATTATTCAGAAACATATTTTAAAATTCAATGAGACCTGTATAGCCAGCCTTGAGTTCAATCTAGAGTTATACTGGCCTGTGTATAATTGGAATTACAGGGATTCATGAGCACATACAATTGCAATTTTTTTTCCTCCACCAAGGTTTTTCATTTTAGAAGAGGAAAGAAATAAGTCACAAAATAAAAATTGTGCACTTCAGAATACGCTAAAGTGAAAAGCGTCCACAATAAGCATCAAACAAAGAGAACAAAGGGGGGTTTGGCATGAAAGACTTGGCCAAGTCTGGAACTACTTACAAAACTTTTAGTTCTAAACTGGTTTCGTGACCTGGACAGAAAGATTTGATATTCAGGTGTGTTTGTTTTCAGACACAAGGATTATTGTCTTAAATTAAACTTGAAAGTTCTAGATGTTTAACCACCAACTGAATTAACAAAAGCTATTTATTTCAAGTAAAGAGAAAACACACATTAAAATACAAGAAGGAAATTCCTTCTTTACATGCACCTCCTTTCCACTTTGATTATTCCTTATCTAAAGACAAGAAAAAATAAAAGTGAGATATAATGCCAAAGTGGCTTTTCATTACCTTAATGCACCTCCAACTTCAAGCTTTCACCAAAACCTTGCAGCTGTTCCAGTGCTTGCTCTCTTTGTTGGGGCACAAAGAACAGAACAGATAGAAAACAGTGAGCTTTTACTAAAACTTCTCTCTCCAACCATACTTTATTAATTCATCTGACATTTCATCCATGGTAGATTAGAGGAGGGTAGCAACAGGCTACTCCAGCTGCTCCACATCACAGAAGATGAGCAGAACTAAAGAGGATAAATTTCAAAGATCCCAGATCTTAAATCACACTGCTATCACAAAAAGAGATATGGTCTGCAAAGGCAAGGAATATCTTTTATTAGTTGAGCAGGTATAACTGGGAAACACCAGACATGGTTTTGGGTGCAGAATTCTTCCTCCAGGCCTTTGAAATACTTTTCCCTAAAAAGAGGTACACATTTGCCAAAACACATCTGGTTTTTACCAATAATGCCATCTCATCTAGAATGTAGAATGTTTTGATCTATTATTTGTCTTACTTACACTTTAAGGTTGGATCGTCCCAGCTGCAACACTGCAATGTTATGGCAAGATTGAATCCTACATTTGTTGTTAGTTTTGCAGCAGGTTGGGGAGGCACCAACATCCTTTCATCATCCAGAAATAGTTCTCCAACAATAATCTTAAAGCATTTCCAGGCACAAAGAAGCCTCTGGTGACAAGAAAAGAAATCTCCATGTCAGATGTATGAGTAAAGCTCAGGACTCTGATTTCGTCATTATGACTGGTTTAATTAATAAATATGATAATGTATCAAGGCTGTGTCTTTTCATTGTTTTGTTGCCCTTCACTTAAGCTGATCCAAAGCTTACCTTTCAACTAGATTTTCATGGACTCTGGGTAAAACTAAATTAACTAATCCAATTCAATCAATAAAGAACTTATCTCTCATTGGCATCATAGGCTCGCTTCCCTTGCTTTTCCCTTAGGAGATGCTCCTTTAAAGGCTTGATGAAGACTCAACTCTCAGTACATAACTTGTGGATATGCAGATTCCCTATGTTTTCACATCTTTCCCCCATATTCATAATAAATGGTGCTTGCGTGGTGTGGGCAGAGTTATGCTACTGACAACTTGTCTTTATAATGCTTCTATTTGCTGTAAGAAATCCAACCACTTTTATCAAAGCAAAAGGTGAAAAAAGCAGGCTCTGACTGCTAAACTAATCAACAGTAGTCGCCTTCCAACTTTCACTGCCAAGTCATTTCCTCCCATGGTCATTATGTTGTTATTTGTACAGCAACAGCTGCTTCACAGGAGAAGCAGAAGACACTGCTCCTTTTGCCAGTGTCAGTAGGTGATGGGAGGAGCCCATTTCAGACCCGTAGGAACAGACTCACACGAAGGGTCTTTGGGCAGGAATGTTTGATTGCCTTTCCAGGGCCAGGAAAGGAGAGAAATCAGGCTCTCATTTTCAAATGATCCAAAGCAGAAGAGTGACAAGTAACACGGGGCAGACAAAAGGACTGCTTTGTAACAACAGGATTACATGATTCTCTAGTTTCACTGCGTGTTCAAATACATCAGCTCTTTCTCTACAGTAAAGCTGTGATTTAGCAGCCTTCCTGATTAGCCAACAACTGCTATACAGCAAGACCTGTCTGTTAATTAAGCCAGCACTAGACTCTCTCCTCTTCCCTTGTTAGCAGCTGAAGGCCACTGAGGTGGTTTTTCTCTCTGCTGCTACACAGCTCTGTACCAGGGCAACCCAGGGCTCCTTTCCCAGCACTGCCTCCATCCCCCACTGGCCCTGCAGCAACTTGTGGCACCCCAGGCACCAGCTTGGTCTGCCTCTTCCCCCGGGCCTCATTCCAAGCCCTGATCTTTCTTCCAGGGAATTGTAATTTAGGCACAATACAAAACCTTAAAATGAACCTTATTTGATTTCATCTTGTTTAGGCAAAGGAAGGAGATAGGCTTTCTGAATTTAAAGGATTTATGATAGGTGCTCAAATCGGTACTTTCTTTACATTAATCTTCAAGATCATAAAAGGCAAGGTTTTATTTTCTTTTCGCTGAAAAGTTTTCAGTCATATTTAGTTTCTTCTTATTTATCAAAGAAAAGCTCCAGAGTCTTCCTGAACCTTACTTACATTAAAATAACATAGTAGGAATGTCAGTCTAATTTGTTCATTTACAATGACATTAACGGAAATGGGCCCTGTGGCTGATTTGGGAAATAGGCAAAGGGGCACTTTAACCCCAGTTGTCCTCTCCACTGTCCCAGAACATCTTTCCTCCCTCAGCATGGAAGGGCAAGAAAATTCTGTCTTAGTTGAAGAACTGTAGGCTTTTGAAAGAGGGCAAGAAAGAATCATAATGGGCAAAATGTGGGGCAGTAGAGACACATAAGCTTAAGAAAAATACATTGTAAAGCAGTGAGCTGAAAACTCAATATCCTATTTGCAAACTGTCATGCATGGTATACAAAACCTGTGGGTAAGGTTGCAGGCTTAAGCCCTGATTACAAGAAGATGCCAGCACCAAAGGGGCCATTGCATTAGGGGTAAAAAAAGGCACATGGAAACTTGTCCCATTTTGTAGTGAGCTATTGCTGCTGTAGCAAGTTTCTCTAGCATGTTAATGTGGGTGTGTGGCAACTGAGGCTGAGCAAGAAAAAGCCAAGGCTTCTTGTCACCTGCCCAGGAGGGAGCAGTAGCTGGTGAGTTTTAGCAAGGGTGCAAATGAAATGCAGTAGGAGTAATCTGGGGTTCAATCCTGCTGCACACATGCATGTATAACTCTTCTACAGGTTAGAAGACTATCTGTTGAGATACCCATCAGGTAAAAATCATTAGAATTTTCATTGGAAGGGGATAACACCTCCTGCACATGCACACAAATTTCTCCCATTTTATTGCTATTTGATTTCAGTATTTCTCTGCTGATGTATCATCCCTCACATATTTCCCTTGTTAGTGGACAAAACACTGTGAGGAGAGAGGGTGAACTGGAGGTCTTCTGCCATTTAATGTCACTAAAACTGAAAATGTTAATATTGTTATTCAGTTCATTGAAAACAGTTTGGAATCTTGCTCATAGTTATGATTTAGTGAACAGAGCTTATTTTAAAACAGTACATTTTCTCTCTTGACACCCTCTTTCTTTTCTCCCTCTCCAGGGAAAACACTGTGTCTATGCCTGACTTTTCTGTCTATATTTTTTTCCATCACAGAAATTTGAGGAAGGACAACTCTATGTTTCTTTGCTGTGCTTTTGGCTCAAGCCAAATCTAGAAGAGGTGCTAAAAATCTTGATCATTTGTTAACACAATATGGGGATTAAACCCTCACAAAAGATTGTCACATAGTAGAGAATGGAGAAATAACTGAAAAATACAGAAGGAAAAAAAAGCTATAAGCAAAATAAAACATATGCATAGAAAGCATTTTTGCTGCATCATTTTCAACATAAATCCAGAGAATCTAAGGAAATTGTGGATTCCTCTGCAGGCTCCCATGATAAAGAGCTCAAATCTCTCTACCACCTACACAGACTGCAACAAAAGCTGACACAGAAAAAACTAGAGCCAGAAAATGAGAAAAGTCACTCTTATTTTCTCCCATTCCCACCTGATAACCTTCCTGAAGGTCAGTCCATTCCCACATGAAGATCATTATTCAGCCTCTGCCACCAGACTTGTCCTTAAAAGCAGGATCATATTTACCATGAGTTTCTCATTAGTTTCTTGATTTGTAACTTAATGCTTTGAAAGAAACGTTTGTAAGTATCATGTGTTAGCCAAAACGAGGTCTAGCAGACCAGTATCCAAAGAATGCTGCGCCAATCAGCTGTGCTAATTGCTTCCACCAGCTTGCTGAAGTGCCTCAGCTGAACATAATATGGAAAATACATTTCTCTTTGCACCACTGCAAAAGGATTTCCAACACCTCTCCCTGAACAGCTGAAGCTGAATCTATTACTGTTCTTATGCCACCATCCCTTGATACAAATGACAGAATGCTTCTCCATTTAGCAGCCACTTTTATTTGCTGTTCTCTGCTGTTTCCTCCACAAGTTCTATCTTACTGTAATTTTATGTTTTAGTACCTTTCAGTTTCCCTTTCCAGTAGTGCACCATCAAGAGTCTTCTATTCTAGTTTGCTGAAAATTATAATTCTTTCTTCTGCTCCTCGGCTTCCTACCCTTTGATCCTTTTTTTGCTTTCCTAGTAAGGCACCTGACCCTTTCATACCTCCTCCACCTTGTTTTGCCTCATTCACCTCCTCCTCTTCTTTCTCAACTGCTTTCATCTTTCTTCATCTATGTGCTCTGGCTTCCCAGTTCCTCTTCTCTTCAGATGAAAATGTAAATTTTTTTTCCTAGAGACTGATAAAGCCCAGAAGTCAAAAACTTCATCTTTCATCTTATTTTCTTATTTTCAGTATGGATTCTATTAAAATGGAGTTGGGCTTTCCACTTTACAGTATAGGGATGCAGTATTAGGAGAGTTCCAGTTATGTGGTAAAGGACCAAAGGAATTAAAAGTCAAAGCAAAATTCAGATGCTTTAAATATTTTGCTAATTTAGATATTAGCTAAAATTATGTACAGATGTACACAGCACTTCCATCTTTCATTATGTACTGTTCTTTGCAACGCTCTGGTCTCTTTACTTTAGCAATGTCAAAAAAGACTGGTTAAAACAGACCAAAACTGGAGATTTTTATCCAAACTGGCAGGGTTCTGGTGGTGGGCAGGGGACTGACCAAGAGGCCCAATGGGAGAACAAGAGTCAGGAATGTAACATTTGCCAGTGGCCTTTGTCACACAGTATGAACATGGGTCTTTTCTGTCCTTAAAAACATCTGGACAGATGCAATAGGACACTGCAGTCTCCTTCCTGACACAGGGAGATACAGATGTGGGGAGTGAGAAATCCACACGGCAGAAGAAAGGAGAGACTGAAAGGCAGGGAGATGTTGCAAGTGTGAGGTGGATTCACAGAAGTGGTGTGAATGTCATCTTTTACTCACAGCTTGTTCAATGAATCTCCTTCCTCCATGTCCCTGTGACCTTCCATTCTTTGATTCCAAACTTTCAAAGCCAAGGCCAGAAAGCAACCATGTTTACACACCAGCATGTCAGAGGTGCTGTGCCTTCACCTGCTGATGGCCTTTAGTTCCTGTGGTGCCAATTTGACTTAACAAAAATGTGTATTTGATGAAGAGTTGAAAACATGGAGGCTTTTGATGGGATCAGTTGTTATTGGTGTAGCTGGCAACACATCACACAATACCTCTTCTGCCTCTTCTCCAGCAAGCACAGAAGTAGATGCATGGCTGAGTGAGACAGTGTTCCTTCCCTGCTGCAGCTGTATAGCAACTTCTCTGCTGGATGCTGGCTGGATCATGGAGAGAAGAGTGACAAAACTGCCCTAGCTGCTTTATTTTCTATTTCTCTTTGAAGCATGGAGGTTACAGGAGAACTGGAGTGGAGGAATGGCTGATGGGATCCAAATGAACCATGATGAACAGGCTTCCTCCTGCCACTCATGTAAGCATAGGGGCCATGAAATAAGAAAATCCAGCAACCAGGTCATGACTGTCCTTTTTCTTTTCCTGCCGAGTGTAAGAGCAGCAGGTGGTTGGAAAGGCTCAGGGGTCATTTAGGATGAGTGACAGCACACTTTGCTTCAGCCATGGCCACATGCCATTCCTGTGTCATCCCACCTGCACCAGAGAATTAGGGAATGAAAAATTTGCTGCCTGAAAGAGCTACCCTACTTAATTTTGCTGCCCTTGGATTGTCAGATTGGATGTCAGAAAACCAAGATCGAACAAGGAACTTACAGTAAATAATTGATTTTGACCTCCCAGGCTTGATGAAAGATGTATCCTTGACATGAGAACATGAATATCTGAGTTTCAAAATGTATTCAGCATTCAAGTCCCTCCACCTACATAGGTACTGCACCCTGCTAAGGTCCAAGAGCAGACAATATATGCAAGGCTGGGTGTGCAAGGCTATTGTTTCCCTTGGCTATGGCTACAAATAGGGAAATTAAAAACATTCAAGTCTCCCCTCCCTATTTAAGGATATGGTGATACAAAACCAGCAAGCTCCTCTTCATTGTCATTCTTCCATATCTCTTACAGACTCCGTTCTTTCTGAAAGCCTGGATGCAAACACAGCCTGCCTCCACTGCCTGGGCTATTGGCTTTTATTTTTTTGTTTGTCAAATGATCCCAGTGCTTCAACCCATGAAGGACTGATCAGACTCTCTTCTCGCCTTCTTATCAAAACATGGATTAGAGAAGGATGAACCACTAGGAGCCAGCTGGGGGAGGAAGGAGTGCAGGCAGAGTTTTCCTAACACTTGTAGTGTGCACATCCATAGCGGCCTCCTGTGACTTCCTTCCATCAGTGGTGATGTGCTCACCACACAGCTCTCTCTGGGACACTGCCTTTGCACACCTGGATCCACTCATTAAGTTTAAGGATACGCTTTTGTTTTTATCACAAAATTGCCCAGGCTATGCTGAACCAAGAATTCATCTCTCTTTTGAGATTAATGAAATACATTCCTATTAAACAAGGTTTATTAACTATTCTACATAGTAAGAAATTATGGCAAAGAATAATAGAATATAAATATGAATCACAACAAAAATCGCCTATTATTTAATCAAATCCCAATAAAGATTGTTTAATTTAATTTTCTCAAGGACTAAGTGTCTATATTTGCAGTTTCTCAGACTGATTTAATTCATTCCCCACAAGCTTTACTTCTGCTCTTAGCAATCCAGAGGAAAAAGTTGCTCTGCCCATGTTCTATTGCATTTGCACAAAATATCTTAAAGGAGAAACAGAATTAAACATGATGGTTTTGTCATTATATTCTGACCTATTACAATACACAAAACATGATTTAAAATTACCTGTCTGTTAAAGCCAGTTTAGATTGCAATAAGTTTAAATACAAATATGTATATCTAGAGTAAAATAATTATGTATGTGCAGTCAGGGTGAATATTTTCAGAAGATTCTCAAATGATTTCTGTGAATCCTGAAGGTGAGGAAGCCCAGAGATAGATGTTCAATTCCCAGGTGCTATGGGGAGTCAATAAAAGAGATAAAAGCAGTCTTCTGGTTTTAATTTATACCAAGCTCCCGTTTCCTTTTCTGTAAGCAGTGTTCTGCCAACCTGAAGAGCATGAAGTCCAACTGCTGTTGAGGCCAGTGATTCTTACAGATTGTTTACAAGTGTTAGCGACAGTGTTCCCCGTGCCTTCTGTGCAGGGGGAAGGAGAAGTTAGCCTTCTACTACTTCTCTTTTGATGGAGGAATCCTGCTTTCTTTTGTATTCCTCCCACAGAGTTTCCTACAAGGCAGTATGATCCAGCCCTCACTAATTAAGATGTCCATCCTCTTCCTACAATTTTCAAGTACAAAAGCCAGCTCTGACATCAACAAGAAAGAGAAAGTAATATTATTAGTGCTAATTGGTTAGTAACAAATCTTTCCGGGATACATAAAGCCTATTCACAACTTGAAACAGTTACATAGGGGAACACATAAATGAGCATGAGAACTTCATCAAAAATCCTCAGCAAGCCTGCAGCCCGCTCAGCACTGACTTCAGCTGCCTAACCCCAATATCCAGTTCACGCTTTGGTGAGTGACAGTTTAGCAACAGTATTTAGCTTTTTGCATCTGTGGAAAATAAAGGAACTTCTTGAAGGAAGAGAGTTTCACTTCCACAAGCAGCAGGCTAACTCCCCAGCATTTTCTGACCTTCAAAGATATCCCTAAATACAATTTTAGACAAAAGCATCAGGGAGGGAGAAAGACTTTTTATGTAGAAATAAAATAACCATTTCTATTTCATTTGTACACTAAAGTCACTTAAACAAGTACTGCCAACTTCTGCTGGAAGTTATTTAAGATTCACCTCCAGCAGTGTTTTTTTGTTTTACTGCTTTTGAGCTAGCACTTTCCTTTTGCCTATTAGTAATCACTTGGGACATTATTATAACTTTTTTTCCCCATTCATTTCACTCTTAATCACATTGAACAGGTAAAGTCAATGAATAAATTTCCGGACTGTAAATAGCTTTTTCTATTTGATCCTCTGGTTCGTGTGCAGAAACACAATCCAAATACTAAATCAAATCTATGTCTATCACATACCTACTGAAGTGCCCACTGAGCTCACAACATGAGAGCATAGGTTACACTCCTCTCTGCAAGACACCATGTGGGACAGGAAGCAAGACACCAGCACTGAACCTTGTAAAGACAGGCCCACCATAACTCAAGGGCTTACACTTTCAGTGCAAGAAAAAGGCAAAAGAAATAGGAAATAAACTAAGGGAGATGACAACTACTGCACTCAGAATGGGGAATAGAGTTATGAGTGAGGAATCCAGTGGGAGACACGGAGCAAAAAACTTACGGCAAGTCAGCAAGCTTCTCTGTGTGTTCTGCCAGATACCAAGACCAAGGCCATCAGTTTCATCTCTGAGAGTGAAACTGAAAATGAAGCTGTGAATAAGATATAAGCCCTGGAAATCAAATCAAAGAGAAGGAAAGGGTGAAAATCCAACATCTTGAGAGAAGCCAAATAAGGGGGAAAAAAAATCCCACTTTTTCTCAAAATTCAGGACAGGCCCTGGAGGTCAGGTCATCTTCTGTATGACCAACATATTGGGTCACCTTAGCCTAACTCAGGCCTGAGAATACCCTGGTTCACCCGAGGCAAGGCTTACAGAGCTCACAAGGCAGCCAGGCCCATGATATAACAACCATTGCAAAACATCTGAGTTTGAAGTCAATATTGACAATGTAGGCTGCTGGAGAAGGACAGAGAATGTAGCCTTAGAGAAGTTCTCATATATGGCTCCTTTATGTCTCACCATATGGAGAAGCACAGACACAACATTTCAAGCTTCCCTGGCCTAAGCCAGGCAGGGTCCCTCAGGGGTAATCCACAATAATTTACGCTAGAAAAGGAAAAGCTGTTTTTAAGTCTTTATATTTTCAGCCTTCTCTGCTGTGGGAGTCACAAATTATGCTAACATATTCACTAGCAAGCAGAGTGAGACCACTGAATTAATTTCTCATAAGACAACAGAGAGTCATAAGATATGAAAAGATCTCCAGTCACTTTCATGACCAGGCTGGGCAAAGTAGTAGGCAGTGATTTTTACTTTTTAATTTTGTTTTTTTAACATAAAAGAGATATGACACAGATCCTGAGAAAGGTTGTCTAATTATTTGCCCAAATACTTCAGGAAATATGATGAGCAGGATATCACAGGATTTGCATGGCTGTTCCACAAGTGGAAGTAAAAATGATTGCTTGAGTGCTTTAGCTGAGAAATATTGAAATATTGAAGATCAAAAGCAAACTTTCCAGGTAAAAACTGTGATGGAGCTGGATGAGAAAAAGTGAAGGATAGTTCTCATCCCATGAAACAGGTTAGGAGAACCTGAGCTGAAAGGATAAATGCTTTTTTGTGACTAAGTTCTATTCTACTTCAATAATTGCTTTTCTCAGAGAAGATAATTAAGGTGAAGATGATGATAATATTGATGATTTAATGCTCTTTAATTCTACTGAATAATTTAAGGTGAAGACAACAATTTGCCTTCAAGCCGTTACTTGCATCCTTTGATGTAGTCCCAGTGCTAAGGAGACATATCTAACACATGCTTATTTTTAGTGATTTCCTTATTGTTTCAAGGAGCAGATAATGATACATTTTCAGCACTATTATGTGGTTTATAAAGGAAATAATCACAAGCCTACTACTAAATAAATAGTAAGTTCCCTAATCATTTCAAATGCTTAAGGTTAAGGTCCAAAAGGAGTAAGAAATATTTGGAGCTCGGATAAGCTCAGATTCAGAAAGCTCCCAGTGGCTAAACCAAGAATACAGGTCAGCTTCCTAGCTCAGGTAAACGTATTGATTAATAGGGACTTGTGTGGATTTACAGCAATTCTACTGGGCCCAGCTGAGACTCCATTTTAAATGGATGGTGGTATCTGGCCCAGCTCTTACCTAATTCCCTAGAAAGATAATCAAAGCTCATAATTTTCACAGGCAGAGAAGTCTGGTGGTTTTTTTTTTTTTTTTTTTAATGCATCAGGGAATTTCTCAAACCTACAAAAATACTACTTAATTTTACACACACACACACACATATATATATATAACATAAGCAAGGTAACATGTAATGACAAGGTTTGCAGTGAATCTATTTCCTCGTCACCCCAGTGCCACTTTCTGAAGCCAAACCACTACAGCAGCAAGCCTAACCTGGAATACCCAAGCAGTACAGAAGGTGTAAAACACTGAATTTTTCTCACAACATTTTCTGACAAAACTGATTCATTATACTGTGATGTTAACATTGAACCAAAATGGTAATTGAAATGTTTGTGTTATTAATTACTTTGCTGATAGGAAGGGAAAGTATTTGATATATGAATTGTGTAGAGGTTGCTATATGTAGGTAGATTAAAGGAAGCAGGTTCTAATCCCAAGGACCTAGAGGATGAAAACTAGATCAAAAATTCCCTTAACATATTTTAACAAATTAGAGAAGTCTTGTGGAAAAAAAGGTAGCTATTCAATAGAGGAATGTGCAACACAGTGAGTCAGAATTCAGCAGCAATATACACAACATAAAGAACAACTGGATTTCTCACACTCTTGCAGAAAGTTTTGGGGACTATCATGCAATTCAAGTTCAGCGTCAGTTGACAACACTGTGCTGTTGCAAAAGAGAAAAACATTGTACTGGGAAATATAAACAGGAGTAACATTTATAGACAGATGATGTAATCCTCCCGTTATTCTTAGCATTGGTAAGGTCTCAGCTGAAGTGTTTTGTCCCTTTTTGGGCATTATATTTCAAGAAAGATGTTTATCAGCTGAAATTTTCAGATAAGAGTAAATAAAGTTTGATGGAACACAACACACAAGCAGGATTGAGCAATTTCATGTTGTTTACCACAGAAAATGGAGTACCAACAATGACATAGTAATTGCCTTCAAATCTTTAAAACCCTACTGCAAAGAAGAAAGGGAAGTGATGCTGTCCAAGTTCATGAAGTATAGATAATAAAACAGTAGGTTCAAATCCACCAGGGAAGATTTAAGAGGGGAGCAGGACAAACTTTTTCACAGTGAAGCATTGCAACAGATTGCTCAGGAGGATGGTAACTCAGAGTGCACAAGGGCCAGTGGCTCCCTCAGGGGTGGGATGCCTGGAGCCACGACCAGTGCCACAACCGGCAGGACAGAGACCCCCACACAGGGCCCATCCCACTGCTCCTAGCAAGGAATCAGGGCAGGCCAGGGGAGGCAGGTCAAGCCAGTGTTATCTGGCAAGCTCTGGTGATGCAGCAGGTCCGAGGTGAAGCCAAACACCAGTCAGCAGACTGAGATCAGGAAGGCACATGGCCAAGCAAAGCGGGACTGTGGCTTGAGCCTGGCATCCCACAGCACTGCAGGAGCAGGCACTGATGGCCCTTGGCTGGGCTGAAATAAAAGTCCCTGGCCCAAGAGCAGGCATGAGGCCTGTTCCAAGGGAGGCTGGGCAGGACCAGTAAGGCCACTGATGCCCTCAGGGCTGCAGGACATGGAATGCCACATGGAAAGGCTGGAGGTCTTCAAGAGCAGGCTCCTGGTGGGATGGGCACAGACATCTCTGATCCAGCCTTGGGGCAGAAGAAGAGACCAGGTGACCTCTAGGCTTGCCTTCTTTGCTTTGACATGTCAAGTTTGATGCCAGAGATCTGAATCTGTTTATTGTACATCTGCTGTGGCCCACAGTGATGTTCCCCAGACATCAGGAAGGATGCCTTGGAGAGAATGGAAAGACATCACACCAGAGCTCTTAAAGGTCCCAAATCAAAGAGCAAGAGATATCTTTCCCACTTCTGGGGCAAATACATTAAACATTGATAATCTACATCCATAGGTTTCTTATTCTGTTATTCCAGTAATAGTGTAAACACTGACTACCTTTTTAGTTTGGGTAATTTGCTCCACTTACACATCCATAAATATTCCATATGGATAATATAAATACAAGAGATGGTGAATACTGATCTATTAGCTGTTTCTATATAGTGAAAAGTAGATTATTTCTTCAGCTGTGCTTCCTCTGGCCCTGAAGATTTCCATTTTTCATACTCAGATCACTCGCTCACCCAAGTTATACCCCTCTTGCCAAAGAAAGAATACGCATGAATAAATGTCCACTGATAAACACAAAATTATTCAGGCCACTCTTCTGTAAAATTAACATCCTTCCAGTAGTTACAAACCTAGTTATTATCTGTACTCAGACTGTTAATTTTACCTGTATTTTTATGACTTGTAATCATTCATGTGCTTCCACTTTATCTTCCCACTTTATTTATGAAGTATTTTTGCTATAATCTTTCTTAAATGTACCAAACAAATACGGGCTTTGGCCATCCAGTTAGTTCTGATATCACTAATGCTCACCACATATCACAGCACACCTCAAAAAGAAAAGCCTAGGTCAAGCCCAAGTCAAGTATTTTGAGGGTGATACTGGATTACAGAAAACTTTCATCCTCTGAATGGAGGCAGATAGGATGCATACTTCCTGTGATGCATTTTTAATTTGTGCTTATCCCCAGGTGGAAGGGAGTGCTATATTGTCTATAGCTGGACTGGCTCATATGTAGGAGGCACTTAATCTCCCAGAAGACTCATTTGAGAGTGTAAGGAATATTGGACACTTCACTGAAAAAATTGAGTGGCTGAGGTGTATAGCCCTAGCATGTAACCTGCTCGGAGTTGAAAGGTTATTCATACTTCCATGGTGTCCTGAATGAAGATGCTGTATATTGTGATTTTGAGTTGATGTTTATGTTGCAAAAGGAGACCAAGTAATCATGTTTTAACCAGGTAACCACTGAAAGCCAGGAAGAAATCTTTTATTAGGAATGTGGGAATTACTTTGACTGTCTTCTTTCAGGGATCAATGAGGCAAGAATATTTGTAATAGCTTTTTCCTTTCCAGACAATTGATGACAAATTAAGCATTGGGGAAGACAGCTGGAGAGACAGGGACAAAAGCTGTAGGCTTCATGTAACAGTTTGCTACAGCTGCTTCTGCAGGGCTGTGCCTTTGCTGTGAGTGTGATCACAAAAGATTTCCTTTTTGTTTCCAGCGTCACTCAGCAGCCAGGACTGATTATTGAACCACTATCCTGGTTGTGTCTTGCTATTCCTCACTCACTCTGATTCTGTATAGTTAATGTAGAAGACTGGAGCAAACTTCTTGTGTCAAAGGAAACATCAGCATCTTTCCACACTACCTCATATTCAGGCAGTCTCTGTAAAAGAAACCCAAGTATATGAGGGGAAGTCAGTACCACAACATGTGTTTTCAGTTACTAAGAAAACCAAAAGGCAGGCAATGGGTTTGGATCTAATGGCAATTGATAGTCAATATGTATGGAAAGCAAACTGCATTCTCACACACCCTTCAAGAAACCAGAATTTAAAAGCTTATCAGGTAATGATGATAACACAGGAAATACAGTCATGGGTTTCACTATGGATTCAGAAAAATACCTACAACCTTCTCACAGCATTTAAACATGTGACTTCTTCAAGTCTTTTAACTATTCCATAGAGAGAGGGAAGTGCATTTGTGAATTTCTGTTATCAGTGTAAAACAACCAGGTTACTGAGTTGATGTGACTGACTAGTTAGAGGCATTGGTGTGATTGATTCACTGCAGATCTTAGGAAAGGACCTCTCATTCATCCAATTTAGCACAGTTGGGCAAACATTTACAAACTGAAGACTGCCTAGTCCCATAATTTCAATGTGGGATCATGCTTTATTTCCCGAAAACTTTAATTCACATGAGGTTAGGCCATGGATGTGAGCAAGGCAAATAGATTTGAGGTAATCAAAAGTGGATGTGAAGAAAAACAGAAGTAGAAGAAAAAGGTTTTGAATCAGAACCACAGAATCATTCAGCTTGGAAGGGACCCACTGACATCATCCCAATGATCTGGTACAGCTCAAATGGAAGTTAAAGCTTCAAGCAAAAATTTGTGGTTAAAGCTCTGCTGGCTATTTGCAGCACAAGTATATTATTTTTAAGTCTCTTAAATATTATAACTTGCTTATCTATGAATTTTCTCCTAAAACAGTCAAAGTTACAGGATTTAACCTTGGTGGGACTAACCTCATTGACCTTTGACCTCAATACTCTCACTGCTAGTACTAGTTCCAAAACCTGCCTCATGGGAAATTTGAACAAACACTCTAATTAGAGAAAATTCTGCTCAGATATTTTATTTGCTGTTCTTCTATTGCTTCATTTCTTTTCATAACATAGAATGAAAATGAATATTTGAGAAATTAATCTGTTGTTAGAGTTTGTTTTTCCCCTAAACCCATCGGATTCTAGATCTGTTATTAAACTTGCACACTGTGAAAGCTGTCTATGTGGTTTTAAAGATCAGTTTGATGTCCTAGTGGATTTTATATTTAGTAGAGCAATAAATAAATAGTGCTTTAGGTAAAAATTACTATTTTCACACACTTCCAATAATAAAACATTACTCTTGTCAGTAAGACTGCATGAAAAGACAAGTTGTGACAAAGATTCTATGATATATCAGTGGAATTCTCCTAGTATTCCTTAACCAAAAATGTGCTTGGATTTATCTCAGGAAGATCGAAAATGCCTTTTAGGTTTAGCGCAGAGCGAATTATTTTATGTGTCCGTGCCGCCATCTAGTGGGAGTCAAGCCTCCTGCAGCAGTCCTGTGCCAGCTAAGTGTCACCCGCTGCCAGCACCGTGTCACCTGCTGAGTACTCTGCGTGTGACACCGTCATCAGCTCAGAAAGGCCATAACAGCTCGACTCTTAGTGATGTCTCCTACAAGTCGCAATTCAAAACCCTTCTGATCTCGTCCTTATGAGAACTTCTCAGGATGAAGACCATTTAATGTGCGTTACATAAGATCCTTCACTTAAATATGGGCAGACAGACCAAAGCCAAGTTATATTTCCCCCTCTATATTTGCATAATACAAAGAGGAAATTCATGGTTTATAGACACATTACTTCCAAAGACATCAGAATATCAAAATGTGATGACAGAATTTGTGATCCACTGAGACCACAGATCTCCCATGCAGCAAGCCCTGCAGTAGCTTTCACCATGCATGATTGAAATTGGACTGAGACCTTGAAAATCTAGTGTAGATTATTTTGAAGCCTCTTTTACAATTGCACTGCAATTCTAGGGTCCATAATGCATCAATATTAACCTCCTCATTATATCTCTACCTATCCAACTGAAATGTTCTCTATTCAATTTCTGCTTCCTCTAATAATATTTTACTGTGGTCAAGACATGCCTTATGCCTGACTTTGAAAAACAAAGTATCTGTCTTCTTTAGGTTGCTTTCTTATCTATCTATTCATTGCTATTCACCTCCCCTTTTCTGTTGGCTCCATGTAGATTGAAGGATAGGTGGATAGACAAAAGCCTATTAATTCGCTTTCCATTAGCCAAGTTGTAGCTATATTCCCTAATTCTACACTTACAGGGATTTGGGGAACTACCAAAATAGTCTCAAACAATTATCACTGATATTCTTGACCTACTTGTCTTATAAAAAGCTCCTTATTTTGTGAATTGCTCCCTTGTTAAGTCCACACAACTTTTTGGTTGTAAACTGCTCAGAGGAAAGCTTAATATTAGTTTGTGCTGGTGCTACAGTCATGCTTAGGTTAGTATTTTAATTAAATCACTAGAATTTGTTAGTACTGGTAGCAAGGCAGTTCCAGACATACATTGAATGTGAACATGCCTTGGTTTTTCTAGGTAGGTACCCATTTTCTGACGAAACTGGGTTGATTGACTGATTGACTGATTGATTGATTGATTGATGTAACTTCTGTCACCTTTATTAGGCTCATTTTCTTTGCTTTGTCTCCTTCCTGCAACAAAAGAGCATTGTTTTATCTTATTTGAGAATTTATCCCTCAAAAATCTCTGCTCCTCAAAAGCTTTGTTCTGTGTGTATTTATTTCCTCATCATTATTAAACACATCAGTCTTGTACACAGTTTTCTGTAAGACCCTGGTATTTCAACTCACTCTGTAAATGATTTAGGGTAAGAACAAGCTTTTTCTTATTTTCAGTGATGCTTCATGCAATATGGACAGCACCTCAAGCATTAAGATTGCAAATTCAACCACAAGTATGTTTTAATTATTCATCATTCAGGCAGCTCTTCCTTGGCTAATGATTTGGATCTTTTCTTCCACATATACTACGCTTTTATTTATATCACATTTGCCAGATTTTTTCTTCTTTTCTGATTGACATTAGCATTATTTCTACACCAAATAGGGGTGAAAACTGGAAGACTGTCAGCTTTCTTTCACAAAGGCCTCAGCCATATCCAAAATCATGTCCTGGAATTGTTTGAGGAATGTTAGTTATCTGTAAAACAGGAGGAAAAGATAAAAATGGTTTCACTAAATGGAATTAAATTTTCTCTCTGAAAGATATCTTGATGATAAATATGAGTAACAATATAATTTTATGTATGAATGCAGCTCCTGACTTTGAAGCATTTCAGTATGTAAGACAAAGAACAATCTTTTTTTTTAATCACAGTTTTACCATAACAAACAGACAGGTCCAGAGATATTCAGTGATTCCCCAGACTATTTCAAGAAAGAAAGCCAGGTCAGTCAGAAAAAGTATCCATCTTCTGATGGCTGACTCTATGCTCTGCATACACTGCTGCAAACTCTTGTAATTCTACCAGTCTTGGTAGAATGACAGCTTGTTCTTGTCTTTAAAGAGTGACTCCTTGGAGGTCTGTGACCACAAGAATTTTAATTATTTATGCACTTTTTAAATCCTTGCAGTTGCATTTTAAAAAAATTATTTCTAGGACAATCTTGCCGCTTCATCTGTAGTTTCAAAATGGTTCAGTTGGCAAGAATGGAACCTGATAGCTTTCCGTATTCATTTTCCTCCTCATGAAAAAATGAAGTGCTGGCTGATCTGTGTGTCTTCAAACCAAAGGAAGGGATTGAGGCGGGGATTGGGTTTTTTAATGTTACCTATTGCTAAACACCTAGGAATAACTCTTCCTTTTTTAAATACTGCAAACACATCTATCAGTTGAACGAGAATTTATCCATAAACTTCCAGAAACTACCTAAAGAAGAAAGTGTGCCAATGGTTCTGGCTCTAATTTGGGAGTTGCCACATGTCTTCTTGAGTTTTTTTCATCTTTCTTTTTTATTTCTCTAGTTTATATTCCTTCCTTCAGCTGTTCTATTACAGTGATCTTATAATTTTTAATTTTCCAAAGAGAAGAATTTAAGTAGTCTCCTAATTCCTGCCAGAAAACCCTTCTCAGTTTCTGGGTTTTTGGGGTTTTTCTTGACAAGATGATAAATATCTTCACAACGTATTTTTAATTCAGGTTTGTCATAGTTTCAGTGTAAATGTTAACATGGTAATAACAACACAATTTACACATTGGGAGAGATGTTGAATATTTATATACACTTCTGCTACAGTAGTCTTAATAGCATAATAATGCAACCACATTTTCAGCCTGAGTAAATGTAATTGCTTCCAATTCTGTGTATTCAGAAGCTCTATTTATTTGGTTAATAAAAGCAAGGAAATGCAAAATACTGATATGTCAGTGATAAACAGTGTGTGTGCTCGAGAGTGTGGAGCCTGAGGCACCATCCTTGATGATGTGCATAAATGGGTGCTCTCTGGGAATGCCACAGAAGGTTTAACAAGCTGCGAGGCAGCGTGCAGAACCAAGAACCGATGGATTCAGCCTGCACACTATGATCCAGCACCTCCTTTCCCACGTCAGCCTGCTTTACCTTCTGTCCCTCCAGCAGCACAGGCAGGCCCGGAGGGGCCAGGCAGGACAAGGGGACATAGACTCCAGCTGCGCCAGGCGAGATTCAGGTTAGACACGAGGAGGAATTTCTTCACTGAAAGGGTGATTAGATATTGGAATGGGCTGCCCAGGGAGGGATGTGGTAGAGCAGCGGACCCTGGAGGTGTTTAAGGAAAGACTGGAGGCGGCACTAAGAGCCACGGCCTGGCTGACACGGTGGCGTTCGGTCACAGGCTGGACTCGACGAGCAGGAAGATCTTTTCCAACCTGATTGATTCTGTGACCACTCACCTTCAAGGCTCGGTTTTCCACTTATTTTATGAGTATACGGAGCCCCTGTGCCACAGGGATTGCTCTTCCCAAAGGCTCCCTAGGGAACCGCACAACACTCGGCCGCAGGGCGGCAGCCGGCCGGCACCACCCGCCCCCGGAGGGGACGCTCCCTCAGGCCGCGCACCGCCCCCTCACGGCCGGCCTTAGCCCCGCCCTTTGCCCTTCTCGCCTCCCATTGGCTCTTCCCGCCCTCTCTCCGCCAATCCCCGGCCGCGCTGCCTCGCTTCTCTCCCTCCCCTTCCCGCGCCCGCGGCCGCCGGCGCGCCGCGAGGCGGGGGCGTTAGCCCCGCCCCTGCGTTGGACACGCCCCTTCGCGGACGGACCGGGTGCTGATTGGTCGGCGCCGGCGCGGCGGGGCGGACGTGGGCGGGGCCGGGCCGGGGCCATGGCCGCGCCGGGGGCTGCGCGGTCCCGCAAGGTGCGTGAGGGCCGGGGGGAGCAGGCGGGGCTCGGCTCTCGTTCTGGGTCTTCTCGCCAGAGCCCGGGTGTGCTCGGAGGGGGTGAGGGGCCGTGGGGGGATCCCTCCCGCCGTCCGCGTAGCGACTCCTGCGCGAGGTCGGGCCTTCCGAGGCCGAGCCCGGCTTGCACCGCAGCCACCTGACGGCGGTCCTGAGGCGCTGTGTGCGGTTCTGGGCTTGTCTCTCTGCCCGAGAGACGTGAAGCTCCCAGAGCGGTTCCGGCGGAGGGCAACGAGGATGACTGGGGACTGGAGCATCTCTCTTACGAGAAAAGGCTGAAGGGGATGTGGATGTTCAGCCTCGAGAGGAGATGACTGAGAGCGGACCTTAGCAATGTGTGTAAATTGCTAAAGGTGGGTGTCAGAGGATGGATCCAGGCTCTGCTCGCTGGGGCCGCGCAGTAGGACACGAGGCAATGGGCAGAAACCGATGCACAGGGAGCTCCCATGTGAACATGAGGAGGAACAGGTTGTCCAGAGAGGGTGTGGAGTCTCGGGTTAGGAGATATTCAGGAACAGGTCGTGATGCAGACCTGTGCCGTGTGTTCTGGGATGGCCCTGCTTGAGCCACTGTGGTCCCTTCCAGCCTCACCCATGCTGTGATTCTGGCTGTGTGATTGTGTGACTGTGATTATGTATTTGTGCTGTGTGCTCTGACCATAGTTGATTCTTAAAGTCCCCACGGTTCAGGTCTGTATTTATCAAGCCTGGTTTCCATTTGAAACATGTTTGTACATCAGCCCTTGGAGTGTCCTTAAGTGAGTGACTGTGTCTGTGGAATGCTGTGGCAATTAGCAAAGCATCCTGCTGTCAAGGTGTGCTTTGTGAAATGAAACCCACAAGTCTCAGGCCTTACTGGCCCCCTCCTTGGCCTGAGAGCTTGAAACTTCTCTTGAACTGATTCACCTCGGCAAAAGTTCTTGGAATTGGTGGGCAATAGTAGTCTTCAAGTGTGTTGTGAAAATACTTCATGAAAATCAAAGTGTATTTCTGTAATCAACAGGCTCTGTCTTCTGGAAGGCTGTCAGGAGCAGCTAAACTAACAAATGGAAGAAAACAGTAAGGCCTTATTCACAAATACTGTTTAAAATTGGTGTATTTTGGAGCCTTATACATGTCATACCTCACAATTGACAAAAAATCCTTGTGTGTATATATCAAACATTTTGAGCTTAAAGGTTCTAAGCAGCCCATGGACAGACAGGCACAGACTGAATAGAAATTTTGCATAAAAAAGTACAGATTTCAGTCTTCATCTTTTATTTATAAAAGATTGAATTTATATAGTTACTAGCTGTAAGACTGTTGAGTGGAGACTGAATTCTTCTTTGATGTAAAGTGTTATTATCTGCTTAACGTGTTTGTTGCAACCATGCAAAGTTTTCAGAAAGTTATTTTGTTTCATGATAAAATTAATTTTCTTTTACTTGCTATTACTGAAGGAAAGTAAGTTGTTTTTTTTTTTACTTTGTTTCATATTAAGGAGGTTGTATAAACAATGAATTTCACTTTTTCAGGTTTGTCTTAAGGAAAGGATGTCATTCTGATGTTGAATTCTATTCCACTGAATCTGACAATCAGGTAATTAAATGACTCTTTAACACAGTCATCCCCCTTATCTAAAGAGAGGGGAAATTGGAATACCTTGAGTAACAGAGGAAAGCCAGATTAATTTAGAACTTAATTAATTTGCATCTGAACCTGAAATTGCTTCTGCAAGGCAAGCAACAGTGTCTGTGCTGCATCTTGCAGATAGGAGCAGATGGGCTTTGTGTGCAGTGAGTTTGGCTCTGACAAATGTCCTTAAGGCACAGGATACATTTTGCAAACACAAATAAGCTGCTGATGGACAAGGGCTGGCCCTCACAGAAGAGCAGTCACCCTTGTTTGGTTTTTGTGCAGGAAAGAAAGAGTAGCACGGAGTCAGGGCTGCAGGACTGGTTTTTCTGTAGTGCTGAGCCAGTTGTCTTCGAAATACAAGTAGGCTGTAGATAATTGTTTAACTGTACATGGAAATAAGAATAAAACACATACACATAATTAACATAAAATCCAGCAAAGGGACATGAGTGCAACAACACAATTTAGTTATTTTGCAGAATCTGCATGTTTGCAAACTTCCATGGAATTGCAGAGTCATACATTGGAAATGATACATTTTTTTGGTTATGAGTTGTTCTTTGCCAGGTGGCAGAGTAGGGTACACTCACATCTAAAACAGCATCTTGGTTTACGGAAACAAAACGCTGGTACTCGTTTGCTGACTGCAGTGTTCTTTGTGCAGGTTGATGCTGTTCATAATGGACTTGACCATTGTGCAGCTTTACTGAAGAATGTCTTACACAAGGAAGCTACAGGTTGTACCTATTGAAAACACAGGTTACATTTTTAGGTTTTGTAATACTCTCTTTATTTGTTTTGTTGACCACTTTTTCTTTCAACTAATACTAGGAAGGGAGACTGTCCATAAACAACCTGGGAAAACAACTACTTTTAAAATTACTTCCAAGCCTTTGCTAACCAAAGGAAATATTTCCAAGAAGAGGGGGTTAAAAAGAATCATTACTCCTGCCCCTGTCCAAAAAGAAATTGGTAAGTGGGCTTTCTTAGGGTTGATTTTTTTTTTTTTATTCAAACAACACTGAGTGACTCCTCAACCTCTTGAGATACAACAAGGCTTCAAATAATTGTTGCTGTTTGTTCGTAGGTTGATCCTGGGTTGAATCCACAAAAGGATGTATTGTCTTTCAGAAATCTTAAATGTTTACTAAATAATTCCTGAAATTCAGAGATGTTTGAACTTCATGTATAAGGAAGAAAGTTGAGTGTGTTTACAAATATCAGCATCATCAGGTTTATCTAGTAGGAAGTGTGGAAGAGAATGACAATACCCTTTCCTTATAGCTCTTGGACAGGGAAGCATTGCAGTCCTTGGCCTCAGTTTAGGATCCACAGCTAGAAACTGGTCTGGAGTTCAGTGTCCAAGCCAGGCTTTTCTCAAAGAAGGATCTGTGGAAACAGGGAAGTGTGGCTAGAAATGACAAGAGCTCAAATGATTTAGTGGCCAAAGCACTGAATAAAAAGGTGGATGAAGTGCTGTTGGCTGAGTTGCTCCCAGGGGAAATACTTCACTTATTATCATTTCTGCCTCTCTGCGCCCTGTTTCTTCTGTGCAATTTCTAATCCAGTAGGTGGGTGGGGCCTGTAGACAGGTGTGTAGCAGAATGCCCATTGGGAATTGCAGGAAGTGAGCATGTAGCTGATATCTTCCCAGTGCTGTAAAATTACTGAGTTTTAATTGTACCTAAGCAGAGATTTTAAGAATTGCATTTTAGAACACACCTTCTGTAGGATACCTTCTGTGCTTCCTTCAAGGACAGCTGCCTGTCCAACTGGTTTAGGTTGCTCTATCTGGAAGAAAAAATTGATGGATTAATTTGCTGGTGAATCAAAATCTGACTGGAATACTGGATCATAATTTGCTGGTGAATCAAAATCTGACTGGAATACTGGATCATAAGATCTTTCTTTCCATTTTCAAGGGAGCCTGCCAGAATCTGCTAGACAATACAATGGGTTTGTGTAGATCAAGAAGACAGGCACCTTCAGACTGAGTTTTTTGTTCTTTCTCTACAGTGCCAATATCAAATAGAAAAGTTGCCTCATCTACCGCACCTTCTACTGAGAAGGAACTTTCCAGTGCAGCACAGAATCAGATGGTTCAATCAACGCATGTGCCTTGCAATGAACACTCTCCTGGGGTGTATCAGAAACTGTACGAGCATGTGCAAACTCAGATGTCTCTGATAACTGGCCAACCCCCTCAGAAGAGTAATGAAATTCCTACTGTAACTCCTCCTCCTACCTCAAATCAGGGTTAGTGGAACTATTCATGTAGAGCTGACTATTTAAGTGCATGAGTTTTGTCCCACATTGCCCTGATCTATGAACGTTGTTTTCTTTTAGGATGTCAGAACGTTACAGCTTTGAATTATCAGTTACCTGCTTCCACATCAGCACTGTCCCTGCAGCATTCAGCTAATCCCTTATCCACTCAGTCAGTAAGTAAAAGTTTGATTCTCACTATCAATAAACATTGAATTAGCACTGCCTATGTATTTATGCATTTACTTGTCGGTTTTCCTAATAATTTTCCTTTAAAAAAATTGTGTGTTTCAAACCGTAGTAATGCACAGAGAAAATGCTGCTATTCAAAACACATTTTATGTAGACACCAAAAAATGAAATTAGAGGCATTTCAACTGGCTGCTTGTTTCTGCCTGGGGAATTCTGTAATAGACAACAAACATGGAAAGTGCAGGAAATTATTGATTACTATTAATTGCATTCTCAGTAATGCACACTAGGATCATTAACCAGCTCCTGACAGAAGAAATCATATATCATATGGAGCTTTCCCTGCCAATGATCAAGGCAATTATTTCTTCAGACACGCTGCATTATCTTGGAGCCACATGTTCAAATGCCTGTGTATTTCGGGGAATAGAATAGAGGTGATGGAGAATACCAGCTGCCACCTCGGGAAATGTAGCAAAGGGCTTCCACCTTGAATCTGTAAGGCTGTAGACTTATGTTCCATCTGCAGGTAGTCCATGCATTGCTAGTGATGACCTTGATTTTTAAGAAATTCATCTACTTAAAATACTGAAAGGTAACAGTGTTGTCCTTCATTTTTTTTTCTTCCCTGTTCTGGTTGGATTCAAGAAACTGCTGAGGTTTTTTCATTACAGAACAGTTGTAAAAGAACTGTGCTTTAATGTTGCCCATAACATTTAAGATAGAGGTAATCTAAATCAGATTTACATTTTAATTGCTCCTTATTATACGTGAAAATTAATCAGTTACTAATTTGTAGTTATTCTTATAATTAGCAAAGAATTAACAAGTCTACATTGAGTCAGACAAGTGTGGTGCTGTTAGGGTTTTTTCCTAAAGATAGAAATATCGCGTTAATTTTTTGTTTAATTAGAATATTCTTTATGCAGGGCATTCCTGTTGACAGTGCCAGTCAATGTGTGGCAGAGATGGGAGGACCTGTGGTTTGCCCAGTGGTTTCTGCTGCTCCTGCTGCTGCTGCACAAATGCAGTCTGGCACTGCTCTTCTTGGTGTGATCCCTTGTACAGCACCAGGAGCATCAACCCCTTCAGTGCCTGCATTGATCCCAACGTCTTCTGGCACAGAGATGGCCCCAAGCCAAGGGCAGCAGATAAAAGAAGCAGACTTGATGCGGTGCATACAAGCCCTGTTACAATCCCATGAAATGCTGAATGGCAGGACTGAACAGAGGGGCCATCATCACTGTCCAGCAAAACATGATGGCTCCTGTGACACGGAGGAGGATACTCCTGAAGAGCACAGTGAGGACATGGTCAGTGAAGAAGATGAATTAAATGTACTTGATGTATCTCCAGTGAGAGATACAAGCTGTAAGACAAGTTACGTGAAGAAAGTTCTAAAATCTAGAAAAGAAAGTCCAGAAGAAACAGCCCATAAAGTTGGGACTGTAAAGTATCTTATGGGTGAGCTCAGAGCACTGGTAGCAGATCAAGGTGAGAACATTTTCATTGTGTAGCAGATTTATTGCGTGCAAATAACACAAGTGCTCTATTAAAGAGTGAGCATTTCCGTTTCTGGAAGTTGTATGTGTCAGATGGTATGTGCCATGTTACTGTGGTTTCCACAACTGTAAAACCTTCAGGATTCACTCTGGATAAGTATTAATTTATTTTTGTAATGTTTTAATATTATCATGACAGCAAGATAAAGGTTGTTGCTATTTCATATAAAGAGCTTTCTCCTAAGAAGGGTCCTGGTGTGGACAGATTGCAGTAACAGTCCCACCAAAGCTGGTTGGAAAGAGGGTGGGTTGTGTTTTACTGAGGATGTAAAGCATAGTTTTCATAGTTAAGCTTAACAATTTAAAATAAATACAGTTAAAGGTGAAGTTTTCTTGGGGGAAAAAACCCTAGATACTATTAAATCACTTTGCAGATTGCTTAATCACATGTAAAATGTTAGTTGTATTACAGATTTATAGGTTTATGGAGTCTCTTTTTTCCCTCACTTCTTGCAGGTGACTCAGAAATGTTAAGGTTGATGAGTGAAATAGAAGACTCTATATCATTGCTCCCAGCTGTAGTGGGAAGTATGACTGTCCAAGCTGAAATAGCTCTGGCTTTGCAGCCTCTGCGGAGTGAGAATGCCCGGCTGCGCAGGTGGGGAACTCAGTGAGCCTGTGGTTACTGCAGGTGCCCCTAAAGCATCTTTAACTGGTGTGGTTTACATTGCCTTTGTTAAGGCTCTTCCCTTCTTGTCTGTGTAGTATTTATGGATTAGAAACTTTTCTGGTAAGGCAAAAAAAGCAATTTAAAAAAGCAATTATTAATACATAGCATGACTTTGGTATTTTAGTAGCATCAGTTACCTCATGATTGGGCCTTTGACTGAGTGAGGTCAATGCATCATTCTGAAAACTGCAGTATCAAGATAGTTAGCCTGCTCATATTCTTTTTGTAGTTTGCTCTCAAGTGCAAAAGTGTCTCTCATTTCAGGGGAGTTCTCAAACTGGGTAGCACTTCAATTCAGAACAGAGTTATTTAGTAGATATTTACCAGATACTTGGAAAGGGTCTTTTGTGTTGAAGAAGTACCAGAATGTAAGAAAAATGTGTTATTAAGACTTGTTTATATTCCTGAAGTATTACCTGACATTTAATTCTCAAAAGCAACTTCTCACCAAAGTAATTTAGAGTGCAGTCCTTTTGAGCATATTCTAATATTTCTGAATTTGTGCTTTTTCACAATTCATGTTTAGGAGACTAAGAATATTAAACCAGCAGCTTAGGGAACAAGAAGGCAGTGAGAAGACATCTGGACAGAGCTGCAACTATGAATGTAAAGTACCAATAATGTTGCTTGATAGGAGCATATTTGTTAAAGCTTTTTTTCAATAGATATTATTATTTATTTATATATCTGTAGTTTCATATGTCTGTATGTGTTGTGGCCTCTAGTAATAGCTAAGTGAGTGTAATGCTGCAACTGTATTTGCATGGACTGTTGGGCCTTTTTAGACTCAACGTAGTGGGATTTGGCTCTACAGCTGCCAAGCAGATTATTTTTCATTATGTGCCTCTTAAAATGAACGTGACTGATTAAATAATTAAGAAGGAAGCTTGAACTTTATCTTGCTGCAAAAAAAACCCCTTCTATCTGTAACCAAAATTAATATTACCAAGTTTATTTTAAAACTTAGTTTGGTTTAGAAATTCAAGCTACCACACAAAACACTTAAACATTTTATGTTTTACTTCTGGTAGTGGTTTCTTTGCAGTCCTTGAATATGATGCTCCAGAGTCAATTGAAAGAATCGCAAAAAGGCCTTGATTCACTGCAGGCTAAAAATGAAGAACTACTGAAAATAATAGAAAGTCAGAAAGAAGAAAATAAACATCTCGCAAAAGGTTTTCATGATAAAGAAGAAGAATTGCTTGAAAACAAACAGCATTATGACATTCATTCTACCAAGCTCAAGATTGGTGTGTGTTTTCAATTTGGCTATTCTTTGTTCAGCATTTTAAAAGTGAGAAGAAATAATTACAAAGTTCTTCTTGGCATTTCAGAAATGGAAGAGGCATTAGGAACTGTGAAGAGCCTTCAGTTTAAGCTGGAAGCTTCAGAGAAAGAAAATAAGATTTTGGGCATAACGTTACGTCAGCGTGATGCAGAAGTTAAGAGACTGAGGGAACTCACCAGGTATTATTGGCTAAGGTTTTTTTTTGGTCTCCTGACATTATTTTTCTTTTAAAAAAGTATTTATTCTTTCTTATTCCTTGGGGGTTTTTTTTCATACTGTGGATTTTACCTTAGTATCTTGGTGGTGAGAGGTCATAGGCTAAAACTTCTCTTTGCAGTTCATTTTGTTATAATGCTGCTATAACTTTGTTTTAAAACCGAGTTATCATATTCCATGACTTGGTAAAGTAAAATACTATCTGCCATAACTTATGTGAAGTCTTAACTTTTAATAGCAGATCTGCCAGTAAGAACTATTGCTGTGAATTTATT